>NC_077230.1:345583988-346783988 GCF_027887165.1 Monodelphis domestica
TCCTCAGCCATCCATCCTACTGGGAAGAATCCCCTTTGGAGAGAAAGCCTAGCAACTACTCCTGCAGGTCTTATAGCCCCAGTTACTGAAAACCCAGAAAGCAAAGTTCTTGCCACCAAAGTCCTTGGCACTGTCAGATGATTCAACATCAGCAATTGATTTGATTTGATCTGTGGAAATGGCATCAGAGAAGAAGCATTGCCATCTCCTCGGTAGCTGCATTCTAAGGACCAGGGAGACCTTTCCATCTGCTTTGTAGCTGAAATCTGCCCAAAGTGGGGTCATCCTTGAGGGATGTTAGTGGCTACACTGGACTCCCTAGAGTTTGGGTAAGGGATGGGAGTGCTTTGTGAAGGGTGAGTTTGGCGGATTATGGGGGTGTGCTAAGGGGAAGGCAGGGATGGTTTTACTTCTCTATTTGTAGTGCTTAGCACATAGTCACATTTGTTCATCTGGGGACAATTCTGCAAAAGATCCATGGCCATGTCAATATGAACAAATGCTCACAGGACAAACTGAACGTATCAGGACTGGTAGGTATAAAGGAATGTGATGGGAATTTCAAATAATTCAAATGTACAGTTCTTATAAATCCTAAAATGGTATATAAATGCTAGCTATTATTATTGTTAACTCAATAAGGCTTCCCTTTGGAGAGTGCCTAGTGCCTAGAGAGTGCAGCCAGGTGGACAGTGGGCAGAGTACTGGGCCTGGAGTCAGGAAGACTCACCTTGGACTCTTAAGAGCCATAGGATCCTGAGCAAGTTACTTTAACCTGTTTACTTCAGTTTCCACATCTGTAAAATGAACTGGGGGGAGGGGGTAAAATGGTAAATCACTCTAGTACCTCTGTCAAGAAAACTCCAGAAAGTCAAACACGACTGAAACAACTGGCTTCATGTCCAACATCAGAGAGATAAAGATGGATATAACACAGGCCTTATCCCTGAGGAGCTTACAATCTGATGGAGGGCAGGCATGAATATAATTATAATAGTTCATATTTGTACAGTGCTTTAAAGTTTACAAAGCTCTTTCCCTAGGGCAGCTAGGTGGCTCAGTGGAAAGATAGTCAGACCTGGAGTCAGGAAGACCTGGGTTCAAATCTAACCTTGGGTACTTCCTAGCTCTGTGACCCTGGGCAAATCATTTAATACCAATTGCCCACTCTTCTGCTCTGGAATTTTTTTTAATCAATTCTAAGACAGAAGATAAAGTTTTGTTTTTTTTAAAGGTCTTTCCCCACACTTTCTCAGTTGATCCTCATAGTTCTTTTTCTTTTAAACCCTTACCTTCCTTCTTAGAATCAATACTATGTAGTGGTTCTAAGGCAGAAGAGTCATAAGGGTTAGGCAATGGAGGGAGGGTAAGTAGCTTGCCCAAGGTCATCCAGCTAGGAAGTGTCTAAGGTCAGATTTGAACACATGACCTCCTGTCTCTGGGCCTGGTGCTCTATCTACTGAGTCACCTAGCTGCCCCATGATCCTTATAGTTCTTGATACATCACTTCCTTTTCTGATCACATTTCTCTTTGGTATTATTTCTCACACTGTTTTTTGCTTTTAATTCCTGATATAGTTATTTATGTCTACCATATATACCTCTCTGCCTTGCCCTATAGGTGGTCTGACATTCTGATTTTTCAGAGAGTGTGGTACTCATGATTCATCCCTATGGATGGATCTTTGTTTCAGGGAGAAGATTTGGGTCCTTGAAAGAACTATGTAATTTTTCAAAGGCAGTGCAGCTCAACTTCCTCCTCCTAGCAAATTCTGACCCCAGAATTATCCATCTGCAGTGACTTCCCAAGATAGGAACAGTGATGTTGTCTATCCGATCATGTAGTACAGTCTGGATAAAAAGCATTTTCTATGTGGATAGTTAAGCAAACTTACAAGTGATAGAAATCTCATTTAAGAGGCTCTGCAGTGTGCTAGGGCTTGAGGTAGCCAATACAATTTTATTCCTAAACAATGTAATTGGAGTTCCCTTTAGTAAGAGTTTCTTGACTCTTATAACATTTTAGGTAGGTCCAAGTCTTAAGTTATTGGTAGAATGAGAAGGTTCCCTGAAAGCAAAGACTATCTTAGCTTTTCTCTCTTAATTTAGAGCCCTCCACCAATAGATTGTTTATGGAAAGGACTTGAATGACTTGGAAATGGAGACCCACAGGGGATTCATTTAGACCAAGAGCTGGGGGAAGGAAAGGGTTCAGGGGAGGGACTGCTCTATCTCAAGCCTAGATTGCTGCTCTTATCTGCCCCTCCCCTGTGAGACCTGATCTCTGAAACTAACCCTTGGAGACTCTCTATTCCTGGGTTGCCCTGATGCATCTCTTCCCTCAGAGCCCTACTCTGGATCCAAGAGGAATGGGAAAATTATAGAATCAGACAATTTAGAGATGGGAAGAACCTAGGAAGTCACACAAAGGGATATACTCTCCCTTCCAGAATTTTGCAGAAGGAAAAGTTGTAGAAGCCCAAAGAGGAGAAAGGAATTTACTAGTGACTATCAGAGCTGGGATTCTAATTCTGGTTTCCTGGTACCAAATCCAGCACGCTTTCCCTCACACCCTGTAGGGCAGGGATGGTTTTATTTTGTCTTGGGATTCCCTAGCAAAGTTCCTGCAGCTTCAGTGTTTGTTGGATGAATGGATAGATGGATTAATAAATGAATGGCTCTGTAGAGAATTCCTCTTGCACTTGAATTCATTATTATCCATCTTCCATGAGAGTAACAAACACTATTGGCAAGCATTTCCCTTACTGTTTTATGCCTCATTTGACAATGATAAATAATGATACAACTAACAATGCCAAGGCACTTGTCATGCTCTATGGTAGGAAAGATATTTGACCTCATAGACATCACAGGCTAGTAAGAAAGGACAATGGAAACTTTAGGCATAGGCTGGGATATGGGGCTGATTCCCTTCCCACCATCTTTGTTCACAGTGTGAATTTCAATGACCACATGGACGCTACTGAGATTACAGACTCTGGTCATAATCACAACAAATTACATTTCTAAGAAAACCTCAATATTCTCTTTTCCTCAAGATAGTAAAATGAATTAAGTAGTAAGGATTATTATTCCCACATTATAGATGAAGATGCTGAGACTTAGAGGCATAAAATGACTTGCACATGGCCACACCACAAGTAAATGTCATTTTCAGGCCTCCTTACTCTACATCTAATACTCTTCCTTCTATACAAAGCCACTTCTTATAAGTCTAAGGGGAAGCCTCTTTGCCTCTCTGGGTCTCATTTCTCCTATCTGCAAAATGGTCAATGAAATTGTCTTTGAATGTCAATCTATCTCTAAGTCCTATGAATCTATTACTCTATCCAAGGAGTATGACAGGAAGAGAACCATTAATTTTGGAGGCTTCTAGTCCTGGGGTGTTGGAACAGTGTAGTTCTGGAACAAAAGCAAAAAAGAAAATCATTTCCATCCAAGTCATTCATTTCTCACTGGGTTTTCTTGATGTTGTTTTCTCTTGGTTTTCTTCCTCTCTGCTAGATGACTTTTTCAGGGTCTTTGGTTGGATCATCCATTTGATCCCCCTAACCATGCATATTTCCCAAGGCTCTAGCCTGGGTCTTCTTTTCTTTCTCAATATTCTCTCTCTTGGTGACCTCATTATTTGCCATGAGTTCAAATGCCATCTCTATACAGATTATTCAGAGAATATATAGATATTCAGACTAATCTCTCCCTTGAGCATCAGTCTCCCAACTCAAAGTCAACTTATCTAACTCACTCTTTCCCTCCAAACTCACCCCTTTTCTAAACTTCTCTATTATGTCAAAGCCAGCACCTTCCTTGAAGTCATTCAGGTTCATGACTTGGCTACTATCCTCAACTTCTCATTATTACTCATTCCTTCCTCACTCAGTTAACAAATTTTATCATTCCTCCTTCACAGCATCATGCACATCTGACCACTTCTCTCTACCCAAAAAGCCAAAGTTCAGGTCTTCATCCCCTTTCTCCAAGACTACTATAATAGCCTCCTACCTTGTCTCTCCCCACTGAGACAGCACAGTGGATATAACACCAGACCTAGAATCAGGAAGACCTAAATTCAGATCCAGACTCAGACGCTTAATTAGTTGTGTGACCCTAGATAAGTCTCTTAAGCTCTACCTCAGTTTCCTCATCTGTTTAATGGGGGGTAATAATAACACCTATTTCCCAGGGTTATAACAAGGGTCAAATGAATATTTACAAAACACTTAGGATAGTGCCTGGCACATGATGGTGTTGGTCATTTCTGTCATGTCTGACTCTTTGTGACTCCATTAGAAGTTTTTTTGGCAAAGATACTGGAGTAGCTTGCCATGTCCTTTTATAACTCATTTTACAGATGAGGAAACTGAGGTAAACAACTTGCCTCGGGGTAACACAGCTAATAAATAAATGTCTGAGGCCAAGTTCAAACTCAGGTGTCACTGACTCCAGGCCCAATAGAAATTCTAGCTTCCTTTAAGGCTTAGTTGAAGTATTGCCTTCTACATGAAAGCTTCTTCTGCTCCTTTCAGTCGCTGATGCCTCCCCTTACCCTTAGGACACCCCCAATCAAGTTACTCCAGCCATGTTGTGTCCCCTGTCTAGATTGTATATTCCTTGAGGGCAGATTTTGGTCTCCAGCACGTTTAGCACAGTGCCTGGAACATTGTGGGTCTGTAACAAATGCTCCTTGAATGATTGATTGGGGGCCAGAAAGCAGAGAGAGAGGGGCACCCAGGTGAAATCTGGAATGTCAGCCCAGAATGCTTGCAGCACAGAGATTGTCTTTGGGGGGCAGGGGATGAGCTGCCACAGAGCTGGGCAGCTATGAGCCAAAGACAAGTTACAATTGTAAAGGAGGCAAAGCATATTTGGGGGGCTTACTGGGGCCAAATTTCCCCCCAATTTTTTCCAAATCATAGAGCCTATCCCTTCCTGGCTGACTCCAGTTATGCTATTTTACCAAGACCAGCTCCTCCCTACAGTAACCTGGACTCAGGTCTCTAGGCCACGTCTTATCATGATTGGTAGACCTCCCCTTTCCAGCTCCTCTTTATGAGCCTTCATCCCCCAGGAGAAAAGAAACTCTGTGAAGGCAGGAGCTGTCTTGCTTATTTGTATCCTCATAAGTTGAGCTTAATAAATGCTTGATCTCCATCTCTAGTTAGTGGCAGAGACAACTTTGATCTTTCAACTGCTCTGATCAACAATTTCTTTTTTTTATCACCCTCACCTTCTGTCTTGGAATCAGTACTGTGTATTGGTTCCAAGGCAGAAGAGAGGTAAGGGCTAGGCAATGGGGGTCAAGTGACTTGTCCAGGGTCACACAGCTGGGAAGTGTCTGAAGTCAGATTGGAACCCAGGACCTCCCATCTCTGGACTTGACTCTCAATCCACCCAGCTGCCCCCTGATCAACTATTTCTTGAATCTATTCATGAGTCTTTGAGCATCACAGCCTGCCCTCTAGGGTCCCCAGTCAGTCTCAGCCCCTCAGGCCAGGTTCTTGCCAGCTGCTGCCAGCCATGCCCCTGGGGTGTTGTGTGCCATAACTGGCAGCTTGCCGGCCCAAAGCTAAGCCAGTATGAGCTCATGGGATTACTCTTTCCCCCTTATGGCTCTGCTCCACTGGGCTCAGGGAGTGAAGATCTTGGTGGGGGGGTGGAGACCTGGCTGCAGAGGTCTGTGACTCATGCACTGAGCTCACAGACATGGAGGGTACAGTGCTCCCTTATGTGAGGAAGAGAGGGGCAGGGAGGGAGGGAGAGAGATGGAGGGAGACTAGGAGAGAGATGAAGATGGGGAGAGAGACAGGGGGAGGGAAGAGGAGACTGAGAGAGAGGGAAAAAGCCTGGGAGAGATATAGCAAGAGTCAGAGAGTCATGGAGAGATGGAGAGACCAAACAAGGACAAAGAAATGGGGAAAAGAAAAGAAATAGAAAATGAGTCTTCAAATGACCTCTGAAACCCCTTCCAGTTTTATGAGATATGGCATGAGGAGACAGAGGTGGGGTAGGGATGGAGGGAGAGATGGAGAAACACGGGGATTTAGATTTCTGAGATACTTACAAAATATTGCCAGAGCTGGAAATGACCTTAAAACATAGAATTTCTGAACAGGCATTCTAAGACGATCTAAAGATCATCTTCTTTTGACAAAGTAAGAAACAATTGAACTAGGAGTCAGGAAGATCTGGGATTGAATTTTGCCTCAGATACTTACTAATGTGAAACTGGACAAATTTTCTCAAGTTCTCAGCCTTAATTTCCTCATGTGTAAAATGGAAATAATAACAGCTCCCTTCTTCACAGGGCTGTGAAGATCCAATGAGATATTATTTGTAAAGAAAGCCCTTTGTAAACTTGAAGACTATATAAATGCTAACTAGAAGGAAACTGAGGCTTAAGTGAGGGAAATAACTTACCTGAAATCCCATAGCACCGATTTCTTCTGATTCTCATAACCATGGTATCTTTGGGGTGTTTTTTTTTCTGTTTTGTTGGTTCATAATTGTGTCCAGCCCACTGAGCATGGGTATCCTCCAAGATTCTGTCATGGGCTCTCTGTTTTCTCCACAGCCTTTCCCTAGATAATGTCATCAGTTCCTATGGCTTCAACTATTATGTCTTCATTTACGAGTCCAAAATCTAGGTATCTGAATCTAATTTGACTTTGAAACTGCAGTCCTGAATCACTGACGGCTGGCTACATTTTGTCATCATCTCAAACTCAACATGAATAAAATGAAAATCATCCTTTTTTCCCTTAAACTCATTCTTCCTCTTTCCCAACTATCCTATTTCTGTCTAGGGTACTCTCTTCCCTCTCCTCTAATCTCCTAGGTTCTTAACTTCCAAGGCATCCATCGATCTCTTCTCTCCCTCATTCACCACATTCAGTTAGACATTAAATCTTGTGAATTCTGCCTCCATGTTACCTTTGGCATTTTTCACCCTTTCTGCACTTATACACATCCACCACTATGGTTCATCAAAAAGCATCAACTTATTTATATTTGCTCATTCACTAATCTATCTACTTTACTAAATTGCTCATTTATTGTCTGTTTATTCATTTATTTAATTAAGCTGGATTTCCTTAACTGGAAGTATGGCGGCCACTCACAGTCCAACTCCAATGCTGAATGGCATGAGAGCTTTGACCTTCTCTGTTTCTGACCTGGACCAGTTGTCTTTCCCTTAGACAACTAAGTGATTCCCTGTTCCCAAGGATTCGCACCAGTGCCAGACTTAGTAGGAGACGCAGCATTGACTTGGCTTAGAACTTCTTAACAGCCTTAGTCTCCCCATCACCAATGCTCATCATCCACCTTCTATTTAGCACCTAGCTGGTACAAGGAGCCATGCCCAGCCCTGGAAAGGAAAATTACAAGGAAAGCCCCTCAGTCCCAGGACAACTAAATCTAGAATAGGGCTAGGGATTGGACCTGCTACATATTGCCTCTCTTAGACTATAATAATAATACATATTAATAATTATAATATTATAATAACACAATATGCTTATGTTTGTATATTACATGTAAATAATAAAATATGGCATTATAATTAAATATATCAATGATTATTATTAATAATAAGGATATTGTTAATTAGATTGACAATAATTAATATAATAATAATCACTTCCTAATGGGCCCCCCTATTAAGCAAGCAAGCAAGCAAGCATGGGGTGTCTATTACATGTCAGTCATTGGGGACACAAAGAAAATCCCTCCCATTGAGGAGTTCACATTCTGTTGGCCACTGGGTGGTACAACAGAATACTGGACCTGGAGTCAGGAAGACCTGAATTCAAATTATCCCTCAGATATTTACTAATGCTGTGACCCCTTTTCAGTCATTTTTAGCCATGTCCAATTCTTCTTGACCCCATCTGGGGTCTTCTTGGCAAAGGTCTTGAGGTTTTTCTCTCTTTTCTCCTCCAATTCATTTTACAAATGAGGAAAGTAAGGCAAACAAGATTAGGGGACTTGCCCAGGGTCACACAGCTAGTCAGTGTCAGAGGTCAGATTTGAAATCAGGAAGAAGAGTCTTCCTCATTCTTCCTGAGTACTTTATCCATCAAGCTGCTTGTAGCCCAGGGCCACTTATTTAACCTTTCTCAGACTCAGTTTTCCTCTTCAGTAAAACAGGAATGATATAGTATCTATCTCACTGGGTTGTTATCAAGATCAGATCACTATATGTTAAGGACTATATGTAAGTTAGTTGATATTATTATTATCATCATTATCATTATTATAATCAAAGAAGACAAGTAAGTTATCTCATTTGATCTTCCTATTATCCCTAGAAGATAGCTAGTAAAAATAGTATTATCCTCATTTTCTAGATGTGAATCCCTTTTCAGATGATTAACCACATAACTGCCAAAATAATCTATCTTAAGCATAGGTCTGACCATGTCACCTCCCTGCTCAAGAAGCTTTGGTGGATCCCTATTACTCCCAGGATAAAAAACAAAGTCTTTAGCCTGGCATTTAAGGTAGTTCCAGCCTACCTTTGTAGCTGTATTGCACATTATTCTTCTGTGTTCCAGCCAAACCAGCTTATTAGCTATTTCCTGAGCTCCACATTCTGTCTCCTGCCTCCCTCTGTTTAGCCAAACTGTAAAATGAGGCTTGATAAAAGCGTCTACCTTGCGGGGTAGTTGTGAAAACCAAATGAGATAAAATCTGTAAAGGGCTTAGCACAGTACCTGGTACATTTTTGTTGTTGTTCAGTTATTTCAGTTGTGTCCAACTTTTCCCAACCCCATTTGAGATTTTCTTGGCAAGATACTGGACTGGTTTGCCATTTCCTTCTCCAGCTCAATTGACAAGTGGGGAAACTGAGACAAGTGGGGTTAAATGACTTGCTCAGTCAGGGTCACCTAGTTAGTGTCTGATACAGTAAGAGCTTAATAAATTTTTGTTCCTAAAAAATAAAAAAAAATAAATGTTTGTTCCTGGTTTTCTTCCACTGCCCCCCATGCCCAAAACACAATCCTTCATTAACCTTTCTCAGAATCTTTATCTTCCATAAAGGCTTCCACTTCTTGGAAGCCTTCCCTGGTTCCCTCAGCTGTTCATGTTCTCGCCTGTATCTTATCTGAGAACATGTGGTACCCTCCTCCCCTTCTCAGAACTGAAATGCCTTCTTTGAGTCCGAGTCCTGCTTCATTTTTATTGTTTTATCCCTAGCACCTGGCACAGTGCCTTGGCAACAACAGGAGTTCATAAATGTTTAAATGAATTGGAAACCATCTTGTCCAAACTTCCCACTTTACAAACTGTGAAACTGAGGTTCATCCAGGGCTTTGTCTTCATGGTCACCACCTGAGTCTGGGGCAGAGTGAAGGCTAGTACCATGGGTCTCCTAACTTCCCATCCTGGGCTCTCTATGCCACACTAGAATGCCTCATCATCAATTCAGGGGAAGTCAGGGAATGAATGACAGCTGAGAAGAGAACAACCTTCCTGCAGGATCCGTGAACCACCAAAGAAGCTTGAAATGTTCATAGGATAGCTCTAGGCAAACTTCCTATAAGAGAAGTCAATATAATAGCTAAAGTGGATGTAGTGTTTCAAGGTTTGCAAAGTGCTTTACAAATTTTTATCTCATTTGTCCTCGTGGCAACTCTGACAGAGATCTGAGAGATCGATATTATTATTATTTCCATTTTACAGATAAGGAAACAGAGGCAAGCAGAAGTCAACTAACTTGCTCAAGGTAGCACAGGTAGTAAGTTCCTGATGCTGGATTTGAACTCAGTTCTTCCTGACTTCAGGTCCAATGCTCTATCCACTGAGCCACCTAGTTGCCTCTACTATCATGATCATTAAGTGGTATATGGGATGTGACATGACCCAAAGAATTGGGACTATTTAGGATGGAGAAGAGAAGGGTAAGTCCCTCTTCATTCATTCACAGTGAATGCCAGGGGTAGGGTGTATACAGAAGGGATCTGCTTTCAGATCAAGAGAGAACATGGGGACCTCAAGGAGGACTGACAGAGATGACAATGCAGTGTGAGTGGGACACCAAGAGAGAGGTCTGAACATCCCAGAGGCCCTACAGCAAACCACATCACCAAGAAGCCAACAGCAGAGAAAAATACTCAAATGGGGAAAGAGCTGCAGCAAGAAGGGGCAAATCCTTCCTCCTTGCCTTGACTAGTATTTGAGGCCGCCATAGAGCAAGGAATGATATGCACCAATGGGCAACTTAGACCTCGAACTTTGGGCTGTCTAGATCCTACAGGAAGGGAGACCCAGCAGAGGGAGAGTGGCTTGACATCTTCCAGGAAGGGATTTTTTTTTTTTGAGAGGTTTGGATATGAGCCCATACTGCTTTTTCTATCAAGTTACATAAAACCTTTTTTTAAATATTTGGAGTCCTGTTAGCCTGAGAACTTGCACAGAAATCGAGGACCCTTTAGGAAAGAGCAAAATGAGTCAAACCCTCATGATCCCAAGGTTTCTACAAGGAGAGAGAGATTTTCTGAGAGATTTCCCCTCTCTGAAATTGTTCATGCATCTCTTGTGGCAGGAGCAGAGAATCAAATGACACAAAGGTTTAAAAGGGAACCATCTTTCCCCACTGGGGACGGAACAAGAAAAATCGAATTCCAGTCCTAGTGACTTTTCTCAGGCTGGCAGTGGAAGGGATTTGGTTTAGACAATGAGAGAGACTTCTCAACCAGAAGACTTGTAAGACCCCAGGGCATCACTCCTTGGGGAATTATTTGGATGCAGTTCTATGTAGAGTCAGGGAGATGGACTGGGCTACCTTCCAACGTTCCATCATGCCCCCTCACACACACTCAGTCCCTTCAATAGGCTGGAGTTACGAGCTTTTAAAAAATTAAGCAATGCAACAGCCTTGGACTAGTTTTCCCTTCACAGCATCTGGCTCCTAGTGACCCAGCAATGTCGCTCTGACCTTCAGCATCTCTGGTCTAGTCAGGTCCTCCTCATAGGTGTGAAATCACAGATAATGTGCCTTTCATTCTCTTTCTCCATTTCTTTTTGTGTTGTATTTCTCTCCTCTCTCTCTCCCTCTTTCACCCTTTCCCTTTTCCTCCTTGCCTTGCTCTCTCTCTCTCTCTCTCTCTCTCTCTCTCTCTCTCTCTCTCTCTCTCTCTCTGTCTCTCTCTCTCTCTCTGTGTCTCTGTCTCTGTCTGTGCCTCTATTTCTCTAGCTTGGTCTTTGTCTCTCTGGCTGGCTCCCCTTCCTTCTCTTCTCTATTTCTCTCCTTATCTGGATCCCTTCTTTACCCCTGCCACACTTTCCCTGGTATTCTGTTGATTTAGGTATGGTATAATACTAGCAGACTGTAAGCTCTTTGAAGGCAAGGGCTGAGTTGTTTTCATCTTTGGGTCCTCAGAACCAAGTAAGTGCTTAGTAAATGCTGAATTCTGGGACTGGGAAACAGTATAAATAAACAGATATAGAAGGAGCATCTCTCACAGAATCTCTCTGGCTTGTTCCCCCTCTCCCAATGGAAACTTTGGGATCATTAGGGTCTGATTCATTTGCTCTTTCCTAAAGGGTCTCAATTTCTGTACATGTACTCCAGCTAACAAGACCCCCAACTTTTTGGTCAAAAGGTTTTATGTAACCCAATAGAAAAAGCAGTACAGGCTCTGATCCAAAAGAAACTGGATGGAACAGTTGGCAGAGTACTGGGATTGATGTCAGAAAGACCACAGTTCAAGTTCCATCTCAGATATTGCCTAGCTGGGTGGCCTTGGGCAAGTCACTTGACCTCTGTCTCAGTTTCCTCGTCGATAAAATGAAATAATCATAGCATCTACTTCCCAGGATTGTTGGGAGGATCAAATAAGACCATTAGCCAGCTTATGTGAGACAATGAGTCTAATTTGGCTAAAGTAGAGATTTCATGGGAGGGAAGAAGGAAAGATATGTAGACAGGGAACATAATGTACCAGGTATTGGATGCCTGGCTGAGGCCTTTGAACTTTATCCTGAAAGCATCCTGGTCTAGGAAAAAAAAAAAACACTGTATCTAAAAGTCAGGAGTCTGACCTACTAAATAATCTTGGGATACTTTTAACTTTCCTTTTTTCAAAAGAAATCTGGACTAGGTGAGCTCTAAGGTCTCTTCCAGTCCTAACATTCTATAGTCTAGGCCAGTGGTTCTCAACCTTTCTAATGCTGTGACCCTGCAATACAGTTCCTCATGTTGCAGTGACTCCAAACCAAAAAATTATTTTGGTGGCTACTTCAAAACTGTAATTTTGCTACAGTTATGATTTGGAATGTAAATACCTGATATGCATTATGTATTCTCATTGCTACAAATCAAACATAATTTAAACATAGTAATTAATCACAAAAACAATATTTAATTATATGTTGAGAGATATTAATCCAGCAGGAGGCAGCCTGAGCGCTGGGGCGGGAGGTAAGTCCTGCCTGGGGAGGGGGTCCACAGATGTTGCCTTCTTCTTCCTGTCGTCTCTCTCCAGCTTGAGATGAGGCTTCACTTTGCTGAGGTTACTTGACTTTGTTATCTACTCCAGGAGTTATCCACTCCAGGACTCATTCTTAACTCCCCTCTGGAGCCAGCACCAGTGCTCTGTCTGGGTCTCTGTTTGAGTCCGGTCTCCAGGCAACAGGGTAAATTCATCGGCCCTCATAGGGGGAGGGCTGCTGATAGGTAACTAATATTAGTACAATGTGTGGGCAGCAGGGTCCCCATTCTTTCCGAGTTCTTGCTGTAAAGTAGCGCGATTTCTCAGTGGCTAAAGCCATTGGAAATATGTATTTTCCAATGGCTTTAGGCGACCCCTGTGTTTTGGTCATTTGGCCCCCACCGGGGTCGCAACTCACAGGTTGAGAACTGCTGGTCTAGGCTATGGTACATAATTGGTGCTTAATAAATATTGATTGACTGAGCATGGTCAGATCACATTTTATGTTCTATCTTGAGTTATCTTCTAACAGTAATATTCTATATTCTGTATTCTTAGGTCTCTTCTAGCTCTAACATTAAATCTCTCAATTCTAGGTACCTTTTAGCTCTGACATTCTATATTCTATTTTACTTTTTCTTTTCTTTTTATTATAATGCAAAACATATTGTAAGAGCACGCTCCTACATAACCAAAACCCCAAAATGAAACCAAAGATACATTGATGTGAAAGATGCTTTGATCCCCTTTTCTTCCAGCATTGACATTCTGGGTTCTATATTCTATGGTCTGTTCTAACCCTCATATTAAATACTCTCTATTCTAGATAACTTCTGGCTCTGATATTCTTTATTCTATTTTCTAAGTTTAGCATTGATATTTCTGGGTTCTACCTTCTAAAATCTGTTCTAACATTCATATGAAATGCACTCTTCTCTAGAAAACTTCTATTTCTGATATTCTTTATTCTATTTTCCAAGTTTTCTTCCAGCATGGACATTCTGGGTTCTATATTCTAAGGTCTGTTCTACCATTCATATTAAATACTCTCTATTCTAGACAACTTCTAGCTCTGATATTCTATATTCTTCTTCCAGCATTGACATTCTGGGTTCTATATTCTAAGTTCTGTTCTAACATTCATATGAAATGCACTCTTCTCTAGAAAACTTCTATTTCTGATGTTCCTTATTCTATTTTCTAAGTTTTCTTCCAGCATTGACATTCTAGGTTCTATATTTTAAGGTCTGTTCTAACATCAACATTAAACACTCTCCATTCGAGGTACCTTCTAACCCTGGCACTCTATATTCTACTTCTAAGGTTTCTTCCAACTCTGGCCTTGTATGTTCTACCAAAAACCAAGTACAAGTATCTAAACTCCAGGCAGGAGGGTGGTGAGGAGAAGGGCCACTCTCCTGTCCCCATATTTCTACCCCAGTAGAGTCAAGGTCCCAGCTGATGATGATGCCCACCCAGGGGGATTGATGGGGCTGCGTAAAATCACAGCAACTGTGTGAGGAGGCCCAGGAATGACCGCATGGGCTACGTCATTTGGAAATCATGCTTCTAGCCTTAGCAAGAGCCCCAGAGGTGGGGAGGCCCAGGAAAGGGGGAGGGGTGGGAAAACCGTCGGGGTGGCAGCTGGTTCAGGCAAGTTGCCTGGTTCTGGTTGAGAAATCATCCAGGAGCTGGCGGGGAGCTGGGTGCCTGCATGGATGCCATCTTACTCTCTATCACCCCAGACAGGGTTTTTTACCTCTCTCTGTCCTGGCAGAGGCAAAATAATCTCCTTCTGTGTGAGGGATTCTCATAAAAGCAATTCTTTTTTATACAGTATTCTAGAGTTCACAAGAGTACTTTCATGGCCACCATCTTGTTTCTCCCCTTAAAGCAGCCTACAAGGCAGAGCAAGCGTGAGATTCTTTGGTGGAGAGGTCATGTATGGGACTAGTGGGGGATGCAGAAGACGCCAAGGCAGGATGTCTATGATGGCATCTGGCTCTCTTACTTTACTGACCTGAGGAACCTTGAGGAAGTCACTTCCTGTCTGTAGACCTCAAATCCTCACCTATAAAATGAGAACCACCCCAGATATTCTCTAAGCACTTTTGGGTAGCCCAGTGGATAGAGCACTGGATTGGGAAGAGCTGAGATCAAATGCAACCTCAGACACTTATCTGTATAACCATGGGCCAGCCACTTAACTTCTTTTTTTTTTAATTTTTTTAATTGAAAAATGAGCCACTTAACTTCTGTCTGGCTCTTTCCTCTACTCTAAAATGGGAATTACAGGGAGCAGCTGGGTGGCTCAATGGATTGAGAACCAGGCCTAGAGATGGGGGGTTCAAGTTTAAATCTGACCTCAGATACTTCCCAGCTGTGTGACCCTGGGCAAGTCACTTAACCCCCATTTCCTAACCCTTACCACTCTTCTGCCTTGAAACTACTACTTAGTATTGATTCTAAGACAGAAAGTAAGAGTTTCAAAAAGTAAAATAAAATGGGAATGACAATAGCATCTATCCTCTTAGGATTAATGAAAAATCAAATGAAATAATATTAGGACCTGGTTCATAGTTGATTGTTGATCGGTCACTTTCAGTCATGTTTGACTCCTTATGAGCCACCTTGGGGTCTTTTTTGGCAAAGATATACTGGAGTGGTTTGCTGTTTCCTTCTCCAGATTATTTTACAGATAAGGAAACTGAGCAGGTGGTTAAGTGATTTGACCCAGGGTCATATAACTAGGAAGTGGCTGAGACTGGATTTGAACTCAGGTCTTCCTGACTCCAGGTCTGGCACTCTATCCACTGTGACACTTCACTTCCCCTGGAAAATAGCAGGCACTTAAATGTTTGCCCTTTTCCTTTTTTTCATCTATAAATCCTAGAGACTCTTTAAGGCAGAGATTCTTACTTTTTTGTGTCCTGGATCCCTCTGGCAATATGGGGAAGGCTATGGATCCCTTCTCAGAATAATGTTCTTAAATGCTTAAAATAAAAGGCAGTCATATTAAAATAGTTAATAGTAAAATCAAAATAGTAAAATATTAAAAACAAATGTATAGGCTCCCTGAAATCCATGGATCTCTTTGCTTTGGCCTGATTTCTTCATTTTTTTTCCCATGAGTAAACTGATGGTAGGGATCAGTGAAGACAATGTCCACAGTCCCTTCCACCTCTGACTTCGAACTTCTCTCTCTGAGTAGATAAAAACAAAGGGAGATGGCTTTCCAGGTGTGGGGACTGATGTGGACAAAGAAGCGGAATCAGGGAAGGAACTGGGAGAAGAGGAAGGTGAAGCTGAAGAGAAAGGCTGGGCTCGAACATTAAAGGTCTCAAAATCCAGCCTAGGGAGCAGAGGCATTCTCAGGTAGGTGATGGGGAAGAACAGAAGGGCTGTGCACTAGAGGGATGACTCTGAGAGTATGTGAAGGAGGGAGTGGAGGGAGGAATAACTGGAGGTTTGCTTTGGGATACAAGCTCAGAGGCTGCTCTCTTCAAGCAAGAAAAGCTGAGGGCCTGGGCGGCAGCCGGAGAAATAGAAAGGGACAATAATGGTTCATGTCAATGGTGATGATGAATGCCTCATTAATGTGGACCAAGCGTCTAAATTTGTGTGTTAGAATTGGGAGGTATAACCAGAGACCATGGTTTTTAACGCCATGACCGCTACTCCTTACACACACATGCATCAATTTTTTAGGTGAAGAAACTGAGGCCCAAAAGAAAAAAAAATGACTTTTCTAAAATCACAGAGCAAGGTAATAATAGCAGTTAGAACTTGAACCAAATAATTTTTTAAAATCCTCATCTTCCATCTTAGCTGAGGCAGAAGAGTAGTAGGGGTTAGGAAATGGGAATTTAGTGATTTGTCCAGAGTCACAAAGCTAGGAATTGTCTAAGGCCACGTTTGAACCCCAAACCTCTGGCTCTCTATCCAATGAGCCACCAAGTTACCCCAAACCAAATAATCTTGATTCCTAATGCAGAGACCCTTTCCACTGCACCATACAATTAATTAGTAACTGGGCCAGAGGGTTCCAAATCCTGATGTGCTACTTTCCTATCTTATCATGATACCAATGTAGTTAATTGCATAAGGGAAATTGCTGAAAAGAGGTTAGTCTGTCATGACTTGTTTTTAGTGAAACTATGCTGGCTGCTAGTGATCACTGCTTCCCTTTCCAAGTGTTCCAAAGTATCCCTTTAATAACCACTTGAAGAATTTCACATGGTATCGATATCAAATTTACCAGTCTGTAGTAGGTAGAAAGCCATTTTTCCTGCTTTTCTCAAAAATCTCTGGCAGATATCATCATTCTCATGGCACTTTTCTTTTCCATAGCTTCTCAAAGATCAGCCATTTCATTTGATTTTAAAGTAATTTTCATGCCCTAGAATCGAGTTTCCTTAGGTCAGGAGACAGTGTTGTTTTGAAGGTAGCTAAGTGCTTTCTGATTCATCCTTTATTTATGAGGGTCTAAATTTTTGTTCTATACTGTTCCATCTGAAGATAAGTCTCCTTTGCAGAAAAAAAGGGGGAGAGGGTAAAATAGTTAAGGGTGCCTGTCATATAATAAAAAGATGTGATTGTGAAGAAAACATTTTCACTCGCTGGATCTTAACTCTATCATCTGTAAAATGACAAGTTGGATTAGATGGACTTTAAGCCCATTTCTAGTTCCCAGTTCTGACATTCTATGTTCTAAGGTTTCTTCTCTCTTGACATTCTGTGTCCTAAGAGCCTTTCCAGCTCTTCTATCTATAAAGACCCTCCCAACTCTGGCATTTGATGTTCTAAAGTTTCTTTTATCTCTAACATTCTGTGTTCTAAGGTTTCTTCTATCTGACATTCTGTGTTCTAAGGTTTCTTCTATCTGACATTCTGTGTTCTAAGGTTTCTTCTATCTGACATTCTGTGTTCTAAGGTTTCTTCTATCTCTGACATTCTGTGTTCTAAGGTTTCTTCTATCTCTGACATTCTGTGTTCTAAGGTTTCTTCTATCTGACATTCTGTGTTCTAAGGTTTCTTCTATCTCTGACATTCTGTGTTCTAAGGTTTCTTCTATCTCTGACATTCTGTGTTCTAAGGTTTCTTCTATCTGACATTCTGTGTTCTAAGGTTTCTTCTATCTCTGACATTCTGTGTTCTAAGGTTTCTTCTATCTCTGACATTCTGTGTTCTAAGGTTTCTTCTATCTCTGACATTCTGTGTTCTAAGTTTTCTTCTATCTCTGACATTCTGTGTTCTAAGGTTTCTTCTATCTCTGACATTCTGTGTTCTAAGTTTTCTTCTATCTCTGACATTCTGTGTTCTAAGGTTTCTTCTATCTCTGACATTCTGTGTTCTAAGGTTTCTTCTATCTCTGACATTCTGTGTTCTAAGGTTTCTTCTATCTCTGACATTCTGTGTTCTAAGGTTTCTTCTATCTCTGACATTCTGTGTTCTAAGGTTTCTTCTATCTCTGACATTCTGTGTTCTAAGGTTTCTTCTATCTGACATTCTGTGTTCTAAGGTTTCTTCTATCTCTGACATTCTGTGTTCTAAGGTTTCTTCTATCTCTGACATTCTGTGTTCTAAGGTTTCTTCTATCTGACATTCTGTGTTCTAAGGTTTCTTCTATCTCTGACATTCTGTGTTCTAAGGTTTCTTCTATCTCTGACATTCTGTGTTCTAAGTTTTCTTCTATCTCTGACATTCTGTGTTCTAAGGTTTCTTCTATCTCTGACATTCTGTGTTCTAAGATCCCTCCCCGCTCTGACATTCTGTGTTCTAAGGTTTCTTCTATCTCTGACATTCTGTGTTCTAAGATCCCTCCCTGCTCTGACATTCTGTGTTCTAAGGTTTCTTCTATCTGACATTCTGTGTTCTAAGGTTTCTTCTGACATTCTGTGTTCTAAGGTTTCTTCTATCTCTGACATTCTGTGTTCTAAGTTTTCTTCTATCTCTGACATTCTGTGTTCTAAGGTTTCTTCTATCTCTGACATTCTGTGTTCTAAGATCCCTCCCCGCTCTGACATTCTGTGTTCTAAGGTTTCTTCTATCTCTGACATTCTGTGTTCTAAGATCCCTCCCTGCTCTGACATTCTGTGTTCTAAGGTTTCTTCTATCTGACATTCTGTGTTCTAAGGTTTCTTCTATCTCTGACATTCTGTGTTCTAAGGTTTCTTCTATCTGACATTCTGTGTTCTAAGGTTTCTTCTATCTCTGACATTCTGTGTTCTAAGATCCCTCCCCGCTCTGACATTCTCTGCTCTAAAGGCTCTCCCAGCTCTGATATTCTGTGTACTCTAATAATGAGTCACTGAGTTCAATGACTATGTGAGTGTGTCATTTGTTCATTCATCAGACATTTATTAAGCATAGTCAAGAATACCCCCAAGGAGCTTACAGTCTAAAGGAGAAATGCAGATAAGACATACCTGCAAATACTGCTGGTATGAGCCAAGGTAACACATGAGGGGAACAAAGGACAGATTCAGGCTAAATCTCTTGGAATATGGCAGGAGGAGGTTTCATGAAGGATAAAGCACTAAGAGGAAGGCTCTCTTTGGGAAGCCCAGAGCTCTGGCACTAGCTGTATGACCCTAAATTTCTTACCTTCAGTTTGCTCATCTGTGAAATGGCCCTGATGACCCCTAAAGAGTCCTGCTAGCTCTGCTTTTTTTTATCTTTTTTCTTTTTACTCTGCTTATTTTGAGAAGGCTGAACTCTGATAAGAGAGGGCCGAGGGCAGAGCCTATGGGGCAGCAGATTATTGTTGGGATGAAGGAGAGAAGCCAGCAGAGGAAATGGGGGAAGAATCTGAACAAGGGGAAGAGACAGAAGAGCCTAGTCTCCCTGGAGTCCAAAGGGAAAAACATTTTGAGACTGGAGAAAGGGGTGGGAGGGGGGTCAGCGCCTCCAAACCATCCAAAGCGTGGCTGGCCAGGTGTGACCTTGGAGAGAGCTGATTCCAGGGAATCCAGGCCAGGTTTGGGAAGCAGATTGCAGGGGATTCAGAAGGAGGCCTTGCGATTCTCTTGAGTCCAAAGTGGAGATTAAGAAACTCAGTGACCAGCAGAAAACGGGTCCCCCTCCTCCCACTGAGGCAGGAAAAAATCATTACAATACAGATCATTACTCTCATTTACCAGGCCTCAGCAAGGGGGTCTGGCGGCCCCGAGTCCGAGCCAAATCCCATAAACAGGAGAAGGCACATGGACAGCTCTAACAAGGCCGGCCGTCTGGGGAACCATATAAGTGCAGGTTTGGCAGGCCACATGCCCTATTTCTCGGAGGCAGGATGATCTCTGCCTAACCCAGAGGTGACCCTTCTGAGTGTGAGATGGGGAGCAAAGGGGCTAGTGTGGTGGGATGGGAAGGGCCCTGGATGAGGAGCGGGGAGATCTGGGTTCGAGTCCCAGAACTTTGGGCAAGTGCCTTGACCTCTCTGAGTTTGGGAATTTAGAATTGGAAGAGCCATTGGAGGGCATCTAGTCCAACTCCATCACTTTCCAGATGAGGAAAGAGAGAGGCAGAGAAAAAACCAGGAGAGACTCTTCCAACGTCACAGAGGTGGGCTCTGAGTCCCCATTCCCTGTGCATCCCGCTGAGCTAAAATCCCCATCACCTTGGCCTCCCCACCTAAAAAAAGAAGAGGGTTAAGAGATAGAGAATCCCTGAGCGTCCACCCAGACCTGAAATTCTGCGACTGTAAAAAGCAAAGACTGCTCCGTCGCTCGTCCAAACAACACGGGAATAGACACCGCTTTGGCTGGGACCCCCCAGCCCTTCTCCCCACAGCAGGACCTGCGAGAAGCCCAAACCGCTGGGGCCTGGGGATGAGACCCGAGGCCATGTGGACAGCCTCAGCTGGCCCTGGCCGAGCCCCAAGCCCAGCCAGAGCCAAGGCAGCCGCCTCAGCCCGCCTGCTGTCCTGGGCCCGGGCCCTGAAACAGTCCCTGCTCGGTGTTTGCAGATTGAATTAGTGAGGACGGGCTTTTGGGATGAGCCAGTTGGCCCCGGTTCATTCTTTGCTCCTGAAATTTGGAAAAACTCAACCGTGCACCTGGCAGTGTTTGCTGCTGCGGCTGCTTCTGCTGCTGGTGTGTGTATATGTGAGTGTGACAGAGACCCCGAGAAAATGTTAGAGAAACAAAGGGGGGCTGGGAAAGGATCCAGGAAAAATCCACTCCTGGGGCATCTAGGTGTGTCGGTGAATGAAAGATCCAGGCCTGGAGATGGGGGGTTCTGAGTTCAAATGTGGCCTTAGAAAAAGCTCCCTAACTATACTGTGTGACCCTGGGCAAGTCACTTGACCCCCTTTGCCCAGCCCTGACTGCTCTTCTGCCTTGGGACCAATACTTAGTATTGATTCTGATGACAGAAGGTGAGAGCTGAAAAAAAGAAAAAAGAAATATCAATTCCTACATTTATAACCATTGAATACCCTTTGACTGCCTACAGTAGGGAGAGGGGGGGCCTGGATTTGGATTCAAAGGCCCTAGATGTGAATCTCAACCCTCTGCTACTTATCACGTGGGTCACCTTAGACAAATCATTTTACTTCAAATGAGGGGGTTGGGCTAGAAGAGGTGGCTTTAAATCTTATCATTCATCAATTTAAATCTTAGACTTAGAGATCTTTGGGGGAAACTGAGGCCTAGGCAGGGGAAGGTGAAGCTCATGGATCTTTTCTCAGAATCATATCTTTCAATAATTGAAAGAAATGCTAAATTTTAACAAGAGGTTAGTCAAAATAAAGTTGTTAATTTTTTTTCTCCTAGAAACCCCCCCGACATATATCCCCAGCCCCTTGGGGTCAGTGGACACTAGGTAAAGAGCCCCTAAATGGATTCTTCTCTGCCTTCTCTAAAAAGCCATGTAGTGAGGTCAAAAGAGTGTCAGGAGAAATCTGGATTCTTATCTTGCCTCCCGTAGCTGTGTAACTCTAGGCAAGTCACTTCACTTTAGTTTCTTCTTCTATAAAATGGGGATATGAACAGCACCTACCTCCCAGGTAGGTGTGAGGGTCAAAAGAGAAAATGAATAGACAATTCTTTGAAAAACATAAAGTGCCATGTAGAGCTCATCAAATGTCTTTATTGTCATCTCCCTGATTCCTTCCAGCTCTAAATCTTATGATCAGATAATCCTAAATAATGATCACAATAAGAATAATCCTGAAAACAATAATAACCCAGAACTAGAGAGCACTCAAATCAGTAGTAAAGTGACTTGGAATAGGACTGAAAAGGACTTAGAGATCTTTGGGGGAAACTGAGGCCTGCCAGGCAGGGGAAGGGATTGACCCTAGAACAAATAGTGAGGCAGTGGCAAAGGTAGGGATAGCATCCAGAGTCCTCAGTCTTCTGTACGCTCATTGTTCTGTCCACATGACCTCATTTGAAAAGCTCATAGCACAGAAATCTGTAGTGACTAATCCAACCCTCTCCTTTTACACATGAGGAAATAAGAGGCCCAGGAAAATCATACAATCAGAAAGTAGGAAGGTCGAGATTTGAACCCAAGTCTTCTGATTCCAAATTTAACCTGCTTTCTTCAGAATAACCTTTTGATATAGGAAAGGCAGGAGTTGTTCTTCCATTTGACAGATAAAGAAACTGACCTAATATTAAATACAGTTAAATGAATTAGTGTACATAGTTATTAACTGGCAAGAATGTTGTTGTTGAGTCATTTTTAGTCATGCACTACTCTTCATATCCCTATCTGGGTTGGGTTTTTTTGTTTGTTTGTTTGTTTTGGGCAAAAATGCTGGAGTGGTTTGCTGTTTCCTTCCCCAGTTCATTTGACAAAAATAGGAAAATGAGGCAAATGGGATTAATAGACTTGCCCAGGGTCATGCAACTAGTGTCTGAGGCTGGATTTGAACTCAGGTCTTCCTGACTCCAGACTCAACACTATTCAGGGCCATCCAGCTAGTAAGTGAGGCCAGATTTGAAGCACTCTATCCATTGTGCCACCTACTAGCTGCCCTTCTAAGCCTTTTCAGCCCAGAGTTATTTCCTCTGTGGGGGCAGCCAGAAGAAAAGAGGTCTCAGCCCTCACTCTTGGACTCCTCTCTATATTCGTTCTTTCTTTGGTGATCTCATTTCACTACACACAGAGCTGATCGTGGCATTTCTCTTCATGGTTCTCTAATGACTACAGGTTCAAATTCCTTTGCCAGCCATCTGCGGTACACAATACAGAGACAATCTTCTTTTCCAGGCTTGTGTCATGTCCTGTGTGCCAGGCCGACTGAATGTCTGGGACCTCCAAGAGCAGACACCCTTCCAACCTACCTCTGCTCATTAGCTCCCTGTTCCTGACCTCCCTCTTCACCTATCGAATTCCTGCTGATTCTTGAAAACCCAACTCAAAGAGCCTCTCCTATAGGCTGCTACCATAACATCTGCTCTCACCCTGGCGCAGCCTTTCTGCGCCCCTCTCTTTCCATATTGCACAGCTCAGCCCTGATAAACGCACCATCTGGCACCACTCCACACATGTGTGTCCAACTAGATTGCAGAGATGTTGCCTTCATCTCTCACATCCTTTATGGTACCTAGCACAGGAACAAGTACACTTGGGACAGCTCACACATCTATTTTTTTTTTGATCCTGGTATATGCTACTGATTGGAGTGCTCTATGGTTCCAAGTTATTATTATTTTCAGGATCCAGTCCTGTCTGACTCTTCATGAACCCATTTGGGGTTTTTTTTCTGCAGAGATACTGGAATGATTGGCCATTCATTTCCTTCTCCAGCTCATTTTACAGATGTAGAAACTGAGGCACTTAGGGTGAAGTGACTTCCCCAGGATTACACAGCTAGTAAGCCTCTGAAGCTAGATTTGAACTCATAAAGATAAATCCTCCCAATTCCAAGCTCAGTGTTCTATCCACTGTGCCACCTAGCTGTCCCAGATTTATAGACTTACAAAGCATTTGGTCATGGTGTCCTGCCAACTTCGAGGTGTCATTGCTTCTGTGCTCCAGCCTCAACCTCCCATTCTGGGAACATGGATTTCTAATTAGCAAGCCTTCTGGACCCAGCCCTACCAAACTATTTCCTGGCTATCTTCAAAACCACACTCTTGCTATGAAATTATAATGACCAGGCTTGGTCCCAAAGAAGAGGGAGGAGAAGTACTTTCCTTCACGTAGAGGTATGGGACCATGAGTATGGAATACTCCATATAATGTCTGAGTTTTCTGAAATGTTGCTTAGTCATACAAAAAAATTTTTTTCTTGCTTCCTTCTCTTTTTCTTTACTATAGTTTAAGAGAGATGAAGGAGAGAATACAATGGCAAATATAAGGGACAGAAAAATAAAATACGTCGACAAGAATTTTTTAAGTCCCATAAGCCAGTGCTCCAGCCTCCACCATGCCAACCCTGAGATCTTGGACTTCTGACTGGTGGGCATTCACTGTGTATTGGCCAAACCTAGCCTTAGCACTTCCCAGACATTTTCATGGGCCTGAATACTCCTTCCATCTTTCTGATTCTAGCTCAGAACAGTAATTAAATCAACAAGACCATTCCTGGAAAGGACATCTCAATCAGTGGTCCTATCATGGCAGTCACCCTCCCTCTGACTTCCCTCTTCCCTGGCAAGCACTCCTCTGGATGCGCCATCTTTCCCTGTTCTCCTTGAGGCAGGGGGAGTCTTGCTTACATGCTTAAGTCCTCAGTGCTTCGAGATGCCTGGAACCTTGCTGACTCTTCGTGATCCCATGGACCATAGCTATCCACAGAGTTTTCTTGGCAACGACACCAGGATGGTTTGTCATTTCCTTCTCTGGTGGATCCAGTAGATTCTGTTGTCAGATTATCAGAGGTTAAGTGGTTTGCTCAGGATCACACAACTAGGAAGTATCTGAGGCTAAACTTTAACTCAAGTCTTCCTGACTCCAGACCTGTCTATCCACTGAACTGCCTCCTAGGCATCTAGAGGATAAGTGACTAGCTCCAAGGTCACACAGCTAGGAAGTATCTGAGGCTAGATTTGAACTCTGGGCTTCCCGACTCCAGGTCCAGTGCTCTGAACCAGTTGCCTAGAATATACTAAGTACTTAATAAATGGTTCCGTCATTTTTTTTTCACAACAGCTCTGTGAAGAACGTAGTATCAGCCCTATTTTACAGATCAGGAAACTGAGGCTGGGAAAGTCTAAGTGATTTGCCAAGGGACACACAACTAGGAAATGTTAGTCAGAATGTGAATCTGCATCTCATTACTCTAAATCTAGAATAATCCCTGATAATCCAAGTCATGCCTTACAAGACACCAAGAGAACCTTTTTAGGTTGTGTCTTGCTCATTGCCATACAGTCAGAAAACATCAGAACCAAAACCTTGTCTGCAGATCCCAGGTCTGGAGTTCTTTTGTTCTTCCTACTATATTGTGTATTCTATCTTGTATATAAATATAGAGTGAATATGAAGAGCACTGAGCTTGGCATCAGGAAGACCTGAATTCAAATTATGCTTCAATAATGTACTAGGAGTTTTACCCTAAGCAAGACTCTCAGTCTTTCTCAGCTTCAAGTCCCTCATCTGTAAAATGAGGCGGCTTCTCTCCATGGATTCCAAGATTTGTTCTAGCTCCAAATTTGTTAATTTACTGGCAACACATAGTAGTAAAAAATCTCTCATTCAACACCACAAGCCACCAATGGCTCCACAGTAGTGTGGAATAGTATAAAAGCAAAAACAAAAAACCTGGCATTTGTACAGAGCTTTAAAGCTGACCAAAAACCATCTACTCATTATCTCATCTGAGTTTCCCAAGTCTGTGATGGTGATACCACCATATACATTTTACAGATGAGGAAACTGGGACAAAAACCTGCTAAATGACTTGCCCAGGGTCACACAGTTAGTATTAGGGACAGGATTTGAACCCAAGACTTTCTAATTCCGAGTCTAACATTCTACCTACCACTCTTACAGCAAATATTTTGCTTAGTACAAATAAATTATCGTATGTAGACTTTTGGTGGGTCATCTAGTCCAACTTATATCTGAGTAGGAAGTCCATGACAAGTGGCTTTCTTGACTTTCAGTGATAAGGAGCTCACTACCTTCCTAGACAGTCCATTCCACTTTGGGACAGCATTAATTATTAAGATATTTTTCTTTACATTGAATTGCAATCTACCTCTCTTCCAAATAATATCCATTCATAAGATTTATTGTTAAAAAAGACTTTAGGCATCACTTTTTAATCCTCTCCTCCCTCTCCCAGTATTCTAAGATCAACAGAGGTTTAGGGACCTGACCAAGCTGTTCCTAGAATGCTTGATCTCCTTCCCTCTGCCTCAGTTTCTCTGATGTTGTTCAAGAGTCAATTCAAATCCCAACTAATATAGGAGGCTTTTTCTAGTTCCCCTGACAGCTAAAGCCTTCCCTCTCAAATTAATTTCTATCTACTCTGATTTGTCTTGAATGTCCCTTAATGTAATTAGTTGATAGAGAGATAGTGAGATAGAGTGAGAGAGGTAGAGATAACTAGAGAGATCGATGGGTAGATAGATAAATGATAAAAGAATAGCTGGATGGAGAGAAAGAGGGATAGATGGATGGATGGATGGAGAGAGACAATAGGAAAGGTAGCTAGAATAGATGAATAGATAGAAAGATGGATGGATATATAGAAAGAAAGATGGATGGATAGGAAAAAAGGAAGAAAATGGATAAACGGGGGTAAGATGGATAGATAAATGATGGATAGATAAGTGTGTAGATGAATAAGATAGATAATATGATGAATGGATAGATGAAAGGTTGAATGGAAAATGGGAGAGAGTTAAAAACAAAAAGATGGGAAAATAGAGAGAAGGATGGAAAGAGAAAGGTTTAGATATAGGCAGATGGACGGATGGACAGGCAGACATAGATAGATAGATAGATAGATAGATAGATAGATAGATAGATAGATAGATAGATAGACAGACAGACAGACAGACAGATATAGCAAGCGAACTATGCCAAGCACTAGGAATACAAATATAAGCATAAAGAAAGATAACTTCCCCTTAAGTAGCTTACATTCCAAAGATGTGAGGAGAGAGGTGTAGAAGAGGTACAGTTGTGGTAAAGTAGAAAAGTCCAGAGTCAAGAGTGGAGTGGGATTAGAACAGAGCATGTTTGCCCTGGACATTTCCTTTAATGGGGGGATCTGGTTGGGACCTCATGTTGTATCTTCCAATGGAATTCGAGCTCCTTGAAAGCCGTAGCTAGTTTTTGCCTTTCTTTGTATTCTCAGAGCTTAGCATGGTGGATGACACACACAAAGTGTTTAAAAGCATTTGTCAGTTGACCTGACAGATGGGTCCAGAATCCCACTGGTTGGGTACAAGTCTGCCACACTTTCCCAGCCTATGTGATTCCCATCTAGAGGCTTCCATCAATCCTCCACAAAGCATCTAAGTATCTCAGTTGCATTAATAAAGCACTCGGATGATCCATCCATGTTGTCCCTCATTTGTCACATGCCTGGTCCATCTCTTGAGTTGGTCAAACACGTCATCAGCGATATGTTTCATACAGCTTTTTGTGGGCATTGCTAATGTGTCTCCTCCATGAAGATGAATCTTTCCATTGTCCTTTGGGTCTCTTGAAGTTTTTCTTCTTCGAAAGTCAGAGTATTTTGAAATAATCTCCCCAGAGCATTTAATTTTTTTTAAATCTTCTCATTTTTCTATAGATCTTTAAGAGTTAAAAAAAATCCTTTTCTCATAATGCCACTACAATATACCTATGCAGTCATGTAAGGATAAATACTATCATTTTGCCGAGGAGGAAATTTGAGCTGAGAAAGAGTGAGTGTTTTGCCTAGTCACAAAGGGAACAACAATGAGGACAGAATCCAAACTCTTCCTTGGACTTCAAGTCCAGAATTCTTTCTACCTTATGACAATCTAAGGCTTTAAGAGTCCCCCCAACTCACTATTCACTTGGCCTCATTGAGGGTGGGTTAGTGCCAGGGGTTCAAACCAGGTAGGATGGGGTAGGGTAAGGAATTCTGAAGTTGGCATTAATGAGACTATAGTTCAAATCCTACCTCTGACAGTTTCTGTGTGATCTTGGGCAAATCCCTTCATTAAAAATAAGAGAGCTGAACCCAACCAAGGCTTCTTAGTTTTGTGGTAGTAATAATAGTAGCCATAATTACAAAAAACAACAATAATAATAAATAGGCAGTTTCTTATAATGCGTTAAGGCTTGTAAAATTCTTTACAAATATTATCTCATTTGATCCTTGTAACAACCCTGGAAGTGGATGCTATTATTATCCTCATTTCACAAATGAGGAAACTAAGGCAGACGGGTTGTGACTCACTCAGGGCCATCTTTTTTTTTCCAGTTGTGTTCAACTCGTTGCAACTCACTTGGGGTTTTCTTGGCAAAGATATTGGAGTAGCTTGCCATTTCCTGCTCCAGCTCATTTTACAGATGAGGAAACTGAGGCAAATAAGGCTTAAGAAACTTGTCCAAGGTCATACAGCTCATAAGTGTCTTAAGGCCACATTTTGACTCCCAAAGATGAATCTTCCTGACTTCAGACCCAGCACTCTAATGACTATGCCCCTTAGCTACCTTGCCCAAGGTTACACAACTAGTAAGAGTCTATGGCTGAATTTGAATTCTGGTATTCCTGACTCCAAGTCCAATGCTCTGTGTATAATGGTACCACCTAGCTATCTAATATGGGAACTTGTTTTTCATCAATTTTTCTCAACCTTATTTTCTATCTTAGTATCAATTCTAAGACAGAAGAGTGGTAAGGGCTAAGCAATGGGGGTTAAGTGACTTGCCCAGGGTCACACAGCCAGGAACTGTCTGAGGCCACATTTGAACCCAGGACTTCCCATCTCTCATCTCTATCCCTCCACAAAGGATTTTTGTTAGGCTACATATATCTACCAGTATGTACCAAATTAGACATTAAAACTGATAAATGTTTAAAATATATTCATTAATTCATCTTAAAATAACAACCCCATTCTGTTGACATAACATTTTAAATGACAAAACAACTATATTTTTCAAAGAAAAGAAATTTACTGAGTAGCACTGTTTTACATATTTTTGCTAATCTCTTTAACGTCTGACTTAATAGAAGACAGTTGGTCTCTCATATCTGTTACTCATTCAGACTGTTGTGGTTTGTTGTTTTGGTTGAAGTAAATCCAGTCTGACACAGATATGTAGTTGGTAATAAGAGGAGGAGTTTTAATAGGCCAATAATGTTATTATTAGGAATAATTATTATTAGGAAAATAGTTCGGACCTCACAGACACCCAGCAAGGGTTTTGGTAGCCTCCAGAGGTCCTCTGACCACAATTTGAGAACAGCTGGTCTAGACACCAACAGCAATGGGCGCAAAAGGGTTGGGTGACCTACCAGAGGTCACAGAGCTAGGGAGTGTCTGAAGCAGGATTCAAACTAGGGTCTCTCTGATTCCAACTCCAGCATTATAATCATGGAGCCACATAGCTTGCCCAGGGTCACATAATCCAATTTAAAAAATTAAAGAAGCATTCATGAGGTATTAGCTATATGTAAGGATTCATTCTAGGGGCTGGGTACATACAAAGACAAAACAAGGGACAGGCCCTATCCTCAGGGAGTCTATACTCTCCAAGAGGTGAAGGGAGAAATAGAAAATGTAAGTCTATATAAAGAGATTTGTCATGGGAGTTCTCTGAGCAACTCAATGAGTTTCTAGGTTGCTGAGCCTTTGATTGAAATTCCTGAAAGCATCTCCCAGTGGAAGATACAAACACATCTATTCATCCATTGGACCTTTGTGAGAAGACAAAAGATATCTCTTGATGGCAATCAGGTGGCAAAGTGAATGCAGCACTGAGCTTAGAACCAGAAAGACTCCTCTTTATGAGTTCAAATCCAGCCTCAGACACTTAATAGTTGTGTGACTCTGGGCAAGTCACTCAACTCTGTTTGCCTCAGTTTCCTCATCTGCAAAATGATCTGGAGAAGGAAATGGCAAACCAGTCCAGTATCTGTGCCAAGAAAACCCCAAAATGTGATTAAAGAAAAAGAATTGGTCATGGCTGAAACTACTCAAAAATAACAATGAAGCCTTGTTGACTAGGACTGTCTCCATCACTACCTGGTTAGAGCCACCCTTTGGCACTTCCTACAGGTTAGATTTCACCAGTAGAAGCTGCTCCCAAAATTAATCAGCTAGCTTGAACTTTCAGGAAGATGCGGTCTTGCCCAAAGACTTCTCTTTGTGTTGGCTGATAAAAGGGAACAGATGGACTTGCCTTGCTCTTTTGCCTTTTCCTTTTTTTATTCTCTTTTTCTTCCAAAGAACTCCAGAGAGAACCTTTAATGGCTTCCTTGCAATAGGGGCAGAAATGGACTCACTTGTATGGCCTTAGATGAGAGTTTCTGGACAACGTTACAAAGAACTCAAGTTATAATATGAAGAAACAAGGAGCCTGGACTTGGCACTCCACCATTACAGTGAGTTATTGGGATAGTGTTAGTTTGATGGGAAGTAGGGGGAACCTCTCTAGCAGCCCTAAGTTTCCTTTCATGGAAAGCCTCCAGGGGTCTCTGTGGGTAAAAGAAGGATTTCCCCCAAAATACTGGGCCCTGGGAATCAGAATAAGCAGTTACATAGCACCCACTCTGGACCAGGCACTGTTGGCAATGTTATTTCATTTGATCCTCACAATTATCCTGGGAGGTAAAGTGCTATTTTTGTCCACCATTTCCTAAGAAAAACTGAGGCAGAGATTAAATGACTTGTTCAAGGCCACTCAGTAAATATCTGAGGTCAAATTTGAACTCAGATCTTCCTGGTTCCAGGGCCCAGCTAGCTACTACTAGCAGCACTGGATATCCAGCAGCCCTGAAGTGTATCACTTTCCAGGAAACAAGAAGGGAATGCTCTAAGTAAAAGGAGTTAAGGGCAGAATGAGACAATAGAGTGAGACCCTGTGGAAAAGCAGTCTCATCAGAATATCAGAAGATTAGGGATTGAACCTTAAATTCAGTTCCTTTCTGATAGAAATACAAATCATAGGGTGATGCTGGATCTTGAGGATTTTAAAAAGTGAAAAAAAGGCGCAGACAAAGAGAGAGGAAAATTGTATTGGTTACCTCTGAGCTAGCTTGAAGGCCATTGATATGTTTTCTTTGTTACAAGGGATGGCTCTCTGAGTAGGGACTAATGAAGAGAAATGTCAGAAATGAAGATGATGTAAAAAAATATCAATAAAAGTTGAGGGGGAAAATTTTTTTTAAACTTTTATTTATGAACTTTTGTCATTCTTTGCAACTTTATTTCTTAGCCTCATTTGGCACCCCTTTGGCAGTCTGGTGAAACCTCTGGACCCCTTCTATTAGTCATGTGTTCAAAAGCATTAGATATGGAGAATCACAAAAGAAATAAACTATATTGGCATATAGTTCTTTCTAGACACAGATCAGAGACAGAGAAAAATAAATCAAAACTTACTGATGGATGGATGGATGGATGGATGGATGGATGGATGGATGGGTGAGTAGGTGGGTGGAGGATAGATAGTTTAAAAGTCCGAGGACCTCATGTTCAGGACCCTTGTTCCTCCAATTTACTCTCTATCAATCTTGTCCAGGCACTGTTATTTGTCTATTGTCTACACTGTTAGAATGTGAGCTCTTTGAAGATAGGGGCTGTTTCGGCCTTTCTCTGCTCAGTGCCTGGCCCATTGTAACATTTAATAAATACTTGTTGCTTTGACTTGACTAGAGAGCCCTTTAGCAGAGAAAAGGGAAGATATCCTTTCTAAGATGGTGGCAGGACTTGGATAAGTCCAATTTGCGAGGTAAGTGTTTCTCTCTGGAATTATCCCCTACCTCAGCCAGCCCTGAGTAAACAAAATAACAAAACCCTCATTCATGAGCCCCCTGAGGCTGCCTCAGGGGTTAGAAGGCTGCTGGGGGTGAGAAATCCCAACCACTGGATCCCCCCAAGGAATGGCCTGTATCAGCAGAACTTGTGCCCAGACAGTCCAATTGGCTTGTCTTGGGAGGCAGGTGTCCCTGTGTCAGCCCCGCTGCCAAACTGACCCTTCACATCTGGCACCCAACAAGGGGGGGAAGGGGAAAATGTTGAAACGAGACGGTTACTGAAATGAGTGGATTGAGGAGAGCAGGAGTTGGCCCATGTCTCTCGGAATGACGCAAACCACAGAGGGACAGAGCTCTGGGGTGGAATGGAGAAAACAGATGGGCTTAGACTATAGGCAGAGCTGTCATCCAAACAGCCCATACATCACTGAGGGAAGGAGCCTGGGGGAGCTTCTTGGAGGAAGAGTTGGTTCTGAAGCTATTATCAAAGGGAAAGAAGAGGAAGGGGTGGATGAGGGCTCATTCTGAAAACCTTCTCCCCCAAGACCCAGAACTAACATTCGTTCCACTGGCTCAAACTCCAAACTGTTTTGGAGCTGAAATTGAATTGAAGGAGACATGAATATAATAGCACAAAGCAACATGGCGGGTGATAGGCTGATGGGAAATTGGGAAATCCAGCCCCAGTGAAGACGGCAACAGGACCTCCTATCACCTGTCTGCTTTGATGCTCAAGACTATCTGTGCTGGGTTGGGTGGGTCATTGGCTACACAAATGCCTACTTCACAGATTCTACCCATATCCATCTTCCCCCAGATTGCAGGTCCTTCCACACCTTAGTTGATTTAAGAGAGTTGCTCCAGCCAAAAATAGTTCATATTTTGGTGGCTATCCTCCTGCGGATACACCTCTCAGTGCCAGGCTAGGCTTGTCCTTGGATGATAGATGTGTTGGATGTTACTCAAAGCTCTTCCATCTTAGTAGAATCTGCGACAGCTTGTGTTCCCTTGGCCTCAGAAAACCCAGGAGTATCTCCAAGCAATCGGGACTGTTACAGTGGGACCTAGCACTTAGAATGCCTCATCCATCTAAATCAAATTTGCAGTATCAGGAGGCAGCAGAGAGGAGAAGGACCCTCAGAGATTCAGAGGATTAGAGGACCATAAGTTTAGAATGGGAGAACCTTCAGAGACACAGAGAATGGCAGGGTCTAGAACTGGAAAGGCTCTCAAAGGTCATCTGGTCCAAATCCCTCAATTTGTAAAGGGGGAAACTGAAGCAAAAGGAGATGTGATTTGCCCAAAGTTAGAGAAGGTAGTAAGTGTCAGAGATTTGAACCCTGATTCTCTGACTCTGTAGTCATTGGTCTTTTCTTTTGGACCACAGCTATCTACTTCAATACTTAGCACTTTTTGAAAAATAGACTAAGAATCAGGACATTTGGGTGCTAGTCCTGACTCAGAGAGACTCAGATACAGAGGTTCTACCTCTGTAAAATGAGGGCTGACATTCAGGGGTGGGCTACATTCCTGTGGCTAGTGAGAACCAATTGCTAAATTTTCAGTGTGTAAATATATTTCAGAAATTGGCAAATACTGATCAGGGATTGATTTGTTAATTATCTAGATTAGTGGTATCAAACTCAAATAGAAACAGATCCCTACTAGAAAGCCTCAAATTAACAACATCTATACTGTATTGAATTCTCATTTATTTTGTTAAACATCTGCCAATTATATTTTAGTTTGGTTTGAGCCTTGGGAATTTTGTGGCAGCATATCCCCTTGAGTTGGAAATCTCTGATCTAGAACTAAGAAAGTCATGAAGAAAATGTTAATAATATAGATTAAACTTTACATTTTTTTTTCTGAGAACCAGTTGGATATCACAAACTCTTTTTTTCTTTAAATTCTTACCTTCTATTTTAGTATCAATTATAAGTCAGAAGAATGGCAAGGATTAGGCAAATAGGGTTAAGTGACTTGCCCAGGGTCACACAGGGAAGAAGTGTCTAAACCAGTCTGAACCTAGGTCTTCCTGACTCTAGGCCAGGCACTCTCTCCACTGTGCTACTCTTTTTTTTTTTAATTCAAAGATATTTTGTTTTCCCAATTACATGTAATAATTTTCAACATGTTTCCCCCCCAAAATTATAAGATCCAAACCATCTTCCTCCCTCCCCTCTCTCCCCCCACTTGGAATTGGCAAACAATTTGACCTGGGCCATACTTGTATTATCATAGCATGAATTCTTTATTTTTTTCTGGGTTATATATGTATTATTATGCAAAACATATTTCCACAATGTTCATTAAGAGAATAATCATAAAAAACCCAAAACTCAAATAAATTAGAGTGAAAAATCATATGCTTTGATCTGCATTCTGACTCTAACAGTTCTCTTTATGGAGGTGAATAGCATTCTTTTCCATAAGTCTCTCAGAATTGTCCTTGATCATTGTATTGCTGAGAGTAGCCAAGTCTATCACATTTAATCATTCCACAGTATTGCTGTTACTATGTACAATGTTCTCCTGGTTCTGCTTATTTCACTCTGCATCAGTTCATGGAGGTCTTTTCAGCCCTTTCCGAAATCACCCTGTTCATCATTCCTTATAGCACAATAGCATTCCAAAACCATCATACACCAATTTGTTCAGCCATTTCCCAATTAATGGACATCCCCTCAATTTCCACTTTGTCACCACAAAAAGGGTTGCTATAAATATTCATGGACAAGTGGATCCTGTCCCCTTTCATAGGACGAACTCTTTTTTTATTTTATTTTATTTTTTTTAGGACGAACTCTTAAGAGCTCTGAAAGCAATTTTGTGCTGATTCCATTAAGCTATTTCAAATTCAAAACTTCATAATTTTTGCAGTTTAAAAAAAAACTAAAATTCATCACACATTTCCTTCATTGAAATGGTGTTTACACAAAACAAAATGCGTTTTTAAAAAATCACTCGGAGCCAGTCTTCTGTATGGTGCGGTAAAAGAGTGATGTGGATGGGAACATTAAATATGTGTAAGGTCCTTTGGTTATTTAAATAGCCTCAGTTTATAGAGGGGAAGCTATGTTGCATAATGGTTAGAGCCCCATGCCTGACATTCAAATCTGGCTTCAGACACTTAGTACTTATGTGACTCTAGGTAAGTACCTTAACTTCACTTGTCCCAGTTTCCTCATCTGTAAAAGGAACTGTAGGGGGAAAATGGCAAACTCCTGGATTATCTTAGTCAAGAAAACCTCAAATGGGGTCACAGTTAGACAGGGCTGAAAAATGACTGAAAAAACTGAAGTTTATAGAATAGAAGATGATGGAACTGTAGAAAAAAGCAGAATGTCAGAGGTAGGCGATCAACTACTAAAGGGCAATGCTGGCAGAGTGGGGAGAAGGCTTTGGAGTCAGAAGAATTGGGTTCAAATCTTGGCTCACTACCTGGGTGATCTTAGACAAAACACTTTATTTCCCTCTTCCTCAGTTTCCTCATTTATAAAGAACAATTCTGAGATACTTTCTAATTCTAGATCTGTGATCCCAAGACAACCCTCTTCTAGATTACTTATTTATAGCTATTTAAACCCTTACCTTCTGTCTTAGAATCAATATTGTGTATTGTTTCAAAGGTGGAAGAGTGGTCAGGGCTACACAATGAGGGTGAAGTGACTTGCCCAGGGTCACCCACCTAGGAAGTGTCTGAGGCCAGATTTGAACCAAGGATCTCTTGTCTCTAAACCTGACTCTCAATCCACTGAGCCATCCAACTGCCCCTTTTATTTTATGCATGAATTTTTGTGAAATGGATCCTCTTAGCAATCTAGTGAAGCCACAGACCCTTCCCAGAATATTTTTGTTTTCACTTTTTGTAAAAATCCTTACTTTTTGTCTTAGTATAAGTTCTAAGACAGAAGAGTGGCAAGGGCTAGGCAATTGGAATTAAATGGCTTGTCCAAGATCACATAGCTAAGAAATACCTGAAGCCATATTAAAAACCCAGGTCCTCCCAATTCCAGGCCTGGCACTCTATCTATTGGGCTACCTAGCTGCCCCTAGAAGAATATTTTAAAATGCATAATGTAGAATACATAGGATTACAAAAGAAGTCGGTGAGATTGAAATACGGTTGTCAAAATATTACTAAAACAAATTCATGTTTTATGAAGAACCTCCAACTTGAAGAACCCTCACATTAAATTACTAAGACTAGAAAGGGCCTTATCACTTGCCTCCTCACCCTAGAATTCCCTCTGCCCCCCCCCCCCAGATCCCTCCTTCAGAATTGGTGAGTTTCCCCCATAACCTCCTATTTGAAGTTGTGCCTGATCCAGCCACGCTCACCCCTTCACTATTGTTCACTGCAATCTCTCCAGATTTTTCCACCATGCCCTCAAGTCCCCTCTCCATTTCCTCCTCCACTTTCAGCTCTCTTTTATGTGTCCTCTTCCTCCACTGCAATATAAGCTCCTTGAGGGCAAGGATTCTCTTCTTTGCTTGAATTTCTACCCAGTGTTTAGCATTAGGCATTCCTAGTAAGCAATGAATGAATGCTTGTTGCCTTGGACAATCTTGACTGAAGTGGCCTTTAGGACAGGAGACACTGAATGTCACAGCTGGAAAAGATCTTGAAAATTATCTAGCCCAATCCCCTCATTTTACACAGGAGGAAAGGGAAGCAGTGACTGGACCAACGTCACGCAAAGCTCATGGCAGAGCTGAGGCTCGAATCCCATTATCCCAAGGCTGGGGCCATGCTATTTCCAATACACTAACAAAAAAACAAACAAAAAAAATGGGCCCCTTGAACTTACAACTCTTTTCTTATGACAGCAGTGAGAGCAAAGAACTAAAGAATTCAAGGCCACTAATTCTCACTCACTTATATATGACCTTGGTCAAGTCCTTTCCTATTAGCCTCAGTTTCTTCTTCTGTAAAACAAAAGTGTTGAACTAGATTTATCTCTGCAGTGCCTTCCAGTTCTAATATTCAAATATGCAGCTTCTAATCTCTTGGTTGTTCAATAGAAATTCATTTCAAAGGCTCAAGGAGCCACAGTGGCAGATGTTAAAGGGCTATTTTGTTTTGCACATTTATTTCTAAGCTAGTCCAAGGCTTGGGCTGGTCCCAGAATCCAGAAGACTCTTCTACCTGAGTTCAAACCTGGCCTCAAACATTTAATAGTTGTGTGACCCTAGGCAAGTCCCTTAAACCTGTTTATCCCAGTTTCCTCATCTGTAAAATGAGCTAGAGAAGTAAATGGCAAATCTCCCCAGGGCTTAGTCAAAAAAAAAAAATCCCAAATGGGGTCAGAAAAAGTCAGACACGACTGAAAAAAGGTTGAACACAATTCAAGACTCATGTATAATTGAAAAATCTGTTACCTTAAAAAATGTACATTTCCCAAAAGCCCACCAACTTCCTGTCATTATGTACTTCCTATAGACTAAGGATAAAGTCAGTGGGAGTTGAAGCTCCTCTTTTGGTATGCAACCAGCAGTGATGGTGGTAAAGTAGGGATTTTAAAATGGCTAATCAGCCATGGGCATGTGGTTTTTATTTTGTATCCTCTTTATTCCTTGATTTCTAATGATCATTTAATAAACCTCTTAAAATATATTTTACACTCAGAACCTGTGAGTAAGAAGGGTGTCTTAAAGGGAATGGGCATAGTGGTCACTCTTCCCTGAAGGGTGATGAAACTGTGGTTCAAAAGGGCATTTGTTTGTAAGTAACTTTCCAGTCGACAAAGGAAAAGTGTAGAGGATGGGTGATAGCAGGATCCAAAGGTGTGCCTAGGAGAAGGTAGGGTGTTCTAAGACAACAGCATGGGGTAAGGGCCACTATTAAATAGGACTTAGGGCTGTAGCTTAACAAATCCAAATAAACAAAAAATATTTAAAATTTCTGTGTATAAAACAGAAATGGGTTGTCCCAGGATCACAGATCTAGGAGCCCTGTTGTCCCCACATTACCACTGGCTGTCCCTTTTGCCTGGAATTCTGTCTCTCATTTTCTTTTGGCTCCCTTCAAGTCCCAACTAAAGTCCCACCTTCTATAAGAAGTCTTTCCTGAACCCTCTGAATCCTAGTGCATTCCCTAAGAGATTGTCTCCAGTTTATTACATCTTTATCTTCTTTGTGCATACTTGTTGGCATGTTGTCTCCCCCATTAGACTGGAAGCTCCTCACGAGCAGACTATATTTTTGTCTTTCTTTGTATCACCAGTGTTTAGCACAGTGCCTAATACACAGAAGGTACTCAATAAATGCCTGTTGAGTTGACTTGACCTGAAATCATGTCCTGGGAAGATCAATAGAAGGAATAAAGGAAGGTTGACCTAAAGAGGGGAATCTTAAAACAAAACAGCAGTCTTCAATCATTGAAGGGCTGCCACTGGAAAAAAGGAATAGATATATGTAGGGTCAGTGCGGTACACTAGAAAGAACACTGGATTTGAAGCCAGAACTGGGTTCAAATCTGGCTCTGCCATTGGCTATATGAAAGACCTTAAGTGAGTCCCTGTCCTTCTCTGGGTTTTAGTATCTTCAATTTGTTTTTTATTTTATTTCTAAATTTTTAATTAATTAAAAATATTTTTGCATGGTTACATGATTCATGTTCTTTCCCACACTTCCTCTCTCCCCCTTCCCATAGCCAACAAGCAATTCAACTGGGTTTTACATGTATCATTGGTCAAGAGCATCTTCAATTTGTAAAATGAACCTGTTGGACTAAGTGACCTCGAAGCCTATGATCCTATTTTATGTGGCCCCCAGGGGCAGAATTAGTAACAACCTGCAACCATCAGAGCTGTCTAAATCTGGAATGCCCTTCTTTATAAGAATAATGAGTTTCACATCACTGGAATTATTCAAGGAGAAGCAAGATGATTATTGTTTTTGTTGAGATGTAAAGGAGGCTCAAGCATCAGGCAGGGGATTCAGATTAGAGAGACTATCCCATTTCTAAGAAAGTGGCCACTTGTCAGGAATGGTAGAAAGGGAATTGAAGCATAAGGATAGGGCTTGGGCTAGCCCAAGGATCCTTTGCCTTTTTTGGTACACTGGACCCCTTTGGAAGACTGATAGAGCCAATGGAGCCCTTCTCAAAATACTTTTAAATATGTAAAGGAAAAAAATTCCACAGGATTACAAAGGAAAACAAGGGTTACAAAAATAAAGATGTAGTTTCTTTCCCATTCATATTTGTGTGGACTGCCTCTCCCAAATCTATTCAAAGACCCCAGGTGAGGAACTCTTGGACCAGATGATGCCATAGGCCCATGACTCGATGTGAATCCTCTCTTGAGCTGTGGAACCAATCCAGTCCCCATGGTTTAACTGGGATTACAGCCAAGGCAGGAGCCAGATGGAATACTAAGACATGGGATGATGTAGCAAAAGGGCCATTTCTTGATTGTCCCACATTTGTACTCGTGCTATAACATTCCCCTAAGCAGAGCCTTGAAGGCATGAAAGGATTCATTCTACATAAACTGGTGGAAGTCCAGCTTTCAACGCCTTCTCTCTACTCGTTCTGTCACAAGAAACACTATATCACACAGCACTTAATTATATCCTGTCTTCCATATGTCTTCTTTTTTCCCTGCCTGGACTGTAAACTCCTTGAGGCCAGAGTCTATGTATCCCCCACTGCATCTCACAAAGTACTTGGCAAATTCATCCAACAAGCATTAAATAATTAAAAGACACTAGGTGGCTCACTGGATAGTGCTCTGGGAATTAGAAAGTCTGATCTCAAATCTGGCCTCAGACACTTACTGCATGATCCTGGGCTTAACCTCTATTTGTTTGGCAACCAACTTGAAAAGAAAATGGCAAACCACTCCAGTATCTTTGCCAAGGAAACCCTATAGATAGCTAAGGTCCATGGAGTCACAAAGAGTCAGGCACAACTGGACAAGTCAATATAATGGATGGCATATTAGACTTGAGCCAAGAGGACCTGAATTTTAACCCTGTCTCTCATACTTACTAGTTGTATGGTCCTGGGCAAGTCACTTATGTCATTGTTTTTCCATTGGTCAGTCAGGAGACGGTGGAGGATATAAGAGCTTGGTGTGCTATATGGTCCATAAGGTCATGAAGGAAAGACAGGAGGTAGAATTGAAAAGGGAGAAAATTCCAGGCATAGGGAAAACCAAAGAAAATGCCCAGAGCCAAGAGATGGCATATCTTGTTCAGGAAAAGCAAGGGAACTGGTATCACTGAATTAATGAGTAGGTAGTGGGTAGTAAGGTATAAGAAGACTGAGAAGGTAGGACGGAATTCTGAATGCCAAGCCAAGCACTTTGTATTTAATGCTGGGGGTGATAGGGAACCCCTTCAGTTTATCAAAAGAGATATATAGGGGGGCATCTGGGTAGCTCAGTGGATTGAGAGCCAGGCCTAGAGATGAGAGGTCCTAGGTTCAAATCTGGCCTCAGATACTTCCCAGCTGGGTGACCCTGGGCAAGTCACTTAACCCCCATTGCCTAGCACTTACCATTCTTCTGCCTTGAAACCAATACACAGTATTGACTTGTGAATCTTAAAAACTACTCAGACTGTACTTTAGAAGATTTGATTTTAGTTATTCCTTTATTGTAATAATGGAGATACTTGGTCTAACAAGAATCAGGAATGTATTGGGAACTTTTAAAATTACTCCACCCTAATTAGACATACTTTAGGAGAAGATAAAGTTGTAAACTCCTGATTGAACAATGAAGGTACTTAACTCATACCTTATAGTGAAGCTAGAACCTTAAGCTGGGTCTATTTTTAGATCTAATACAAAAAGGTGTTAAGTACCTGTAAAGGCTAAATTAATCACAAAAAGGTCAAGTAACTCACAAAAGGCAAGCTTAATAAAGAAGTGTGAAGTACCTCAGAAGATATAATCTAACCAGAGAAAGTGAGAACTAAAAAGAGTGGTGAGAACTAAGAATGGGCAGTCCTGGAAAAAAGCATCTGCTGTGATTGGTAGATGTAAAAATTTAGGGGAGGTGACATAAGAGAAAATTCTCTGTAAAAGGCAGCTAAAAGTCAGTTCAAGAGATTATTCTGAACTCAGTTCAGGAGATTGAGTTCAGTAGAGGACTGGAACCCAGCTTGGAGATGGTCTCATGGTGAGTGATAAGACTGATTCGCTTACCCTTAGGCTCAGGGAGGTTACTTTGGCCAAGACCTTTAACTACTTCGTGGCTCAGCCTGAGCCAGAGAAGTTTAAATGAATTCTCTCTCTCTCTCCCCCCTCTCTTTTTCCTTAATTTCTTCTCTCTATATTAATTAAAATCTTCATAATTCCCAGGTGACTTGGGTATTTTATTATTTGGGAATTTTCCCTGGTGACCAATCATTTAGATTTAAGTAAAAACACTAAATTATCCTTACAGTTTCCGAGATGGAAGCTAAGTATTTAAAAAGAGAGATAGTAATAGCAAGAATAGAAGGATCAAATGAAGGTTTTTCAGGATAGTGGAAATATAGGTGTGTTGATAGGCAGTGAGGAAGGAACCAGCAGAAAGGGAGAAGTTGAAAATAAGTGAATGGAGATGAAAGAAGGGTGATCTTTTGGAGGAGACAGAACAGAATAGGATTACTTGAGCAGGTAGAGGGGTTAGCCTTGTTAAGGAGTATGGGCACTTCATCATTTAAAACAGGAATGAAGGAGAGACAATGGCCAAAGGCACCTGAGTAATAGATAAGGAAGAGGAGAGGAATTTATAGTGAATGACCTCAATTTTTTCTGTAAAATATAAGACAAGGATCTCAGCTGATAGAGTTGGAGTGGTGAGGGGAAGATGAGATTTGAGAAGAGATTAAAAGGTTTGGAAGTTGTGGAAAGTGGGATAGTGGGCTGAAAAAGGAGATATGATAAGATTGCCTAGCAGCAGTGAGGGTCCAGTTAAAGTTATATAATGTAAATTTATGGTGGATCCAGTGAGAATGATGGTGTGATTTTCTGCACATGGTGGGAGTAATTTAAGGCCAAAGTTTGGTGAGGGATAATTAGTGATGATAGATGTTAGAAATGGGAAAGTAGGACAGTATAGAGTCAAATTGGTTTACCAAGGGATCAAGATGGGGAGAAGAAAAGAGTGGCCATTGCAGGAGAAATAGCCTGGAAAAGAAATGAGAGGTCAAAGGTCAAAGTTATGGTGTGGATGAATAATAGTTTTGTAATGAAAAGGCAAAGGGAGAGATAAAACACCATAAATTAAGATCAGATAATAGGATTTCAGAATTCTTGAATATGGAGGTGGTGCATTTGTGGGTGATGGCAAAATCAAGGGCATCTTTATGTATGGCTGAGGTAGGGTAGAGAAATAGTTCATGGGAAGCAAATAAGTTGAGGAATCGAGTGTTAAGGATATCTGAGGGAGAATTAATATGTATGTTGAAGTCCCCTTCTTTTGAGAGCAGGAGTTGGGGAGGAGAGATAATTGCTGAGCCATACGCTGCACTCATTGAGGGAAGAAGGGGAGTGACCTACATGTTTTTGACTACTTCCAGGATTTGGATTGGGTGGTAGATATCAATAGTATGAGAATCAAAAGAGAACAGTTATTTAGTGATAGAGGTAGAGAGAAAACCTGGAAATGGCAAGAGGAAAGAAGGAGTATTATTGACTAGTGAGCCAAGGGGAATAAATGGAGGTGTAACCAGTGTTGGAAAGGAGCACCAGGGAGGATGAGTCTTCAAGGGGAGCTAGGTTTCAGTAAGAGCTAGGAGATGGAAGGATTTAGATGTGGAGAAGTTTATTGCCATTGGAATAGGCATTCCAATGTGTGTGGTAGAAGGAGTGGGTAGTCCTTAAGAAATTTTGACATGGGCAAGTTGATGGGGATGAGAATGATGAAAAGGGTGGTTAGAGAGTGGGAAATGGGGTTTAGATGGTGTTTAGTATTTCTGGGTCATGAAGGGTCTGAATAGGGGTTTAGAATTCCTGGGTCATGAAGGGTCTGACCAAGTGTGAAAATGGTTATCATTGGATGGGAGGCACCACTACTCTTCTCAAAAGAGGTTGGAGATGGGGCTGGAAGCAAGTGCAGTAGATGGAAGGTGCATGAACCAATGGGAGGTCCTATTTTACCACTCTTCTCTCAAAAAGGTGGAGCTTAGGCAGGAAAAGGCACAATCCAGGGAATTTTGTGGAAGTTGTGAGAAGGCAAATCTAGGCCTGATGTTAAGGAAAACTTCCTAATAATTAGAAATGTTTAGAAATGAAACAGACCACCTTGGAAATTAGCAGACACTTTTTAGTAAGGCCTTCAAAAAAAAGACCAGATGACTAGTTTATATTACAATAAAGATTCTTTTGGGGTATGGCTTGGATTAATGGTCTAAGGTATGTCCCTCCTAATCCTATGATTCCTCATGAAGCTTACTTTAAGGAACTGGAGATGTTAAGCAACTTGAAGATAGGACTTACGGGAGGACTATAAAGGATAATTTTAGCGTTGTGACTTAAAATCTAAATTAATTGGTTGCCATTGGAAATCCCAAATAACAAAATACCCAAGTCAGCTAGAAATTATGGTGATTTTAATTAATATAGAGAGAAGGAATTAAGGAGAAGAGAGAGGGAGAGGAAAGTTAATTTAAACTGCTCCAGCTCAGGCTGATCCAGGCAAGAATTAAAGGCCTTGGCCAAAGGGGCCTCCCTGAGCCCAAGGGAAAAGGAAGTCAGTCTTATCACTCATCACGGGACCATCTCAAGGAAGCTGTCTGAGTGAACTCTTCCAGGCTGAGTTCTAGGATCGAAATGGCACCCAGGCTGCTCACAGGAAATGATCAGCCAGATCTATCTCTCTGGGAAAAGAGAATGAAGAGAGGAAGTGACACACCCTATATAGATGGTTTTACATCACTTTCCTGCATTTCATCTATACCAATGGTAGCTTAGCTTGACTTAGGACAGCTCAGGGGTCTGTCAGCTGTTTCTGCACATGTCTGTTGAAGGCCATCCTCCTAGATACTTAATTCTTGAGTATGGGTGCAGACATTCATGACCTTGTCAGACTAAGTAGGGTGGAACAATGTAAAGTTCCCAAGACATTCCTGATCAAGTATCTCCATTGTTACAATCAGGAAATAGCAAAATCAAATCTTCTAAAGTACAGTCTGAGTAGGGTAGAGTAGTTTTAAAATTCACAAACCCCCCTGATGATTATTGGGAGACTAGTCTCCCCTTGATCATTTAACATAATCATCTTGTAGTCCTAAAGCACTTCTAACTACAGATGTATAGAACATTCAATTTCTAAAAGGAAATTACAATAGTTAGGGAGGAATAGAAAAGAGAGAAAGCAATACCAATGTTTTGCTAGGTGCACTTACAAAAAGTCAAATTAGGGGCAGTCCCCTTTGGCATAAAAGTGTACATTTACAATAAACGTTCAATCAAACTTCAGTTCAATCAACCACATCCAAAGTTTGTTCTGGATCTTCTTGATGTAGTATAGATTTTCTGGCAACTTTCTGCAACAGTTCATTCTCTAGATTTAAGAGTTAGCAAGCTTCTTCCTTGCAGATCTTTCTCGAACAAAAATTCAAAATCTTGGATTTTTATTAAAATCCAATACCCACCTCCTCCCCGCCTGAAGTAGGTGTTAAAAGCATCCAGTTCAGCTCAGGATGCAATGTTGAGTTATGGGGTTGTATGAGTTAATTATCAAAAGAAGAGAAAAACAACCAAAAACATAAGGAAAGGAAAAAATGGAAAGAAAAAAGAAAAAATTTCAAAATAGGCCCTTATTTGGGTTTAATAAATTTCTAACAGACCATTATATAGGGCCAATTTAAAGTAATTTCTATCTCACAAGTCTGTAGGACAGAATGCAGTAATATCACTTACCCATTTGCAGCCAAGACTACAGGAAGTTGCCATACTATAAGAAGAAAAAGTAGAATTTTATTTTGATAGGGAAGTGTCATTCCCTAGTCTGATTTTTTGTCATTCTCAGGGATATAAGGAGCCAAGATGATGGTCAAACTTTGGTACTTGTCCAAGTACTTCACAAAGAGTGTAGATACAAGGAAGTCCTACGACTTAACATGTCAAGTGTTGCAACCTTGAGTCTCACACTAGTGTTGTGTGTGTGCTCTTTTTGGCACTATTCAGGTTAAGTCTGTGCTCCTTGTTTTTATCCCATTTCCTAGAATCAGACACAAACATTAATCATAGTCCCATAACATCTTATCAATAAATGGCAGTTTCCCACAGTTTAAAGCTTTATGGGTATGCATTGATATTATAGCAAGTGTGTGTGTGTGTGTGTGTGTGTGTATGTATATAAAAACATATTACTGTAGAAAAAATAATATTTAATTGTATGTACCTGTAGTACAAAAACTGAGGAAAAAAAGGAAAAATTCAAAATATTCTAATCAAAATAAAAGGAGAGCAATAATAAAAATGAGGGGGAAAGAAAAAAAATCAGGAATTCAATGTGTTCTCAAAAAAACAGCATCCACTTGACAATGGACTATTATCTCCAATGCATGTGTTAGGATACAGTCAATCAGTCTCAACAGAAGATGCTTTCTTCACATGTGAGCAACGAATCGAAGAGTCCTTTTCTCCAATCTTTATAGATGTTGGAGTACTTAACAATATTTGGAATGGCCCTTCCTAGGAAGGCTGAGTTGCTCCAGTATCCTGGAAATTCTTAATATACAACTTGTCTCCTGGGTTCAGGTCATGAAGTGTAGCATCCCAAGCATATTCACATCTATGAAATATAAATGACTGTATGATTACTGTGTCTCCAAGCATAAGGTTATACCAATGAGGCTTGTGAAGGTAACCTTGAACTGGCCATGCGGCCCTTGGCTAAGACAAACTCATTAACATGCTTGGACTCAATTCCCCAGGAAAGCGCGGTTTGCAATCTACACGCCCAAAGGTGTTCCCTCTACCTTGCCACCCAATCTTAAGTGTCTATACTTTGTGATGCGGCTACTACGTCCTTGGGAGTACCGCCCAAGCAGGACAGGAATAAAATCCAGAGGCAATCCCATGAACTTCCTCTTGCCTCTTGGCCTTTCCCTTCCATGGAGCTCCACTGGGCTCCTCAATGACTCTGTCTCTCTCTCCTCTTGACCTTCTCCTTCCCCGAGGCTGTAACCATCTCGGCCTGCATTTCCTGCCTTAATCTCCTCCTCCACCTCGTGTTCCTTTGTACTCATACTTTCCTATCAAAGGGAGTATCATAGGGATTGCCTGCCCTATTCAACCACTGACTTGTCCATGTCTTTCATTCTCCACCCTGGTTCTCGGTTCCTACCTCTCCTCGGTCCCATCACAAAGGTGAGCCCCTTCCCTTGTGGGACCCTGCTGGTCAGGGAAGTCCATTAAGGAAAACCCCACATGAAGTGAAAGGTCTAGTGGTCTGCCTTGTACTGTAGCTCCTGATTCATGAAGATCACGTAGTTTGTGCTGTAATTCCTGTATATAGGAAGCAATAGTAGTATCTCCCCCTAATAGTGATGTATATGCAGGGGAGAAAGGCTTAGCCTGTATAGGAAGATGTCCAAAATGCATCTCAAATAGTGAGATGTGTAGGTCTCCACTAGGCCTGCTTCTAAGATAAAATAGAGCCAGAGGGAGAATTTCAGGCCATTTAAAATGTGTCTCAGTGCATAATTTTTCAATCATATTTTTAAGTTCTCTGTTCATTCTTTCAACTTGGCCTGAGCTCTAGGGATGATATGGTACATGAAATTTGGAAATTATACCCAAGCAAGAATATATATGATTTAGGACAGAATCAGTAAAATGACTTCCTCTATCTGAATCAATAAATGCAGGCAGGCCAAAGTGAGGAATACATTCTTTTAAAAGCACCTTAGCAAAAAAAGCCCCTGTGGCTCGGGTTGCAGGAAATGCTTCTGGCCATCTGGTCAGTTGATCTACTATGACTATACAAAATTTATAATGTACAGCCTTTGGCATTGTTAAAAAATCTATCTGTAGGTGCTCAAAAGGTACATAAGCTAGAGGACACCCACCAAAGGCTTTGCCACAAAATGCATGTTGGTTATATGCTTGACCAGTAGAACAGGCTGTACACACATTAGAGGCTATAGTAGTTATACCAGGGGCTATCCATACTCTCTTAACAGAGTCCACGATGCCCTGGGTGCCAAAATGACCATTTTTATAATAGATTGGCAAATTTGGTGATAGAAACTTCTAGTGAGCAGGGGGTTTTCCTTCAGATGACACCCATACTCCATTAATCTGTTTTGCTTTGAATTTTTGCTTCCATTTTTCCACTTCCTTTTCATTATAGGAAAGTGATGAATTTAAGTCATCAGTGGTTGTTAATGTAAAAATTAATTCAGGCCCTTCTATGGCTGCTAGTTTTGCAGTGGCATCTGCTCCATCATTTGCCAAAGAGACAAGGTCAGTGCCATCTCTATGGGCAGAGCAATTAACTACAGCTAGGGCTTCAGGCAGCTGGAGAGCAGAAAGAACTTCATTAATAATTTCTGCATTAGCTATAGATTTTCCAGGTGAGGTTAAAAATCCTCTCTGGAGCTATAGCATCCCGACCGAGTGAAAAATGACAAAAGCATATCTAGAATCCATATAAATTGTTGCCTTTTTATCCTTGGCAATTATACAGGTGTGTTTCAGAGCTATGAGTTCTGTTCCTTGAGTGCTAATATTAGAGGGCAGTGAAGCTGACCACTCAATGGCAAATTCTGTGACTACAGCAGCTCCAGTGTAGTGTATGCCATCCTTCATAAAAGAGGAACCATTAGTAAATAAGACCAGATCTGGATTGTCTAAGGGAGTGTCCAAGACATTGTCTTGATGCTTTTCTGCCATGGGCACTAGTTTTTCACAACTGTGTAATGGTTCTCCTGAAGCTGGTAAATCTGGAAGCAAGGTGGCAGGTTTAAGGGTTGTACAGTGTTTCAAGGTAATGTTTTCGCTATTTTACAAGGTTATTTCTTACCTTGTAATTCGCTGATCCGAGAATGCCTGTGTTCCATGCCTTAGCAACAATGCTTCTACCTCAAGTGAGCACATAATTGTTAATGGGCATCCCAATACTGATCAACAGTTTTTGTCACTAGTAAAGCTGTAGCAGCTACTCTTCTAAGACATGGTGGTGCTCCTGATGCTACTGGGTCCAGTTAGGCAGAATAATAAGCAATTAGGCGCCGAGGTCCTAAAATCTGAGTTAAAACACCTGAAGCTACCCCTCTTCGCTCATGTACATACAAAGTAAATGGCTTGTTGTAATCTGGGATGCCTAGAGCAGGGGCAGACAGGATAGCCTATTTTAGATCTGATAAGAGCTGACAAGGGTTCAAGCTCTAATTTGAGGGGTTCAGGGACCAAATCCCTTGTTAGTGCTATAAGGGGTTTAGTAACTTCCCCATAGCAAGGAATACATTGTCTACAAAACCCTGTTGCTCCTAAAATTGCTCTCAACTGTTTCTTAGTGGTAGGAGCACTTACATTTTGAATATTCTCAATTCGTTTGGGAGAAATAGAGCGGGTATTCACAGTCAGGTTGAATCCCAAATATTCTACTTTAGGGAAATACCACTGAACTTTATCCTTCGAGATCTTATGTCCTCTTTTGTGCAATTCCAAAAAGTGTTTACTATCTTCCTGACATGCTTCTGCATCAGGTGAAGCCAAGAGCAGATCATCTATGCATTTTAAAAAATGTTATATTATCTGTGTCTTGGCTCAAAATTTGTGCAAATAAACTCAGGCTTTCCACGAACCCTTGTGTCAGGTGACTCCATGTATCTATGAGCCCTTCCAGGTGGAAGCAAAGATATGCCTGGAGTTCTCATGCATGAGTATGGAAAAGAAGGCTGAGCACAAGTCTACTACTGTAAAGTATGTAGCTGTGCTAGGAATAGAAGAAATAATGGTATGTATGTTGGAAACTACAGAGTGTCTCTTTATAACATGGTTGTTCACAGCCCTCAGATCCTGTAAGAATCTATAGAGGTACTTGCCATTGGGCCCCCTTTTTGTTTTTTTAACAGGCAGGATGGGCGTGTTGTATTCAGATTTACAAGGGATTATTATTCCCTGTGCAATCAATGAGTTTATTACTGGGGTAATACACTCTATGGCCTCTTTTGAGAGGGGATACTGAGGAATGGAATGCTGTGGGCTAGTTTTAATCTGCACAGGAATAGTTGATTTAAGTATGCCTACATCAGAAAATGTGGCCCAAAGAGACTCCGGTATATCTGTAGGCATTTCAAAGGTGGAAGATTCTTTTGCCTCCTGGCTCTCTGAGAGAAGTACAGGGAGTAATTTTAAAGATTCCTTGGGTACTTCCAACGATAAAGAGCCATCTGGGGCGCAAATTATTGTGGCTTGTAGTTTGCATGGTTAATCCTTCCCCAGCAAGTTTGTGGGGGATCCAGGCATTAAAAGAAAAGAATGATCAACAATTAGGGGTCCCATGCATACCACGCGAGGAGAAAGTTTTGGGACCTTTAAAGGTTTTCCTGATATACCTACTACATTTAGAGAGCCAATAGTCAGAGTTTGCTTACCATAACTGATCTAGACACCCCAGTGTCCAAAAGACAATCATAGTATGAATTTCCCACCTTCAAAGTGACAGGAGGTTCCTTACTATGCGGGGCGGTGGGGAGTGGGGGGTGGGTATGTATATGGATTACTGGCATTAAAATATCAGGGTCTGGAAAATCAAAGGTTTCAGTCTTTGATTCCAAGGCCCTCCCCTTCCCCCCCTTCACACCTTCATAAAGGTGCTTGGGCAGTTTTCTGGGATCCCCCATGCTGATGGAGATTTTCACCTGGATTATAGTGTGGACGAGCTCCATTTTTTATATATTGTTGTTGGGTATTGTGTTGGGTATTATAATTTTCCTCATTTGGAGTACTGTCATTATTTTGATTGGCATTATGATTCCTATAGTTATTATAGTTATTTCTATCAGTTCTAAAGTTGTGATTTCTATGATCATTATCATAGTCATTTCTATAGTTATTATTTCTAAAGCTGTTATATTCCTTTTTTCCCATAGCCAGCTCCTATGATCATCATTGCATGGCCTCTATTCCCAAAGAAAAGGCATGTTAATGATTTATCTGTGGATTCCTGCAAAGGGGCTATGGTCTCTCCCTTATTTTTCAATTGTTCCTTTAACATTTCAATTTCTTTAAGTCTTCCATTGATGTATTGTGTTCCTCAGGTCTTACGACCCTTATAAACATGGGCTGCTACTCTCCTCAATTCTTCAAGGTCCATAGAGTCCCAATTAGGACAGCTAGTTTTAAAGTAGTCTTTGGCCACTGTACAACAATTCTCAATGAATTGCCTACGTATTTGCCTAATGTCCCTTTCTCTGGATAAATCAAGGTCCATATATGTATTTCCTACATCAATAAGTCTGTTCATAAACTGGGAGGGGGTCTCATCAATTTGTCGGGTTTTTTCAAATTTTGACCATTTTTCAGGTCTATCAGAGCAAGCTTTCATGGCTGTCAATAATGCTTTTCTGGCCTGGTTTAGTTTTGTGTGATCTAGTTCAACATTGAGGTTCCAATGTGGATCTTCAGTTGGTCAATAATTTGCTCCTCTACCTTGCTTCAGATTAGCCAGAGAGATGACATTATTTTTCTCTCTCTTTGTCAGAAATTTTTCTAATAAATTTTCAACATCCATCCAAGTGGGGTCAAAAGTTCTGAATAGGTTCTCCAATTGTTTTATAATTAATATTGGTTCTTCCTCAAATGATGGAAGATCTTCCTTGAATTTATTTAAATCTTCAGGGTTAAAAGGTGTATGGTGTCTTACAGATATCAAGTTCCCATCTTTATTAAAAGTTGGAACTTCCCTTAAAGGAAATAAACTACCTGAATTTTCTCGTACTCCTGTCCCTAGGCTTCTTGCTCTATTCTCAATGGGGTAGGTGTGAGAAAGGGAAGGGTTGGGCATGCTGAGGGGAAGGGTTTGTTATTGTCCCATAGTGTCAGAAGGTTCAGAGGTAGGAAGGATATGGGAATTGAATTGGGCAGGGTGGGAAGGAGGGGCAAAGGAAGAAGGGTCAGTAGCTGGGGGAAAGGATGTAGAGATATTAGGGTAGGAGACATGAATAGGGTGTGAACTTAAGTGTGAACTTAGGGTGGAGGGGTGGGGTAGGAAGCATGGGCAGGATATGAACTTAGATGTGAACTTAGGGTAGAGGGGTTGGGATGGTCAATATGGGTGGGGGGAGGAATGGGTTGGGTAGTAATAAGTTGGGTGTGGGAGGGGCACGTTTGTGAACTAGGAGCCATATTGTCCAGAGCAGGGTGGGACAGAGATTCTGATAATGAGGAAGTATGGAGAGATAAGTCACTCCTATCCTGGGATGTTCTTAACTCTCTTTTAATGCTTTTTATAGAAGCTATGATCTCCCCCAAACTTTCCTCTATAAGCTCAAGCCAAGTATTTAGTTCTGCATTTTGTTGAATATTAAAAGGAGCAATCAGTTGGTTAGACTGGGAAATGGGTTTTTTAAGGGGAGACTGACCTGAATCTCTTATTTGATTCCATACCTTATGCATGGTATTTTTCAGGACTCTCTAAGAGAATTAGATACATTACAGCTCCAACAAGTAAAATCTCAACCAGAAACAGTGTGATGTATAACCATTTCCATACATGGTCTGGGATTATGAAATAGACAAAGAACAATATTTGTACTATAAAAAGAACAATGTATTTACTGAAAAGCCAGTTAACTAAGTTGTACACTGGCTATACATATTTCTAAAGTCAAACATTAAGTTGCCTGCAATTTTACCTTTTGTTAGTAGATAGCTCTACTGCCAAGGGTCCTTTTTTGTTGTAAAATTTCCTAGGGACTTCAAAAAACACATGGGGAGCAGGACAATACCAAAACTATCTACAGGTTTCCCTCACTCCTAATCTAGACAGTTGTTCCCTAAGGGAAAGGAGATTTGAAACAGTTCTCCCAGCCAGGACCTTAGGGCCCTGTTGCTAAGATTTAAAACAGCTGTGTTCTATCTAATTTAAGGAGGGAGGGGAAAAAATCCAAATTTACTTACCTCTACAGCTGATCAAAATAAGCTATTAAAAGTTGTACTTAGGGATAGTCACAGTAAAGCAAAAGTTTAGGAAAGTTAAGAAGATTGAGGGTATTTCATCACAACCAATGTGGTCAGCCAAAACTGTAAAGGATAATTTTAGTGTTGTGACTGGTCACCATGGGATATCCCAAATAACAAAATACCCAAGTCAGCTGGAAATTATGGTGATTTTAATTAATGTAGAGAGAAGGAATTAAGGAGAAGAGAGAGGGAGAGGAAAGAGTTAATTTAAACTGCTCCAGCTCAGGCTGATCCAGGCAGGAATTAAAGGCCTTGGCCAAAGGGGCCTCCCTGAGCCCAAGGGAAAAGGAAGTCAGTCTTATCACTCATCACGGGACCGTCTCAAGGAAGCTGTCTGAGTGAACTCTTCCAGGCTGAGTTCCAGGATTGAAATGGCACCCAGGCTGCTCACAGAAAGTGATCAGCCAGATCTATCTCTCTGGGAAAAGAGAGTGAAGAGAGGAAGTGACACACCCTATATAGATGGTTTTACATCACTTTCCTGCATTTCATCTATACCAATGGTAGCTTAGCTTGACTTAGGACAGCTCAGGGGTCTGTCAGCTGTTTCTGCACATGTCTGTTGAAGGCCATCCTCCTAGATACTTAATTCTTGAGTATGGGTGCAGACATTCGTGACCTTGTTAGACTAAGTAGGGTATAAAGTTCCCAAGACATTCCTGATCAAGTATCTCCATTGTTACAATCAGGAAATAGCAAAATCAAATCTTCTAAAGTACAGTCTGAGTAGGGTAGAGTAGTTTTAAAATTCACAGGACACAATTATTATTGTATCAATAAAAAGAAACTGGTTGCTAAAATAAATAAGGCAGGGAAATTCAGTATGGCCTCATACATATTCTAGATTTGGGGAAAGCTGATTTTGAAAGATCAAATCAATCAATAATTAAAAGGAATAGTTCATACTATTCACTAGGTCAAATATGGAAAATGAAGCTTCAATACGTTAGCTAAGAAGATAGGACTCATTTGAGAAGACTGATGGGAAAGATTGTAGACAAGAGAAGGGGATGGGAGAAGATGGATAGTTTCACAGAAACAATAACATGAACTTGGACAGACTGGGGGATAGTAGATGATAGAAGGGCCTGGTGTGTTGTGATCAATGGGGTCATGAAGAGTCAGTCTCAACTGAACAACAATTTTGAAAGATTCTGGCATCTTTGGGCCTAAAATTCTGCTGGAAGAGTCAGGAGTCAACTTAGGAGTAGTGGGATACTTTTAAAAATGAATTTTGACAACACAAAAAATAAAGAAATAGGTGTGGCCTAGGCACAGGAAATAGCTGACCAAATTAGATTTTTGAAAAATAGAAGAAAGGGCAGACCATTGAAGACAAGAGAGTGGTATGGGGCTCTAGGAATGTCAGGAATTCTTTAGCCCAAAATGAATTGAGGCTTACAGTGGATGCTATAGGACAAAAAAAAGAGTGACTTCTTTGGTTGGTTTAAAACTGATAATTCTAGCAAAATGTCACAGGATTCCAGTTTCTGCCCTTGTTTTGCTCACCATTTTTAAAAAGCTTGAAGATACAGAGGACATACTTATCAAATTCTCTCTTCTAAGAATCAGAAAAATAAATTAGGTGATCTCTGAGGTCCCTTCTAGTTATAAAAAGTTTAGGCTTATACAGTTTTGCTGTATTACTATTGTCCACACGCAGAGGGACCTGGTGAGTCTACGTGTAGGATGTACTTTGAAGAAGTAGTTCATGGATTAAAAATAAGGAAGGGCTGTTGCCACCTGGCAACAAAAAGCATCCCGAGGCCTCTTTTCCACCTGCAGGTCCATGTTTTGGCATGGTCAAGAGGTGTGAGTTATGTGGCAATCTTGGGAGATGAATTTCTTACAAAGGGTCAAACAAAAGGCATTTCCAAAAATTGGATTTATTTTTTTCCATTAGGAATTATTCTTCCTGATTCAGAAATTAAAACCTTAATCAACTAAAATTGTTCAGAGAAAGGAGGCATCCTTTAGTTACCTGAATTTTCTGATTAAGTGAGAATTAACCAAATATTCTTGTTTCAAACCCTGCTATAAAGTCTTACAAAAACATAATAGACTCAAAGGATGCCAGAGCTGAAACAGACATTAGACTTTAGAACAGTGTCAGAGGTAACTGGTTCTAGAACATTCCTTTCACTTTACAAAGAAACCAACTCCATGGGAAGGGATATGATTTGCTGGTCAAATGGCAGAGCTGGTCTCCAACTCCTACCTCCTAAGGTCAAATTGAGGGCTCTTTGTAAACCTGCAAAGTACTCTATTAATGTGAATAATTCCTGCCATGTTCCAGAAGCAAATTGTGGGGAGAAACGACTATTTTCTCCACCAACTGTTGGCCAACTATCTCTCCAAAGAGTGGGTAAGCCAGCCTGGCTAAAGCAGCAAGGTCCTGAGAGTGGGAAAGAGGAGGTTAAGGAGGGAAGGGGCTTGTTCCAGGCAAGTCAAACCATCACCACTACTTCTCCTGAAACCCAAGTGGAAATGGCCTAGGATCCTGAACCCAAGAGCCTTGAGAATGGCAGTATCCTTCAGTCCTGTTTCCAATCAGAACACAGTAGGCATCATCGAGGGGAGAAATCATTGGGAGGAGTCTAACTTCCTTCACATGACCACCAACTGATAGGATGTTAAGCCCAAGAATTCTGGGAGGCGCAACACACACACACACACACACACACACACACACACACACACACACACACACACACACACACACACACACAAAATCTGGTCCTGCTCCTGGGTTATCTCTTGTTGATATCAGCCTGGGAAGATGTGGAGATGTGGTCTGACAACTAATTCTATGGGTACTACTGCACAACTACTGAAGATCTAGGAAGACAATTCACCAGTGTCCTTGGCATTGGCACACTGGTCAACATCAGAATCTGGACTGAATTTATAATATTATTGATGCCCTAATGATTTGCCTTCCTGTTGTGTTCTAAAGACTATGGGATGATGAAGAATGGTATCCATCACCAGAGAGAGAACAGAAGAACTCGAGTATAAACTGAAGTATATTTTTTAAAACTTTATTTTTCTTGGGGTTTTTTGTGTGTATATGTTTTCTTTTCACAACATAGTGTGACATTTCCTGGAGGGGTTGGAGGCAGAGAATTTTGAACTAAAAATTCTTAAAAATTAATATTGAAGGGACAGCTAGGATGGCTGGAGGCACTTAGTTAGCTCTGTGGATAGAGCCAGGCCTAGAGATGGGAGTGGGTTCAATTCTAGCCTCAGAAACTTCTAGCTGTATGACCCGGGGCAAGTCACTTAACCCCCATTGCCTAGCCCTTACCACTCTTCTATCTTGGAGCCAACATAGTATTAATCCTAAATTGGAAAGTAAGGGTTTAAAATAAATAAAGAAAAGAAAACAAAATAAAATTAGTTCAGATTTGATGGATTCTAGGGTCTCTTTCAGCTTTAAATTTCGATTAGTGCGAGAGATCAGGCCATAAAGGAGCTATTCAGAATAATAAAAGAATGGGCATGCCTGCTGAGCTATCAGTTATCTCTGAAAAAAAAAAATAGTATGAAGTTCAGAGAAAAAGGTCCTATACAATAAAATATCAATAGCAATATTTTTTGTGGTAGCAAATAAGAGGAAATAGATTCCAGTCAACCTGAGAATGACTAACTGCGATACATGAATGGGAGAATGCTACAACACTTAAGAAATTATGTCTATGAAGAATTCAGAGAAACATAGGAGGATTTCTATGAATTAATGTGAAATAAAAAAAGTAAAAGCAAGAAAACAGTACATCATGGGAATACAAATTTTTTAAATTTAAAGAAAAATGGGATTGGCAAACAGCAAATGCTGTCCTAATTTTCAGGGGAGGGAAATGTAGGTGGGATATTCTTTCAACTATAACTTAGTGAACATAATTTGATTTACTGTTAAAATTCTGGAACACTTTAAAGGAATGATTTGTAAGAAAATAGGATTTGTTCTCTCCTGGTTCTCTTACCTAACTTGACTGCATCTCAGACCATTTTGCTGGCTCAATTTCTTCATCTAGATCTAGCCTAACTGTGGGTGTCTTCAAATCTCTGGGCCCTCTTCACTTTCTGTACTTTTTCCACCAGGTAATTTATCAGCTCCAAAGGATTTAATGACTGTCTGTATGCAGATATTTCTCAGATTTTTCCAAGCCAAACCTCCACCCTGACTTCCTGTTTCACAATTCCAATTACTACAGTAAACAGGATGCACAGTGGACAAAAGCCCTAGGGCAAGTCAGGAAAATCCGAGTTCAAATCCTCTTACTGTGTGGCTGAGCAAATCATTTAACTTTTTTGCCTTAGTTTCCTCTACTGTAAAATGGGGAATAATAGCAGCGATTACCTGGTGTGGTTCAAATGAGATAACATTTGCAAAAAGCTTAGCATGATACTAAGGGAACATTGTGGTTTGTCCTTCATTTTCAAAAAGGACTGGTTATTATATAAGTATTTTATATTATATAAGTATATAACATTATATAAGACATCTTGACTTGGGTATTAATTGGATTTTAATGAGGCAGAGTTGCACAGAGTTATCAAAGTTCACTGGCAAGATAAAAGTCAGGACTGGCGATGACCCAGGATGCAGGGGATCCCTTGGCATTTCTTTGAAGTCAAATCGAGCTCCAAGCTCTCCACAGGGGCTGCTTTAACAGTTCTTGGTGTCTACTGGAACAAAATGTTCTCTGCCTACTTCATGGAAGGAAGTCTCCACCTTCCTGGGGTAGACCTTCCCCTCCCCTCTCGATGACCCTCATCCTGGTTTAGCTCCTCTGCTGGGACAGTCATCCCAACGTGCAACCTCTGTGCATGGAACAGTTTCTTGGAACCGCAGTCAAGAGCTGGGGCAGGATGACTAGCCCCTCCAGAGGTGCCAGTCCTCCCTGAACCCTCATCTATCCCTGGCACATAATTGGTGCTTAAGAAATGCTGGCCAGTTCCAACAGCATGTTCGGTAGATACCTCAAACTTGGTGTGTCTAAAACCGAACTCTTCATCTTTCCACCAAAAATGTCCCCCTCTTCTTAATTTCCCTGCCATACCCTCCCCAATCACTCAGACTCACAACCCAAGGGCCACCCTTGACACCTCCCTTTCTGGGTTCATCGAACACCAGCTCCGCCTTTGCAGCATCTTTTCTACATCCCCCTTCTCTTCTCCACCACCAATATAGCTCTGAATAACTTCACCCTTGGATTACTGCAAAAATCTTTGGAATGGTTCACCTGCCTCAAGTCTCTCCACTCAACTATCAGAATGATCACCCCTTTAGGATGACCTTGTCCTCCTCTCATGTCATAGGGGCTCCCTTTGGCCACCGGAATCAAATAGAAGATCCTGGTTAGCTTCGAAAGCTCTACCTAACTTGGCCCCTCTTCACCTTTCCGGGCTTCTTACACCTTGACCTTCCCTTCCCACCTCCCTCCACCATACTCTAACCCAGTAACAGCGGCTGCTTTGCTCTTCCTTCCTCACACTGGGCACCATCTCCCAGCTGCCTTTTCATTGGATTCCCCTGGCCAGAAATTCTCTCCCTCAGGGTCTCTGTCACCTGGCTTCTTTCAGGCTCATCAGAAAGCTCAATGCGAGTACCTTCTCTCCAGACTTACCTCTGATTTACTTGTTTTCAGGTTGACTCTCCCATTATATGGCAGGCTCCTTGAGGGCAAGGACTTTACAGTTCCTGGAACATAGTGGGGGTATATAGATACTTGTGGGTTGGCCAATCTGTTAGTTGGCTGATTGACTACTACTAGCCAGCATGGTTTCATCATCATTAACCTTACTCCTTTCACGCTGGCACAGTGGAGGAGTACTGGACAAAGTCTCTCAGACTGTTCTGCTGAACATGTAAGGAAGGCATCAACTAGATTGATGAATTCAGAATTGGTTAGATGACTTGGGCAAAGTGTTGAGTAACAGATAGATGCCAACCTAAAAGGAAGTCTAATGAAGCGCCAGGGAGCTCTATGGCCCTGCTCTACTTAAATTTTTAATCACTTACAACTTGGATGAAAGCACAGACAAATATTATAAAATCTGTAGTTGACAAATGATGGGAGAAATAGTATGTTAGAAAAGTGGGATACAAAGGGATCCTGAAAGATCAGAATTAAGAGGTGAATTTACCAAGATGAAATATGTATTTCAGTGGATTCATGAATTCATCCAAGTGGATACTTCTAATTATAAAAATGAAGCTCATTCATACCTTCTCATCCTGTGGAATCCCAGTCCTCATTCTCTTGGAAAGCCATCATTTTTCATCCTATCTCTCCCTCTACCTTGCCCCTCCTCCAACTATTCTTTGCTCTTCACGGAGACTTCCAATCCATCAGTGTTTTCTCAGGCCAGGTTGTGATGAGGATAAAACATTTGTAAAGTGTTTTACAACCTTAAAATGCTGGTATATGCTATCATTAGTAGATGCACTGTGGACCTAAACATGCTACTGTACAACACACTACCAGTCACCATGAAATCTAACGTGGATAAATGTAAAGTCTGACACTGGGATTCAAGTTCCATTCAAGGCAACCACCTATATGTTAAGTCATCATGCAAGAGGCTAGGACTATAAACACAAATGGAAATAATTATTGCCCTCAAAGAATGGCACTGTAAACTGTAGTGGGGTACATTAAGTATACAATTAAATACTGCAACAGGAACTGAACACAATCAGAAAAGGCAGTCGCACAAGAGTCAAGTTTTGAAGAAAGCCCTGGAAGCTGGAGAAGCAGAGAGAAGGGAAAGCACTCCAGGCAAGAGGGAAAGTTTGTGGGAATGTAGCTAATACACCCATCTGGCTGGAGTGTAGTTTGTGAAGGGGAGTTGTGTGAAATAAGGCTGGAAAACATTTTTTAAAATCAACCATGCAAATACAGGATGAAGGAAATGTGGCTAGACAATAATTCTGTGAAAAATAGTCTTAAATATTCACAGGATTACAGGATTTTTTTTTTTAAAACCTCAGTAGCCATCTTGTCCAACTCATTCTCCCAGAAAGAATCCTTATTACAATGTAACCAATCATCGATTCTGTGGACCATGCTTCTGTTTGTTGTGGTATCATTCTGTCACTTTAGTCGTGTCCAACTCTTCATGACCTCATTTGAGATTTTCCTGGCAAAGATCCTGGAGTAGTCATTTTACCCTCATTTTACAGATGAAGAAACTTAGTTAAGGGTTAAGTGACTTGCCCAGGGTCACATAGCTAGTGAGTGTCTGAGGTCAAATTTGAACTCAGTTCTTCCTGACTCTAGGCCCACTGTTCTATCCACCACACCACCTCACAGGCTCCACTAGATTCTGTTTTAGTGGGCTGAAAAATTCAAGGAGTCAACAGTATAATATGGAAGCCAAGATATACAAGGTAGGTGGGTAGATAATAGTTGGATAGACAGACTTGATGTGGGCTGAAATGTCTCACAAACCCTAACAAGTGGCTGTCTATAATCAAAAGAAGAAGAAAGAAACAATTAGTTGACGAGTGTTAAATTTTTATGGTTGGACTGTAAAATGTGTGGTCATCAGGGATTTAATTTCTAAATGCCAAAATGAATTACTAAAGTAAAATAGAATTTATGGTAGTTTATTTTTACAATAGAGGGAAGATATTAAGGAAGAGAGGAAAGGGGAGAGAGAGAGAGGGAGAGGGAGAGGGAGAGGGAGAAGGAAAGGAAAAGGAAGAGGGAGAGGGAGAGGGAGCGCTCGCGCGCGCTCCAGCTTCCTCTGAACCAGTTAGAAATTCTAAGGCACCAGCAGGGGAAAGGAGTCTCAAGTCACTGGGCCTTTCTCTGAGGTTCATACCTCCAGAAAGGGCAAGGAAGGAAGTCAGCCTTTACACTCACCATGGTGACCATCTAAAAAGAAAGCAGTCTGAGGTCTTCTGCATGAGCTCCTCCAGGGGTCCAGTTCCACAGCCAAGTGTCTTCACTCCAAGTCTGGGTATCTCTCTTCCAGTGTCTCCTCAGTGTCTGTTTTCCCTCCAGCTCCGAGTGACTGTTCTTCACTCCAAGCCCAGGTGACTGTCCTCCAGTCCAACTCCAAGTGATGAATGATCCCTGTGCGTCTCTATTTCCACTATTTAAAGGCCTTTTTCTCTTGTGTCACCTCCCCTAAATTTTATATCTACCAATCACAGTCAATGTTCCTCTCCAGGACTGCCCACTCTTTCACATGTGGGTAACAGACCTCCCATTCAGTGTATGAAATGGGTATTCACACCTTTTTGTCATTAACTCACACCTTTTTGTGGTTAAAATGATTAGATCTACTTTAAGTACTGGGCTTACACTTTAGGGATTAGAATCTAAAAATAGAGGATTACAATTTAATCTTCACAATAAAGGAAGAGCCAAGTACCTTCATTGTTATAATCAGGGGAGAGCTAAATCCAATCTTCACACTAGGGGACCACCTTTCAGATAAGACATATGAGTTGCTTGGAGTCACAATTATGAGAAAGCCCCTCATATCAGTCTTCAGACATAACCCAGATCCTTGGTCAGGGTCTCTGGACAGCAAATACAGGTGACTGTTTCTTGGTCATATGGGACAGGGTTCAAATAATGCTCAGCTTCCATACTCATGTCTTGACAGAAAAGAGCAAAAGTGACCCAAATATCCTAAAGGGTATTTAACATATCATTAGCATATCATTTACATTGCAGTTTGCTCCTACCAACAGGCAAAGAATGGGTGGTAAAGCCATGTGGACCAAAGTGGATCATGGGCAAGTGACATCCTGGAGCCATAAAGCAACACCTGCCCAAAGAGATGACCCCCTTCCTTAGTAAACTAAGAAAGATAAAAAGCATTTCTGAGAGTCTCCACACACTCTTTACTCACCACACCTCCTTACCTTACATTAATTACTTACTATGCTAGCTACTCTGCTACTCTACTCTCTTATATCAAAGCTTGTTTCATTGCAATGGAGTCAGTTTGAGTCATCAATCAATTCTTTGGATGAGACCCAATAAGCATTAGCCCAGTCAGACAGAGAGCAAATGTAATCACAGGCTGTACTAGAAGCATAGTACAAAGAATGATGGGGATGACAGTCCCACTTAAGACTCCACCCTAGAGTACTGTATTCAGTTTTAGGTACTATATTTTAGGAAAGACATTGAAAAGCTGGAACCTATCCAGAGAAGGAATTCAAAACCATGCCACAAAAGGATCCAATGATATTTAAAATGGAAGGCTTAGGAGATAATAAATGGAAAGACAAGGTCTTTCCAAGGATTAGAACTTTCATGTGCTTTGTTTGCCTCAGGAGAGTGAACTAGGAATCATGAGGTAGATTTCAGCTTCATATAAAAACAAATTTCTAACAATTAGTTTTCCAAAAGTAGAATAAACAGGACTATTTCTGCTGTTAGTGAGTTCTTAGTGGAGATTTGTGGTAGAATTTCCAGAAGAGATAATATAGATCAAAGAATTGCTAAAGTTATCTTCCAGTTCAAGGTATATATAGCACCTTTCTAGATTTAACTCACTTTACTATCCTTCCTTAGACTTTGCTACCCATATGATCTTGGCAAGTCACTTTTAACCTTCTTGGGCCTCAATTTATTTCATCAACATCCCCAAAACAGAATTTCTCACTTTTCCTCTAATCTACTCGTCCTCTATCTAAACTTTCTAATTTCTCTGGAGAGCACCATCTTCCTCGTAGTCACCTATATCTGCAATCCTCAGTCATCTTCAAATCTCTCTGCTGCTTCCTTCATTTGCCAATCCTTGCCAATTCTGCCACATCTCTCATACTTGTCCCTTTCTCTACACTAACACAGATGACCCCTTGTGCAGGCCTTCAAATCAGCTCCTGCCTAGACTCCATATAATTATCAAAATAACCTTTCCTAGTTCATACCTACCTGTACCACTCCACTGCTTAAAAATCTTTGGCAGCTCCCTATGGCTCTCATACTTTTCAAGACTTACAACACTCTAAATTCCAAACTGTTCTCCTTGCCATTCTCCAAACTCTGCACTCGAGCTCCTATTACCTACATGCCTCTTACAAAGTGTCTCCATGCCTTGAATCCACTCTCTTTTCTCCTCTTAAAATGCCTTCATTGTGCTGTTATTCAGTCAAGTTCAGTCATTTCAGTCATATCTGACTCTTTAGTTTTCTCAGCAGATAATGGAGTAGGATGGCATTTCTTCCTCCAGCTTATTTTTTACAGATGAAGAAACTGAGGCAAATGGTTAAGTGACTTGTCCAGGATCACAAGGTAAGGACCTGAGGCCAAATTTGTACTCACAAAGATGAGTCTTCTTGCCTCCAGGCCTGGCTCTCAATCCACTGTTCTCCCTACTTGCCCCTTAAAAAGCCTAGTTTCCTTCAAAGTTCAGCTTCTGTACCATAACCTAGAGGAAGCCTTTCAGTATCTTCTAAGTTGCTGGCATCTCCTCCCTCTTCATATCATCACATTTTCATAACTCTCTATTCCCATATCTCATCTACCCAGCAGAATGAAAGGCCTGAAGGCAGAGACTGATTTTCATTGATTTTCTCACCAACAACCTCGCACAGTGCATTACAAATGGTGAGTGTTTAATAAAAGCTTTAATAAAACTTTAATAAAAAGATTGGATCAGATAGCCCTCTTTCACACAGTCTGTACTACCCCCCCCAAATTAAACTGCCCTAACCACTGTCCATAAAGCATCCATCCTTTCTGACTTTGCTCACTCCCGTTCCAAAGTCCAGAATGCTCCAGTGAACACAAAAAGGGGCAAAAAAAATGAAAGAGCTCTTAGGATAAAAGAGTAATAATTCAAAAAATGAGGAGACAAGCAGGAGCGGGGGGGGGGGCGGGGGGGCGGGGAAGAAGTCTGGCAGCATTTGGAACTTGGAATGGAAGAGAAATTGTAGGGTAAAGGTGGGATTACCAAATGAAAAAAGTAGGAGGTCAGAAGTTTTACCAAGTTTCTCTGGCTAAGGACCATGGGCAGCAGGCAGTCTGTGGGTGGCCTACATAGAAGAACATTAGAAACTGAATACAGATACAAATGAAAGGCAGCATCATTTAGCAGGGAGTAACGAGCTCCAATCCCAAATAGCCAGTTTGGGTACAATGTGCCCTTCAGAGAGGGCATAGTGACAGCCCCAACTAATTTATAGGGCCTCCGGGGTATAGGCAGGGCAGTAACTCAGAAGGCAGTAAGACTACCTCTCCCAACACAACGAGGCAGCCTCACTCTGTTCCACAGTGGTAAAAACTATATTACAGCATCCTCAGATCCCGTAACCAATGAAAGAAGACAAGTTTACCCAAACGAGTCCTGACAGAGTACATTTCTGGCAAACACAATACCATGCACTCATTCTGCCCATGTCCTGAGGAAACTATTTAGCTTCCTTATATGGCCCTTCTGTTCAGTGCTGTCCTGTACAATAACGAATGCCCTGCTGGAGAAATGAAGATTCCCAGGGAAGAGCACAATTCTGCATGCCTCTTTGCAAGGAGTTCGTGTCACTAGAAAGGATTATCAGCAGAACATGGAAAGAGCATGGGAAAGGAGATCTAGATCTGGGTCTGAACACTGGCTCTGACACTTACTGGCTGTGAGACCTGTGGCTTCACCTCTATGATGATGGTTATCTCTCATTTGTGAAAATGGAAAAAAAATGCCTGCACTCCTTCCCTTACAGGGCCATTTCAAGAAAGACAAGCTATAAGCCTGAGTGGTTCCCAGGTCCCTTTCTAAAGCACTGTAGCATAACAGAAAAACAGCCAATCTGAAACCAGAAGAGCTGGGCCCAGGTCACTCATTATCCCACCAACACTTGTTTAACTTGGTGACCTCAGTTTTTTAGGCGTCATCTTCTTTACTCACAAAATGGAGTCCCATAATACTTGTGCTACCTCACTGATCTGTTTTGAAGAAAGCAGTTTCTAAGCAGGAAAGTGCTGTTGAAATATGAGCTGTGGTTATTAATGTTACTATGATTTATTTCACTAGAAAAATTGGCCATGTTAATGGAAAAGTCAACAAAAACACTACAATCTTCTAAGGCTGATTGCCAGGATAAAAATGAAAGTAGATTAAGTAGTAAAACTTTCATTTAACCTCATTAAAACTTACTGTTTCACTTTCCCTACATATGATGCACCTTTTCATTTATCAAATATGCATTGTATAGACAGTATTTGTGTGTCCTCAGGACATAAATTCACTTAAATGGTCTCCAGGAGAGGTGTGGGAGGAAAGGATGACAAAAACTATGACTAGGTAAAATGTGCAACACACACACAAGACCCAATTTAGAACAATGACAACTCAAATAAACACTGAGCAAACACTCTTCACTGCATTATGTTCTCACAATAACTATGTCTATCAATTTTTCCTCCTTTTTGAAATAGAAAAAACTCGAACATCTCTAATACTTAGATATTCCCATTGGTCCCTCAAACTCCAGTGTCTTCAAAATTGGGATTGCCTTTCCTCTTGAGCTAAGGGTACTTAAGTCTTTTGTGTGTTAAGGGCCTCTTTGTCAGTCTGGTTAAATTTATGGACCTCTTCTCAGAATGTTAAGTGCATAAAATACAAAAGATTACAAAATAAATCAAGTATAATAATGCTGAAGCTTCTTCCCACCTATACTCCAGTCCCTCCAAGTCTTCTTTTATAAGACTATAGGTTAGACAGCTAAAAGGGACCTTTATCCAGTCTAGTTCTGTAATTTTCACATGAGAAGACAGAAGTCCACAGACAGGCTAAATTATTTGTCCAAGGACACAGAAGAAATTAGTAGTAGAACAAGGACAAATCTGTGTTTGTGACTACAAATGCAAATTTTTTTCAATTCAGTCACAGCTTTCCATGGATGTCAGACTAATCTTCCCGGTGGATGCATCTGGCCATATAATTCATTCAGGTTTCTTCAATGAAGTTCTATGATCACCCCTTATTGCTCAGTCTCACTTTTGGGTTCCTCCATAATCCAGTCAAGACCTATTGGTCCAATCTTTTTAAAAAATCTTTAGCATCAGTTATATGTTTTGGTTCCAAGGCAGAAGAACAGTAAGGGCTAGGCAGTAGGGGTTAAGTGACCAGGGTCACCCAGCTAGAAAGTGTCTGGGGTCTGACTGAACTCAGGACCTTTGGTCTCTAGGTATAGCTCTCAATCCACTGAGTCACCTAGCTGTCCCCTAAAGGCCCAATCTTAATTTGTCCTAGCAACTAGCACCAAACTTTGAACAGAGAAGGTCCTTAATAAATGTGTTAAATCAAATAATACTCTCCTCTTCCAGATGGAAGTGGGATTACTCACCACCCCTCTATATTTCACTGCCTTTCTCTCCCTCTGCTCACAATGGACACTGAACTTGAAATGCTTTCCATTTACCTGTTAAATTTCTTCTCATCCTTTAAAAACCCAACTTGAATAGCACCTCTTTCAGGAAGCCTTCCATGATCCCCTATAATCAGTAATAATCTCTCTGTGATCATAACATCATCATTCTTGTACTTCAAAGACAATTTTGTATCTGCCATTTGTGTGATACAAATGGGTTATAGCCTCTCTAAGATCCATGAAAGTAAGGTCCACATCTTTTCTATCCTTGTTTTCTTTCTAGTAGTAAGCACAGTACTCTCACAAGTATAGGAGCTCATTAAATACATGCTGACTTAAAGAGCCAAAAAATTTTCCTTATTTAACCAATCTTTAGATTTAGATTTCTAGATGAACAGCCAGCATAATGCTTTTAAACAATGCAGCAACCAGCCAATGACCTTGGACACACTCCAGGTAGGGCTAACACAATGTCTGAGGACATGACTGTAAAGAGAATGTCGTCCTAAATGAACTGAAAATGATGCTAGTTGGAACGAAGAGGTATCCAGCAGAGCCACAAAAAATGACGGAGGCGGCAAATAGCTTGTCTCTCAGACCACAGGGTGTACAGTTTTAACCTTTATAAACTGAAAACAAGTCTGCATCCTGTTAAGAGTTTAAAAAACTGCACACATTGCTGCTGTCCTGTCAAATTAAAGAACACATTAGACAACTCAGTTTAAATCATTTTTTAAAAAACAACCTCTCAGATTTATCAAACTATGAATAACATGGTACATATTACCTTGAAAAAAACCCCAACATTCTAAGATTACTTGCTAAGCTGTTTTTACAAGGGAAAGCTTTGCAGACAGCTCAATATTTAGGGAGCTTTTCGAATATGTAACACAGATCACAGGATTTGTGTTATCCCTACAAGACAGAGCAACTAATAGTTTCTCTAATTCAGGGATCAGCTTTTTCAGTGATGCTTAGATGGCTATTACTGGTCTTAATTCAATGTTACTGTTTAGAATAAACTTTCAGCACTAATAATAAAAATAAACATTTCAACAGGCTTCTCTCTTCAGAGGTAACATTCTTTGTAAAGGCTTGCTCAAGAGTCCAGGTTTCCCATCCTTTCTGAACAAAGGCCCCATTCCCATTAAGAAACAGTTATGGGATAAGCCAACCCTTACTCAGCTTGCTGCACAGGCCATAATATACTAATGTCCTTATACATAAAGCCAAAATTCACCCTGAGAACTTCTGGTCTTAATAGAGCCCCTAGAGGCTACTTTGGCTGGAAAGCCCTGGGTGATGGTTATTAATGAAGCTCATTATGAAGCCTGGGGTCAGTCATAACCCTAACCTTAAATAGCAGACAGCTGATTACACTGCCTACTACCTCAGCCACCTTAACGATCCTCTTTCAGAATGTAAGCAGCAAGTCAGACGTCTCCAGTCCTTGGTCTGTTATTCAAGATGGGGAAGACTGACCTACTAGCACCGTGTATATGTCTCACTAACGCTGATTGTTAGTGATTGCCATGCTTGGGTGAGTCCATTTCAGATCATTCTATTTAACCTTAAGAGAAATCACTTTTAAAAAAGATACAATTACAATAAATGATTTATTGATTGTTTTAAGGGATTTTCCCCTCAAAAGAACAAGTTAAAAAATTTCCCTTGCTTTTTTGAACTGTGTATGTACCTTTTCCTTTCAGCTATCTCCTTGTGTACCCTAATTTCCTGGGCAAATACACAGTGGTGCTGAATAAAGGTCCAGAAGAACAACATCTGTGTTTCTGGGCTTAAAACCTTTCCCAGTCCAGGGTAGTTCCCCAGAGAGTTGTACTGAGGTTGCATTTCCTTCAGAAGAACAAAGATTTTTCATCCTCCCTGCCTGTGATTCACAAGAAGGCTCCTCCTTAGCTGGGCTTCAATTTCTGGGTGCTCAGAGAGGATTGGGGGGTGGGGAGGAAGCCACCCAACACAACAGAACATACTCACTGTGTCAGTAGCATGACAACTCATCTAATATCTTCTGTGTTAACTTTAACTACCTTTTTGCCAAGCTGAATACAATCATAAAATATTTTCGGGCTCTCAGCCTGGAGCCCTTCCCAAGACAAGAACTGGGGACAAAGATGTAGAGGGCTTTTGTGAAGGAGACCCAACACAAGTCTGGGCCAGGTGGCAGGATACTTTTATAATGGAGGAAAAGAAAATGATAGGGAGGTTTTTGTTATAAGGCTTAGTAAGCCCAATCAAGATTTAAAGGCAGCAAGAAAACGGCTTGTTTCTTTTTCTTTTGGGGGACAGGGGTTGAGGAGGGCAGTGGAGGAGGAGAGGGCTTAGGAAGGAGAGAGAATTCATCCACTGAAGTTCAAGGGGCTGCTCCAAACAAACAGGCAGAATACAAAGGCAGGTATTAAGAGGAACACAAATGAAGCAGGGACAGGGGTAGGTGGGCCAGGATACACTAGCCATTCAAGGACTTCTTGAACAAGTCTATTGCCTGTCTACTACAGACTGAAGAAAGGCTGTGCTTTAAATAGAATAAGAAGAATCAGAAGAAAAGCAGCTTTTGAAATGTGCCCTTGTGCTTTCCTTCTAGGAGATGCCCCTTTAAGTCTGAGGTGAGGAGCAAGATGTACTCACTTACACAGTAAGCAAGCAAGAGAGTGGATGCCCATCTGAACACATGGGATGGGAGGGCCTGCTCCAGCAGCCAGCCTCTGTAGGAAGAGGCTGTTTATTTCTTCTGGAAGAAGCCTGTAATGGACACCTGTCTGTTGGCTTTGCCAGGGGCAGCTGCCCCCTTCTTGAGGCCCTTTCGTTCCTCCTTGGGATCCTTCTTCACAGCCACCGAGGAGGGTCTCTGTAAGAATGTTGTCTTCACTTTAAACTCCTCTTCGCTGTCTGTGCAGGATTCACTTTCATAAGTCTTTTCTGTCACTGTTGGAAAAAGAATGAAAAAAAAGCATCACAAATGGGCAGAGTCCAATGAGACTGGGATAATCTAAATGCTCTTGAAATTCGCTCTTCCAGTTCTAAATCTTGTCAGTCAACAGTCAGTCAATAAATATTTATTAAGTACCTACTACATTACAGGTACTGCACATTTAGGATACAATGAAAGGCCAAAGAGACCCTCCTCTCAGGGAACTCACAGATTAATGGGGAAGATAACCTGCAAACAACAACATATAAACAAATTATAGGTAGTAAGTGGGAAGCAGAAGCATCAATGGAGGCTGGAATAGTTTCTTGAGTTGTGGGGAGAGAAAAAGAGAAAGGGAGACGGAGGGGGAAGAGAGGAAGGCTGTGGGGGAAAGAGGGAGAGAGACAAATAGAGACAGAAAGAGGGGAGAGAGAGGGAGAGACACAAATAGAGGCAGAAAGAGGGAAGAGGGGGGGGGGATGAAGGGGGAGAGAGGGAGAGACAGAGACAGAGACAGAGAGACAGAGAGAGAAACATGGCCCAGGGTGGGGGAAGGATGGGGTGAATAATGCCCAAAAAGGAGTGGAGGAAGAAGAGGGAAATTATCAAGGGCTTTAAAAGCAAAACATTGGATTTGATGACTGATTTTAAAGGTGATGGAGCTAGTGGAATTGACCAGGGGGAGAAATAGTTAGACCTGTATTAAAGATGGGACTGGGGAGAGATTGGTGCAGGCAGACTAGGCATGAGGTGATCAGAAGATGCACTAGAATAGGGGCAATATAAGAGAAAAGAAGAGGATTTATGGAAGAGATGTTACAGGGCAGCTAGGTAGCATAGTAGGTAGTGCCAGACCTGAAGTCAGGAGGACCTAGGTTCAAATATGGTCTCAGACACATCCAAGCTGTGTGACCCTAGGCAAGTCACTTAACAATCATGAATGTCCAGACTTTGCTGCTTTTCTGTCTTGGAATTGATACTAAGTCAGAAGGTAAGGATGTTACAAAAAAAAGTAATAAACCTTAAGGGAAGATTGAATATGAAGGGTGAGGAAAAAGTCATGAGGCAGGATGATACCTCAGTTTTGAGCCTGGGTGAGTGGTAAGACAGTAGTGCCCTTGGCAGTAACAGTGAAGTTAAAGTTAGGAAGAGGAGAGGGTTTTGAGGGGGAAAAGACAGTGAATTCAGTTTTAGACAGGTTGAGCTTTACAGAATATCCAGTTCAAGATATACAAAAGATATCTGGAGACAGGAAAGGGGGTGAGCAGGAAGGCCAGGGCACAGAAATAACTGAATCCATGTAAAGCTGATAAGATTGCCAAGTGGAATAGTATAAAGGGAGAAGAGAAAAGGGCCCAAGATCAAGCTCTAGGGAATAGCCACCTTTAGTGGGAATGACTTGGATGCAGATCCAGCAAAGGAGACTGAGAAGGAGTGGTCAAATAGGAGAACCAAAAGAAAAGTGGCACCATGAAAACCTGGAAAGAAGAGACTATCAATGAAAAAAGGATGGTAAGATAGTATCGAAGACAGAAGAGAAATCAAGAAGGATGAAGACTGATAAAAGGTCACTAAATTTGGCAATTAAGAGATTGTTACTCTGGAGAGAACTGTTTTGGTTGGACATGGTCATAAGCCAAACTATAGGGAGTTAAGAAAGAGGAAAAGAAGTGATAGTAGACAGCCTTCTCAAGTTTAGCCACAAAAAGGAGTCAAGACATGGGACAAGAAATAGCTAGAAGGGACGGATGGATCAAGTGAGGGTTTTTTAAGGACAGAGGATCTTCAAAGTTAGTCTATTATAGTTTTAGGCAACTTGAACTATATGGAGGTTTTTCTCCTCCATTAGGTACAAATCTGCTTCTCTGAATTTCTTACTCCCTACTTCAAGTTCTGCTCTATGGAGCCAAAAAGAACAAGTCTAATCCTTCTTCAAAGATTCGAAGACAATTATTTTCCCCCTAAGTTTTCTCTTCAAACTAAACAGTATCAGTCCCTTTAATTGGTTCTCATATAATGTGGCCCCTATGTCTCTCAATAGTCTTCACCTTCCTCTGGACACACTCCAATTTGTCAATGTCCTGAAAATGTAGTGTCCAGAAGGAAACACGATCTTCTTACAGATATGTTTAAATTGGGACAGAGAACAGAAAATCTATCAACATTTTGGAGCAGCATACCTACATTAGTGCAACCTAGGATCAAACTGTTATTCAGATTGAGATTATAGTCCACTAAAGTATAATGTATGCAAAGTACAGAAAATATGTTAGGCCAAACAAGATTATAATGGGCAGTTAAAGGAGGATACAGTACTAAAAGTGACTAGACTATAATTCAAAGTCTAGAAAAATCAGGGTGATTTCTGGGTAAAATAAGACTACTTGGACTAAGGGCAGATAAACATGTGGACCTGGCAAGGGCTGTGACTACCAGAGCCAACTGGGATGGGTAGTCTGTTTGACTAGCCTCGTCTCCGAGGAAATTATCACCAAGAGGAATAGCACTGAATTTTGGGTCAGAGTACTAGGAGTTTGCTACTCACTATATCACTTAACCTCTCTGAGCCTCAGTTCTTCATCTGAAAATGAAGAGATAGACTAGATGGCCTCTGAAGTCCTTTCCAGATCTAAACCAATGATTTTATAATAAGTAATCCTATGACCAGTTCTATTACCTGGGTGACGTTGGAGAAGCCATCAAAACCCTCTAAAATTCCATTTCTTCTTCTGAAGAATAAGGAAGTCACACCAGATGATCTTAAAAGAGTACTTCCAATGCTAAATCCTAGGACTTAATGACTTTTTGTTCTAGGACCCTTTACTTGGGTCTGTAACTCTTGGCCTTCTAGTTCTAAACATCTTCTAGAACCTAATCTGAACTCAACTATGCATCTGTCTATATGCTGGCTTTGGTTATAGCTTGACTTTTAGCCTGTCTAATAACTTCTGACCTACTGGACACTCAGTTACTTATATAACATAAATGACAAGAGCCAGCATACTGTTTGCAATAAAACATTAGATAAAGTGTCAGGAAACCTAGGTTCTGACTCTGAATCTGGATAACTTTAGTTTTCTCCCTCTCTCGGCCTTTATTTGTTTATAAAATGTGAGGAGTAAAGCAGATGATCTCTAAGATTCCTTTTAGTTCTAAAACCCTATTAGTTTCTCTAATGAGAATTCACCTATTTAATTGGGGCTTCAACTAAGCCCAAGAACACAAAAGCAGAAAGGGTAAAGCTGCTATAGAACTCACATCTCCTGACTCCAAGTTCACTCTACTATCACATGCCCCCGCCTTCCATAAGACTCCCTCTGGAGAAGATGAATTTAGTACCCCCTGTCCTTGGCCAAATATTCCTTTCACAACTGAGCTGATATGCTCATCAGCATCATCCTGGAGAACAGGTTCAGAGTGTCTGAAGGTTATTTGTTCCCAGAGAACCTCCTGCTCTCAAAATCCTGAGCTCACTTCCTGACTCCTCAGGAGTCAGAAGCTCTTTTGAATCTTGCCAAATGGGAGACCAGCACTTAGTGATGAGTTAATCTATTTTCAGGGGATTTCCATAGGGAAGCATGCCTGTGCATTTAACAATTCTGATCCCAGAAGCTCCCCTTCCCCACAAATCTCTCACTATCCCACTTGGAGAAACACTACTAACATCATCTTCTGGAACCAGGGCCTGGTTTTTGTTAACTCTGCCCTTCATATTAGGGAGCTTTTAAGCACATTCTGGGAGGAAAAGGGGGAAAAAATGTACTTATCAGTAGCAGTCTCTAAGGTATAGAGTTTTGCTCCTCCTTGAGTACGTGTGATTCTATATTCAAACAGGGCAGCTGACAAAAATTATTTATCCTCTCTAGTAATTAGCTCATTAATATGTGAAATGAAAGAGCTTAAATGTGTTTCTGGTTAGCTCATTTGCCAACCTGCCTACAATGCAGTGCCTGGGGCAGTTAAGAACTAGTCGGGACAACATCATTTTGTCAGGCTTCTATTCAACCAGAGTAAGCAATTCTTCCCTCCCCTAAACTCTTATAGGGTTTGATACATTATGCTGAGGATTTGTGTCTTCTGTAGTAGACAGTGGAGGCTGCCATCAATTGATGTCCCTCTTCCCTACTATATCACAAATAGAGGCTTTTAATAAACCAGTATTTTCCAGTTAAAGGGGCCTACCAAAACCACCCAGGTTGTCAGAGAAGCTCCATGATGCACAGTGCTAGATTGGGAGCTGGAGGCCAGGGTTCAACAAAGCTTGACTATGTATCCTCACTAAACCTGTGATAAAAGTCAAATTCATTTCTTTGAACCTCAATGGCACTTTACTAAACTGTTGCAAGGGAAATGTTTTCAAGCACTATATAACCGAGAATCATTATCAACAGGCAATCTGACTTTTACTTGAACTATGAATCCATTCTATAAAATTCCTGAAGGTACTCAGGGCTGTACAATAATAGAAACAGCACATAGTAATAAGTTTGTGACTTCAATAAATTATGTGACTTCAATCAGTCACATAAGCTCTGCATTATCAGTTAGACCATGACCAGTCACTAGAACCTGTACATCCCCTTGGAATAACAGGGAACTTGTGAGACCACCCATCTCACTGCTAGGGAGCTCTATTATCAGGAAGTTCTTACAATGCACTAGAAGATGCTTCCCTTTGGCTCCCATCTAAACATTCTTCCTCATTCTTTCCTCTGGGGTTAAGCAGAATGATCTAACACTTTCTGCCATGCATCTACATACACTATTCTATGATGCTTTCCTAAAAGATAAAATGGTAGCTCTGCATCCAGGACAGACATTAATTTATCTACTTCCAACACTAAGGAAAACAAAACAGAAACTAATAAAAACTGGGACCTTACAGGTTCATAGGATTTTGAGTTGGAAGAAACAGACTATCAAGTTCCCCTGAGACTCAAAGAAGACCAGAACAATTTGTCCACAGTCACAGAAGTAGTAAGTGCCAAGGCAAGATTTGAATCCAGAGTCTTTAAGATTCCAAATCCAGTGGTCTTTCCACTGCCCCCTGACAAGGAGCCAACAGCTTCTCTGCAGTCATTATGTCTTTCTGGAGCTAGTAATATGTAATACATATGCTGCTTTTCTGAGCTGCCATAACAAGGCACCATTTGTGTGGATAACATCTGATTTCTTCCTCACTGACTGGCCTGCAGTTAGAAATCCACACGCCTGGTCCTCCCTCTCCTTCGCCTTGGGGGAGGGGAACTTTCCAAACATATCTCAGGAGGCTAACTTCCCTGCTTCTGCTATAAAATGAATTAAAAGGAAAGGCTGGCCATTTAAAACCACCAGGACAAACTCTGATCAGCGACAGGAAAGGACAAGCCTCCTTGTGCTGGTACATTTGGAACAGACTGAACAAGGGGAGGGGTGAGCAAAACTCCTTTGTTGGTAACAGGAGCCAAGATGTATTAGGTTAAGCTCTGGACTCAAATATTTCAGAAGGAAAAAAATCTCTATTGGAGAAGTAATTTTCATTGTTGCATCCAGGGCTCTTAACTATCCTAACTGAATTGAGCAGCGCAAAAAAGCCTGCAAGCAAGCACCGGGCCAAAACTGAACTCCTAGGTTTTGAACAAAGCCACAAGTACTTAGCATCTACCCCCCCCCCCCCCCCCCCCAGTGAACTCATTCTCCTCACATGGCCATGCTTTATTTTACTTCATTTTTTGGTGTGAAGAAGGAGAAAAAGGTCTGACCTGAGTGTGTGTGTAGCACCTCTACCCTCCTCTTTTTTTTTAAAGGGAAGAGAAAATCAGAAAGTTTAAAAGCAAACATACATATATGTATAATCAATAACAATGAAAACCAAAGAACTTAAACAGGTACCATTAAAAGATGGAGGGCTAAACAAGGTCTGAAACAAAGGACAAGTTTTGGTATTTAACAAATGCTAGTTCCTAACAGTATACACTGCAATTAAGACTAAATGGCACTTTTCCAATGCAGAAGGAGACAGACGAATTTGAAGGATTTAGGACAGAAATAAAAAATAGGTCTTCTAGTCCAATCTCTTCATTTTACAGAGGAAAAACCCAAGACCCAGAAAAAGTTAAATAACTTGATCAAGGTAATGAGTAACTTAGCTGTTAAGCTGCCTTTCTAGAAAAGAGACTTCTCTCATATAGCAGGACCCCACACAAATCTGAATTTTAAAAATGAAAACTAGAAGAAAGAGAGGAATCTCTCTCAAGTAGACTCAAGTTCAATTAAGTGGTAAGGGAACTAATCATGTTAATAAATTAGCTTATGTTTACATAGAACCATAGTTTATAAACTACTTTTCTCACAATAATATTTGTACTACTTGTTAACAGAATTAGGATTTCCATCCGACAGAAGGAACTAGAGCTCCTGAAAGTTAAACAACTCAACAAAAGGGTCAGAGAGCTAGTCATTCTGCATTAGTCAAAGATACCAAGCACCTGGGTTTGTACCCCAAAGAGACAATAAGGAAAAAGACTTGTACGAGAATATTCATAGCTGTGCTCTTTGTGGTGGCCAAACATTGGAAAATGAGGGGATGACCTTCAATTGGGGAATGGCTGAACAAATTGTGGGATATGTTGGTGATGGAATACTATCGTGCTCAAAGGAATAATAAAGTGGAAGAATTCCATGGAGACTGGAACAACCTCCAGGAAGTGATGCAGAGTGAGAGGAGCAGAACCAGGAAAACATCGTACACAGAGACTGATACATTGTGGTACAATTGAACGTAATGGACTTCTCCATTAGTGGCAATGCAATGTCCCTGAACAATCTGCAGGGATCTAGGAGAAAAAAACACTATCCACAAGCAGAGGACAAACTGTGGGAGTAAAAACACCGAGGAAAAGCAACTGCTTGACTACAGGGGTTAAGGGGACATGTCTGAGGAGAGACTCTAAATGAACACTCTAATGCAAATACCAACAACATGGAAATGGGTTCGAATCAAGAACACATGTGAAACCCAGTGGAATCGTGCGTCGACAATGGGGGGGTGGGGGTGGGGATGGGGGGAGAAAATGATCTTTGTCTCCAATGAATAATGTTTTGAAATGACCAAATAAAATATTGTTTTTAAAAAGAAAAGATACCAAGCACCAAGACTCCAATCCCTTGACTCTACTTTTGGCTCTCTGCAACACTACATGGACTATACCCATGGTGGCAATTAGGACTAGGAAATCTAGGTTATTAGACCAAGATGAGTAGAAGAGAGATGGCAAATTCTATACCCTCCACATATAGAAATGCTAGAATTTGTGAAACCTCTCTGGGTATCAGGTCATACAGCTAAAAAGGGCATACAAGACAGAACTCATATGTCCACGCTTTGCACACTAGTAGATGCTTAACAAATCTCTGCTGAATTGAATTGTGGGAAATGTATTCGCAAAGTTGGCTAGAGAAAAACTAACAAACCACTTATAGGCAGACTGAGCTGAGACTTGGGTTGAAGAGTTAAAAGCCCCCATGATCAGGTCTCAACTCCAGTACTTAACAGCTGCAGGACCATGAGCAAGTCATTTAAGACTGAAACTCTAAAGGTTTCATGTGAAATTCAAGACAATCAAAATTTAGTGCAGAATGTGTAAAGGCCTTATTTGTTCAGACACATGAGTGAAGCCAAACTCTTGAGGGCTGTGCTCAGGATAGGAAGGAGCTAGCAAGTCCACCACTAAGCAACAAAATTTTCTTCAAACAGGGGCCAGGGATGACAGTTGACCTTGCCTGAGGACTGATCTAGCAACCCCAGAGAGGAACAGGCTCAGTAGTGAAGCTTTTATATCTATTAAGTCCTCGTCCACACTGAAAGAATCATGGCTCTGTCCAAGTACCTGAAGGACTTACAGAACACCACTTTTTAACAGAGGGTTAAGAATACTTGAGATTTTTTTCCTCATGGAGTGTTGTGAAGATAGCACCCTAGAAACATGTTATTATTAGAACACTTTGCCTCATAATGCCTCAAAATAAGAACATAAAAGCAGAAGAAAACTGGATAGCACAAAGGAAGAAGCATTGCATTTGGAGTTGAACCAAATCTGGAACTGAGGTCAAACCTCTGTTCCAACACTTAAGATTTGGGGGATCATGTCCATGTCACCACTTTTCTGGGCTAAAATTTGCTTGTCTATAAAATGAGGGGGCGGGGGGGGGGGGGGGCTAGCTGAGCTCTAAGGTGCTTCCCTATGTAAAGTCCCCTCCTCTCAAGGACAACGCAGTGAGAAGCAGGAGGAGGTTCCTAACCACACAATTTCCTGTAGACTCTTCTCCCTTATTGGTAACTTAGCTAATATCAATCATCTATTGTAAACCTTAAAATTTCTTAGACTTATAAATGTTGGAAATTTCACCATTGGGAAATTTCATACTTGAAAAATTTCCTACTGATAGTCTATTGGAATGTGAACCCCCCCTTGGCATGGGAGGGTCCTTCTCCTCCCTACTTAAGATTACTTTAGGACAGAAACCTTTTGCTGAACAATGGAAAGGGCTTTGACCTATGCCTAAGCATAGAACAGGAAGTTCTTTGAGTCATGATTGATTTTAGAATTGATACAATAGAGATACTTGGAATGACAGAACCAGGTCTTGGAACTTTCAATCTCCACCCTACTCAGGGTAACAGGATTTAGGAAGGACTGCAGCAAAGGATCAAGATTTAATTATTTGAGAATATGACCTTCAACAGACATGTGCAAAGCCACAGACCTCTGGGCAGTCCTGGGTTAAGCTAGAGCCACCATTGGCACAGGGAAGACATGGACAGTGATTGGTAGATGTGAGAACTGAGGGGAGGGAACTTGGATGGTTTCCTTAAAGATAGCAGGGTCTGAAGACTGAGAGGGTTGGAGAGTTTTTGCTCTGAGAGGTTGTGCTCTGAGAAGCTTGCTCTGAAGGAGGCTGGAGGTGGAGGCCCCTGAGACTGTTTCTCCATTTTGGTCACGCGAGTGATAGGGACTGGTCTTTTTTCTTTGCCTCAGCTATCTAAGGGCTTGGGCCTTTTGGCCCAGCCTAAACAGAGGGGGTATTTAAGCCCTATTCTCTTTTCCTCTCTCCCTCTCTCCCTCTCTCCCTCTCTCTCTCTCTCTCTCTCTCTCTCTCTCTCTCATACCTTTCTTCCTCCTGTTTGTAATTAAAAACTCCATAAAAGGTTGACTGCTAACTTGAGTTTTCATTTAGGAATTACATAGCTGAATTCCTTGGCAACCTTAAATTAATATATATCAGTCTTTTAAAGTGATTTCCTTGTCACACTATTTAAAAACATGTCATTCCATTTTAGTGCCAGGAGACCTCCTGTCTCTTACCCATGCATCCTTCTTCATCCTCAAAGGTTCTAGTCTTCAAAACTCTCTTCCGTTTTCTCTTCTTTTCTCCACTTGAGGCCTGAAGGATCAGAAATGACAAAGCAAACGTAACTAACTGATAGCTACACAATCCCAAGAGACATTGACAACATTTCACAAACTAAGCCACTGAATACTTTTGAGCTAGAAAGAAAAGGAAGAATTCTATGATTCTGCAGAAGATGGTATGTAGTTCAGGCACTGAGAACAGTTAGGTTTGGAGAAAGGAGGCAGGATGTCACCTGTGAGGAACAGCAAAAAGGCCAATCTGGCTGGACTATGGAATGTGCATAAGAAGTAAGGCCAAAAAAAGTTGGAGAAACAGTGTGGGATCAGGTTTAAAAACCAAAGGGAAGAGGCTACTGCTCAACCTGAAAGAAATAAGAAGACACTGGACCAAAGATCAGGAGAAAGGCTGAGCCTGGACATGTATATCTACAGAGAGATGTTAATTACACCTGTGGGAGCTGATGGGGAGGTAGCCTGGGAGAATATACAGAGTGAGGAGTGGTAGATAACACCATAAGATTACAAACCTAGAAAAATGGATGTCTAAACATCTTAGACTTAGAAATCTAGAAGACCTGAGTTTAAATCTTGACTGACACATAATATCTGTGTGATTCTGGACAAATAAAATAACTTCTCTGAGACTTGGCTTCATCATCTATAAAAGATTTGCCTCTAAGATCCCTCCCAGCTCTAAATCTATGATTTATAAACAATAATGGCCAAGTGAGAGTGTAAAGACAAAAGAGGAACATTAAACAAATCTCTAACCAATGGAAGAATATAGTCTTGAACTTAGGTCTCCGAAGTCCCAGTGCTTTCTTACTTCCATGCTGATTTTAACTCCACTGGGAGAAAACATCTCAAGGCTCTTCTCTCCCTCAGAACTTTGCTAAATCCTCTCAGTTAGGGGGTAGGTTATTTTTGAATCAATGGACATATATATTTTTAACTCTTAGTTATCTACATTAATCCAATTTAAATTAATAAACACTTATTAAACACCTACTGTGGGCAAGATACAAATGACACAAAGACAAAAAAAAATCTATGCTCTTGCTAAGGGGGTACAATATTTATAGCAGCAGCTAGCATTTATAGAGCATTTTAAGATCTATAAAGAGTTTTACATAGGTTATTTCATTTTTGATCCCTAAAATAACCCTAGGAAGTAGATGCTATTATTATCCTCATTTTATAGATGAGGAAACTGAGACAAAAAGGATTTAAGTGAGTTGTCCAGGCTCACACAACTAGTGTCTTAGGCAAGCATCAAACTCAATTCTTCTTGACTTCATGCTTAGGCCAGCACTTATTAGGACTATACCTAGCACACAGTAGGCACTAAATAAATGTTTACTGACTAACTCCTATGCTAGTGCTTGCTCACTGACAGGTTCAGAGGGAGTCATTGAAGCTTCTTAAGAGGGACTGTCATAATCAGTCTAGGACTTTAAGAAAATTATTTTAGAAGCTAATTCACACTAAAGAAGTGAGATTAGAAAGCAAGGAGACTAATTAGAAGACTAAAAAAGTCCAAGCAAGATATGAAGAGTTCATGATAAGAGAAAGATGGGTAAGAAATAAATAGATGATATTGAGAAAAGAATTGCATCCAAATTTCAGGACTCAGAAGATTTAGGTTGGAATTCTAGCTCTGTCAGTTTCTATATGACCTCAGAGGTTTTAATTAACTCCTTGAAGAATTTAGCTTCCTAATCTGTCAAGTAAGGGAAAACAGTATTGCCCTGTTCACTTCAGAATTGTTGTGAGGGTCAAACAGAGCTCTCTACATGAAGTACTTTATAAATCAACAAAACAATAGTAAGGAACATATCTGAATAAAAAGAGCACTGGATTTGGCAGCAGCATGTTGAGGTTTCAAATCCTTGTTCTGCCACTTACTAGATGACTAGTATTACTCTAGACAAGTCATTTAACTTTGTGGGGCTCAGTTTATTCATTTGTAAAATGAAGGAGTTGGACTCATGTCTGCTGATGACTATTCCAGTTATAAATCAATGAGCCTATTATCTATGAGACTATACTAAATCAGTATCCACTATTATTATTTCCCTATTTGCTAAACTAGTGCACTATTCAACCTCCTTATAGGAGAGCTGTTAGAATGCTGTAAAAATGAGTCACTTGAATCTGCCCTACTCGTCTCGTTCTGTATTTTTAGCAAATTGTCAGTCATATACCTTGAAATAGCTAGGAGGTCTCATCTCAGACCATCTCAGGTTCCCTTGCCAAATCTAAGAGAAGGGAAAAGGTGTGGCAGCTCTGCCACACACAGCTGTAGGCACAATGGGCAGATAACAGGTATACAAATATTTAAGGGCACATGGGTAAAAAGCCTTCTTCAATTGAAGAATAATTCATGACAATAATCAAAGGAGCAACAACATCTATTTATATACTGTGTGTTTTTTTTTTGTTTAACAAAGCACTTTGTGCACAATCCTATGGCACTGGTAGGGAAAATATCACCCCTACTGTACAGAAGAGGAAACAGATTCAGAGTTGACTTGTCCATGATTATCCAAATAGCATGGGCAATGTGGCAGAGGCAGAGAAAGAAGGAAGACTGAAAGGCAACAGGAAGCCCCAGGCACATTTTTACCTTGATGGAAGGAGGCTCTGGCTCAGTCTTTGGGGCTAGCTCAGGAAGGGGAGACTGAGGAGGGCCTGAAGGTGGTGACTCAGCTTCATAAGCCTCTGGAGAATCTGGCAGGACTGCAAGGAAAACCAATTAGAGAGATCAGAACTATATGCACTATCTGGTCTTCTGTTTATACTTGCCTTTACCAGGGGAATTTATGGTATTGCGCAAGTTAAAATAAAAGAACACAAGTCTTTTTCCTTACCAGTCAGAAAGCAAACAGGAGGTTGTATATTTAACCTGGGCCTATGTGAACACATAAATAGCATATTGCCCCAAATAGATGGACACTATTGGCAGGCAAAGTAGGTGGCTAGCATTAGGCAAACAAAGCCTACTTGGGGGTCTTTCTCTAACAGAATATATCATGATATTATGGCTGGAACCTGTGGTTTGAGAGTATTTTCCTAGTCAAGACTCAGATTTCCAGAGTGTCAGAGCTGGGCTAAAACATATATACACATTACCCAGAGGGTCAGAATTAGAAGAGCCCTTATCATATAATATATATGCCAAGCACTCTGGGAGAATGTGCTAAGTCCTAGTCCAGGACAATTCTGAGGGACTTATAACAAATAATGCTATCCACCTCCAGAGAAAGAACTGTTAAGAGTCAGATGCAGTTAAAAACATACTATTTTTCACTTTATTTGTGTTTTTATTTGGAGATTTCAGTTTTACATTAAGTATTATCTTGCAACAATGACCAATATGGAACCATTCTGCATGATCATACATATACAACCCAGATCAAATCACTTACCTTCTCAAGGAGGGCAGAGGGAAGGGAGGGAGACAATTTGGATTTTATAATCTCAGAAAACAAATGTTGAAAATTGTTATTACATGTAATTAGGAAAATAAGATTTTTTTTAAAAAAGAGAATGTGCTAATGAGTAAACATTACCTATTATTATTATTATTATTATTATTATTATTATGGTAATAGGGAAGGGACCATAAGACATTATCTAGTCCAAATCCTCATTTGAAAGAGGAGGAAACCAAAACCTAGAAAAAGGCAATGACAGAGCCATAGCAGCATTGCTAAGAAATAGCACAATACAGGCCTGAACTTGCTCTCCAAACTCAAACTTATAGCACTCTTTCCCCTCCAGGTGAGGAAGCTTCCTCTGGCTTCTTTGCTCATCCCTCAATAAGAATGTTCTACACTGGGAAGACTGATTGATTGGCCAGTCAACAAGCATCTATTAAGCCTTTACTGTATGCCATGATCTGGGCTAATGAGGGATATAAAGAAAAGCAGGGGGAAAAAAACCCAACCCCAATTTTTTTTAACCCTTACCTTCTGTCCTAGTAACAACTCTAAGACAGAAGGGCAAGGGCTAAGTGAATGGGGTTAAGTGACTTGCCCAGCATCACACGACCAGTTAGTGTCTGAGGCTAGATTTGAACTAGGCCCTCCTGATTAAAGGCCTGGTGCTCTATCCACTGAGCCACCTAGATGCCCCAAATCCATCCATCCTCTCTCTGTCTGTCTGTCTCTCTCTCCCTCCAATGGAAGTTAAGTGACTTGCCCAGGGTCACACAGCTAGGACCTCCTATCTCTAGGTATGGCTCTCAATCAACCGAGTTATCCAGCTGCCCCTTCCCTTCCCTTAAGGAGCTCACATTCTAGTGGAGAAGACAAGATGTAAATAATTATAAGATGTATGCATATAAGATGTATGCAAAGTAAACTGAAGGCAATCTATTAGCCTATGGAAGCCCTTCTGGGTAAGGAAAATGAAGGACATCCCATCTGTTAGCAAATGTGTAAAACCCATGAGTGGAGAAGTCTTAAATCCGCAACTTGACTTATTGCTCAATCTGCATAATGAAGTGTTTGGAGAGGGGACCAAGTAGCTATTTTGCCTCACCTGATCCCTGAATCTCATGCCTCCTTTCAAACTCAACAAGAAATCTGGATCTAAAATTCTCCCCACTGATTAGGTCAGTCAGTATTAAAAATTATGACCACACAGGGTACACGGCCAAATGACCTGCAGAGGTGAAGAAGACTGAACTTCGGCCAATATGAAAACATAAATTATCCACTCAAGCATGAACTCCAACAGTAAACTTTGGAATAAACGATACAGAAACACAATAGGATGTTGCCCAGGATACTAGACTTCAGTCAGCTGGAACAGGATAAGGAACTAACATAGGATAAAAAGGAAGCAGAGACCCAAACAACATCTCTCCCTGAAAGTAAAAGATGCTAAAACAGACAAACTAGAATATTTTTTTTGTTCTGTTTTCCCAAGAAGAGAAAAAAAAAACAAACCCAAAACATGTGGCTCTTAGCCATCACTACTCCTCCCTCTCCGAGCTTGGATAATACTTTGTTTTTCATTTTCTAATGTATCATTTATTCATGCATATTAGTACTCTACATATCATCTCCCCCTCATCTCTAAGCCCCTTATCTAAACACTGTACACCCCTCTTGTCCCTAACACAATACTCAGTGCACAACAGTTGCTTAATAAGTGTTTGATCAAATGGTTCCTGGCCAGGATAGGTGCCTGAACAGGGAGGTAGACCCCCTGGTCCCCATACATATCTCCAGCAAAACCCTCAAGCTCCCCCAAGTCTTAATCAGAATCAGGAAATGCAGTGGAAAACAGAAGACTGAGGGCAATGGAAGAGGGGGGGTCTGATGTCTAGGAATATCGCAGAGCAAAGTATAGTTAGAGATAGGCCTGGGACACTGGGGAACAAACCAAGCTCTCTGTGTCAGTGGTCAGAAAGCCCTGGGGCCATGATGGCAAACCTGTGGCACATGTGCCAAAAAGGGCACACACACCACCACCACCTCACCGAGTTCATTACTAGAAAGGCAGAGGGACTTGGGCAGAGCTGCTCCCCTTCCCTTCTCAGCCACACTTCCCCACCCCTCTGCCCAGAAGCCAATGGGAGCACAAAGTGGGGTAAAGTGGGTGGCTCACAGGTGGCAGAGCTGGTGGGGAGCAGAGCGTTTGGGCCACTTCCCTTCCCCTCTCTACACTTGCTAAGGACATTTCTCACTTCACTGTCCCCTCCACCCAGCAGTCCAACAGGGCTCCCCTATGTGGGGTAAAGGAAGGCGGGGGGGGGGGGAGGGGGTGTCAGGCCAGGTCTCAGCACCTGGTCTCTAAAAGATTCCACATCACTGCCATAGGGTGAGGGCCTCAGAAGCCCAAAGAGAGAGGGGGCGGGTAAGGAATAACACATGAGGCAGTATGGGATGATGGCTCCATAGGCACTAGAATAAACAACAGTTCCATGAGAGGGCAAGAAACGACAAAAATAAATAAATAAATAAATAAATAAATAAATGAAAATCCTTCTCAAATCTAAGAAAATCCAAGATACCTGATATCAAAAAATCAACTGACCTGGGAAACAACTAAAGGAGAAATAATTTAAGAATCATTGGAGTAGGAATAGCTAAGTAGCACAGTAGATAGAATGTCAGATCTGGAGAGAAAGGGTCCTGGGTTCAAATGTGACCTCAGATTACTTCCTACCTATGTGACCCTGGGCAGATCACTTAATCCCAATTGCCTAGAACTTCCTGTTTTTCTGTCTTAGAATAGACACTAAGTCTGAAGTAAGAGTTAAAAAAAAAAGTTACTGGACTAACTAAAAACTATGATTAAAAAAAAAAAACCTGGAAAATATTGATACATTTTAAGAAATCATAAGTTAAAATTATATATCTATTAGAACCAGAGGGCAAAGTGTAGATAAGAAGATTCCACTCATCACTTTAAGGAACCCCTAAAGGAAAAGTTCTAGGAATGACATTCCAAAAGGTACCCACTTCAAAGACAAAACACTATCATCCTCCAGAAAGAAGCAGTTCAAGTACTGGGGAACTGGTAAACAAAACCTGGCCACTTGCACTAAAAACCAGAGCAGATCCCAATGTAAAATATTCCAAAAGGTAAACAAGATCTAGGCTGACAACCAAGAATAACTTAGTGTGTAAAGCTAGAGTAAAAATGGGCCTTTAATAGAAAAGAGGATTTTAAGCATTCTGATGAAATGACCAGAGCTGAGTAGGAACTTCAGGGAAATTAAAAAAAAAATAAGTGAATAAATAAACAACTGAATTAAATTTATGAATAAGTGAATTCATCATTATCATCATCTATATAGCCCCTCCCTTTTTTAAAACCTTACTTTCTGCCTTAGAATCAATTTTAAGTATTGGTTCCAAGGCAGAAGAGCAGTTAAGGGCTAAACAGTTGAGGTTAATGACTTGCTCAGGGTCACACAGCTGGAAAGTGCCTCAGGCTAGATCTGAACCCAAGACCTTCCATCTCCAAGCCTGACGCTCTATCCACTGAGCCACCTACCTGCTCCTATATAACCCTTTAAAGTTTGTGAAACTTATTGTTTAAGTCACTTCATTTTGGCAATTTGGAACTATGTTCAAAGGGCATTAAAAGACTATTTGTCCTTTGATCCAGCCATACCACTGCTGGGTTTATACCTCAAAGAAATAATAAAGAAAAAGATCTGTACAAAAATATATATAGCCGCACTCTTTGTGATGGCAAAAAATTGGAAAATAAGAGGATGCCCTCCAATTGGGAAATGACTGAACAAATTGTGGTATCTGTTGGTGATGGAATACTATTGTGCTCAAAGGAATGATAAACTGGAGGAATTCCATGTGAACTGAAATAACCTCCAGGAATTGATGTATAGTGAAAGGAGCAGAATCAGGAGAACATTATGCACAGAGACAGATACACTGTGGTACAATCGAATGAATTGGACTTCTCCATTAGTGGCAATGCAATGTCCCTGAACAAACTGGAGGGATCTATGAGAAAGAACACTATCCACATTCAGAGAAAGAACTGTGGGAGCAGAAACACAGAAGAAAAACAACTGCCTGGTCACATGGGTCGATGGGGATATGACTGGGGTTGTAGACTCTAAATGAGCACCCTAGTGCAAATATCAATAATGTAGAAATAGGTTTTGATCAATGACACATCTAAAACCCAGTGGAACTGCTTGTTAACTATGGGAGGAGATTAGGAGGAGGGAAGGGAAAGAACATGATTCATGCAACCATGGAAAAATATTCTAATTTAATTAAATAAATAAACTTATTTTAAATAAATAGCATATGTAGATAGCACATAAATAGTAAATACAAGGAACTACATGAAGATATAGTGCTTAACATTCTAATAGAAAACAAAATAAATGTCCCTCAAAACCTTGATATCTTGAAAGGATATTAAATGAAAATACCAAAAAAGGGGGACTTGGGGATGAATTAATTTTATTCTGAAGAGTTTTCAAAATCGAAAGAAAAAATGGTCAAGGGACACGAATAGGTTATTTTCACATGAAGAAATCAAAACTATCAATAAGCACATGAAAAAGTTCTAAATCCCTCCTGATTAGAGAAATGCAAATAAAAACAACTCTGAGGTACCACCTCACACCTAGCAATATGCCAATATGGCAGCAAAGGAAAATGATAAATGTTGGAGGGGGTGTGGCAAATTGGGATACTAATACACTGCTGGTGGAGTTGTGAATTGGTTCAACCATTCTGGAGGGCAATTTAGAACTATACACAAGGGGCTTTAAAAGATTGCCTGCCCTTTGATCCAGCCATACCACTGCTGGGTTTGTACCTCAAAGAGATAATAAGGGGGGGGGGGGGGACTTGTACAAAAATATTTACAGCTGCATTCTTTGTGGTGGCAAAAATTTGGAAAATGAGGGGGATTTTTTGATTGGGGAATGGATGAACAAATTGTGGTATCTGATAGTGATGGAATACTATTGTGCTGGAAGGAATGATGAACTGGAGGATTTCTATGTGAACTGGAAAGACCTCCAGGACTTGAGCAAAAGGAAGAGTGAAAAGAGCAGAACATTGTACACAGAGACTGATACACTGTGGCACAGTCTAATGTAACTTTTCTATTAGTATCAATGCAATGATCCAAGACAATTCTGAGGAACTTGTGAGAAAGAACACTATCCACATCCTGAGGAAGAACTGTGGGAGCAGAAACACAGATCACATGGTTCAATGGGGATATGATTAGGGTTTTGGCATTAAAAGATCACTGTATTACAAATATGAATAACATGGAAATAGGTTTTGAACAATGATATATGTATAACCCAGTGGAATTATTTGTCAGCTCCAGGAGGGAGAAGGGAAGGGGGGGGGTGGGGGGAATAATGAATCATGTAACCATGGAAAAATACTCTAAATAAAAAATAAATGAAAGAAAATAGAAAGAAAAGGGGATGGGAAGAGGATAAATATTTATAATGTTTTACTATGTGCCAGTCATTGTGCTTTAATAAGAACTTTTTATAAATGTTATTTCATTCAAACCCCGCCAAAACTGTGAGGTAGATGCTATTATTATCCTCATATTTCAGTTGAGGAAAACTGAGGCAAATGAATAGAATTTTACTCTTGTAAAATTTGGAGCTTTCTTGTTTCTTTCATTGTTTTGACTTTTAATACAAAAATCTGTCTTGTTTAAAGGGTCTTAGTTGCTAGTGGGTTCCCTTTATCTTTTTGGTATCTTTATTATAATTTGTTGGAAAACTTTTTGTTCTTATGAATAAATGTTTTAGAGGAAGATGAAACATGTTTGGTGATTTACTGATTCAACCACTTTTAGTGCCTTCCCCTGCACAATGCAGTGTCAAGAAAGGTAGTACTAAAAGCAATGAATAAGTCAGTTTGGGCCTGGAGAATGAAAAAACTCAAAATGCCAATGGGTGTTATTGATAATTTCTTTGAGATTCCTATGAAACATACATACGTACATCGAACTCATTTATTGTCTGGCATCTCTGGCTCTCCATAGTGGTGCTGGTGAAGATTCAGGTGACTTTTTCACTGTCTAACCTTTTATTCATCACATTTAGAGTTTAAGCCAACATTGCCCTAAGCCTCCTGGTTTTTATTGTTTTAACTGCTTAAAAAACAAAAGCAGAATCACAAGAGTCTGGGCTAGAAAAAATTTCAGGTCACTATCTAGTCCAATCTATTGCTAGACAAGGTCCAACAAGCTGAACCAGTGGTCATTCAGCCTTTTCTTGAAGTCATGCAAGAAGGGGAACTGATTATATCTCAAGTAAAAGCCTGCTGCTACTGTAGGAGAACTTTCATTGTTAGAAAGATTTTCTTCCTGACATGAAACTTAAATGTACCTCTTTGAAGCATTCATTCATAGGTCCTAGTTCTGTCCTCTTGCCAAAGAGAATAAGTGTATTCATTCTCACATGTGAATAGTTCTGATTTTTATAAAACAGATTAGTTTATCCAATGATTGTCTGGAAGAATTCTTTCAAAAGATAACTTTCCAGTCATATTCAAAGCACTGGTATTAATTTCCTACCACTAGAATTTAACACCTTGAATGACCTGTCATGAAAATTCAAAGAGCTCCCAGAAACACTGAGGACACGAATGGAAAATAAAACAATGATAAAAATTTTTAAATAATATTTGGTGAATTTAAGCAGTCAAAGAAAAGTTACCTAATTAAATGATTCATTCCTAGAATCTATTTCTAGGTTTTGTAACTGACTTCTTTGAAACTAGAATAAGACACTGAACCAATCACTTTTCAAATTAAAAACATCCTTTTAAAAGTAGTTCAATTTAATGTATTAACTTTTCAGTGCGAAGAAAACTAGAAATGTCCACTGCTAGGATTTTATATAGGTTATTTGTATGAGATTTTTTAGCTCTGAGAATCATTAGTGATAAGAAAAGTGTTAGAAGGGCCTGTGAAACTCTTCCAGTTTAATTCTAGTATGATGAATAAATTCCCCTTAAGAATCTACAACAAACTATTATCCAGTCTCTACCTGAATCCTTCCAATGCTGAGGAAATCACAGAACAAAAAAGCCCCCACAGAAGATTAAGTCTCCCCAAAGTGTAAAGGGAGCCCCTTCCTCCCAGGGTCGTGAACTTTCTGCTCGTCTGAGTCATCCCATTAGCATGGCTGGAATGCTCCAAACAAAGGTCACAGGTTAAAAGCCCTAGGAAAGGAAGTGATGTGGAGAAATAGTGGACGATAAAAAATGAGACCATGGAGAACAGCTTCTTCTCTGGAGGTCTTTGGCTGGAAGTGTTTCTGTGATTTGGTGTTGGTGGCTCAGGTGGAAGTAAGATTATGGTGGAAGGCTAGGAAATAGCCTATTTCCTCCCCTCCTTATTTCTTCTTAGACTATATTTATATTAAAATTAAACTGTTAAAAGCTACTATCATACTCATGACTTAAGGATTAATTATATTAATTTTCAATATTACATCAAGTACCTCAGAGGACATCTGGTTCAACGCATTCTTGGAAAGGAATCTTTTTTGCAATGTCTCTAATAAGTGGTCACCTAGCTTCTACTTGAAGCCTTCCAACAAATGGGAATCTATTCTTCCCAAGGAAAGTTTTTTTGGTTTTGGTTTTTTCCAAAATCTATATCTCTGCATATTTCTCCCATGGTCCCTCATTGTACCCTTTCCTGTGACCCCCCACTCTGGCCCAAGAAGAACTAATCTAATGTCTCTTCCCCTTTGTCTGCTCTACAAATATTTAAAGATAGCTATGATATCATTTAAGTTTTCTTTTCTTCATATTTAATATTATTTCTTTCAGAGGAAAAGTGCTATAGTAACATAAGCCCCTCTGGTGTCTAGAAAAGACAGAATGAAAACTTCTTGAGTTCATTCACAGTTCCAAAAAACCTTCTATAACACTTTGATTCTCATTTCCCTCCTGGGAAAATGGAATCATTTTTTTACCTCATTCACAAGAGGATTTTAAAGATTAACCAGTCAAATAAAAAAAAAAAAAGCTTTAAATCCTTATCTGGGGCAGTTAAGTGGCTCAATAGATATATGATTTCAGGTAATTGTCTAGCCTATCTTCTGCCTAGGAACAACTGGCTCAACAGGTTAAGTGATTTGCCCAGGGTCCGATAGCTAGAAGTGTCTATGGTCATATTTGAACCCAGCCTCCCTCCTATCCCCAATTTCCTGTCTTGACTCTCCATCTATGGAAGCACTCAGCTGCCCTTCAAAGCCATCTCTTGATTTATATTGTTCCTATGTGAATTCTGAGAAGCAAATGAATAAACTTAGATTTTCCTGACTCTAGGTCTAGTGCTCTCTCCTCTGCAACCTAGCTGGCATACCCCTCAAAATGGTCAAAAATGAAGGGAAAATACTCATGGGTATAAAAATGTTATTAGTAGCACAGACTATTGTAGCAAAGAATTGGAAATAAAGAGGGTGCTCACCAAGTGGGAATGGCTGAAGAAATGATTGTATGTTATATATGAATGTAGGAAATAGGGACGAGCCTTATGATTTCACTGGCATCAGATCAATGCAAGTTGGCACCTTTTCTGTGTTGCCTGGAGCCCTGAGGTTAGGTGACCTGCCCAGAGTCCTACAGTCAGTAAATGTTAGAGATTCTTGGCTTGAGGGCAGTTCTCCCCCCATACCCTGAACTCAGAAATAATATCAGTAAATAAATATTACTGTACCATGAAAGATGATGAAAGAAACAGATATAGGGAAAGCTGAGGAGACCAGTATTAAGTGATACAGACTGAAGTGAACAAAATCAGGAGAACAATTTATAGAATGACTTCAAGAATATAAAGGAAAACAATTTCCAAAGACTTGAGAAATCTGACTGATGCAATGACCAACTCCAGAAGACTGGTGATAAAAGCACAGCTCTTCCCTCCTGGCAGAGATGTAAGAGACTAGAGGTGCAGAACAAAACAGACATTTTCAGACCTGGCTAATGTGTGGATTTGTCTTTCTAAACTATGCCTATCTGTTACAAGGAGGGCTTTTATTCTGATGAAGTAAGAGGGAAGAATGAGTTAAAAGTGATAGTGAGGCAAGGAAAGAAGAAATGAACATCAATGCATCATTTTAAAAGGCACAGAAAACAGAATGAGGCTCAGAAGGGGACACAAGCAGGATAGTGCTTTTACCATCATGTTAAATTTAATGTATACTTTAAAAGAAAAAAGCTCTATGTAACAAGTTGTGCCTCTTTTTTTCTGTCCTTCACATACAGAAATATTCATGTACTTCATTACCTTCCTAATAAAAATCATTTTTTAATATGCATTAAAGTTCTTCTTGTTTCTTCCTACATCTTTATCCTTGACAAAGGGGTGCTCCAGGAAGTGTATCTTCCCTTATTTTCTTTCTAATTATTTTCCTGTGTAGCCTTGCTCTTCGTATTCTTCTCCTCTCAGGTTCTCAGTGCCAGCCACAGTGGTTTCCATTGGTTTTTATTTCACCCACACACTTGGAAATCGAACTTTCAACAGGCTTAGTCAAGACACCTCAGCAAGTAATATGAAATAAACATACAGTAACAGTCTCCCCACTCTGATGGTGGGATATTCAATCATAAAACTCCACTCTAGACAGCCAATCACTGAGAAATTTAATTCTGGAAAGTACTAATGTCTCAAAATTCACATCTTCTCATCATTAGGTACCTCAAAATCAGCAGGTTGAACTGAAAATGGAACTTGTCATCTTTCTTCAGAATCCACCCTCCTTGCTTATTACTTCCATATTTTTATTGCCAGTACTACTGACTCTCTAGTCATCCAGGTTTTTTCTCCTATCCCCATATCCAGGGCGGCTAGGTGGTACAATATAAAGTACCAGGCCAAAAGTCAGAGAGATCTGCATTCAAATCCATACTCACACTGTGCAACCCTGAACAAGTCACTTAACCTTATTTACCTCAATTCCTCATCTGTAAAATGAGGACACAATGGAGGGGGAAACCACTCCAATAATCTTCGCCAAGCAAATCTCATAGACCAAGCCCATGAAGTTATATAGATTCATAAATAACTGAACAACAACAAATCTCCATTATGCAGTGAGATGCCAGGTCTCCCAGATTCTTTGTTTCTTCAATATCTGACCCCTTCTTTGTTCCCACAACTGCCCCTCCAGCTCAGGCCTTCTTGGATTTTTCCTTATGAGCCTCCTCTTTCATCTCCTTTCTTTCTGCTTAGATGTGTCCTCAGTGACTGCTCCTGCTCTGCCCGCAGCCTGTACAGGGAGGAGCCACATGCCTGTGTGCTGCCCTCCTTGGGATCAGGATCCCCATCTGCAGTGGGGGCTGTGACCACCTCTAAGGCAGACCTTCAGAGACTGTGTGGACAGAGCAAAGCCCACATGCCATCATCTATAGCCTGGACATGTTCTGCTATGCCAACCAATGTGTGATCCCCTCTGTACCAGGCTTCCTTTGAAAAGGTGCCCCTAAAAGTTCTCTACTTGGAGGCTGGAAGGCCTCTTTCCAGTTTCCCTCTGTACCCTCAGAGCTTAACAACAGAAGCACTTCAGAGAAGCTCATTTCAATCTGTCCCTCCCCCCACAACCTATCCTCCCCACAGATACAACATAGCTATTCCTGAAGCATGAGTCTGACCATAGAACTCCAGCTCAAGAATCTTCAGTAACTCCCTATTGCCCCTATGACAAAATAATTCCTCTGCCAACATTTATGGGCCTTCACCATCTGGTTCCAGCCTCTACTACAGGTTGCCTTCCCAGTACCCTGTCTCACACAGCCCTGGTCTTTTCCTTGACTCCATCCCTCCATCCCCAGGGTTTGTGTCTCCTGTTTCAGGGACGCTCTCCCTCCTCACCTCCACCAATGGGAATCCTAGTTCCCTTCAGAGTTCAGGCTCAAGAACTACCCTAGCCAAGCTTTTCCTGACCCCTACTCCCACCCCACCATCTCTCTACATTTACCATATTTATAGTTTATATTTTCTGTGTGTGTGCTGTTTTCACTCAGCAGAAATTCAGCTCTTTGAAGAAAAGAAACTATTCATTTTTGTGTGTCCCCAATGCCCAGAACAGGGCTTTACAAGCTACAGACACTTATTGAAGACTCAGGGATCTGAACAGAATCTGCAGATTTTTTTGACCTGCTGGTTTCTTCTGGAGTTTCCCCCACATCACCAACAATCTGCCACATCCATCCTATTCCAGAGGCTCCACTAGTATTATGGGTTCTACTAGGAACACAGTCCTTTACAGTGCAGGCAGCTTTCTGCAGGACTTGTTTCTTTTTCAGTTAAGTGAAGTAGCCTTAGCACGACCCAGAGGTGATCCTGAATTCTTGATGGTTAATTATGCTGCTGGAGATCCAGCTCTGAGAGGTCCTTCTGAGCTAAGTCCAGAGGATCATCACCAGGGTATGCCATGGGGACCCCACCAACCTGTCTGCCCTGGTGTGGCTCTGGTTCCACCTGTGTGGGGAGGAGGGATCATGCCAGGGAAGTCAAGGATCTTTTGAGGCACTTATGAAGACAAGAGTATCGGTTGATTTGCACTTGCTTGGCAAAGTTCAGCTGGCATGAAAGTTCCCACCCATGGGACAACTAACTCTTCTGTTGGCCTTGATTAACCTTCTCTTCCCTCTCCTCCCTGATTAATTACTGTTAAAGTCGGAAATAAAAGCATCAAAGTCCCTACTGGAGCATTTTGGATGGGGATGACTTCAGCTAAAAGGAAGCAACTAGGCATTTACTCCCTACTATCCATCTATCTGCAACTCAAAGAATTAGAATTGAACCAAACCAAGCATATGCAACACAGGCAATTCAAGCTTCCAGGGAGTACACAGACTACACTCAACAAAGCTAATCAACTCATCAACCTTGTTGTGTATAGCTTTAGTCAAATTTGTACTTGCTCCCTCAGATGCTCTGTTATCGCTCTAACACACATCATACTATACTGCACCAGAGGAGGAAGAGCACTCCCCTACAAACCAAAGAAATTTCACATTCCATTCTGGCTAGACCAACAATCCACCCAGCTCAGTGTAGATAACCATGAAGATATCCACACGCTTCTAACTTCTTTTTTTAAAACTATGACCTTCCATCTTAGAATAGATACCAAATATCAGTTCCAGGGCAGAAGAGCAGTAAGGGTTGCGCAATGGGGGTTAAGTGACTTGCCCAGGGTCACACAGCTGGGAAGTATCTGAGGCCATCTGCAAGCCTAGCTCTCTGTCTTCCTACTTCTACCTTTTTTTTTTAATTGAAACCTAAGTGTTTTGCTCATTTTTCCAGACCTATAATTTCCTGAGTGTAGAGAACCCATGGAAGCCTCCTCTACCAATGAGGCTCTATAAGTCCTCTGTTCTACGGTTGTCAAACTCAAATAGGAATGGACCCCCTACCTGCCCCATACCGACTTAGAGCACCACAAACTAACATAATCTCTTATACAATATCTTTATTTAAACATTTCCCAATTCTCTCAAGCTGGCTCTGCCTCACTGGGAGTTTTTCTGGGCTATAAGTCTGATACTTCTGTGAATTTTAAAACTACTCCACCCTACTCAGACTGTACTTTACAAGATTTGATTTAGCTATTTGCTGATTTGTAACAATGGAGATACTTGGTCTAATAGAATCAGGTCTTGCGAACTCTACATTGCTCTACTCTACTTAGTTTAACAAGGTCAGGAATGTCTGCACCATACTCAAGGATTAAGTATCTAAGAAGATGGCCTTCAACAGACATGTACAGAAAGAGCTGACAGACCCCTGGGCTGTCCTAAGTCAAGCTAAGCTAACATTGGTACAGATGAGAAGCAGGAAAGTGATGTAAAACCGTCTATATAGGGCACGTCATTTCCTCTCTTCACTCTCTTTTCCCAGAGAGGTGGCTCTGGCTGGCAGCATGCTAAGCATTCCAACATCTTGGCATGGTGGCAGCTATGTCTGGGTTTTGGCGGTGAGTTTGCCCTTGAGCTAATTCAGGTTCAGGCATCTTGGCTGGGCCCTCTTGGAGTTCAGGCTGATTCCTTCCTCTTTTACTCTCAAAAATCTTACCTTCCTAAAGCCTCTAATCTTTCCCTGGCTCAAGCCAGGCAGGAGAAATCCTACACCCTTTCCTTCTCCCTTCTTCTTAATTTCTTTCCACTATATTAATTAAATCACCATAAATTTCCAGCTGACTTGGGTACTTTTTTATTTGGGATATCCATGGCAACCAATAATTAATACAGTTTAGATAACAATGATAAAATTATCCTTTACACTTCTGCATTCTCCACAACCCTGGCAGTGGCCTGGGGCCAAGAGAGATTCTGTGACTTGGCCAGAGACAAAGAGAACTCCTCTCCTTTGTCAGTCTGTCTCATAGCAGAGAGAAGAAAAGGGGCTCTCAGAGGCAAAGGCAATGGAACATAAGTTCTAGGCAGGGCTCAGGTCAGGAAGGCTTCAGGTCTGCATCCTCATGACATGCCATGAGATATGTTCAGCCTCCATGCCCACAAGGCTGGCTGATGGGAATGAATTTTTCTGGCCAGAACAATTCATGAAGACTAAGTCTGGGAGGGGGTAGGATGTGAATTGGTAGAGGGAAAACCTATAATGATGAAATCATGTATCTACAGAAGTATTTCAGAACTAAGAGTGTACAAAAAAGTTACTTGTCCTCTCATTCCCATGTGGTATCTTCATTTCAAGATATTTGCCATGTGACAGATAATGTATCCTTAAGGAGAAGCATTAGGGAGAGTTCCTGCCAGAGAATTCCCCCACTAACAGACCTGACTTGCTCTAGTGACCTCCTACTCTTATCTCATCAGAACAAAGTGGTCAAGACAAGAGAGGCTGGCAAAGAGGGAAGGAAGGAGGGTCTCGTCCTATTTCTCTCTAAAAGGAGTAAACAAAAACCTATACATTTTTGTAAACTTAACTCCCTAAGATTTTGCTGCTAGTGCCATTCCTTTTAACTGTTGAGTAGTTAGATTTTTGTAGTCTTACCATTTATCTTATCAATTTACAGGAAGAAGGAATTTTTGCTCCTCTAGGTCAGGAGAGCTGAGGCACCCTTGTAGCCCAGAAGCCAAGATGAGATAAGAGACAGCTATAAGAGTTCAGTAAACCTAGGGTACAAATCTATTAGAGGAAAAGCAGTTCAGGATTCAGTTATGTCTGCCTTCCTATCATCTAGATGGGAGAATTTTGTTTGCTTTTTTGTTTTTCTTAACAAGAAGTCCAAAAGAATTTCTAACTATTTGGATCTGATTCTGAACAAGAAGAGTCTGTTTTCCAAGGAAGGGATTCTACAGAGATCCACAATTATGAGCCCCTAACTAGGACAACCTTCCTTATTCTATCTAAAATAAAGTACTTCCAGAGCCTGGATAACCAGAGTAAGCAAAAAATGAAGGACCACAGCCAACCCCACAAACCAAATATAAATAACTCTTACCTTCATCTTCACTACTGTCTGATTCAGGAAGCTTAATTCTTCTCCTCTTTTTCTTCAGGTTTTCAGTTTCTTTTACTTCATCATCCGAGAGGTCAGTCCGCTTTCCCTTACTGCCACCCAAGAATAAAAATGAGCATGTTTCTTCTTACCATCTTGCTATTTCTCCCTGGCCCATGATCAACCACAGTGTCTTTCAAAAGAACAGCTGGTGGGGATGGAGTCAGCCCAGTGATTGGGGTTGAGCTGCAGAGAAGAGTGGGCCAAGGGAATTACCTACCACCTAGAAAGTACAATTGTGTTCAGGGGATGTAGCAGGAAGACCCTAGAAGAATAAAAGGCTATTCAGAGCTTGCAGTATCAAATTGGTGAGCTGCCTTAGAATCTGATCTTCCTACATGGATGCCCCTCTATTAAGATACAAGCAAGCTCTTTCTATTAATGGATTTTGTATTTGTGAGATAGTATATCCCAGGTTTATGGGGGAATATATTTTGCTTGTTTGCATTTCAGAAAATACCTACACTTTCAAAAAAAGAAAATGTTCCATATAGCAAGAGTACACTGGCTCAAATGTTCATACTGTCCACCAGTCCTGCTTGACAAAGCTCATACTCTAAGCAACAGAGAGGGAAAAGAAAATGGGAACAAGTTAACAAGACTAGGAACTTTCAAAAGAGTAAACAGCTATTTAAGTACAACTGGAACTGAGTCATGCTGCCAAAAGAAGCAGTCCTGGCTTTCTTTGGGCTACTAAGTAAGACAAAACTGATCAGAGGAGTTTCCAGTCTCCTTCTTGTAGCTCTTTCCAGGTTCCTCTCTGGGCTACTTCTACACTTCCTACCACATTCCTCTCATCCATTCAATAAATATTTGAGCAGTGACAGGCATTGTGAGGGACAGAAACAAATATAAGATATGGACCCTGAAGCTTCAAAAACTTCATAATCCTTTCTATTCTATTGTATCTATTTAATATATATAAATCTATCTATAAATATCTATATCTAAACTAAAAAATATCTATATCTATATCTAAACACCTATAAACATGAATAGCAAAATCTGGTTGGGTACAACCAGGCTTAAAAACAAGTAGCTAAAAGGATTTCTTAACTGAAGTCTCTTCAATTCCCAATTGTCACTTTTCCCACAATTTTTTCTCACAATTCCCAAGTGTCACTTCTCCCAGGAAGCCTATTCTGAATCACCTTGAAATTTTCATGGGGAATATTTTATGGGAACTATAATAAAATCATCACTTAAAATTTGCATACTTAATCTTCCTTTTCTCTAATGCTTTTCACATTACCACCCAGTATAACAATGTTTTTGTCAAGATAGCCAACTATGACTTTACAAGTCTGTTAAAAAGTGGGCCTTTTTTTGGAGTATTCTGGACAGAAGTGAAAGGAAAGAACAGCAGATGTGCAGGCAGAAGACTTAGGTTCAAATCCTGAACACTTCACCTGGCCCTCAATTTCTTAATCTATAAAATGGGACGTTCTTCTGAGCTAGACCACTGTGAGGAAAATATTGCACATAAATAGATATGTTCATAGGCTATTTTCATAAATGTTTCATTAAACAAGTCCATTACGCTAAGTCCATAATTAGTATCTTGGTAGGAGGGGCATGTGTAATGACATACAACTCACTGAAGAAGACTAAGCAGACTTCTGCTATTATGGTATAGATATGGCTGATGGTCACAAATTCAGCAGATACAAAGGCTTCTAGAGAGAAGAGAGGAAGATAAGATTTAGATCTAGAAGGGATCTTAGAGATGATCTAATTATCCAATTCTCTTATTTTATAATTGAAGAAAATGAGTCCCAAAGAGGTTCAATAACTCCTGCTAGACCTCATGAAGTTAAGCCTGAGGAGAGGAAAGCTAAAGTTATTATGTCTGCATCTGTGTCCCTAGGAGCAAGATAGCAACAACATGTGATATTGTGGCTTTGTGGTACTGATTCTTTAAGCTAAGCTGAACAGACATAAACCAAAAGGTTAAGTTAAGACCCTTGGGATTCTACATTGAGTGATTTCTGAAGTATTCTAAAGCGTATGCCTACCCTTTCCCACTTGAGAGGAAAGGTTTGTTATGACCCTAATAGGAGGGTGGTAAGGCTCATGTCTGGCTTGGGTAGAAAGAGAGAAGGAAGCAAAGATGTGACCAAATATATTCTAGTGGCACTGGGAATGAGTTTACAAAAGTTGCCAAATCCCAAAAGTCTCTTGGGATCTTCAACAGCATCACTGAGAATATAAAAGTGGAATGGACTGATCCACAGAAGTACAAGTTGGGATAAGACTTAGATGTCCAATCTCCCAGTCTTTAACTAGAAGGCAGCAGCCTTTTCCTTCCCAGAGCCCAATGACCAAGGATTATAAAAACCATGAGTTTTGTACGGTATACTTTGTAAATGAGACCTTCCTCTAATATACAATAGCTCTTCGTCCCCATCTGTCACTCCTGGAAATGCTGCCAGTCCCTCTCTCAAAGCCAGCAAGAAACATCCCTGGTGAGTAGTATACCCACAGTTGGTAATATTTTAATTCATCCATATCACCTGTTCATGGCAAGGTAAAGTCCCTTGGACAGTACTCCAGCTCAGCCTGAAACCTCAGGAGAATTGGCTGACATCCGTCTGGCAAAGAAACAACCCCAACCTCCTCCCCACAAGTCAGACCTTTCTAGGGCCTATCGGTCCTGACGGAGTCGCTCAGAAGTTCTTTCAACAGACTTACTGCTACCAACTATGAGGTAGTGTCTCAAACTTCTGGACCCATTTTTAATAGCTTACGTGCTTTTTAGTTTCTCTTCTAATTACCTTTTACCACTTGAAAAATAAACTCATTGATAGAAAAAGTAAACACAGAAAGTCTTCTCTTAAACTTGACTGGAAACAGTATCCCTGAGTAAACCCTCAATTGGCAATTTGAAGTTAAAAAAAAAAAAAGAAAAAACAGATATTCTTAGGCTCTGTCTACAAGACTAAAATAAAGGTGGGGGAGATAATGCTCCAGGCCTGAAAGGACTGGCTTAAGCAATACTCTGGTATGCAATGGCTTTTTAATTTCATTTTGTCCATATGGATCTACCCTATAGTACCACTCAGCTAAAAAACACTGATGTCAATAAGCTCAAGCTCAGACCTCCTGGTCCCCAACAGAGATACTTTTCCTCCAAGCTCCACAAAACTTTCCTACCTTTTTTTATCCTTTTGCTGCATTTTAACAGGCTCTACTTTCTTGTAGGGTTTCTTCAGGCCTCCAGTGCATGCCAGCTTTGGTTCAGCGACAGAAATTGGAGGTTGTTCCAATGTTTTTTCTTCCTTTACTGCTTGTTCTGAGTCCAAATTGACTTTAAGTTTATCTGTGAACACAGCAAGGTAGGTTATATATATAATTGAAGGGCAATATTATTCTGTCAGGCAATAGTAAATTACCTTATCATCACCTCTTGAATCAAATACACCAGTCAGTGCTTTCACCTCATAAATTATTACTATTATTAGACATATATCTGAGGTTTAGCTCTTTTAGAGTAGAAATCTAATCACTACCTTTTAGAATTTTTTTTATCATTTTATCATTTTTACATGAACCATATTTTAGATTTTTTTCCTTCACTCTCCCTAGAAGCCATCTAATACAATTTGTAACTGAATCTCTACAACATCCCCAACAAACAGTTATAGATCCCATTTGAATTGTTCTAGTAATGAGGAACTGAAAACCTAAGAAAGTAAGCCATTCCATTTCTGCAAAGTTTGAAAATGAGCCTAAACTCACTTCCCTTGGACTTCTAGCCAGTGGATCTAGTTTTCTTCTCTGAAGCTACATAGATAAGACTAATTCCTCTTTCATATAATAGTCTTTTAAAATTTTTGAAAACAGGAATCAAGTCATCCTTGTATCTTGTCTCCTCTTTTCTAGGCTTAAATCTCCCCAGTCCTTTCCATCTTATTTTCTATGAAATGTTTTCAAGTATCCTCACTGTCTTGGTTGTCCTCTCCTCTGTGGACATAGTTTATTTTGTTAATATCCCTTCCAAAATGTGACCCTGAGAAACTGAACACAATACCCCAAATACAATATGACCAGGGGAAAGGATAGTAAGACTTTGTTAACCTAAGATCATATTAGCTCTTTTGGCAATCACATCACTCTACTAAATCATACTGAGCTTACACAGTAATTAAAATGCCTGTTTTTTTCCTAAATGTTATCTGCCTACATCTCCCTCATACTATCCTTACATAGTTGATTTCTTTTAACCTAAACAAAGGACTTTATGTTTATCCAGATTAAATTTTATCTTGTTAAACATCTAGAGTATGTGGCACCGGTCTCTACTTCCAACACTATCACTCCCAACTTCTGTTATGGGTTTTCCCCATAGTAGGTACTCAATAAAATGTCAAATGATTATTAAAGTTTGGCAAGAGAATAGGAAAACAACCAAAAGAAAACAAAGTCACTGTAAATCTAAAAGATGGATTGTGGTTTGGTCCAGCATCACACTCCAGATCAAACATAAAATGTGAGGTGGTAATGTCCAATCTTCTTTATGGCTGGGCCCTGACCCTCTTGACCTTTTTAAGGAATCTCCAAAGAGACACTAATAAACTGCAATTAACATTAAATGGCAAAGCAAGACCTTCTACAGACAGACTCTACAATACAGTCCAAATATTAGCCCTAAAGCACAGCCTGTTACAATATAATTCTCCTGGCTAGAAGATAAAAAGATCACTCAAATAGCCATTGTGTGGTGCATCAAATTAGGGCAAATGCAAATTAAGATAGACAAGGGGGGAAAAACCCTCAAGGATGCATCAAAGCACAAATTCAAACAATGGGGCCTAGCTGTGGGAAACCAATGTGCAGGACAGACTAGCCTGGCACACTGTGGACATAGATAACTTGGGCTGGGTTTAAAAAAATACCCTGAATATATCCTCAACAAATTTACTTTGGAACTAAGAGCCAAGTCAAAAGCAAAGGCATATTTTTTAGTTTCTCAGATTGTACATTTCAGTGGCAATGACACTTTGCTGGATTGATGATTTCTATCCCTTCTTTCCCTAAATCCTCCACAGGAGTCACCCAAAGTCCTAAAGACCTTCTAGTTGATTCGCTGAGGCATCAAGATAGCAGTCACATCATTCTCTGTCCCTTTAGGCTCCATGAATGGCCCACCCATATTCTAGTCAGGCATATCCTCAAGGATATATTTTGCCATTTTTCACATGAAAGTTACGGGCATGTTAGAGTCTATTCTTATTAATCCTCTGCCCATATTTCCACTGCCCTGTAGACCTGTATCTGTGAATGTTGACTTTTATAATCCACAAGTGTCATTCAGAGAATACTAGGGTTAAAGAGCAGTGAACAGTTAGGGATCACCAAAACCATTCTGCATTTTTCCAAATATGAGTCTTTTGGATCTTGCCTCTTACTTAATTTTTGGCTCAGATCATTGTCTACCAGCATCAACTGTCTAAGGCATACCTACTGATGGCGAGTTGTCTGTCCAACTACATGGCAGGCACATTTCAACAAAGATGGAAAAAAAAAACATTTTACACATAAACAAGCAAGCGGAGAAAAGAACCTAGTATTTTTGCTTCAACATGAATAGGACATTTTCTGTCTCAGCTGAATGGAGGGCTCCTCCACTTGTTAAGACCAACAACTCTTCGAGAAAAATGGTGAAACATTGGGGAGACAACAGATTACAGTACAACAAAATGAAGAGTGGCCTAGCAGTTAACAGTCCAAGAGCAGAACAAACTGCTTCCAGACCTTCCCAGCACAGAAGTATTCAAGCAGAAATGAGAGAATCATTTGAGGGGGGTGTTGTAGAGGTGATTCATCCACCTAAATAAAAATTCACTAGATGACCTCAGAGGATCCTTCCAACTTGGAAATTCTATCATGTGTTTTTGTTTTTGTTTTTTTTAATCACGTTTCCATAGGACAAAATACTTTTCTCAACAACCCTAAAAAGCAGGTAGTACTATTATCCATTTTATGGCTAAGGAAACCAAGGCTCAAAAAGGGTAAGGATATTCCTGAATTACTCAACTGATCCTTGAATCAGGACCTCTTGAATCCAATGATAGACCTCTTTCCACTCTCACTCTATGATCAGAAGAAGATGGAGTTACTGCTGTCTAAGACATTCCATAACCCCCACGGCTATGAGGCCTCCTTCACAAATGGGAACAGTGCCAATCTAACATATCCAAGCCAGTCCTTTGGCAGGATAAAAAACCTACCTTCCCTTTCCAAAAGTTCATTCTGAATAGCAGGCATCATAATAAAAATGTCAGATGCTATGGGGGTCTAGGGTTTGCTGTCCCTGGCATAAGATGAAGTTGAAACTCTAAAAACAGCACCTGGTTTTACAAAAGGCAGTTTTAGCTACAACCTGAAAAAATTCTACAGATGCAAATGTGGACAAAACTGCTGGTTGCATATCTGTCTTTCCTATTTCACACTGGGATTGGTTGTATGCTGTGATAAAGGATGAATGGTTTGCATCTCTCAGTATCGGTTTGCAAAAACTAAGAGATGCAAACCATTCATCCTTTATCACAATGAAGTATGGAAAAGAATCTATGTACTATCTTACTCACAGCATAGTATGATGGAAAGTGAACTCAATTTGGAGTTAGGCAATATAGGTTCAAGTCCCAAATCTGACACTTACTAGCCATGTGATATTGGGCAAATGATTTCCTCTCTTTGTGCCTCAATTTCCTCATCAATCAAATGGAATAACAATACTTGCAATAATTACTTTGCTGGGCTACTATAAACAAAGCACTCTGGAAATAATGAAGGACTAAACTATGTAGAAGAGAAGTATTGCCATCTTTAAGATAAGGGGCCAGTCTGGATCAGGGGTTCTTCACCTGGGATTCATGCACAAGGATTTGTGGAAATATTTAAGGGGGGGGGGTGAGTCTATGAACTTGGAATGGGGGGATTACATCTTTATTTTTACTAATCTCTAATTGAAATTTATAGTTTCCTCCCATTTTAAATATTCTAAAAAGAGGTCCACATCCCCAAAAATGTAAATAATCACTTATCCAGAGGCAGCCTGATGTAATAGATAGAGGATCCTACAAACAACTTCTGTCCCTGATACACACTGGCCATATGATCTTCCTCATGTCACATCACTGCTCCATGCCACAATCAGCTCACTAAAACTCTAACTTCCAGAAAAGCTGTTGACCTGCATTAGTGGGGGAAGTCTACATAAAAGGAGCTCTCTGCACCAATGAAATTACAGGTCAAAATGAAAATAAAAAATCTATTCATTAGCAAAAGCAAAATCTAGAAAGACAAAGACATGCTTACTCATAGCAGCTTTCCCAAAAAAATTGCTCATCACATTCCCTTTCCCTGGTGGTTTGCTGCTTGCTGAAGACATCTGAAAACACAGAAAAGAAAACAGTTTGTCCCACAGTTCTGGTATTAAATTCATCCAACCTATGCAGAAACAGGCTTCAGCATCCACTCTGACAACTAAAGACATTGTCCAGGATGGATCTGCATGCAACCACATTAAAGCATGGATGGCTGAGACATAAGGAGGGGTGAGATAGGGCCAATCATCTACCTAACTCAATATGGGAGAGGGCATAAATAGACCATCTCTCTGATAACCAACAAAGCTTTGAGATAAGCTGCCAAATGGCCCAGTTCCCCTAAGTACTCCATTGTAGGGATACAATTAGTTAATATACTTAAGCTATTCTAAAATAGGTTGATTGAGTCAGAGAACCCAACTTGAGTCATTGGTCCACCACTTATAAGTGATAAGTTATTTAATTGTCTATTAACCTTCAGATCACACTAAGAGTGGCTCATATTTATCACACTAAGAGTGGCTCATATTTACATAATAGTTTACAAAACACTTCCTTCATTACAACTCCATGAGATAGGTAGTACAAAATTTATCATACCTATTTGGTAGATGAGAAAACTAAGTCCTACTCCATAAGACCATTGTAAAAATCAAAATAACAAAGGGAAGACCTTATGTGAGTCTTCATGTACTATAGTTGTCAAATCCTTCTGTGATGCTAATTGTGGGGGACCCTGAGTAGAGCTGAACCAATGGAGCACAGGCTGCGTGTCTGGTCCAACTGAGCCACAAAAGCAGACTTGATATCTCCTGAGTAAGTAATAGTCCACAGTTATACAAAAAAAGACTTAGCGATGCAAGAGCCACTCTTAAAATCATTTTTTAAGCTCTAGCAATAGATGAAGATAATCAGTAAGGTACAAAGGGACTATAGTCCATACTGGTGGAGAAAATGTCCACAACATGGAAACCCCAGGTCTTTAAAAGACTCCTTTCATAAAAACTCCCTAACTTGACCAACAAAGTGCTGCTTTTTCAAATACACAAATTCTCTCTAAATGATATTTAAAACATCTATGGGGCAGCTGGGTGGCTCAGTGGATTGAGAGTCAGACCCAGAGATGGGAGGTCCTGGGTTCAAATGTGGCCTCAGATACTTCTTAGCTGTGTGACCCTGGGCAAGTCACTTAACCCCCATTGCCTAGCCCTTACCACTCTTCTGCCTTAGAACCAATACCCAGTAATAATTCTAAGACAGAAGGTAAGGGTTTTAAAAAATAAATAAAACATCTGAGCCAAATCTTCAGTAGTAGTTGTGTGGGAAAATGAGGCAGGAGGGACACATCTAAACAGGAACACAACTGAATCATGAACGTTATCATTGTAATGCACTTAGAAGTAGAAGTCAATGAATTTAAATAGACTAAAATGAGGAAAGAACAAAAGACAAACCAAGATTTAAAAGTGAAGAACATTTATAAAGTAAATCCATGAGAATTCCAACCTGATAGAAAGAGAAATGATGTAGGATTAGACATTGGAACGGGTTCTCAAAAGGAACAAAAACCAGTCAGCCAGAGGATTATGCATGAAGAAGAGAAAAACCACTGAATCCAACCTCCTCCCATTTTACAGAGAATGAAATAGACCTAGGATTAAAGGATTTGCCTGGGTCACATAGCTGGCCAGGGGTAGATGTTGAACTCAAATTCAGGGCCCTCAACTGCAAACACAGTTCCCTCACTGTATCCCATCTCTCCACTGTGAGGTAAAAATTTTCAATTGTTGTTGGCCTCATCAAGCCCAAGTTGATCATGCTAAATTATCATTAAATAGTAAAATACTTTAAGTATAGCAAGATATTAAAAGACAAGCTAAATCATACAAAGGTGTGAGATGTTATGGCTTACTTACGTTTGTTGCCTCTTTTGACTCTTTTTTAGTTTCCTTGTTAGTGTCTTGGGATTTTGAAGCCAGTTTGGAGGCAAACATTCCCATAATTCCTTTGGGATGCTGTGATGTCTGTTTGGTAGCAGGCGGAACATGGCCATTGGTGGTAGGCCCACCAGTGGGTAGGCCCTCATTTGATGTCTGATGATCAGCCTGTCCAAATTTCTCTGAAAGGGAAATTTCATCAGGGGCTCTGGGGATAGCAGCTGCACATTGAATAGCACTAAACCTGGGAAAAGGAAACATTTTATTAATTTCATTCCATGACAACATGAATCCAGCTTTGGCCATATTTTCCATCTCAGCCTTCTCCCAAAAGAACACCTCAATAAACTCCAATTACCCAGTTTCTAGAAAAGAAGCAACCCAAACCATAATGAAGTATCAATCAGAAAAATGACAACAAACCTTAGCACAGCAGCTACTGATAGGAAATTAAACTTCTACATTAAGTTCTTAATCCTAAATCCATTGTAACAACTATCTGATAGAGATTTAATAATTAAGAAAGATGAAGCTAAAGGAATTATACATCAAAGTTACTGGCAAATGTCTTTGCCAGTGCTACTCACGGTTCAATTCAAGGGGAAGTAGCTGAGATCGAAATCACCCAGATCCAATGACCTATGACTACATACCCATTTGTTACACTCATTCTTCTTAATATCAACCAGTGGTACCACATGGATAAAAATACCCAGGAAAGGTGGAGAAATATACTAGAATATTTTGCACAGACTAATCAAGAAACAACCTCTTATTTTTGCATGTTTCTTTCTCACAGAACTCTAAAATACACAAATATTCAGTTCAGTACTACTGAACTAAATAAAGTTTAGCATTCTATAATATAGATGCATTTGAATAAACCAAAATCTGGAATTGTTAATCATTTGAGGTTTATAAAAAGCTAAATGGACATTACAGCAGACATTGACTGTGACTCTTTTGAATATACAACAATTTCATTATCTTCAAAAAATTCAATTTGACAAATTTAAAGTGTCTACTACTTACAAAACACTGTAATAAATAGGTAAGCAACAGCAAAAAACAGAGTTGCTGTCCTCAGAATGGGGAAGGGGCATGTTCAATAGAGATAAAAAAAATCTCATGGAGGGCATAAGCCACTGCTGGTAGAAAAGTGATTAGATCAATACTGTTTGGTCTCTAGTGGCCAAAATAAGAGCAATAGGTAATAGTGAAAAAAGCAGATTTACTGTCCGAGAGTAGTCTGAGCTTCCTTGTCATGAGATAATAAGTTCACCAACACTAGAAGTTTTCAGGTAGAGGTTGGATTAACACTTGTCAGAGATGTCACTGAGGAGATTCATGCTTCTGTAGAAGGCCTGAACAAGATGGCCTGAGGCAGCCAGACGGGACAGTGGGAAAGAGAGCTGGACTTAAGAAGCCCTAAGTTTAAAATCTGCCTCATACACTAGCTATGTGACTCTGGGCAAATAGTTTAACCTCTTTAAGCCACAATTTCTTCATCTGTAAAATGGACAAAATAACAGCACCTAACTCAAAACTGTTCAAGTTGTAAGGATCAAGTGAGCTAACATGTATTGAGCTCTGAAAACCATAAAGGGTATAGAAATGCTAATTATCATTACTATTATGGTTCTTAATATTTTAGGAGTTGAAAATCACATGGAAGTTAAAGGGAGGCAGATTTTATCTCAAAATAAGCTATAACTTTCTAATACATTTCTGATCTCTGTAGAAGGCCTTTCTCAGTATATCCTACTCTCACTCCCTTTGCGCCACCACTACAAGTCCTTTCTAATATTATTTTCCACTTAAACTATATATACCTTGTATAGATATAGTTATTTGCATGCAGTCCCCCTGAATAATATGTGAGATCCTTGAGTACAGGAACCAATGTTACTGGCCTTCTTTGTACCCCAGCATTTAGCACAATTCCTGGCACAAAGTTTTAAAACTTATTGACTAACTACCAAAAATAGCCCAAAGAAATAGCAGCTTCACTCACATTAAGCCTGTCAGGGCTTAATGTCAGGGACCTGCATAGAGGATTATTACCTTGGAAGTGGAACTGACTAAAACAGTGGCATCGAATTAAAATAGAAATGAAGGTCACTAAACCATATATATACATGTATATATATATATGCATCCACAGACCACATAGAGACTTAGAAGTTAGCATTAACATAGACTGTTAAACTATATACTATATTCTATTGCTTCTTAATTTATTTTGTAAAACATTTTCTAGTTATACTTTAAGTTGCCTCTGCACAGAGGGGAAGTGCTAAGGACCACCATGTTTGACACGTCTAATGTCCCTTCCAACTCAGTATCACAGAATTTCAGAGGTGAAAGGAATTATAGCACAGTTGCATCTACATCCAACACTCCTACCTGGTGGTCATCCAGACCTCTGCCTGAAGATTTCCAATGACAGAGAACGTAGTACTTCCTGAGGCAGTCCATTCCACTTTCAGAGACCTCTAAATGTTAGAAATTTTTTCTCTGATACCAAGTCAAAAGTAGTCTCTAAAAGTTTCCACCCATTGATCCTAGCTCTGCCCTTGGAGGTCAAAAAGAACAAATCTAATCCTTTTTCCACAAGATAGCTTTTCACAAAGTAGATTTCCATTCATTGGGGGAATGGCTAAATTGTGGTGCATGACTATAACGGAATATTGCTGTGCCCTAAGAAATGATGATCATAAATATGGAGAAGAAAAGAAAGCTTCAAATGAACTGGTATTGAGTGAAATAAGCAGAGGCAAGAAAACACTATCCAAGGAAATTGAGAAAGCCACCACAAAACAATAAAAGTAGAGGCTGAAAAAATTACAAAAGAATATACAATGCCCTAAGAAAAGTATGAGAAGACATTGCCTTCCATTCTTCTGAAGAGATAGGAAGTATTCCTTGGGTATGGAACATTGCATATATTTTAAGACTATTTCAATATATTGATCAATTTTACTGGGTTTCCCCTCTCTTTTTCTTTCCTTTAAAAAAAAATCTTTTGATAGATAAAATGGCTTTCTGGTAGGCAGAAAGTAGAAGAATAATGAGAAATTTAAGCAAATGTAAAAATAAAAGATAACCAAAAAATTATTTAACTAAAATGAAAAGAAAAGGCAGTTTCTTGTGTGTTCTAAAACTGGGGTTTTCCAAAAAAAGGACTTCAAATCTATTCTTAGACGTTTACTAACTGAATGACTCTGAACGAGTCACTTAATTGCTGCTTGCCTCAGTTTCCTCATCTGTAAAATGAGAAGATAAAAATATCTACCTCCTAGAGTTATTGTGAGAAGACAAAAATGACATAATATGGTGCTTTGCACAGGACCTGGCATATAGTAGGCACTATATAAATGTTCATTCCTCCATCTCTGCCCTCTTTTGGAGCTCAACATCCACATTCCTTCCACTGATCTTCATATAAGATAGACTCCAGGTGCTTCACCATTCTAGTTGCTATCTTCTGGTCATGTTTCAGCTTACAAGTAAAATCCAATGGAATTGCATGTCAGCTATTGGGGGGGGAGGAGGGAGATGACATGAATCGTGTAACCTTGGGAAAATATTCTAAATTTTATAATAAAATTTTATAATACATTTTATAAATTTTATAATAAAAAAAAAAACAGAACTAATGACATGTTCATAACCAAACCTGGTCACCTGGATGTGGTCTGATGAAGACAGAACATAGTGGAACAACCCTCTTCTTATTTCCTAGAAGTTTTGCCTCCCTTGATCTAAGGTCACATGAACTTTTTGGATGCAATATCTTAAATGCTGCTACTTTGTAATGAATTTGCAGTCCACTGATACTCCCAGATTTCCTCCAAACTGCTACTTAACTTTATGTACCATCTTCTGTTAAGGAAATCAATTTTCTGAACCCAACTATGAACCTCTCCATTTACATCTAATTAAGTTCTTATATTCAATCTGAAATTCTAATGTTGGGGGATCCTTTGGGGCAGTATCTTCACTTCTCTTAGCTAGCTCTTCTCCAAATTAGATAAAGATATCTCTATTTCTCTCTGCCTGAGATGCTGAGCAACACTGACCCCTTGAGATCTATTTCCACCAGAGTTCCACCAGAGATACCCTTCCAAGCTGACATCCAGTCATTATTGACTTCTCTTGAGGCCTGACCAATTTACTTTCTCCACAGTTATGAATGTAGTCACTGGACCCCACTAGAAAATCATCTGGCCCAAAGCTCTCCACCTTTTCCACAAGAATAACTAACATGATACTTTATCATATTCTTTGTTAAAAATTTTTGTTTGAATCCAGGTAAATTAAGTCTACAAAAATCTCCTGATCTATCAGTTCAGCAGCCCTATTAAAAAAAGAAGTAAGAAATAATTCAGATTCTCTGATGATTTATGAGGTTAGCATCAGAAAAGAAGTAAATTTTAGTGAACAAAAGTAGAACTAAACAAAGAAATTGGAGTTAAATTTTTCTCCTAGTATTTTGAACAAAGACCCAAGTTCATGAGAATTAAGGTTAAATTTGTCACTGGGACTAAAGCTAAAGAAAACTGAGTCTCTAGGAGACACACTGTTCAGGCCTGCTCTATGTTGACCAAAACTAGAGTCATAAAGTTTTTCTGCATGAAAGACTACATTTGATTTCTTCCTCCCTATCTTTCCCCACATCTCCATCCCAACTTTAGAGTATAGATCAAACTCTGAATTGAAAGTCTCTGAGTTGAGTCTCAGCTCTACTTCCACTTATTGTGTGGCCTTGGGTAAGTCATTCCAGCTCTATGAGTCTGTTTCCTTACCTGTAAAAAGTTTTCCTAATAAAAAAGGTTGCATTACTTCCATTCAAAGAGTGGTTATGAAAAAAGTACTTTGTAATAAATCTTACAGCACCATGAAGATATTAGTCACTATTATAATGAAGATCTTTGAAGAAGAATAGGGATAAGGAGTACACAAATGATTTCAAGTTCCCCGCAGCTGCCAATCATTCAAAAGTTATGGAGAAGAGCATATGGCCGTAGCAGCTGTCTCAGAAATCAAGGACTGGCTTCAAGATTTACTGATGGATTAAAATCCACTTATCATTCACTAAATTTTAAAAGCCACTCCAAGCTCCAGAATAGTTAAGTAGTAGAGTGGTCAGAATACTGGGCCTGGGGTCAGGAAGACCTGAGTTTAAATTCAGCCTCAAGACACTTATTAACTGGGTGACCCTACGTAAATAACTTAACCTGTTTGCCTCAGTATCCTCACCTGTAAAATGGGGATAAGAGAAGCGCTGATCTCCCAGGGTTATTGTGAGCACCAAATGAGAACTATTACAAAAGCTATCATCATCATCATCATCATCATCATTATTATTATAGCAGCTCTAGAGTTACCAAAGACTCTTATAACTAAGGTTCCTATGTGGAGATCACTTTTTAATAACCTATACTTACAAAATAATTTTGTTAATTTAAACATTAGAACAAGATATCAGCAATGCTAATAACCATTCATTCTTCCTGGCTACTCTGCTCCCTTAATAGAAGAAAAATGAAAACACTTCAATTTCTCAATCAGGGGTACTATGTTTCACAGAACTGTCTTTACTATTGAGTCAGCATCAATCTGTTTCCCTTCTTAGTCTGTATTTCTGAGCCTAAGGATTGAGCTGGAAATGGCAAAAGGGCAAAGAACAAGTCAGATTGTAAATCCCACTCTGCTTAGTTCTAAAGTTTCAACTCTCCTGATTCCACAGCACTTCTTCAAACACATGAAACAATCCTAAAAATGAGTCAGTTCCCTGGTGACCCACAATTCTCAAAGCTAAAAACAAACTTCTTTATTGAAGATAAATTTTCATATTTCTACTGGGAATAGTTTAAGTGAAATTTCATTAGAATGCTTCCTGTTACCAACTTTTCCAAATGCCTTGTTTTATTTTAGGGAACCCCAAACATACTGCATTTTTGAATTGCCCGAGTCCCTTTTCTTCTTGCTTACTGACATACTGTTTGCAATATGGTGACTGGTTTTTGGAACCTAACACATCATTCCACATTATAATACAGAAGTTTTTTCAAAAACCAATAATCACTCAATTTGAATGACACCTATCAGAGTTTTAACAATTTTTTTTGCAAGTTTCATTAAACAAATCATAAGTTTTTAAATTTTTATCTCATCAGAACTTACTTCCTAGTGAGACTGACTGAAAATAAGATGTCCCTACTAGACTGTGAGTCAAGTGAGGTGAGGAGCCATGTCGATCATAAACTATGAAACATTCCCAGTGCTTAGCACAACATGTGTTCTACACCCAGTAGGTACTAAATGATTGCTGATTATTAAATCCATTAAAGAACTGCCTTGTTAGCTACTAAATTCCCCATCACTAGAGAGGTTCAAAGAGAAGCTGAAAGACTTCATTTATCAGGAAGACGACTAGAATTGTAAAAGAATTTGAAATCTAGCCATACATAGATATATAGTCTATATAGGTTGAAGGAACTATAGCTATTTAATCCAAACTCAAGATTACATTATGACTTTTGTAAGTAAAAGAAGTAAAATTTCATGAGCTTTATATGACAAGGAGAAAAGAAGGAGTTAGAGAGACATTGTTACTATCTACAAATACAAATACAAATACAAATACAAATCTAGAGGGTCATCCCATGGAAAAGGGAACAGATATGTGCTTTTTGGCTCTAGTGCAACAGAATGGGGGGTAAAGAGTTATCCTTTTACATAAGGAAGAAGTGAAAGCAGAAGGCCTCGCTCAGGAAATAGTTTCCCTGTCACTCCTTCAAGTGAAGGCTAGACTGCCACTCATTTGGATGCTGTAAAGGAGATTTCCACTTCTGGGAGGAACTAAAACAGATAACCTTCCAGAACCATTCCAACAAAGAGATTCTGGGTCTGTACTAAAAAGGGGATTCCTGCTTCAAGGGAAGGATTAGACTCTATCATTTCTAAGACCCATGATATCTTGGAGGTTCTATGATTCTAGTGAATAATCACCTGGTAGCATATTGCAGTAAGAAGTGGAGTTCTTTCTGAGAGAGGCATACAAGAACTCCACTGGGATTTCAGTATGGAGGTCCTAGGGAAATTCAGGCTTCCTTTACACAGAGCTTTTGGTTTGTTTGTTTTTTAAACTCACAATGCTCTAGCAAAGCAGGCACTAGCTGTCCCGTAAGGCACTGGGGGTTTAACCATAGCTGACATTTCACTCTAAGAGGGAGCCACTGTACAAACAATTTACAAGACCAATTAGCCAAGAAGCCCACAGAGAAGGTCTAAAGCACTCACTTGCTGCAGCTCTGCAGGTTGGTTTTGAGGATGTCATAGTCGGTGTTGAACAGAGGCCCACTGTCCTTGAGCATTGCTTTCTGGACACTGTACACATGGATGCTGGCAGTCACAGCCAGCCTGGACTTCACGGCTACAAGTCAACAGGAAGAGCATGCTGTTAATACATAGTCTTCATGTCATGAAGAGGAATATAACAAGAAACCCTTCTGCATTAAAACCATTCGCAGTCTGTGGTAGTCCAACAGCTTTAAAAGGCTAAAGAGCCACCCTGTAATAACATCAATTCATCTGTCTGTAAACAAGGCCATTCTGACAAGGTAGGTGGTGGTGAGTCAGGCAGTATAGAAGCCATTATCGTCTCACACATCCAGAGGGCACTCAATAAACATGAACTGATGACTGATGATGACAACCAAGGGCTCACTCTCCCTCAGTCCCTGGAGAATTTGGAGTCTAGCACACTGCTAAGGGGGAAACAAGGTTGCTGAAGGTCATTTCTGCCTGAACCAATATATATTCATATCTATTCATATCTGCACAGAGATACCAGTCTCCTAGGAATATGCTTAGCAGGGTATGGTGAGAAGAGACTAGACCAGAACAAGAAAAATTGGGTTTGAGGGCTAGTTCTGCCCCCTGCTCCCTTCACCTCAGTTTCTTCATCTGTGAAATGAAGCAACAATCCCTCCTTGACCACTCTTTAGGGTCACTCCTAAGAATGCAGTAAGATGGAATAAAAAACAGGGCTGGGATTGAAGGCTGAAGCCATGGCAAGCTCTACCACTTTGGGCAAGGCACTTAGCATCTCTGGGGTTGTTTTGTACTATCAAAACAAAAGGATTGGACTAGATGATCTCCAAGGTCCCTTCCAACTATAAGCCATAAGAGCATGATCCTTTGGAAACAAATAGCTTGTAAAGCCTCAGAACTCTTTTTTGGACTTAAATTTCATTTTTATTATAAATTTAACAATGACCATGAGGGGGTTAGTAGAATTATGAGAGGACTAATAAGCCCAGCATCAAGAAATGATAAAAGAAGTCTTTTCTCATAAAGCTGAGCCTGAGGAGACTATGGAGTGATGGAAAGAACCTTGGACCTAAAGAGTCAGAAAATCTGGGTTCAAATTGTTTAATTGAAAATCTGTTACCCTAAAAAAGAACTACATTTCCTGGGAGCCCACCGACTTCCTGTCATTACGCACTTCCTGTAAACAGGGGATATTAGGCAGGGACATGGAGGGTCCTACCTTTTTTACTTCCTGTCTTGAGCTTAGTGGTGGTAAGGTAGGCGTTTGAACTGGCTGATCAGCCATGGGCACATGGTCTTTATTTTGTATCCTCTTTATTCCTTGATTTCTAATGATCATTAATAAACCTCCTAAAATATAGTCTTTTATTATTTGAGATTTAATTTCAATTTTTACAAAATCCAGTTCTTCTACTTATTGCTTTCCAGCCCTAAAAAAAATCACAATCTCACTGGGCTTCAGATTCATCTGTAAAAGAGGAGGCTGGACTTAATGATCTCTAAGATCGCCTCCAATTCTAAATCTATGATCCTAACACCCTCATGAAAATGGAAGGTAATACTGTAGAGAAGATACAAGAGTACCTATCTATAACATTAAGAAAAAAGAAAAGAAAAAGATACATCTAGGTCTAGCAAATACTATAAACCCTATCAACCACATTGCATTTGCTACCAGAAGAATATCAGGGTAAGCAAAGAGATGAAAAACTAAAATAACCATTACCATCGATAACTTAAATTTAACTTTGGCTAACAATGGTAAGTTTGGTATGGAAATTAGTCGCTTTTTTTTTTAAACCATACCTTCTGTCTTACAATCAATACTAAGCAGAACTTAGCAATAAGGACTAGGCAACTGGGGTCAAGTGACTTGCCCAGGGTCACACAGTTAGGAAGTATCTGAGTATGGACTTGAACCCAGGAAACCCAGGACTTCCAGGCCTAATATTTTATTCACCATGCTACCTAGCTGCCAGGGAAATGAGCCTTTACACAAAAGATAAAAGCCAATGTTTTGGTGGAAAACGGAGATTCACGATCTTAACATCTCATTGTTAATAAAGATTCCTACTTGGGTGGGGGTAGTGTTTGAAAAACAAAAAACAGAAGAGTCTTGTTATAATACTCAAACAAAGACATTTGGGATTTCCAGAAAAAGTTTTACTTCATTTCCTTCCCAAACAACTGTCACAGAGCACAATGTACTGATGAAAGGCTACTATCTCCCCATGACTGGTAAGAAAATCCATCGAACTTTCAGTAGTTTGGAATGTCCATCAGAAGCTTTGAGATCTTCTGATGAAAAGTACTATATAAATGTCAGTTGTTATTAAGTTATAAGAGTGTGAGGTTAGGCAGATGGAGTATCATATTTTAAAAGGTTTGAGAAACTGGTAATAAAAAGAATACAGAACTCTTCAGTTAAACAGCTGAAAGTATTATGTGCAGATGTTAAAGTAGCTTTTTATGATACCTACATTTTGGTACCTTAAGAGGAAAAACTTGCTTAACAACTCCAACACTTACCCTCCAGCTTATCTTCTCTCACTACTGCAACCTTGTGGCACTGCAAGAAATAACAGTTCATCTCCATTACATTTTAAGATTCCCTTTCTAACAGTTCAATAGCACTGAGAAAGAATATCCAGATAGCAATGGATGCCTTAAGAATATATATGATAGCCTCTGTGCTCAGCACTAGGAATACAAAGATAAATATGGCACATGCTTTGTTCTGCAGGAACTTAAATTCTAACTAGCAAAAGAAGGGACGTAGAGAGGGGAAGGAAGTAAGAAAGAGAGACATACACAAACATGATGCAAATGAAAGGATGCTAATATAATGTGGCAATAGCACTAGAAAGGATTTATTATAAAATTTATATTGTTGCACACTTTGTAAATAAACCTCACTTTAGTAGATTTTCATTTGGGGGAATAAAATTATTAAGACATTTAATATTCAAGCAATATTATACAGAGAAGGAATATAGATTGTGGAAATTAGCTAATTGTTGTATTCTGATTTTTTTTTCCATTTCTCTTATGTTTGAAAAATGAGTACTGTGATATCTAAGAAAAAATGTGCAAAGGAGGAATTCCACTGTAGAGCTAATGATAAATCAGCACAGGAAAGGAAGAATAAGAGAGGTCATGCTTCCTAGAGGAGGCAGCACCTAAAATGGACCTTGAAGAAAAAGGACTTCTAACACTAGGATAGGACTGGAGGGCAGGGAGAGGAAGTTCATTCCAATAACAAGTGACAGAAAGATAGAGATCGCAGAGAAGGAAGAAAAACAGGTTACAAAGAGTAGTCCAGTTTGGAACATAAAGTACATGATGGGGACTAGCAAAAGCTAAAGCTTGGAGCCAGATTGCAGAGAGCTTTGAATGCTAAGATGTTTAAATAAAAATAACCTTTTAAATTCTTTTTTACTATGAATCTTCTAAATTAGATTAAGAAGTTATAGGACTTACTTTAAAATTATAAATGTTTTTAAAAACATAACCAATTAATTCTAAAATTGTATTCTGAATCTAACAAATGAGAATTTTCATTTATATATAACATATTTACTGAAAAATTGTACAAGAAACTGCAATTGCTTTTCTTTTTAAGTATACAATAAATTCAACACATATCCTTTAAATCCATTCTCCTTAACTGTGATCCTTTTTGGTCTTCTGTTCTCTTCTGTCCTTTTTTACCCTCTTTCCTTCTTTTTGGGGAGGGAGAAGAGAGGAAGATACCCTAATTTACACTCTTCTTCTACATACCCCCAAAGGGAAAAATAAAAATAAAATATCACCCTCATAATAAAGTTGGATAATCAAGGGGAAAAAAATTCCCAAACTGGCCATATTTGCAAATGTACAACTCATTCTGTACCTGAACTCATCACTTCTGTCAATAGGTGTTAATCATTATCACAGAACTGAAGTTGCTCATCCAGTGTTTCAAAGTTATTGTTCTTTACAATACTGTTGCTATTGTATAAACTGTTCTGGTTTTATTCACTTCATCTGGCATCAATTCATACAAGTCTTCCCAAGTTTCTCTGAAACCATCCCTTATATATTTTCTTAGAAAACAGTAGTCCATTACATTGATATACCACAATATATACAGCCGTTCTCCAATATATGCCCATCCTCCTTTATTTCCAATTCTTTGCCTTTGCAGAAAGAACTACTCTAAGTATTTTAATACATATAGGTTCTTTTCTTCTTTCTTTGATCTCTGGGGTGTTGAGGACCAGTAATGGTACACTGTGTCAAAGTTTAGTGACTACTGACTTTTTTTAGACACAGTTCTAAATTGACTTCTAGAATGGCTAACCCAATTCAAAGCTCTACTAATAGTGCATTTGTGAGCCTCTTTTTCCAGTCCTCAAATGTTTTCATTTTCATGTTATCTTTGCTATAGATGAAAGATAGAACCTCAGTATTATATTTCTTTAACAATTTTTAGTGATTTGAAGAATTTTTTTTCACATCACTGTTGGTACTTCAATTTCTTCCTCTGACAACTGTCTATTCATGTCCTTTATTTCTCTATTATAGAATAGTTGTCATTATTAATTGAATCAGTTCCTTATGTATTGTATATCAAGATAAAAAATCCAATATCTATTTCTATAAATATAGAAAATAAATATATAAAGAAGAACAATAAACTTTTTCAAAGCTATGTGCTTCAAAAATATTTCCCAGTTATGTTTCCCTTCTAATTTTAAATGGGCTAATTGAGTTTGTGCACAAGCTTTTTAATTTTAGGTAATCAAAATTATCTATTTTATTGTCTTTACTCGTCTCTGTTCCATGGTTGACCACAAACTCTTTCCCACCTATAAAAGGTAAATGTTTTTCTTCTTTGAGTATCTAATTTGTGACTTTTCACATATAAGATACACACACATAAATGCATACAAAAATATAACTGTGTGTATGTGTTACACACATATACATATACATATACATATCTGGAGCTTACTGGTCTAATTTCTGCCAGACTTTATTCCATATTTTCTCAACATGTTTTGTTAAATGGTGTGAGTCTTTACCCTAGGAACTAGCATCTTTGGGTTTATAGACTAAGATGCTACTATGTTCATTTATATCTATATGCTGTTTCTAATCTGATCCCACTGAATGATGGAATCTCTTTTAACCACTACCAAGTCATTTTTTAAAACTCTTACCTTCCATTTTAGAATCAATACTATATATTGGTTACAAGGCAGAAGAACAGTAAGAGCTAGGCAATGCGGGTTAAGTGACTTACTCAGAGTCATACAGCTAGGACATATCTGAGGCCATATCTGAACCCAAGACATCCTATTTCTAGGCCTCACCCTCAATCCACTGAGCCATCTAGCTGCCCTCTAAGTACCAAGTCATTTTAATAATTACTGAATTGTATTATAATTTGAGATTTGAAATTGTTATGGTTCTTTTCTTTCCACTTTTTTTCATCACTTCCCTTTAAATTACTAACCTTTGCTCCTCCAGATAAATTTCATTAATATTTTTTCTAGCTCTATAAAGTAAACCTTTGGTATGGTACTGAAAAAAATACATTTATTTAGATAGCATTGTAACTTTTATCACATTGGTATGGCCCACTCAGGATCAATTAATATCTTATTTAAGCCTACCTATATTCTGAAAAGAATGTTTTAGATAGTTTCCACAGTTATGGATTTTCTGTTTTTCTTCAATTTCCTTTTCTACTTTTTATTACTTTCAATTTTAAGCTTTTTTGATTTTCAAAAAATTTTTTTGAACACCTTAGTGTTCATTTGGAGTTTTTTAATGTTACTTTCCCTAGTTTTTTGTTTTGTTTTCTTGTTACATGCTGAGTTCATTAATCTTTTTTCTGTTCTTCATTGATAAAAACATTTAGAGACATAAATTTTGTCCTAAGCACTGCTTTTGCTGCATCCCACAAGTTTTGGTATCTTGTCTCTGTTGCCATTTTCTTTAATGAAATGTTTCTTTGACACATTAGTTACTTGAAATTAAAGTGTTTAATCTCATTTTTTTAATCCTTACTTCAAAGGCCCTTATTGAATATATTTTTAATATACTGTGATGAATAAAGAATGCTTAATATGTGTTTTTCTTCATTTGTGAGGTTTTAAATTCTCCATTACATAATCATTTTTTATAAAGGTGCCATGCTCTGATGAAAAATATGTAAACCTCCTTCAGTTCCTATTTTGTTCCTATTCTGATCCTATGTTCTGTTTTTAATCACCATAAATCTATCATATCTAACTTTTCTAACATCCTGTTCAAGACATTAATGTCTTATTTATCCTTTTGTTAGATTTATATGTTTGAAAAGAATGAAATACGGTTTGACTAACTTTTCCTTTAAATATTTATGCTTTCATTAACACATACTTAGAAAATACTGATATTATTGACTTATGGCACCTTTAAGCATAATACAATTTCTGTGCTTAAGTTTTTGTGTCCATATTTACTATCATATTATCTGAAATTGTGATCATTGCCCCTGCTTTTGTTTTAAATCCACTTGAAGGATAAGATTTGTTCCAACCCTTTACCTTAATTCTGAGTGACTTTTTATCTTTCAAATGTTTTTCTTATAAATAATACTGCTGAATTCTGCTTTTTTATAATCCATGATATACTCTTCCATCTTCATGGGTGAGCTCATGTCATTCATGTTATTATGACTGTTAATTATGTATTTCTTCTCATCTTGTCCTCTTGTACTTTCTTCTCTCCCTCCCTCTCCCATATTCAGTTCCATATAAAGGAGATGAATGCTTATCACCAGTAACCTATAACTAGAGAAATCTATTCTAATCCATCATCCCTCTTCTCTTTACTTCACTCAGTCTCTAATCTTCCTTGCTTCTCTTTTCTTTTAATCTAGCCTTAATATTCTACCTTCCAAAGTTGGAGTTTGTTTTGCCAATCCTATTCTCTCACTGATCCTGGCCTCCTTCTTAAACCTCTTTCTTCTCTCCTTGTTCCAATATATTTCCTTATAGAGTTTAAAATTTCTTTCAAAACTCAGTGTCTGCACATTCATGCACACACAACAGAGTACATATATGTAAATGTGTTCAACCTTCCTTTTCCTAGTTCAGTTAAAAGTGTGATTCATGGGATGCGCATTTCTCCTATTCCTTCCTCAATGCTTGTACATTCTTCACCTAATATACTCCTTTTAGTGCATTAATAAGTGAACTATTAACTAAAAATTAAGTTACTTTCCCTCTTTTCCTTCTCCTAAGACTATCAAAATAGAACAAAACTACCCCCCCCAGACTTTCTGCCTATCTTATTTAACTCTTTTCATGACTCTTGAAGATAATACGGGTCTTTTTTTCCTTCTCTTCCATTAGAGTATAAGAAACTCATTGTAAAGTAATCCCCACAAAACAATCAAATTTATTTGCCTTTTCATGTTTCTCTTGATTCATGCATTTGCCTTTCCAAGTTCCTATGCCTTTCTGGCATTTTCAGAAAGAATACCTTCAAGTCCTCTATTTCATTTATGATCAGTTTTTTTCCCCCCCTTGAAAGACTATATTCAATTTTGTAAGATGTTATTCTCTGCTTCCAGCCTTTTATCGTTTGCCTCTTGGAATACTGTATTTCAAATTCTCTCCTCTGTAATGGCAGCTAACAAGTTTGAATGATTCTGACTATGGCCTCTTGGTACTCAAATTCTCCTGGTTGTTGGCAAAAAATTTTTTTGACCTAGCTCAGGATTTTTAGTTATGGTATTACTGAAAATTTTCATTTGGGTGTTAATTTCAAAAGGTGAATGGTAGATTCTTTTTATTCTGACTTTGCTCTCTGAGTCTAATAGATCTGGGCAGACTTTTGTTTATAATTTCTTGAAATATAGTATCCAGAGTTTTTAAGTCACGATTCAGACATAATCCCAAGACTCTTGCATTAATGTCCCCTTGATGTTTTCTGGGTTGGTCGTTTGTGACATTTTCCTTGGTTTTCTCCATATTTTGATTTTGATTTCATATTTCTTGCTGTCTTGTGGAGCTGTTGCTTTCTATTTGATTCATTCTTGTTTTTCGGCAGTTCAATTCTTGGGTAAGGTTTATCACCTTCTACTCTAAACTTTCCTTGTGATTTCATTTAATATCACATTTTTCATCTCGTCCAGCTGTGGGTCTTTCAGGTCCTCTTCAGTGTTTTGGCCATGCCTTTCTTTTTCAGAGGCTCTACTTAATCTATATGTTGCAGGGTTATTTTGCTCTTCTGTATTTACCTCTTATGCTTCTCAAAATCTTTGTTCCTCTCCATTGTGTTTAACATTTCCTTCTTTTAACTCATAACTACAGCCTTAGCATCCAATTTGGGGCCTTATACTTAAGTAATTCTATTCCCTCCCAGATTCTGTGATGGCATGGGCGTATGCCCTATATAGTCCTAGATGGGGTGACTGAGACTAGATCCTACTTTCTGAAAGAACTCCAGGGTCTTGACTCAGCCTCTTAATGGCTCATCTTGGGCTTTGGTGTTGCCTCTTTCAGTGTCCTCCTGGCACAGTTCTGAAATTAAGAGTTGTCTCCATCCCTTACCACAACCCTGTTAGATACCACCCAAATGTTTGTTGACTGAATTGGTATCAAGCCTCCTATATGACCCCAGGTGCCTTTCTTCTTAGGTGCTGCCCTGGCTGTTTCTCTGTGTTGCTTGGGCACAGGCGGCCCAATTTATCTGGCCTGGTATCCTTACTATGTCTTAGGCAGCCCTATCTGGGTACTGCACCACTGAGCTCTGGGTGGAACTGCCAGAGTCTGGTCCAGTCTACCTACTACTCTGGATCTATGTTGCTTGCAATCTTTGCATCCACATGCCTATTCTGACTAACAGCCACTCAGAGCTTCCACAGGATTCTAGCAGTTGTTTTCTTTTTCTTTTTTTTGGCAAGTCTTGTATTAGATATTGGATAAAAGAGATTATAGCTGCTTTTCTTTGGTTTTCCTTCTTATTCATTCTGGTGACATTTTTAGAGTCCTGGTATGTATGTAAGAGATCTCAGCTCCTTTACATCCTAACACACCATCTTCCCATAATCCCTCCTAATTAATTTTGCCATTATTAAGGAAGTATATTTGGACTTTGTCTTGGCATCTATATTTCAAAAGAAATCTACGTTTACAGAAAAAATCTCACAGGGTTTTTGAGTAGGTTTGAGAGTGTCTGATGAAGGGAGTGTGATAAAAGGGTGACATTTAAATACTTAAATCTCACAATGAAAACTTCAAAGGGACTAATGAAGAGTTCTACAATACCTATGGATCACTGAAAGATCCAGATAACTTTGACCAGTAACTGAAGCACACTTAGAAGGCATGGATTCAAGTCTTACCCCGTTAGCTATTAGTTTTGTGTCACTGAACTAGGTTTAAGGATTCTAGTACCAAAATTTGCCATTAACTTGGTCTGCCCTCTAATACCACCAAGCCTTATTTTACTTCAGAGGGTTACTGTGAAAACTGAATGGGCTAATTGATTTAGAAAAACTTTGTAAACTAAGAATATACAAATGCATTAGGAATCATCTTTTTGAGGAAGTCATCTCTCTAGAGAGAAGAAGGCATAAATCTATCTCACAGTTCTTAAGGTAGAGATTATGTCATAAGCAACTATAAAATACGGCAATCATAACCAGAATAAATTAAATTCCACAACAAAAGTTAATTTAAAATGAAAATGACCCAACTGTCTTAGTTTTAAGGAAAAAGGAGTTCACAAGATAAAGGTGAATTGGAAATTGCAAAAGCAGCCACCTGTCTACCTGTTTTAGAGCAGAAAGAGGACAAAAATTTCCAGTGATTTCATAGATCTATATAGAACTCTCTGATGAGGAAACTCTCTCATCAATGCAGGTCAGCACATTATAGTCTTAGAAAACTACCTAGAGTCTAGAGAGGTTAAGGGGCTTGCCCAGTCAAGCTATTAGTCAGTTTGTGTCAGAGGTGGGATTTAAAGTCAGATCTCCCTGACTCTGATGCCAGCCCTCTATCCACCATAATACATTCCTTTCCTCTCTATTTCAGAAAACAGCAGGAAATTGTGAGATGAGTTGCCATTTATAATGTTCACAAATCATTACAGTGATTTACTGTGTAGTAGAGAGCACTGGGCTTGGAATTAGGTTTAATCTCAGCTATGTAAAAAGGAGACAGAGCATTTGACTTGGAGCCAGGAAGTCCTGAACACAGATCTGGTCTCAGACAATGACCAGCTGTATGACTCCAGGTAAGTTACTTTACCTCTGCTTCAGTTTCCTCAACTGTAAAATGCGAGATAATAATGGCATCTGCCTCCCAGGCTTTTTGTGAGAATCAAATGAGATCATTGTAAAGCCCTCAGCACAATGCCTGACATTTATTAGGCACTTAATCAATGCCTGTCATTCTTTCCCACTCTGCTATTTACTATATAATCAATGGCAAGTCTTCTAATTTCTTTGGGACTCAGCTCCCTCAACAAAAAAATAGGAATAATATTATTTATACTGTGGTAAAGACTCAAATGAGAATTTGTATGTGAAGCACTTTGTAAATAAGTTATTTTATAATTAACAAACCAAATTTAATCCAAACCATTCATCATCATGAGCTTTGAAGAATGTTTCTATGTACAAGAAGCAGTGTAATCTAAAGGGAAGAGCACCAGCTTCCTGGCTCTTCTCACAGGACCTGGGCAAACTTGCTAAGTCCCTTCCTCTCTCTGGTTTCTTTACCTATAATCAAATAAACACTTTGTGAATGGAGTGTTCAGTGCTAGAGATACAATGATGAAGAACAAGGGTCCTTCCCCTCGAGGAATCTATAATTTAATGAAGGGAGGGGGATAGAATACACAATTCGCTAGGAAATAAGGTGTAATTTAATAAGAATTGAGTACGGACCTAAACAAAGTAATAAGGGAAACACAAAAAGTGTGAGATCAAATAAGGAAACTGGGTTTGTTGATCTCCCTGTTACTAGTACTCTACAGTTCTATAAAGTCTTGGGCTTTCTCTAGTAGCCACTAATTAGGAGCTAAGATTCAAGCATGCTTCAACTTATTACAATATTTTAGGTACTTACAGAGTTTCCATTCTGAACGAGATTCCCCGACACCAAGTAGGTGACATTTAGCTGGGCTCCTGAATTTTCCTTTCTCTTCCTTTCAACATAATCATATAGCATCCTGATCCACACAAAACAGAAGAGGAGGAACAAGTAAATCAGGGGCTTCTTTTGATTGACTGCATATTCATCACAAGGATTTTGGTTTGGGTTTGGTCCCCACTCCTCCCTCCTACCATGGGATATCAGAGAAAATAGGAAAGAAAACAAATAAATGCCTTATGAGTTGAGAAAAAAAATCTTTTTAACATCAGTAGAACCTAAAGAATCATTTTTTTATAACTATCAAATATAGCTTTAACCACTCTCACTAAGGATCCTCCTTTCAGGGACCAAAAGAGATAATTCCATTAAATGAAATAATCAAAGACTCTTCTCTTAGTCTGATCATGACCCAAATCCAAACCAGGCAAGCTAAGTGATATGGTGGATAGAGCTCTGGACTTAAAATCTGGAAGCCTTGAGTTTAAATTAGATCTCAGACACTCAGACACACACACTAGCTGTGTGACCATGAGCAAGTTGTTTGCCTCAGTTTCCTCATTTGTAAAAATGAGCTAGAGATGGAAATGGCAAACCACTCCAGTTTCTTTGGGAAGAAAATCTCAAAAGGGGTCGCAAAGAGTTGGACATGACTAAAAACAACTACATAACACTAGTCCAGGCAAGGAGAAAGAGGGTGCTGCTGTTAAGTAGAACAACCAAGGATCTCTGGTCCACTCTAGTCCCTATTTTTATCCTCAGAGAATATAAGTTTTTCCCTCAATTTCCTCAAAGAAAGTGGTTAGGTCTTGGTAAAGAGGAAAAGGGGTTAAGAGCAAGGTATTATTTCAGTTGATAATTACAAGAAAACTAATTTGTAATTAGACCAAGGACATTTCAGATTAAAGTACTTTTCTAATATTACATTTTAATATGAACCCTAAAAAAGGAAGGGGAAGTGAAAGAGGAAGGGTGTGTTGAGGGATATCAGTATGCTACAACACCTACAAGCAAAACCTAGAAGAAAATCACAGAATTCTTGGAAGTGATGAAGGAAGAATCATATAAATGAAATGAAAGCTCCACAGGAAAGAGTGAGAAAGGAAAGTAAATTAATATGAGGAAACTGATGACTGGAGAAAAATCTTTATAACAATTATATCTGATGAAGAACATATCAAAGTATATAAGGAATTCACTTAAATAAACAAGAAGAACCATGCCCTAATAGATAGTCAAAGAATATGAATAGACTGTTTTTAAAGAAATCCAAATTATCAAACAAAAATGAAAAAAAATCTTCAAATTACTAGTAATTTGAGAAATGCAAATTAAAAAAACTTTGACATTCCACCTCACACTCACCAGATGACAAAAGAAAATATCATCATTGGAGGAGCTGAGAAAACAGGAAAATTAGAGCACTAATGATAGTACATATAAATACTGTGAAGTACAAATATATATGACAATAATATGAATTGGTCCAGCTAAGGAACTAAGTCCAAAAAGTCACTGAGCTGTGTTACTAAATAAACTGTGTCACAGCAGAAATACTACTAGGTCTATAATACAAAAGATTTTTTTTAGATACAAAAATATTTATGACTTCTTTTTATAGGAGTCAAGAACTGGAAACCAAGGGATACTGTAAAAGGAAATTCTTTATTCTCTGTCTACTTTACTTTAACACTTAGTCAACTCTTTCTTTTAGTACCCCTACTTAGTAGTGGTAGTCTCTTGGTGACCGAGAATGACAATTGTCTTTGTGCATTATCATCTATTGATGTATCCTCATGTGTCTTTGAAGTCCAAAGGCTGAGGCGCAAAGTTTGTGGCACATGGGGCATGGGACTCCAGTTGTTACGGGAGGTGCGGTTGTGGCCTGGTGTCAGCATTCACGCGCAGTGGCAAGATGTTGACAGCGTTCATCTTCAAAGGTGGTGGCGGCATGGTGAATGTGGGTATGACAGCTGCTTCTGTCAGAGGCAGTGAGTTCTAGTTGCTTTGGTGTAATGCCAGCCCACTTCAAGTTTGACTTTAGCTGATCCTTGAATCTTTTCTTTGGTCGACCTTGTTTCCTGAGTCCAGCTGACAGTTCACCATAGAAAACTGTCTTGGGTCTTGTCTCTGTGGGTCCATGCGGATGACATGTCCAGACCATCGTAGCTGGGTTTTGAGGACCATTACTTCGATGCTGGTACCTAGCTAACCACTAAGTAAAGAGAGCTCCACCCTTTTAACCCAATCAGTCAGAAACCTGTCAGTCAGTCAGAAACAATCTCATGATAAAAAAACTTTACACCTTCAGAGGCGTATGATAAGAATTAACACCTTCAGAGGTGAGAAGTAGATCCCACAAGACACTGCTCCCCTGTGCCGTGCTGAGCAATTTGGAAGCTGTGATTGGCCTCTGTGACGAGGGGAAAGGACAAGAAGCCACTATAAAAGGCCTTGAATTTCTGGGGCTGAGAAGCTGGCTTCAAGAAGAGGGTCAACTTCAGGAAGAGTCAGCTTCAGGAGTCATCTTCAGCTCAAGTCTTGACCTGCCTCTTGGAGGGAACTCAGGTGAGTGAATAGCTGGCTTTCCTTTCCTAAATTCCAGAGAGAGTTTAACTTTGGTTGAGAGAGTTAAGAAGTTGTGCCTGGCTGAGTTGAGCACTGGAGCAATATATAGTGTGATAGGCTACACATCTTCTCTATTCCTTTTTTGTATTTCTCTACTTTTACTCTTTCTACCTCTTTTGTAAATAAAAGCTATTAAAAGTCATTTTGACTTTGAACTATAATTTTTTAAATTTGCGACCACCATATTATTTATAATTTTCATATATTTTAGTCAAACCAATAAAAAGTAATTCCTACAATACCCAGCTATTAGAGAATGGCTAAACAAATTATGGCATATGGATGTAATAGAATATTATTTCACTGTAAAACATAATGAAAAGGATCATCTTAGATTAACCAGGAAAACATATAAAGTGATACAGAATGAAGTGAGCAGAATAAAGAGAATAATATATTCAAGAACATTATAAAGAAAAATCAACTTTGAAAACAAGTCTCTGATCAAAGCAGTAATGATAACAATAGGACTGTGAATTTTAGATTTTCTCCATTTTGCTTAGTCTTAGAATTCTAGTAACCAGGAATGTATACAACCCTACTTAAGGATTAAGTGTTGAGGATGACCTATGACCGACATGTGCTAGCAAGTGACAAATCAGAAACAACTGACAGATCCCCAGGCTGCCCTAAGCCAAGCTTAACCTACCATTGGTACATGTGAGACACAGGAAGTGATGTAAAGAACTGTCTATATATTTCATGTCACTTCCATGCTCGCTCTGTCTGTCTGTCTCTCTGTCTCTGTATTTGTCTCTCTCTGTCTCTGTATTTGTCTCTCTGTGTCTCTGTCTCTGTCTCTCTTTCTCTCTCAGACGTTGGGGTCTTTCAGCATTGGGAGCTCGTGGCGGCATTCTTAGCATACTTGGTGAGTGGTTTAGGCTGATTCCTATTTCCTTTACCTCCTAAAGCGCTATCCTCCCCCAGGAGGCCCCTCATCTCGGAGGAGGTCTTGTGGCTGGAAGCCAAGCTAGATTGAGAAGGCCCCTTAGCCTAGGCCTCTGAACTCCTATCTGGCTTGCCAGAGCAGTCCAATTCCATTTTCTCTCTCTCTTCTTCTTAATTTCTTCCCTCTATTATAATTAAACCACCATAAAAATCCCAAACTGACTTGAGTATTTTATTGGGATTGAAATTCAATCCCTGGCGACCACTAGTATAATATATAATCAACAAGTACTTCACAGTTTGCAAAACACTTTACAAATAGTATCTCATTTATCCTCACCATAACCCTAGGATGGAGATACTTTTATGATTCCTATTTCACTGATGAGAAAACCAAGGCAGGAAGAGGCTAAATGACTTGCCCAGGTAGCCATAAAGCTTGTAAGAATCTGAGACTGGATTTGTACTCAGGTCATTCTGATTCCAGGCCCAGTGTCCCATCTGTGCCACCACACCAAAAGGACTAGCTCCAATTTGAGAAGAATGAAGATGAAACATGCTACCCATCTCTTTACAAAGAGGTGTTGGACCCAAGATGAAGAATAAGGTATACATTTTCAGAAATAGGCAATGTTGGAATTTGTTTTGCTTGACTGCATATTTGTTACATGGGCTTTTTCTTTTTGTTTCAGTGAGGTAGGGAGTGTGAGTTTAAGGGTAGACAGAAATAATGTAGTCAAAAAGAAGAAAGCAAAGTCATTATGGCACTTTTTTTTAAATGCTAAGAAAAGAAAGACCAGAAAGAAGCACAAACAAGCAGGATAGCTTTGAAAGCTATTGAATATATACTTTAAAATAAAAACAAGCAATTCCTGAGAGGTCAGCAATTTCATATGCAATCCTTTTCTTCTTTTCTATTATGTAAATAAGTATTCATTTTATTTAGTGTTTATTAAGTTCAGAATAAAAGATTTTTTAAAAAGGCAAAGGAAATGAGAACTATAAAGGCAAGAATGAGAAAGGATATGAAACTGCTAAAAGAAAGATTTAGAAAGACAATACATAGCTAAACAAAAGAGGTACAAGATCTTAACTTGAGTAATAAGCTCCTAGAAAAATCAGAAAATTGAAAAAATAGTTAATAATAGCTCACATTTATTTACCTTTTACTATGTGCAGGCACTGGGCTAAGCACTTTATAATTGTTATCTCATTTGGTACTCACAACAACTCTGGGAAGTTTTTTTTACAGATAAGGAAAGTGAGGCAGAGATTAAGAGATTTGCCCAAAGTCACACAGTTAGTAAATACCTAACGCCAGATTTAAATTCAGGCCAGTACTCTATCCACTGAACCATCTAACTATCCTAATACTAGAACTGAATGGAAAGAATGAAAACATCACAGGGAAGGATGATAGAAGGAAAAAAAGAGTGGCAAGGAAAATGAATGTAAAGATCTTGCAGTGAACCCAAATGAAATGGATTATCTGTGATAAAGGATAAAAGGTTTGCAAAAACTGTTGCAAAAACTGAGAGATGTAAACCTTAGAGAATGATTGACAGGAGCATGTGACTAAGGGTCACATGGGAGCCTGAACCTTGGGATCTGGGAAAATTCTATGCCCAACGATTGCTTCATCTCAGAGTCTGCTCTCCTGGAAGGACAAAAGGCTTGAAGAGGATTTTCTCCTGTGACCAACAGAGGAAAGGAATTTTCTGGATCTGGCTGCTGGCAGTATCAGTAAGAAGATCTCTAGACCTACTTGGACATCTACCAACAGATCCTGGCCCTATTTGATTGGACTCTTGGTGTGAGACTTGGATATTAGAAAGTTAATGCTTAGCTTAGTAATATAGTTTGGATAATTAATAGATATTAGCTTTTAAATTAAGTATAAATTTACTCCTAAACCCATTTTCCTTCCTACCCTTCCCAAACAATAAATCTGAATTTTTATATGTTGCCTCTTGTTCTTTCCTCACCCCAAATCCTACCACAACAAAAAGACCCTCCAAAATAGAATATGCCAATGTTTACATAGTAACGAATTTTCATCCTCTAATCTGGGGAAACTATCATTTCTGATCTCTAATCTCAGTCTCAAATATGTTACACAGAAGTGGAATTACAACTTTAAAAAGTGAAATTGGGAAGAGCAACTCAACCAAATCAAGAACAAGTATAATTCCATACTGGAAGAAACACAATAATGAAAGCATTGAGGGATCAAGTTTTTAAAATATCTCAAAGAAGGAAAAATAGCAAATGAGTGTAAAAAATTGTAAATGTTAGCATTATCCCCCTACAGGTGACTCAGATAGATAGCATCAGTAACTACTGACCAATGTGCCTTTCTAATAACTGTAGAATTTTTATAATAATCTACACATAACAAGGGGGTCCTGGAGGAAAATGTGAAAAGTGAACAGATAGGGGCAGCTAGGTGACACAGTGAAAGAGTGCCATGCCTGGAGTTGGGAGGATCTGGGTTCAAATCTAACCTCAGACACTTCCTAGCTGTGTGACCCAGGGCAAGTCATTTAGCCCTAACTGCCTACCATTTATGGCTCTTCTGCCTTGGAAACCATACTTGGAATCAATTCTGGGACAGAAGGTATGGGTTTAAAAAAAAATAAAAGGAAAAGCTAACAGAATAGACATCTTCATGTCACAACCACCTGAAAGATAGAAAAAATACAAAATTTGATGTTTGTTGAGTTTATTGAACAATACTGTGTGTTGATTTTAAGGCAGAAGAATGGTAAGGGCCAGGCAATGGGAGTTAAGTGACTTGTCCAGGGTCACACAGATAGTATCTGAGGCCATATATGAAGCAGGATTTCCCATCTCTAAGTCTCGCTCTATAATAGAGAGATACTGAGGTGCCAGTTGTAATAGAGATACTGGGGTGCCAGTTGTAATAAAGGGGATACTCTGTGATAAGAGAGATACTTCCTGGGTTTCTATTGTAATAGCAGGAAACTTCTTGAGGGGTGTCTATTAATCAATGTAAACCTCAAATTTCCTTAGACTTATAAATGTTGGAAATTTCACCATTGGGATATTTCATACTTGGAAAATTTCTTACTGATAGTCTATTGGAATGGGAACCCCATTGGCATGGGAGGTTCTTTCTCTTCCCTTCTTAAGATTACTTTAGGACAGAAACCCTTTGCTGAACAATGGAAAGGACTTTGACCTATGCTTAAGCATAGAACAGGAATTTCTTTGAGTCTTGATTGATTTTAGAATTGATACAATGGAGATACTTGGAATAAATCTCCACCCTATTCAGTCCTAATAGGATTGAGTAAGGGCTGCAGCCTAGATCAAAATTTAATTATTCCAATCTCTACCATACTCAAGTTAACAGGATTTAGAAAGGGCTGTAGCAAAGGAGAAAAGATTTAATCATTTGAAAATATGACCTTCAACAGACATGTGCAAAGGCCAGAAACCTCTGGGCGGTCCTGGGTTAAGCTAGAGCCTCCATTGACAGGGAAATTGATGAACAGGGATTGGTAGATGTGAGGACTGAGGGGAGGCAACTTGGAGGGTTTCCTTAAAGATAGGGGGTCTGAAGACTCAGGGAGGTGGTTGAGGTTTTGGTCGGTGTGGTTCCTGGGCTCTGAGAAGGCTTGCTCTGAAGGAAGCTGAAGGTGGGGGCCTCTGAGACTGTTTCTCCATTTTGGACACGTGAGTGATAGGGACTGATCTCTTTTCTTTGCCCCAGCTATCTAAGGGCTTGGGCCTTTTGGCCCAGCCTAAACAGAAGGGGTATTTAAGCCCTATTCCCTTCTCTCCCTTTTTCTCTCTATCTCTAATTCCTTTCTTACTCCTATTGTAATTAAACTCCAAAAAAGGCTGACGGCTGACTTGAGTTTTTCATTTAGGAATTACATAGCTGATTCCTTGGCGACCTTAAATTAATATATATCAGTCTTTTAAAGTGATTCCCTTGTTACATCAATACTAGATGGCTTTATGGATCAAGATTTTTCCTACCCTCCACCCTTCACCTCCCTCTTCAAAAGCCTTTCAGCTTTCGCCCCTCCCCTCTCCTTCCCAAAGTAAACTATGAGGTCTCAGAGGAAATACGCTTTTCTCTTTCTTTCTCAAATAAGGAGGTTTATTGGGGAAGACAGGACATGGTAGAGGATGCGGTAAAAGGGATGGGGGTTTCCCTAGTCTCTACAATGAAGGTTAGGAGGATATTGGGAAAATGGCAGTTCTGTCACAACTGTGACAGAGTCTGTCAGGGAGGTATTAGGACAAATATTTTTCTTCTTTCTTCTTTTAACTAGCCAGATAAATATCAGTCAGTCAGCAAAAGCTTCAGGGTCTTCAAACAGCTAAAACTTAGTTCAAAAACCAGAAATCCCAGCTTCTTCTCCACCACTCTGTCAGAAGCCACCAAAGGTCTCTCTCTGCCTAGGTCGGAAGTAAGTTCAGCCCAGTTCAGCCTAGCTTGACTCCAACTGTCTTTCCTGGTAACATTCCAAATGGAATGTTCCTTTTGATTGACAGCTCTTCTGTCCTCAGCTTTGTGTTGCATGCTTGCCTTGCAAATTCTTTCTTACACAGCTCTCAATAACCTGAGCCAGCTAGCTGCCTCATTGGGTTATTTTTTTTAAGCATTTAATTCAAGAAACAAAATGAATTATTAAATACTTTCCTCTATCAAAATGTCTCCCACAAAAATGTTAAGATTATATAAGACTTTGAGAACTTTCACAAGAAAATGATCTTTGAACAATGGTCATCTGAGAAACAATAAAAAAGAGATGCATTTTCAAAGGCACTCAAATTCATCTCTCACAGAAGATGCTACAAACAAAATCCAAGTGGAAGAAATATTCTCCAGAGATGGTGAGATCCACCAGATGCACCTGTTTGTGGAAAATAAGGTGTCAACTGAAACAATCCCCCAAACACTCAAGGAAACCCAAGAATACTCACAGAAGATGAATAATCCATAGAGGATAAAACTGATGGAATATGCCTGCTGTGAAGACTATGAATTGCAGCTAGAAGTCAATTACATTGAGGTAGTTCACCAGTACATCTATCTTAGATAAACAATGAGTTGGGCACAGAACAGGAGGAAGAGAGAAAAGTGGGTGGATTTGGGAAATAGTGCAGCAAAGTCAACAATCCTAAACTGCTCTCTATCAAAAAAGTCCATCTTTTAAACATCAATAGTCTTCTGGTCATATTATATGGCTGCAAATCAAAAAACACAATATCTAAATAATCAAAATCTGAGGACCCAAAAGGACAATGGAAATAGTATACAATAGATATGCGTAAGTTATAGAATATTACCAAGTAGAGTAAAAGATATCCAGAAAATGAAAAATGAGTTAGGCCAGCCTTATAGAAAGGGATGAATAATCTGAATACTTCAGTGGTAGGGAGCTTCATAAAAACTTGTTAAGAACAACAAAAGTAATAATGAAATTATCAATCAATGTTCTTTTCCACTTGTCCTAAATAAGTACAATTCATAACAATAACCTAGTTTTGTTTCAAATGGAAAAAAAACTTGGAGCTTACTAAAAACAAAGTAATTATAATCAGTAATGTTTTTGAATAATCTAGTTACTTACTGTTTGGCCTGGTTAACATGGACCCCTAGTGTGTAGCTGAGCCATTTGTAGGTCACCTAGAAGAGAAAGCAATTTTCAAAATGTTATGAAGTATCAAAATGATCATGTAGACCACAGAGTACAAACCCACTCCTACAAATCTAACAAATACAAGCTAAAAAAAAAAAGGTAGTCCCTTCCCTCAAGGAGCTTTCATTCTAGGTGCCACACTTGATAAAGTGCTAAACTTGGAGTAAGGAAGACCTGAATTCACATCCAGCCTGAAACTATTACTTACTATTATAAGAAGTTGCAGGTAACTAGAAAAACAGCTCATGACTACTCCTGGAAAAGGAGAAAGCAAACTGACTGGATTTTATCACGGCTAGGTGATGCTGTACACAGAGTGCTAAACTTTTTTACTAAAGACTTAAACTGAATCTTGTCTTGGATATTAACTAGTTGTGTGAACCTGGGCAAGTCACTTAACCTTATTCAGCCATCAGTTTCCTTACCTAAAAATAGGGAAAAGAGCCATCTCTACCTCAGGAAGTAGTTTTAAGGAACAAACGAGATAATTATGATGAAGCACTTAGGAAACCATAAAGTACTGCATGAATGTTAGCTGTAATCATTATTTTATATACCAAAGCTACAGGAAATACTATTTCTTAGGGACTAAGAGTCATCATGTATTACCATACTAAAGACAAGTATTTATGAAAAGTTCACCAAGAAATTAATTGCAGTTTATGCATCATCAATCACGGATTAACATGTTGTAGAGAAATTCTGAAAAGAACTTGATTCTACAAATTAAATCAATACATGGTCTGATATGTGATGATTTCAATGCAAAGGTAGGAAAAGGTAAGGATGGGGAGAAATATACAAGAAAATATGGTCCAGGAGAAAGAAACAAGAGAAGCCAGAGAATTTCAGATTATAGAGAAGAAGCTACATGCCTCTATACCATGAAACCTTTCTTCAGAAAAAGAATTAGAAGCAGTGGACAGACAAGCACCAACTATAACAAGGACTGATCACATTTTAACAGGAAGAGATTTAACATGGATATTATTTGTGTACAATCAGACCATCTTCCTGTGAGAACTAAAATGAGAATTTACAATAAAAAGAACAAATATGACAATAGCAATAACAGCTAGCATTTATAATATAGTACCTTCTATGAGCCACATATACTAAGTATATTTTATATATATGTTTATTTGATTTTCATTTTTTTAAATGGCATATAATTAAGAATTCGACCCTGAATTATTTAAGCCATTGAAAATCAGAAATGGGAAAGGGAAAAGAAAAATAATGATACCTAACATAATAGTTTTATCCCCGAGTTAAACCAAAGTAAATTAACTCCTAAAACTTGGACACCTGTTCATTCATTCACACTCTAAAGACCAAATGGATGAAGAATATCTTCCAGATTCCAATATTCATGTGATGACTCCTATAAAGTGCTTATACAGAAGAGAAAATGAGAAAGAAAATTGGGTGGATGCCCTCTAGTGAACTTTCTGAAGAATGTACACAAGAACAGCACAGAACGAGAAGACATGCATCTGCCTAGATGGTGAGAATTTCCAAATGGGTAAGATCAGGGATCTATTTGAGGATATATGAACCACTATTAAGTAATATCAATCAATACATTTATTAAACACTATGTATTAGGCACTTTGCTAAGTGCTGGGAATACAAAAAGAAGCAAATACAAATCCCTGACTTCAAAAAACTTAACATCTAATGAGGGAAAAACAGAAAGGTGGCAAAGTGGATAGAAAGCCAGGCCTAGGATTGGGAGGACTTAGAGTCAAATCTGGTCTCAGATACTTTATAGCTATGTGATGCTGGGCAAGACACTTAACCATACTGTCTAACCCTTACCACTCTTCTGCCTTGGTAGCAATACTTAGTATAGTCTTAAAAATAATAACAATGGAGTAGACAAAATGCTAAAAAACATATTTTTTAAATGCTACATGCAGGATATATAGGAAATAATTAAAAGACATAATTAGAATTAAGAGAGGTTAGAAAAAGCTTCTTGTAGAAGATGGGATTTTAATTGAGACTTGAAGGAAACAAAGGAAGATAGTAGACACAAAGGGAGAAAGCATTCCAGACATTAAGGACAGCCAAAGAAAATGCCTAGGCTCTGGAGATGGAATGCCTTGTTTACGGCACAGACAGAAGGCAAGTGTCACTGGATGGAAGAATACATAGTGGAGAATAAGGTTTAAGAGGACTATAAAGGTAAAAGAGAGCTAGGTTATAAAGAATTTTGAATGGAAGGCTTTGTATTTGATCACGGAAACAATAAGGAGCAATTGAAGTTTACTGAGTAGGAGTGACACTGAAGGGTAGGAAAATCTTTTTAGAGTATGCATGACAGGCTAATTCTTGGCAACAGTTTGGATATTAGTAGGGGTGGGAGATAGTAGAGAATCCAGAATGATTCCTAGGCTGTGAGCCCGGCATTAGAAGAATATTATTACCCTCTACAATATTAGAAATAGGGAAAAAGACTTGTACGAAAATATTCATAACTCCACTCTTTGTGGTGGCAAAAAATTGGAAAATGAGGGGATACCCTCCAATTGGGGAATGGCTGAACAAATTGTGTTATCTGTTGGCGATGGAATACTACTGTGCTGAAAGGAATAATGAACTGGGGGAATTCCATGGGGACTGGAATGACCTCCAGGAAGTGATGTAGAGTGAAAGGAGCAGAACCAGGAGAACCTTATACACAGAGACCAATACACTGTGGTACAATCGAATTGAATGTAATGGACTTCTCTACTACCAGCAATGCAATGATCCAGGACAATTCTGAAGGACTTATGAGAAAGAATACAATCTACATTCAGAGGAAGAACTGTGGGAATAGAAACACAGAAGAGAAACAATTGCTTGATCACATGGGTCGATGGGAATATGACTGGGGATATAGACTCTAAACAATCACCCTAGTGCAAATATCAATAATATGGAAATAGGTCTTGATCAATGACACATGTAAAACCCAGTGGAATTGCTCACTGGACACAGGAGGGGGAGGGGAAAGGTGAGGGAAAGAACATGAATCTTGTAACCATAGAAAAATATTTTAAATTAATTCATTAAATAAAATTTTTCAGGGGTAAAAATTAAATAAATAAAAAATACAGTAATAGGAAAGGTTTACAAGACACAAAGGAAAAATAAACAGTCCCCAATAAAGCTACCTATATTTGTAAAAACTATTAGACTAGGGGCATCCCAAGGGCTTTTTAGCATCAGAGTGCTTAACCAAAGGAGGTAATATTACCCTTGAATGTTCTACTCAGTAGACTAACCATGAAAAATTCCCTGGGCTTTTTAGGCAGAAGTTTACCCAATTCTGGTGGTTTCAGAGAAATTAAATGATTTAACCACAAGTTATTCTTTCTTAAAATGTGATTATTATTAATGGCTTATAAGAACAGTGGTCTCCACCACGTCCCTTTCACAGGGAGCCCTCAAGGTTAAATCTATTTTCATAATAATATTACTTGCCTATTAAAATAATCCCCTTTCAGACTACCTATCTGTGTGAAGCCACATTTTCTTCATGTATTTCAACCAAAACAACAAACCACAACAGACTAACTGCAGAAGCAGGTATGAAAATCTGTCTTCTATTAAACCAGACATTTTATAAAGAGATTTACCAAAAAAAAAAAAAACACTGCTACTTTTGTCATTATTTTTTTTGATTTGGAAGTTATTTTTCATTAAAATGCTACTTGTTAACATATAATGGCTTTATTACTGTTATCTGTAAATATTTTAAAATTCTAAACTTATCTATTTGAATTTCCAATATGGATATAACTCACTGAATAAAATCGCTCTGAGAGGTCCTCAATAATTTTTAGAATGAAAAAGTTTGAGAACTGTGTAGTAGATATGGAAACTTGGTGAATTATAGTGGGGGGGGGGAGAATTTGACATATGTACAACTGCTATATTAAAGTAATAATGTGACCTAAGTTCAGGTGCCATAATAAAAACAGCTTTGGAAGGAACATGGACAGACTTGAATTTTGTTTACATTTATTACACTGTATAACAATTTGATGCTTCTGTAATTTAAATATATAACTATATGTAAACTCTTTTATTTTTCTTTTTATTCCAGTGTGGTTGGCCTTGAATGGCAGATGGATGGAAATCAGTTGTGCTTTCAATTTAAAATCGATCCCATGATGTCTCACAATCAGATAGAGTACTATTTTATCACAGGCCAATGCAGAGCTGGGTGGAGTAGTGGCTACAGCCAGGCTCTGGGTCAGATAGCTCTGGTTTCTAGTCTTGCTGCATCTGACTCAGTCTGTGACCTTGGGGCAAAGCAAGACCATTTAGCACTATAAGCTGCAGAGGTACAAATCTGAATGGCAATCACAAGTCTGGTCCCCCCCCAAAAATTCCAAGTATTGCTCCTTTTCCCTTATCCTGCCTGTTCATACCTACTTTCTAGAGCCTTCTCTGTCAATTATCTCCAGTGATTCCTGTCTATATACTGTTTGGGCATAGTTGTCTGCATGCAGTTTTCTTCATTAGACTATAAGCTCCCTGAGAAAAAGGCCTAATTTTTGCCTTTTTTCACATCCCCAGAGCTTACTACAATCAATGCCTAGCACATAGCAGATGTTTAGTATATGCATATTGGGGGGTGGGGAGGTCAGCTGAGTGGCACAGTGAATAGAGCCAGGCCTGGAGGTGGGAATACCAGAGTTTGAAACTGGCCTCAGACTCTTCCTAGCTGTGTGATCCTGGGCAAGTCCTTTAATCCCCATTGCCTAGCCCTTGCTGCTCTTCTGCCTTGAAATCAATAACACAGTATTGATCTAAGATGGGAAGTAAGAGTGTAAAAATAAATAAACCAATAAATGCAAGTTGACTTGACAGTTGACCTGAGATGGAGCCTAGGATAGAATCCACAATATTCTAAGAGGCAAAGAGATAAGGAGGAAAGGCATTTCAGAAATGCCAGACAGCCGGTACCTTTAAAGGCTCTTTGCAGGGAAAGCAAAGCAAGCAGGTAGTTCGGTTGCATGAGGAGCCATGAACCATAACACTAAACCAGGAAAGGTGGGCTGGCAGCTAAGACTAGAAAGGCCCTAAAAGAGAAACTCGCATTTTATTCTAGAGGAAACAACAGCCTTAGGCTCTTCCTCTCCTCTAGCTCACTCTCTCCCAGGCTTCCGCCTGTCACAGCCCTAGAAGTGCAGGATCCCATAGCCTCCACTGCACTTCCTCCACCTCTACAGTCAAGCGCAGAGCGGGAGGTGGGGTAGGGGTGTGACCCCAACACGCGCATGCCCGTGAGCACGAGGACTCCCAGGCACGAGCTCAGCTCGCGGGAATCCTCTCCCTCCAACCTGCGTCGGGACCTTCCCGCCCTCCTCCTTCCTTCGCCCCAGGCTCCTCACTATCTTGTTCTGGTCCGTGACGAATTCGTCGATGTTCTCCAGGTAGAGCTGGTCCGCCATAGCGATGGAGTTCGACAATCCCCAACTTCCGTCTCTGACGCTGCAGCAGCCGCCGCCACGATAAATACAGCTCCCGCCGGCGGGAAACGAGTCTCCCCGCACTGAAGGGCTGGAACAAGTACTTCCGGCGGGGTCGGGGTTTCCATGGCGACGGCGGCGACGCACTACGGCGGCCCCGGAGGGGTCAAAGCGGAGGCGGGGTTGGGCCGACTGTCACTGGGAAAGAAAAGATTCCTGCTCACGTGACCTGAAAGAGGCAGAGGTGGAGGAAAGGGGAGAAGAGGAACAGCGGGAGAGAGCAATCTGAGGTCAGAGTTCATGATTCCAAACTTCCAAATGGAAAGGACCTTGGAAGTCTAGTCCAACTCCCTTATTTTACAGAAGAAGGAACTGAGGCCCAGAAAGGTCTCTCACTCCAAATCCAGAGCCCAGGAAGGCCTCTCCTCTTTTTCTTTTTCCCTTTTTCCCTTTGCTGCCAGAACCTCAGTTTCTATACCTGTAAAAATAGAAATATTCCATCCATGAGAATCCTTCTACCCAGTAGCAAGCAGCATTTCTGTAATGTTGTGAGTACTTTAACAAACATTATTTTACCCCCACAACTGAGAAGGCATTACAATTAACCCCATTTTACAGATGAGGAAATTGAGCAAATAGAGGTTAAATGACTTGTCCAAGGTCACACAGCACTAAGGATCTGAATCGAGATTTGAACTCAAGGTGTACACTTTGAGGACCTAGCCCCTTGATTCAGGTTCCAAATATGGAAAAGTGTAAATACTCAGAATCCGAAAACTTGGGCTTCAGTCTCATTTCATCTCTGAAATGGGACTACATAGTAGAAAAAGTGATGTATTTGGAGTAAGAGAGATGGTAATGAAATCTACCAAAGCTGATAAGGTGACCAAGAAAAGTGCTATGAAGGATGAAGAGAAGAGGGCACCAGACTGAACCTTGAGGAACTATGGTTGGAAGGCATGACTGTGTATGAGAATCCAGCAAAGCAGACTGATGGATGATCTGATTGGTAAAGAGAGAACAGTGTCCTGAAAACCTACAGAGGAGACAATATCACTAGTAAGAAGGCATCAACCAGTGAGTGTCAAAGGCAGCAAAGAAGTCAAAAAGAATAAAGATTAAGAAAAGGTCTCTGGATTTGGTAATTAATGTAAGTAAAATGCGATGAAGAAGAGTGGAGGAGAGGGAGCTCACAGCAAATAGCCTCAGTTTTTTCTGTAAAATACGAGAAGAATTTCTCAGTTGAAAGAATGAGGGGAAGAAGATTTGAAAAGGGATGAAAGGGTTTTGAAGAGCCAATTTGGAGAGTAGAATAGTGAGCTGATAAAGTATGGAAAAATTGTCTAGCAGCACTGAGGGCCCATTTAAGATTGTGACAAATTTGTAGTAATCCATTTAGAATAGTTGCATGATTTTTTCCACCTTTGTCCAGCAGCACATGTATAGGAACAAAGGCAGCAGATGGTGAGAGTGATCCAACGCTGAGGCTTAGTAGGGCACAAGTGGTAATATGGAGATGGTATATTTTTGGGTATTAGCAACACAAGGGGTATGACCATCTTTGTATGTGGCTAAAGTAGAGAAGAGAAGTAAACAATGGAAAGTGATTAAGTTGAGGACCTGCATGGTTAGGGTGTTTGACAGACAGTAAATATGCTCCATTTAGCTATTAGTTTGTATTAGGTGATTAAAATTAAGCACCTAGGTGGCACAGTGGATAAGAATACTGAACTTTGATTCAGGAAAACATGAGGTCAAATCTGTCCTCAGATACTTAACAGCTATGTGATCCTTATTCAAATCATATAATCTCTATCCCCATTTCCTCATCTGTAAAAAGAAGTTAATGGCAGCTACCTCCCAGGATTGTTGTGGGGATCAAATGAGATGCTTTTTGTAAAATGTCTGGCACATAGTAGGCATTTGAAAATGCAATGCTTATTTCCTTCTTTCCTTCCTTTAAAGAAGATAAAATCACATAATGTTTGTAAAGCACTTTGAAAACTTTAAAATACTATAATTATCAAATGATTTATAATATCCCATCCAGTTTTGAATTAATGATCCATGACAAACTATTTTTCAGCCACTCTTTCTATCTTATATTTTCATTTCTTGTTCATTTCTTAAATGTGAATATAGAACTTTTTAAATTTAATCTTATTGATTAATTAAGAAAATGTTTCCATGGTTTCATGATTCATATTCTTTCCCTCCCTTTCTCACATCCCTCCCTCCCATAACCAACATGCAATTCCACTGGGCTTAACATGTGACATTGATCAAGACCTATTTCCATATTATTGATATTTTCACTAGGGTGATCGTTTCTCTAAACGATCTCAGTGTCCCCAATTCCCATTAACCAATGTGGTCAAGCAGTTGTTTTTCTTCTGTGTTTCTGCTCCCACAGTTCTTTCTCTAGATGTGGATAGCATTTTTTCTTATAAGTCCCTTAGAAACATTTTGGATCATTACATTGCTGCTAGTAGAAAAGTCCATTACAACCAATTGTGCCACAGTGTATTTGTCTTTATGTATAAGGTTCTCTTGGTTCTGCTCCTTTCACTCTGCATCATGAATATAGAACTTTAAATTTGTCCCTATTAAAATCATCTTATTGAGGACACAGAATAAACCTACATAAATCATCAGCATTTCTATATACTGCCAACAAAGTCTAATAGCAAGAAATAGAAAAAGAAATTCCATTCAAAATAACTATAGACAATATAAAATACCTGGGAGTATACCTTTCAAAACAAACCCAGCAACCACATAAACCTAATTACAAAACACTCTTCATACAAAGTCAGACCTAAACAATTGGGAAAATATTAATTGCTCATGGATAAGCCAAGCCAATATAGTGAAAATGACAATTCTATCTATATTAATTTACCTATTCAGTGCCATACCAAACTATCAAAAAATTATTTCATAGAACTAGAAAAATAACAACAAGATTTGAATGACTTCCGGTCAAGATGGTGGCGTAGAAGCAGCGAAAGTTCAGACCTCGGAAACCCTTCCTTACCGATCGCAAACAGAGTGTTCCTAGGCCACTGAAATTCAAGCTGAACAACAGGATAGATCTGGGGAAACCTCCTCCTGGACCTGGATCAAAAGGTACCACACCCCAAAAGCCAGAACCCTAGATCACTCGGATCTAAGGGGTAGACAGAAAGAAGGTCCCAGGACCCATCCCCCCCAACCCAGAGTGCTGAGCCCACAGCAGCAGCGGGAATCTCAGGGCTCTGAGGAATCACCTTGAAAGCAACCTGAGCCAGTCGCTGGGGCGCCCAACACAGACGGCAGGGAAACATAGAGAGAAGGGGGAAGCCTGTAACCCCCTGGCTAGGTCCTTCCATCTGAGTCTCAAGGGAGGTCCCAGCTTTAGGGCACCAGCTGAACCCAATCCCATCAGGAGCCCTCAGAGCTACTGAAAGGACAGAAAACTCAGGGCTGGCAAAGGGGTTGCTCCGAAGAGCTTACCTTGAAAGTAACCCAGGCCAGTTTCCCGGCATTCAACACAGACTGTGGAAGAGGAGGTTGCTGCTTTTTTTTCTTCCTTTTTTTGGCTCGGGGATCATTTGGCCCACACCACCTGAACCTAATCCCATCAGGAGCCCTCAGAGCCCAGGCAAGCCACGACCCCTCCCCCCTTAGAGAGCAGGGTCTTCTGAAAAAACAGAAACCTAGAGGCGAAGTCAAGATGGCAGCCTAGAAGGAGCATAGACCTGGCAGCCTGGCCAGAGCTTTGGAGATCCTCCATATCTGCTTAAGCCATCCAGGAAGTTTAAAACTCAGAGTAAACCCAGCCCAACTAAGCTGAACTCAATCCCATAAAAAGTCTCCAGAACACAGGGAAGCCCAGGTTCCCCATCCATCCTCATTGACTGCTGGACCTTAAGCCAATCAAAAGCCTCCAGAGGACAGGAAAGCTCAAACTCCCAACAACCCTCCCCCAGAGATTACACCAAGAGATCCTCTGTTAAAGCTCCAAGAGGGGAGACTGATAGAAGTCCCCAAAAAACAAAAAAATGAGAGGAACAAGAGCACAGACAAATACAGGGAGGAAAGAAGGGGTGAGTTTGAACAAACAACAGAAACAGAAGAAAGAAACTACAATAGACAGCTACTACTCACCAAATGGAACAGAGGGGGAAAGATCAGCAAACGATAAACCAGAAATCCCAGCTAATTGGATACAGGCTGTGGAAGAACTCAAAACACAACTAAGAGAGGCTGAAGACAATTGGGAAAAGAACTTAAAAATTAAGATAAGTCATCTGGAAACAGAGGCACTTGAACTAAAACAAGAAAATAGTGTCCTGAAAGCCAAAATCATCCAGCTGGAAAATGAGGCAAAGGAGATAAAAGATGAGGCAAAGGAAATGAAAGACAAGATAAAGAGGATGAAAGACGATCTTCAAAGAAAATCAGACCAGAAGGAAAAAGACGACCAAAAAGCCAGAGATGAAATCCAATCTTTAAGAACCAGAGTAAAACAACTAGAATCAAGTGACCTCACAAGGCAGCAGGACACTATAAAACAAAACAAAAAGAATGAAAAAATTGAGGAAAATGTGAAGCATCTCATTCATAAAACAGACAATTTAGAAAATTGTTCAAGAAGAGACAATTTAAGAATAATTGGACTACCAGAAGACCACGACAAAAGAAAAAGCCTGGACATAATACTAGAGGAAATTATCCAGGAAAATTGTCCCGAGATCCTAGAACAAGAGGGGAAAGTGGAGATTGAAAGAATCCACAGATCACCCCCTGTATTTAATCCCCAACGGACAACACCCAGGAATGTTATAGCCAAATTAAAAAACTATCAGACCAAAGAAAAGATATTACAAGCTGCCAAGAAGAAGCCATTCAGATACCATGGAAACACGGTGAGGATAACATAGGATCTGTCTGCATCCACACTGAAGGACCGAAAGGCATGGAATACGATATTCCGGAAAGCAAGGGAACTAGGCCTATAGCCAAGAATAAAATACCCATCAAAACTGACTATATTCTTACAGGGGAAAGTATGGTCATTTAACACAACAGAAGAGTTCTAAGCATTCATAAATAAAAGACCAGACCTGAACAGAAAATTTGAAGTCCAACCACAGAACTCAAGAGAATCATCACAAGGTAATTTAAAAAGAGGGGGAAAACAACAACAACAACAAAAAAGTTTTTTTAATAGACTCAATTAGTTAAAATTATATGTATCCCTATAAGAAAAAAAATAACAACAAAATTCGTCTGGAAGAACAAAAAGTCAAGAACATCAAGGAAATCAATGAAAAAAAATATGAAGATAGGTGGCCTGACCAAACAGATCTCAAACTATACTATAAAGTGGTAATCATCAAAACAAGCTGATATTAACTAAGAAATAGAGTAATGGGTCAATGGAATAGATTGGGTCTATGTTAGCAAGCCTATGGCACAGAGGGGAAACCTCAGAGCCCTCTCTGTGGGCACACATGCCATCTCCCCAGCACAGATTTGTCCAGAATTTGTTACTAGAAAGCCAGAGGGACATGGGGCCAGGTTGCTCCCCTCCCCTTCTCTACAGGTGCCTGAGGACATTTCTCATATCACCTGCCCTTTTAAAAGGTTCATCACCATTTGTTTAGGTAATCAACACATAGTTAATGTCTGCAGCAATTTAGTGTTCAATAAACCCAAAGATCCAAGTTTTGGGGGGAAGAATATGTAACAAAAACTGCTGGGGAAAATGGGGAAAAAGTATGGCAGAAACTAGATATAGACCAACATCTCATTCTGTACACCAGAATAAAACCAAAATGGGTATTTGATCTAGAAATAAAGGGTGACACCATAAACAAATTAGGGGAACAAGGAAAAGTTTACTTGTCAGACATATGGATAAGGGAAGAATTTATGAACAAATAAGACAGAGATCATTATGAAAAATGAAATCGATAATTTTGACTACTTAAATTTAAAAAGTTTTGTACAAACAAAATCAATGTAACCAAGATAGAAGGGAAACAACAAATTTGGGGGAGAAATTTTATAATAAGTGTCTCTGACAAAGGCATTATTTTTCAAATATATAGAGAAAAGAGTCAAATTTATAAGAATAAAAAGCATTCCCCAATTTAAAAATAGTCAAAGGATATGAATAAGAAATGCTCAGAAGAAATTAAAACTATAATCATATGAAAAAATGCACCAAAACACTATCCATAAGAGAAATGCACGTTAAAACAATTCTGAGATACTACCTCACAGCTATCAGATTGGCTAACATGGCCAAAAAGGAAAATGATAAATGCTGGAGGACAGATGGGAAAATTGAGATACTAGTTCACTACTCATGGAACTGTGAACTGATAAAATCATTATAGGGAGCAATCTGGAGTTTGACTCAAAGAGTCGTGAAACCCTTTGACGTAGTAATACCATTAATGAGTCTGTATCCCAGAGATCAGAGATAAGGGAAAAGAAACTATCTGTACCAAAATATTTTTAGTGGCTCTTTTTGTAGTTGCAAAGAATTGGAAACTGAGGGATTGTCCATCACTTGGAGGGAATGGATGTGATATATGGTTATAATGGAATGCTATTATACAATAAGAAATGACAAAAACAGTGAGTTCAGAAAAACCTGAAAAGACTTTTATGAATTGATGAAAAGCAAAGTGAACAGAACCAGGGGAACAATTTTTACAGTAACAAAAATTATATATGATGATCAACTATAAAAGATGAAACCATTATTAGCAAAGCAAGTTTTCAAGATGGCCACAAAGAACTCATGATAAAAAATGCTACCCACAACTGAAGAAGGAAGTATTGAGTCTGATTGCAGATCAAAGCATGCCATCTTCCACTTTATTTCTTTCATTAGTTTTTATTGTATGATGTGTCTTTTTTCATGACATGAACAATATGGAAGTATATATTGCATGAAAATACTGGTATAACTTTTATCAGACTATTTACTGTCCTAGGGAGAAGAAAAGAAAGGAAGGGAGGGAGAAAATCTGAATCCTAAAATGTCAGAAAACAATTGTCAAAAATTGTTTCGACATGTAACTGAAAAAATAAACATTTTTAAAAATAAAAAATAAAATCACTTTATTTTGATTCACCATTATAACCTGCTAGGACCTTTTTGGATCCTAATTCTGTTGGTCAATCTATATCAATCCATTTTTTAAGGATATTACAAGAAACTCTGCAAAATAGAATTATAAAATCCCCGATTTTGAAGATACATCAGAGGCATGTATAACCAGATTTTCAACCAGAAAATTTTTCTCTCTAGGTCAATTTTCCAAATGAACAACTAGGTAGTGAAGAGGATAGAGCACTAGGCTTGAGTAAAAATCCAGCCTCAGACACTTACTAGCTCTGTGACCCTGACCAATCCTGTTGGCCTAGTTTCCTCATCTGTAAAATGAGCTGTAGAAGGAAATGGCAAACCACACCAGTGTCTTTGCCAAGTAAGCTCCAAATGGGGTCACAGAGATTCACATACAACTGGATAACAACAACAACATTCAGACAAAATGCACCTGATGCAGATTAGATAGTTATCTTTTCTTATGAAATTTCAGAAAGCACCAAATCCCCTTAAAAGGTAATACTAACATTCTAAGCTACATCTGTGAGGCTACAGCCAGGAGATGAAGGGGAAAAGGGAGGCTATAGCTAGATATTCTTCTTCCCTCCAGCTCTGTGAGGAAAAGCAAAGACCAATTAGTAGATTAGGACAAATAAATGAAAATAGGAAGCTATCCTATAGGAAAGCATAAGAGAAAATCTCCAGTATCAGTCTCACTGAAAGACTAAGCTAAACATCTTTAGGTTGTTCCCAGCTTTTCACATAGTATCTCTGCCACTCAGTAGGGCCCAGCAGGTGGGAAGCTACAACTCTTGACTTAACTCCACTTCCAAATTTTGCAAAGTTCCACATTTTTGCTTTTCTTTCCTTTTAAAAAAATATTTGTTTTTATCATTCTTTTCTTTTTAAAAATTTTGAGTTTGAATCCTCTTCCTTATTCCTGTCCCTCCTCCACCCACTGAGAAGGCAAGCAATATAAGATCAAGTATACATATGAAATCATGCAAAACATTTTCATATTAGCCATATTACCCCAAAAATTGAGAAAATTATAATTCAATTTACAATTGGAATTCAACAGTTTGCTTTGTGAAAATAGCATTTCTTCACCATGAATCCTTTGGAGTTATTTTGGATCATTGTATTAATCAAAGTAGCCAAGTCTTTCACAGTTGATCATCATTACAGCATTGCTTTTATTGTAAAAAATGATCTCCAGATTCTTTTCACTTCACATTGGATCAATTCATATAGGTCTTGCCATGTTTTTCTCAAACCAGACACTTTGTCATTGCTTATAGCATAATAATATTTCAAAACAATTGTATGCTACAACTGGTAATCCATTTCCCAACTGATGAACATCCTCTCAATTTCCAATTCTTTACCATCATAAAAAGAGCTACTATAAATATTTTTGAACACATAGGTCTTTTTTTTCCTTTTTCTTTGATCTCTTTGAGATACAGATCCAGTCATAATATTGTTGGGTCAAAAGATATTCTGAGTTTTATAGCTCTTAGTTCCAAATGGTTGGAGCAGTTCATTACTCCACTAACAGTTCATTAAATTATCTATTTTCAGGTTTTGATCAAGGACACATGTAAAACCCAGTGGAACTGCAAGTCAGCTACAGAAGGGGGTGGGAGAGGGGAAGGAAGGAACATGATTCTTGTAACCAGGGGAAAATGTTCTAAATTGACTAATTAAATAAAATTTAAAAAATCAAAACAAAACAAAACAAAATAAACAAATTACCTATTTTCCCTCATAATTTCCAGCATTTGCCATTTTCATTTCCTGTCATATTAACCAATCTGATAAATGTGAGATGGCACCTCAGAATTGTTTTAATTTGTATTTCTCCAATCAGTAGTGATTTAGAGCATTTTTTTCATATACTATAGTTTTGATTAATTCTGAAAACTTTCTGTTCTTAGTTTGTGACCATATTTCACTTGGGAAATTACTCTTATTTTACAAATTTGACTCAATTCTCTATATATTTGAGAAATAACATCTTTTTCAATGAGCCCTATACAATTTTTTTAATACTACTTCATTGTCTATGGTACCTTTTAGCAAAATGAAGTTCCTTTGATTTTTAATTAGGTCTATTTTTACTTTTGCTTTGTTTGAGACAATGATTGCTACAATACCTTTTTCTTCAGCTGAAGCATATTTGATTCTGATCCAGCCCTTTATCTTACCTCTGTGTGGTCTTTCTGTTTGAATTGTGTCTCTTGTAAATAATATATTATTGGATCCTGGTTTCTAATCCATTCTGCTATCTGTTTCCATTTTATGGGTGAGCTCATCACATTTACATTCAGTTATGTTTACTGTATTCTCTCTATACTATTTTATTCTGTTTCTTCTTTCTCTCTTTTTATTCTTTTCTCCCCCCAAAACCTATTTTTGCTTCTACGCATTGCTTCCCTTAGACTGTTCTCCCTTTTTATCATCACCCCCTTCTTTTCCCTTATTCCCTTCTTCCTAACTGTATAAGACAGATTTCTATACACAACTAAATACGTATATATAATATTTACTCTTTAAATTAATTCTGATGAGAGTGAGTTTCAAATATTGTCTGCCAGGGGGCAGCTGGGTAGGTCAGTGGATTGAGAACCAGGCCTAGAGACAGGAGGTCCTAGGTTCAAATCTGGCCTCAGCCACTTCCTAGCTGTGTGACCCTGGGCAAGTCACTTGACCCCTATTGCCTAGCCCTTAACCACTATTCTGCCTTGGAGCCAATACATAGTATTGACTCCAAAACAGAAGGTAAGGGTTTAAAAAAAATGTCTGCCACTTCCATACCCCATTTTCCCCTCTACTGTAAAAGCTCTACCTTGCATGCCTGTTTTATATGAGAAAAATTTTCCCCATTCTACCTTTCCCTTCCCCCTTCTCCCAATGCATTCCTCTCTCTCATCCCTTAATTTTTTTTTTTGGAGATCCTTTCAATATAATTGACTTACACCCTTATGTTCTATGTAAACTTATTTTAATTGCTCTAATAATGATAAAATTCTTAGGAGTTATAAGAATCATCTTTTCCTATTGGAATATAAACAGTTTAACCTTATCGATTCCCTTATAATTTCTTTTTCACATTTATCCTTTTATTTCTTTGTCACTGTTCAATGGCTCTTTTTGTATTCCCTTCTCCTGGAATCAGACAGAATCATTAAGCAAAGTCCCATAATTTTTTTAAACAATCAACTGCATCATTTTTATACTCTAAAGCTTCTTGGATATGTATTAATATTATATCAAATATATATTTTAACTTATATTACTGCAAAATACAAAAAGTTTAAGAAAATCTTCTCAATTCTGGTTACATAAGCTTCAAATACAAAAAGAAGAGAAAAAATAAAACTGAAATAGTATATTGCACATGCAAGCAAAAACAATAATAAAATAATTTTAAAAATCAAAAACATAGGTGGAGTCAAGATGGTGGTGTAGAGGCAGTGAAAGTTCTTTGAAATTTATTGGAAAAGATGAGGGGATTGGAAAAACGGGATAAGGAAGGTTTGTAGCAAGGAATGGAGGAGTTTAATGGAGAGAGGGAATATTGCTGTTGGTGAGGCAAAGGTGAGAGATGCCCCCTGCTGAGAGGCAGCAGCAGGGGTCTGATAAGGACCATTTGTTGTTGAATGACTGAACTGATGTTCAGCTCCTGCAATGCCCAGAAAAGATAGTCCACTTATCTGACTGCGATATTCTAATAAGAGAAATTTTAATAACCATTTTGGATTGGAGAAATATCAGGGGAAAAGGGAAGAGGGAGGTACCTAAATAAGGTTGCAGTCTTTCTCAGCATTAGAGCTGAGGCAAGGCCTCACAGGCTGGTGGAGAGTTTCTCCCACTCCAGTATACTCTACATCTGTGCTGGTTTTGTCAATTTCAGAATCTTAGAAGTAGACAGAAAGCAACAAGAACTATTCTGACCTTCAAAGCTAATTGGACCTGTGTCTTCGGGCTGAACCGAGTAGAGGCCCTCCTAATCCAGACTGGGAAGCCGAAGCTCCTCCCACCTCCAACACCAGAAAGGAAGTAACCAAGCAGGAAGGAAGTGCTAGTCACAAGACCCAACTGCCACTCCCAGTTGCCCCTTCCCCCACCAACTGTCAGTCGTGTTTCCATCCCACAGTTTAGACCTCTGAAAACCCTTCCTCATCAGTTTAAAACAAAATGCTCCTAGGGGGCTGAAAACCAAATCTAACAATAGGACAGAGCTAAAGAACCCTCCTGCTGGACTCAACTAAAACGGTATGCCCCCCAAAAGCCTGAATTCGAGAACACTCGGGTTTAAGGGGAAGAAAGAAGAAAGGTCCCAGGACCCATCCTCCACCTACAGTACTGAGCCTCCAGCAGTAGCTGGACTCTCTGGGAAGGCAAAGGCGCTAATTTGGAGGGAGTACCTTGTGGGAAAAGCTGTGCCAGGCTCAGGGCATTGAACACGGGTGGCAGGCAGGCAGCCAGAGGAGAACCTTGGAGAAGGCAGCACATTTGCAGCTGAGACACTCCATATTTCCCTCCCTTCCCAAGGTTTTGGTTTAAGGGCACATCCAGCTCTTCAAGATCAACTCCACTGGGGTAAATCTTATCAAGTCTTCAGAAGTCAGGGAAGCTCAAGCTCCAACACCCCTCCCCACAGACTGCTCTGAGAGCCTTGCTAAGCCCCAAGAGTAAAAGCTGACAGAAAATCCCAAACCCACAGATCCAACACAGAATGAGAGGAGAAAGACTACAGGCAACTACAGGGGGGGAAGGAGGGGCAAATATGAGCAAACAAGAGAACAAGAAAAAGGAAAGCACAATCAACAGCTTCTATACAGGCAATGAACAAAGCAAATGTAACAGAGGAAGATCAAGGAACACCAAGAAAAACACAGAAACTCCAGCAAATTGGACAAAGGCTTGGGAAGAAGTTAAAATACAAGTCAAAACACAATTAAGAGAGGCTGAAGACAACTGGGAAAAGAACTTAAAAAGCAAGATAAGTCATCTGGAAAATCATACCAGAAGGAGAAAGATAACCAAAAAGCCAGGGATGAAATTCAGTCTTTAAAGACTAGAATACAACAATTAGAAGCAAGCGACTTCACAGGGCAGCAGGAAACTACTAAACAAAATAAAAAGAATGAAAAATTTGAGAAAAATATGAAAAACCTCATCCACAAAACAGAAGATTTAGAAAACAGGTATAGGAGAGACAATTTACGAATACTTGGACTACCAGAAGACCATGACAAAAGAAAAAGCCTGGACATCATCCTACAGGAAATTATCTAAGAAAACTTTCCCAACATTCTAAAGCAAGAGGGAAAAGTAGATATTGAAAGAATCCACAGATCACCTACTGTACTTAATCCCCAGCTGACAACACCCAGGAATGTTATAGCCAAATTCAAGAACTACCAGACGAAGGAAAAAATATTACAAGCTTCTAAGAAGTCATTCAGATATTGTGTAACTATAGTGAGGATAACACAGGATCTGGTGGCATCTACACTGAAGGACCAAAAGGCATGGAATATGAAATTCCGGAAAGCAAGGGAACTAGGTCTACAACCAAGAATCAACTACCCAGCAAAATTGACTATATTCTTACAGGGGAAAGTATGGGAATTTAATAAAATAGAAGACTTCCAAGCATTCATAAAGAAAAGACTAGACCTGAACAGAAAATCTTATGCCCAAGCACAGAACTCAAGAAAATCATCAAAACTTAATTAAGAAAGGGGGGAAAAACAAAAATAAAACAAAAAAAATTTAAGGGACCCAATGAGTTATATTGGTATGTATCCCTACAAGAAAGGTGGATATTGGTAACTCTTAAAAATTGTTATTATCACCTGGGTAGCTAGAAGAATTATACTTAGAGGGAACAGTGACAAACTGTATAGGATGAAATGCCAAGATATAAATATGTATATAAATATATATATGCATAAATATACATGTGTGTATATATAAATATATATAACTAGAGTTTTTAAAAGTGGTTAATACTAAGAGAAATGGGAAAAGAAACAAAATGGGGTAAATTTATGTCACAAATAAGCTCATGGTGGGAGTGGAGAGAATATCAATACACTGTAAGAGTAAAGAGGTTGGAGATGGGAAATACCCAATTCTTATAAGGATTGAAATTGACTCAAAGAACAATCAAATCCATTGGGGCAGGAAATTGATTTTTGCCCTATAGAGAAGTAGAAAGGTAACAAAAGGACTTGAGGAGAGGGAAGCAATACAAGAGGGAGAGGGGGTAGGTTTAAAAGACTATAAAGAGAATAAGAGGGAAATAAGAAGGGAGGGGGTAGAAAGGGAAGTAAAATAAGGGTGGGAATTAGGGGGACTGATTAAAAACAAAACACTGGTGTGGAAGGAAATAGTGAAAGAAGAAATGGCAGGACAAGGAGTGGAAATAAAAATACTGGGAAATAAACAGCTAGTAATCATAACTCTGAAGGTGAATGGAATGAACTCACCCATAAAACGTAACCAAATAGCAGAGTGGATAAGAAACCAAAATCCTACCATATGCTGTGTACAAGAAACACACATGAGGAAGGTAGACAGACATAGGGTAAAAGTAAGCATATGGAGCCAAATCTATTGGGCATCAATTGATAAAAAGAAGGCAGGAGTCGCAATCATGATATCTGACAAAGTCAAAGTAAAAATAGAACTAGACAAAACAGATAGGGAAGATAATTATATCCTGATAAAAGGCAGTATAGACAATGAGGAAATATCAGTAATCAACATGTATGCACCAAATGGCATAACATCCAAATTTCTAAAGGAGAAACTAGTGGAGCTCAAGGATGAAACAGATAGAAAAACTATACTAGTGGGAGACCAGAACCTTCCTCTATTAGACCTAGATGAATCAAACCAAAAAATAAAGAAAGAGGTAAGAGAAGTGAATGAAATCTTAGAAAAATTAGAGTTAGTAGATATGTAGAGAAAAATAAATAGGGGAAAAAAGGAATATACCTTCTTTTCAGCAGCAAATGGTACATTCACAAAGACTGATCATGTACTGGGGCATAAAAACATTGCAAACAAGTGCAAAAGAGCAGAAATAATAAATGCAACCTTTTCAGATCAGAATGCCATGAAAATAATAATTAATAAGGGTACCTGGAGAGGCAAATCAAAAATTAATTGGAAATTAAATACTACAATTCTCCAAGATCAGTTAGTTAAAAAACAAATCAAAGGAACAATTAATAATTTTACTGAAGAAAATGACAATGATGAGACATCCTTTCAAAATCTATGGGATGCAGCCAAAGCAGTACTTGGGGAAATTTATATCCTTGAGTTCATATACTAACAAATTAGGGAGAGCAGAGGTCAATGAATTGGGCATGCAAATTAAAAAAACTAGAAAGTAAACAAATTAAAAATCCTCAGATGAAGACTAAATTAGAGATCCTAAAAATCAAAGGGGAAATTAATAAAATTGAAAGTCAAAGAACTATTGATTTAATAAATGATACTAGAAGCTGGTACTTTGAAAAAACAAATAAAATAGGCAAAGTACTGGTCAACCTAATTAAAAAAAGGAAAGAAGAAAACCAAATTAACAGTATCCAAGATGAAAAGGGAGACCACTTCTAATAAAGAGGAAATTAAGGCAATCACTAAAAATTATTATGCCCAATTATATGGCAATAAATATGGAAGTCTAGGTGATATGGATGAATATCTTCAAAAATATACATTGCCTAGATTAACATAAGAATTAGAATATCTAAACAACCCCATATCAGAAAAAGAAATTGAACAAGCCATCAAAGAACTCCCCAAGAAAATAGTCCCAGGACCAGATGGATTCACAAATTAATTCTATTAAACATTCAAAGAACAACTGATCCCAATATTATGCAAAGTATTTGACAGAATAAGCAAAGAAGGAGTTCTACCAAATTCCTTTTAAAACACAAATATAGTACTGATTCCAAAGCCAGGCAGGTAAAAAACAGAGAAAGAAAACTATAGACCAGTGTCCCTAATGAAAATAGATGCAAACATCTTAAATGGAATACTAGCAAAAAGACTCCAGCAAGTGATCAGAAGGGTTATTCTTTATGACCAGGTAGGATTCATACCAGGAATGCAAGGATGGTTAAATATTAGGAAAACCATCCACATAATTGACCATATTAACAAGCAAACCAACAAAAATCACATGATTATTTCAATAGATGTAGAAAAAGCCTTTGACATAATACAACATTCATTCCTATTGAAAACACTAGAAAGCATAAGAATAGAAGGGCCTTTCCTAAAAATAATAAACAGTTGTAAGATTTAAAATAGTGAAGCCCATAAACTGTAGTGCGTTAAAATGGTGGAAGATATAAATTGTGATAGATATAAGAGAGGGTGAGTAAATTTGACCACAGAAAATATGTTTCACTACAGTGTCTTGGTTTTTTAAATCAAATATAAGGTGGTCGCCAGGGAAATATTCCCAATTCTTCAAATACCCAAGTCAACTGGGTTTTATAGAGATTTTAATTAATACAAATGTGGAATTAAAGAAAAGAGAGAAAAAGGAAATAAGTATGAAGGGCCTTAAGCCAACATGGCCTAGACCTGAGTCTTAAGAGAGAGAGATCAGTCAGTCTTTTAACACTCACCACAAGGTCTGCCTAAGCAAGGATTCTAGTGACACCAGGCCAGCATCATCTCAGCTGCTTTCACCAGCTCCCTCCTTCATCTGAATGTTTCAGAATCAGTCCTTCCTCAATCTGAATGTTTCAGAATGAGTCCTCCTCAATCCGAATGTTTCAGAATGACCTCCAGCTCTTCTCTGAGCTCTTATTTTTTAAGGGTAAAATCTCCTATGTCACCTCCCCTAAGTTCTTCCATCTACCAATCACTGTAGATGTTTTCCAAAACACAGCCCCTTCTGAATTCACAGCTGAGTAGATTAATCTCTTCAGTAAGTTTGAACCAGAGAAAAATGCTGTTGTATGGACCAATTTCATTAAGAGAAAACCTCTGAATAAGTTTTCACCTTCTAGGTCTAAGTAAGTTTACAAGTTGCCCCACCTTTATAGGCACCAAGGATCCCATTGTACCAATTCCAAAAACAGGCATGGCTCAAAGAACTCCTTTCCTTTATAAGTATGGTTTTCAAGTACTTTCATTGTTTAGCAAGGAGTTTTCTGCCCTAAAGCATTCTTAAGTACGGGTGGAGTAGAGGTCCTCCCATAGCAAGGAGTTTTCTCCCCTAAAGCAGTCCCAAGTAGGGATGGGGTAGAGATCCTCCCATAGCAAGGAGTTTTCACATTCAAGTAGAGTTCTCACTATCTGGTAGGGAATTGTTTCAATTGAAGATTCCCCAATGGGTAAATTTTTAACATTCACAAGTCTGAGAAATTTTAAGGTTTACACAGTATATATCTAAATCCATCAGCAAACATCATCTACAATGGGGATAAATTAGAAGCATTCCCAATAAGATCAGGAGTGAAATAAGGGTGCCGATTATCACCTTATCATCACATTATCATCTATTATTTAACATTTTACTAGAACCACTAGCAGTAGCAATTAGAGAAGAAAAAGAAATTAAATATATTAAAATAGGCAATGAGGAGACCAAGCTATCACTCTTCCTAAACGATATGGTGGTCTACTTAAAGAATCCTAGAGAATCAACTGAAAATCTAGTTGAAATAATCAACAACTTTAGCAAAGTTGCAGGATACAAAATAAACCCACATAAGTCATCAGCATTTCCATATATTTCCAACACAGCTCAGCAGCAAAAATTAGAAAGAGAAATTGCATTTTAAATCACTCTAGACATTATAAAATGCTTAGGAATCTATCTGCTGAGACAAACACAGGAACGATATGAACACAACTACAAACCACTCTACACACAATTAAAACTAGAACTAAACAATTGGAAAAACATTGCTTGATTATGGGTAGGACAAGCTAACATAATAAAAATCACCATCCTACCCAAATTAATTTACTTATTTAGTGCCATACCCCAAAAAACATTTTTTACTGAATTAGAAAAAAAAAAACATAACAAAGTTAATTTGGAAGAACAAAAGATCAAGGATATCCAGGGAAATAATGATAAAAATGTGAAGGAAGGTGGCCTTACAGTCCCAGATCTCAAACTAAAGCAGTAATCATCAAAACAATATGGTACTGGCTAAGAGACAGAATGGAGGATCAGTGGAATAGACTTGGGATAAGTGATAAGCCCAAAGATCCCAGCTTTTGGGACCAAAGCCTACTATTTGATAAAAACTGCTGGGAAAATTAGAAGACGGTATGGGAGAGATTAGATTTGGATCAACATCTCACATGCTACAGCAAGATAAACTCAGAATGGGCGAATGACGTCAATATAAAGAAGGAAACTATAAGTAAATTAGGTGAACACAGAATAGTATACATGTCACATCTTTGGGAAAGGAAAGACTTAAAAACCAAGCAAGAGCTAGAAAAAAATCACAAAATGTAAAATCAATAATTTTGATTACATTAAATTAAAAAGGTTTTTGTACAAACAAAACCAGTGCAACCAAAATTAGAAGGGAAGTAACAAATTGGAAAACAATGTTCATAACAAAAACCTCTGACAAAGGTCCAATTTATAAAGAGCTAAACCAATTGTACAAAAAATCAAGCCATTCTCCAATTGATAAATGGGCAAGGGACCTGAATAGGCAATTTTCAGTTAAAGAAATTAAAACTATTAATAAGCACATGAAAAAGTGTTCTAAATCTCTTATAATCAGAGAGATGCAAATCAAAACAACTCTGAGGTATCACCTCACACCCAGCAGATTGGCTAACATGACAGCAAAGGAAAGTAAGGGATGTGGCAAAGTCAGGATATTAATGCATTGCTGGTAGAGTTGTGAATTGATCCAACAATTCTGGAGGACAATTTGGAACTATGCCCAAAGGGTGATAAAAGACTGCCCTTTGATCCAGCCATAGCACTGCTGGGTTTGTACCCCAAAGAGATAATAAGAAAAAAGACATGTACAAAAATATTCATAGCTGCGCTCTTTGTGGTGGCCAAAAATTGGAAAATGAGGGGATGCCCTTCAGTTGGGGAATGGCTGAACACATTGTGGTATATGTTGGTGATGGAATACTATTGTGCTCAAAGGAATAATAAAGTGGAGGAATTCCATGGGAACTTTAATGACCTCCAGGAATTGATGCAGAGTGATAGGAACAGGACCATGAGAACATTATGCAGTAACTGATACACTGTGGTACAATCGAATGTAATGGACTTCATTAGTGGCAATGCAGTGATCCTGAACAACCTGGAGGGATCTATGAGAAAGAACACTATCCACATTCAGAGGAAAAACTGTGGGAGTAGAAACACAGAAGAAAACTACTGCTTGATTACATGGGCCAAGAGGGATATGACTGAGGATGTAGACTCTAAATGATCATCCTAGTGCAAACATCAACATGGAAATAGGTTCTGATCAAGGACACATGTAAAAGCCAGTGGAATTGTGCATCAGCTATGGGAAGGGTTGTATAAAGGTTAAATTTATGGTTGAGACTGAATGTAATAATTATAGGTTGCCAAGGATTTAATTTTCTTAAATCCTAAATGAAACACTCAAGTCAGAATGGAATTTTATGGTGATTTAATTACAATAGGATGAAGAAACTGTAACCATGAAAAAAATGTGGGTTTCCAAGACTGTGAATTGCCAAAACTGTAAAGGTTTCGGCCAAACTGTGAAGATAACTTTTAGTGTCTTGATTTATATTAAAAATAAGTGGTTGCCATGGGAAAATTCCCAAATATGAAAATACCCAAGTCAGCTGGGTTTTATGGAGATTTTAATTAATACAAAGGAAGGAATTAAGGGAGAGAGAGAGACAGAGACAGAGAGAGAGAGAGAGAGAGAGAGAGAGAGAGAGAGAGACAGAGAGAGAGAGACAGAGACAGAGACAGAGAGAGAGACAGAGACAGAGAGACAGAGACAGAGACAGAGAGAGACAGAGACAGAGAGAGACAGAGAGAGAGAGAAGGAAGAGAAAATAGTAGAAAGGGCCTAGGTCAAATGGCCTAGGCCTGACCCTTAAGGGAGAGAGAATCAGTCTTTATCACTCACTACAAGATCATCCCAAGCAAGCTCCAGTCCTTCACTGAAATCCTCAACTCCTGAGCTGAGTTCAGAGACCCTCCTTTGAATTCCTGAACCCTGAACTGAGTTCAGAGAGGTCCTTTTAAAGAGAATTTTCTCTTATGTCACCTCCCCTAAATTTTCACATCTACCAATCATAGTAAACACTTTTTCCCAGGATTGCCCATTCTTACTTCTCATCACTCTTGAGTTCTCACCTTCTCTGTGTATATTATATCTTCTGAGTATTTCACATCTCTTTTGCTAAGCTTGCCTTTTGTAAGTTGCTTGACCTTTTAGTGATTAATTTAACCTTTATAGGTACTTAGCACCGTTTTGTATTAGATCTAAAAATAGACCACCTAGCTTAGGGTTTTTGGTTCACTATAAGTATGAGTTGGGGACTTTTCATTATTCAATCATGAATTTGCAACTTTATCTTCCCCTAAGGCACTGTCTGAGCAGGGTGGAGTAACTTTAAAGTTCTCAATACATTCTTGACCAAGTACTTCCATTGTTACAATAGGGGAATAGCTTAATCAAATCTTCTAAGATATAGTTTGAGCAATTTTAAGATTCACAAAACTAAGAAAGAAAGAGAAAGGAGTTAACTCATACTGCTCCAGATCAGGCTGAGCCAGGCAGGAATTCAAGGCTTTGGCCAAGGGCGGCCTTCCCCTGAGAGCCAAGGGAAAGGGGAATCAGTCTTTATCACTCACCCATGGGACCAATTCCAAGGAAGCTGTCTGAGGGAAGTCCTCCAAGCTCGAGTTCCAGGATCGAATTGGCGCCTAGCCCTCTCCACAAGAATTCACGAGAACTCCAGAGGCAGTTTTCTACATCACTTCCTGCATCTCACATGTGCCAATGGTGGCTCAAGCTTGGCTTAGGACAGCCCAGAGGACAGTCAGTTGTTTCTGATTTGTCATTTGCTAGCACATGCCTGTGTAGTGTGGGTGTGCACATTCCTGGATGCTAGACCAAGAAATATGGGGAAAATCTAAAAATCACAGGTGGGGGGAGTGTGCTGTGGTGTGGGCCAGCCTCCCACAGGGGATGGGGTCTTGGAGGTAGGACAGTGTTGGCAAAATGATGGATGGGACACAGCTTTCTCATTCAACACACAGCACAGGTTTTACAGGATAAATTGCTCCCCCTTGGCTGAGGTCTGGCTTTATTTTATACCCGTATGATCACACATCTACTTGGCACACAGTTTCATTCTCAGCATACATGTTTCAATAGAACCTAACAACAGACAGGAAGCCTAGGAAGATAGTCAATGAAACATTGTTGCTAAGTGCAGGATCAGAGGGTAGAATCAACATTACCCAGATATAGGTTAGGGAATTCAGAGCACAGATTTGCCAGAAGTTTTTATGCCTAGACAAGAGAGTCCTATTTAAGTGGATATATGAGAATCTTTAGGTTTAATTTTGTAAGTGGGCTCTTCTGGTAATATCCTGGAGGGTGTATGATTTAAAATCTGTTACCCTAAAAAAGATCTACATATCCCAAGAGCCCACTGACTTCCTGTCATTGCATATTTACTATAGACAGAGGATAAAGGGTGTGGGCTTAGGAGGCTTCCTCTCTCTGATGTAGAATCAACATTGATGGTGGTGAGTGGGGTTGATGAAAAAATGGCTAACCAGCCATGGGCACATGGTCTTTATTTTGTATCTTATTTATTCCTTGATTTCTAATGATCATTAATAAATCTCTTAAAATATAATATTATTATTGAGATTTAATTTTAACTTTTACAGGGGACAGAATGTGACATTTGTATTAATCCTGCAACCATGTTGCTCTCATATTTTTTTCCTAGGGCTAAGTAAGAATAATAATCATGGAAATTCCAATAATAAGGGGATTTTAATAATAAAAGTCACTTAGGGGATTTTCAGTGGGTGTTTCCATTGTTCCTGGGGGCTGCTTTGCAGTCCCTGGTTTCCATGGGGAGCATGTCAAACAGGGTGGTCTTTGATGGCTCCTGGCAGGAGGGGAGGGAGGGAAAGAATGTGATTCTTGTAACCAAGGAATAATATTCTAAATTGACTAAATGAAGTTTTCCAAAAAAATTTTAAAATCAAAAATATATAGCTTACAATCATTGACACACTATGTCAGCTAAGGAAAAGAAGAATACAAAGGTTTATCACCATTCTCACCAAAAAATGAGATCCATTTCATTTTCAAACTTTCCCATGATCCACTGTGAGTGCAAGCAAATGATTTTCACAAAGTAACAGTATTTATGAGGAACAATAGTACAGCAGATAATACACATTCAAAAAGTATCAAAATCCCCAATGTTATAGCCCACTATTATTAGGATTCACATGAGTCTGCTGTGTGACATTTAAAACTAATGGGTACTTGTCACAAGTTTTTCAAGTATAGAAATGTTTCAACCTTGGCTGAGATTTTTTTTTTAATCTATTACTGGCATGATTACAAAAAATGTGACAGAGGAGTCTAGAAAAAAACCAAACCTCTGTACTGTTGATTTTGGGTCTAAAAACACCACCAAGAATCTAGATCATTCTGGTGGAAGCATAGAATAAGCAGAAGAGTTACAAATGACAGATGCTCCCTCTTGGGAGCCATCCAAGTGTACCATGCCCTGGGATCAACTTCCCAGCCCCTTTGGTATGAGACTGTTATGTCTCATCCATTCATATTTTTTCAAATGTGGGAATTATAATAGTGCTTCACTTCAGCTTCTAAAATGAACTCTTTACCTATTGTTACAAATAACTCAGAGGCGGGCAAAATGATTAGTCAGTATTCTTGAAAAAAATCTAAAAATCATGTTGAAGACTCCTTAATACCAATTTGAGATATTTAGCTCATTAAATTCTTCAAAGATTGTTAGCCAGATTAAGTCCAGCCATCATCTATGGGACAATTAGCAAATGAAAAATGAGAGGGGGGAGCTTTTTATGGGATATATATATATATATATATATATACATATATATATATGGTTCAGTATAGTTATGGGGGAAAGTAACAGAATATATCTAATGGTTAAAACACAGTAGATTAAAGTGATTCAGTATAACAGAATAGTATTGATCAGATTAATATATGAACTTAAAACAACAAAATTAAATTGTAAACAAAACAATCAGACTTCCAGGTAAACATGGCTGCAATCTAGACGCGAATCACTTCCTCTCCCCCAGCATCAAATGAAATAGACTACCTCAAAAGAGCATAAAAATCATCCTTGGAAGAATGGAGGGACTCTCCAGAAGGCCACAGCAATGAAGGTATGTGTAGTTTGAACATTTCCACACAATAAGAAGGAGAAAAAGCATGCACAAAAACGTGAACTGAGCTGCCCTCCCCCATATCCCCCATGGGACCAGAGTAGGGGCCAGCGCACTCACCTGAGACAGTGAGTGGGTGAGGAGTGTCTCTGTCTGGGGGTGCACACCAGGGTCTTTGGGATATAACAAGGACTGCCAGGGAACTACCTCTCAGGGCAGTTTCACTGGAGAACCCTGCTCCCTGGAGAATGAGCAGACCACAGGGGCCCTTGCAAACTATGAACACTGTGGAGACCCTAGAAACTGTAGAAACTGCCTGAGGCCAAAGCTCAGCTCCTTGCTTTAGTGAGGGGGGCACGCCAGGGTCCTTGGAAACTGACAGAGGCTACCAAGGAACTACTCCTCAGAGCGGTATTACAGGAGACTCTTGCGCACAGGAGAGAAGAGACCATAGAGCACGGGGGCCAACCGGTGCACTAACAAACTGAGGAGTCAGAGAAGAACCAGCCTGAGGCAAAAAACATTGCCAATTAAATCCACAGAAAACCCACCCATAACACCCAGACCTCTGACCAAAAAGGAAAGGGAAAACTACCAAAGGGATGGCTAATGGTGCCCAAGATCAACCCTCCAAGAAGAAAAGGGGAAAAAAGTGACTATTGAAAACTTTTATGGAGGGAAAACCAGGCTACAGAGGAAAAAGAGGATGAAAAAGAGGATGAAATTCAAACAAAATCAAAACATGTCCCCCCAAAATGGAAATTATCCACAAGCTCTGGAAGAACTCAAAATGGAGCTTATCCAAAAGTTGGAAACCTTCTGACAAGAAAAATGGGGAAAAAAATTTAGAAAGAGGTCAACAGCCTGACAGACAAGAACTCAAAATTGAAGAGAGAGCTGGAAGCCTCAAACAGAAGGGAAGACCAAATTGAAAAAGCAAAATCAGTCCTTAAAGATAAAAATTAAGCAACTGGAAGACAATGATCTTGCAAATCAGCAAGAATTAATGAAGCAAAGTCAAAAGAATAAGAAATTAGAAGAAAACAAAATACCTCACTGACAAGGTGAAAGACCGGGAAAACAGGAAAACAGAAGAAGGAGAGACAACTTGAGAATCATTGGTTTACCTGAAAAACCAGAGATAAACAAAAATCTTGATGCCATACTACAAGAAATTTCCCTGATGTTCTCAAGCAAGGGGACAAAATAGAAACAGAAAGGGTTCATAGAACACCCTCTATTCTAAATCCCCAAAAGACAACTCCCAAGAATGTAATCGCGAAGTTCAAGAGCTTCCAAGCTAAGGAGAAAATCTTACAAGAAGCTAAGAAGAGAAACTTCATATACAGAGGAGCCCCCATAAGGATCACACAAGACCTAGTAGCGAACACGCTAAGAGACTGCAAAGCCTGGAACACAATATTCAGAATGGCAAGAGAACTGAGTCTTCAACCAAGAATCAGCTACTCATCTAAATTGACTATATACTTCCAGGGGAAAGTATGGGCATTCAATAAAATAGAAGATTTCCAAGTATTTGCAAAGGAAAGACCAGAACTCAGTGGAAAATTTGACATCCAAAAACAAAGAGCAAGAGAAACATGAAAAGGTAAATATGAAAGAAAGGGAAAAGGAGAAAAGTGTTTTTTTTTCTTTTATTCAAACTCTCTTCTATAAGGGCTACAATTAGATCAAACATATAAACTAACCTATGGGGGAAATGTTATATGTAACTTTCAAAAATGGTATGCATTAATACAGTAATCACAAGAATCACTCATAGGGAAAGATCGGGGCATTAACATGATTTTGAGGGGAAAAAAACAAAAAGAAAGAAAAAGGGAGGGGGGATAAATGATGGTACTAAGATATACTTGAAGAAATAGAAATAAATTAAATACAATAATCTTTGTCACACAAAGATAAACATGGGAAGGGGAAGAATTATCTTATAAGAAGGAGAGGAAAAGAGTGCTAATTGTTAGTACTTAAACCTTACTCTCAGTGAAATCAATTCTGAGAGGGAAGAACATCTAGATCCATTGGGATCATGAATTCTATCTTATCCAACAGGGTAAGGGAGAAGGGAAAACTAAGGGAGGCTAGGAGGGGAGGGAGTACAAAAAGGGAGGGAAGGAGAGGGAGGAGGGGAAGGGAACTAAAAGGAAGGGGCCAGAAAGAGAAGAATATCAAGGGAGGGGACTAGAGGGACTGATTTAAAGTAAACCACTGGTTTGAAAGGTTATAGCAAAAGAAGAAAGGTGAGAATTAGGGGAGGATATCAAAATGCCAGGAAATTCACAAGTGACAGTCATAACTTTGAACATGAATGTCATGAACTCACCCATAAAATGTAGACAAATAGCAAACTGGATTAGAACCCAAAACCCTACCATATGTTGTCTTTAAGAAACACATATGACTTCTGGTCAAGATGGCAGCTTAGAGAAAGCTAAAGTTCAGAGCTCCAGAAACCCTTTCTTACCGATCTCAAACTGAATGCTCCTAGGGCACCAGAATTCAAAACAAACAACAGAATAAACCCAGGGAACACTCCTCCTGGACCTGGATCAAAAGGTACGGCCCCCCAAAAGTCAGAACCTGAGATCACTCGGATCTAAGGGGTAGGCAAAAGGAAGGTCCCAGGACCCATCCCCCCCAACCCAGAGGGCTGAATCCGAGGCAGCAGCAGGAACCTTGGGGCAGGCAAAAGGGCCTCGGGAGCTGGCTATTCTGAATGCCACACCCTGAAAATAACCTGAGCCAGTCACAGAGGCACCCAGACAGCAGGGAAACAGAGATAGATGGGGGGAGCCTGTAGCCCCCTGACCAGATCCTTCCATCTGAGTCGCACCAAAGGTCCCTGCCTCAGGGCATACTCAGTCTGAGGTTAATCCTATCACCAGCCCTTGGAGCTCCGGGAAGCCATGCCCCTCCCCCTCAGAGTGCAGGCTCCACTGGCCAGCAAAGGCATTGAAATACATCTGAGAGTGTAAAGCCAGACGCAGAGCATAGAAGTAAGGCAACTGAGAAGCATCAAGAGGGAATTGAGGAGGGTAGTAACACCAAAACACCAGCAATTCCAGGCTTCCTGGGGAAGACAGACAATTTGCCTGGGGCTAAAGCCACTGAACACGAGACAGATAACAGAAGAGCCAGCCCCCCTCACTCAGATAGAGATGGCAAACAGAACAGAAGCAAAAAAGCCTCAAAACAACAAGAAAAACAAGAAGGGGGCAACTTTGGACACATTTTATGGAGCAAAAATACAAAATACAGAGGAGATAGAAGAGGAAACACAAGCAAATGCTTCAAAACCTTCCAAAGCAAATGGAAACTCTCCACAAACTTTTGAAGAATTTGAATTGAAAATAATCAAAAAGATGGAAGCCTTCTGGCAGGAAAAGTGGAAATTAATGCAAAAGAATTTCACGCAACTACAAAACTGGTTTGACCAAACTGAAAAGGAAAACCCAAGACAACGAGCAGGTAAAAGAGCAAGAATCAATAAAACAAAGCCAAAAGATCAAGAAATTAGAAGAGAACATAAAATATCTCACTGACAAGGTGACAGACTTGGAAAATAGAGGATAGACAATTTAAGAATAATTGGACTACCAGAAAATCCAGAAATAAACAGCAAATTCGGCATCGTAATACAAGATATAATCAAAGAAAATTGCCCAGAGATTCTAGAACAAGGGGGCAATACAGCCACTGAAAGAGCTCACAGAACACCCTCTACACTAAATCCCCAAAAGACAACTCCCAGGAATGTAATTGCCAAATTCCAAAGCTTTCAAGCAAAAGAAAAAATCCTACAACAAGCCAGAAAAAGACAATTTAGATATAAAGGGATGCCAGTCAAGGTCACACAAGTTCTTGCAAATTCCACTCTGAATGACCGTAAGGCATGGAACATGATTTTCAGAAAGGCAAGAGAGCTGGGTCTTCAACCAAGAATCAGCTATCCAGCAAAACTGACTATATACTTCCAAGGGGAAGTATGGGCATTCAACAAAATAGAAGATTTCCAACTTTTTTCAAAGAAAAGACCAGAGCTCTGTGGAAAGTTCGATATTGAAAAACAAAGAGCATGGAATACCTGAAAAGGTAAATATGATGGAGTGGGAAAAGGAGAAAATTGTTATCTTTTCATTTATTCAAACTCTCTTCTATAAGGACTACATTTATATCAATCTATATATATTAATATATGGAAAATGTAATGTGTAAATAGGGGGGAAAGAAAAATCAAATAGAATAATTTTTCTCATACAAAGATTCACATGGGAAGGGGAGGGGAAGAAAACTCCTATAAGAAGGAGAGAAAGAGAGTTTTTACTTAAACCTTACTCTCAGGGAAATCAACTCTGAGAGGGAAAAACATCCAGATCCATTGGGATCTTGAATTCTATCTTACCCAACAAGGGTAGGGAGAAGGGAAAACCAAGGAGGGGAGTGGGGGAGGGAAAACAAAAGGGGAGGGAAGGAGAGGGTGGATGGGGAGGGACCAAAAAGGGAGGGGCAGGAAAGGGAAACATATCAAGGGAGGGGACAAGGGGGACTGATTTAAAGTAAATCAATGGATTAAAAGGTTAGAGCTAAAGAAGAAAGGTTAGAATTAGGGAAGGATATCAAAATGCCAGAGAATTCACAAGTCACAATCATAACTTTGAACATGAATGGAATGAACTCACCAATAAAACGTAGACGAATCGCAGAATGGGTTAGAATCCAAAACCCTACCATATGTTGTCTTCAAGAAACACACATGAGGCGGGTTGACACCCACAAGGTCAGAATTAAAGGATGGAGTAAGACCTTCTGGGCCTCAACTGACAGAAAGAAGGAAGGAGTGGCAATCATGATATCTGACAAAGCCAAAGCAAAAATAGACCTGATTAGGGAAGGTAATTCTATTTTGTTAAAAGGGACTTTAGATAATGAGGAAATATCACTAATCAACATATATGCACCAAATAATATAGCACCCAAATTTCTAATGGAGAAACTAGGAGAATTGAAGGAAGAAATAGACAGTAAAACAATATTAGTGGGAGATTTGAACCAACCATTATCAAATTTAGATAAATCAAATTAAAAAATAAATAAGAAAGAGGTAAAAGAAGTGAATGAAATCTTAGAAAAATTAGGGTTAATAGACATATGGAGAAAAATAAATAGGGACAAAAAGGAATACACCTTCTCAGCACCACATGGCACATTCACAAAGATTGACCATACACTAGGTCACAGAAACATGGCATACAAATGCAGAAAAGCAGAAATAATAAATGCAGCCTTTTCAGATCACAAGGCAATAAAATTAATGATCAGTAACGGTACGTGGAAAACCAAATCAAAAATTAATTGGAAATTAAACAATATGATACTCCAAAATCGTTTAGAGAAGAAATCACAGAAACAATTAATAATTTCATCAAGGAAAATTACAATGGCAAGACATCCTTTTAAACCTTTTGGGATGCAGCCAAAGCAGTAATCAGAGGTAAATTCATATCCCTGAGTGCGTATATTAACAAACTAGGGAGAGCAGAAATCAATCAATTGGAAATGCAAATAAAAAAACTCGAAAGCAATCAAATTTAAAACCCCCAGCAGAAAACCAAACTAGAAACTCTAAAAATTAAGGGAGAAATTAATAAAATAGAAAGTGACAGAAGTATTGATTTAATAAATAAGACTAGAAGCTGGTACTTTGAAAAAACAAACAAAATAGACAAAGTACTGGTCAATCTAATTTTAAAAAAATGAAAGAAGAAAAGCAAATTAACAGCATCAAAGATGAAAAGGAGGACATCACCTCCAATGAAGAGGAAATCAAGGCAATCATTAAAAATTACTTTGCCCAATTATATGGCAATAAATACAGCAATCTAGGCGATATGGATGAATATATACAAAAATACAAACTGCCTAGACTAACAGAAGAAGAAATAGAATTCTTAAATAATCCCATATCAGAAAATGAAATCCAACAGGCCATCAAAGAACTCCATAAGAAAAAATCCCCAGGGCCCAACAGATTCACAAGTGAATTCTATCAAACATTCAGAGAACAGTTAATCCCAATACTATACAAACTATTTGACATAATAAGCAAAGAGGGAATTCTACCAAACTCCTTTTATGACACAAACATAGTACTGATTCCAAAACCAGGCAGATCAAAAACAGAGAAAGAAAATTATAGACCAATCTCCCTAATGAATATAGATGCAAAAATCTTAAATAGGATACTAGCAAAAAGACTCCAGCAAGTGATCTGAAGGGTCATCCACTATGATCAAGTAGGATTTATACCAGGGATGCAGGGCTGGTTCAATATTAGGAAAACTATCCACATAATCGACCATATCAACAAGCAAACCAAAAAAAATCACATGATTATTTCAATAGATGCAGAAAAAGCCTTTGATAAAATACAACATCCATTCCTATTGAAAACACTAGAAAGCATAGGTATAGGAGGGTCATTCCTAAAAATAATAAACAGTATATATCTAAAACCATCAGCCAATATCATCTGCAATGGGGATAAACTAGATGCATTCCCAATAAGATCAGGAGTGAAACAAGGATGCCCATTATCACCTCTACTATTTGACATTGTACTAGAAACACTAGCAGTGGCAATTAGAGAAGAAAAAGAAATTGAAGACATCAAAATAGGCAAGGAGGAGACTAAGCTATCTCTCTTTGCAGATGACATGATGGTCTACTTAAAGAATCCTAGAGATTCAACCAAAAAGCTAATTGAAATAATCAAGAACTTTAGCAAAGTAGCAGGATACAAAATAAACCCGCATAAGTCATCATCATTTCTATACATCTCCAACATAGTTTAGCAGCAAAAACTAGAAAGAGAAATCCCATTCAAAATCACCTTAAATAAAATAAAATACCTAGGAATCTATCTCCCGAGACAAACACAGGAACTATATGAACACAACTACAAAACACTCTCTACACAACTAAAACTAGACTTGAGCAATTGGAAAAACATAAACTGCTCATGGGTAGGACGAGCCAATATAGTAAAAATGACCATCCTACCCAAACTTATCTATCTATTTAGTGCCATAGAACTTCCAAAAAATTTCTTTACTGATTTAGAAAAAAACCATAACAAAATTCATTTGGAATAACAAAGGATCAAGGATATCCAGGGAAATAATGAAAAAAATACAAAGGAAGGGGGCCTTGCAGTCCCAGATCTCAAACTATATTACAAAGCAGCAATCATCAAAACAATTTGATACTGGCTAAGAGACAGAAATGAGGATCAGTGGAATAGACTTGGGGCAAGTGACCTCAGCAAGACAATATATGATAAACCCAAAAATCCCAGCTTTTGGGTCAAAAATCCACTATTCGATAAAAACTGCTGGAAAAACTGGAAGACAGTGTGGGAGAGATTAGGATTAGGTCAACACCTCACACCCTACACCAAGATAAATTCAAAATGGGTGACTGACATGAACATAAAGAAGGAAACTATAAGTAAATTAGGTAAACACAGAATAGTATACATGTCAGACCTTTGGGAAGGGAAAGGCTTTAAAACCAAGCAAGACATAGAAAGAGTCACAAAATGTAAAATAAATAATTTTGACTACATCAAATTAAAAAGCTTTTGTACAAACAAAACCAATATAACTAAAATCAGAAGGAAAGCAACAAATTGGGAAGCAATCTTCATAAAAACCTCTGACAAAGGTTTAATTACTCAAATTTACAAAGAGCTAAATCAATTGTACAAAAAATCAAGCCATTCTCCAATTGATAAATGGGCAAGGGACATGAACAGGCAGTTCTCAGCCAAAGAAATCAAAACTATTAATAAGCACATGAAAAAGTGCTCTACATCTCTTATAATCAGAGAGATGCAAATCAAAACAACTCTGAGGTATCACCTCACACCCAGCAGATTGGCTAATATGACAGCTATGGAAAGTAATGAATGCTGGAGGGGATGTGGCAGAGTCAGGACATTAATGCATTGCTGGTGGAGTTGTGAATTGATCCAACCATTCTGGAGGGCAATTTGGAACTATGCCCAAAGGATGCTAAAAGACTGTCTACCCTTTGATCCAGCCATAGCACTGCTGGGTTTGTACCCCAAAGAGATAATAAGGAAAAAGACTTGTACAAGAATATTCATAGCTGCACTCTTTGTGGTGGCCAAAAATTGGAAAATGAGGGGATGCCCTTCAATTGGGGAATGGCTGAACAAATTGTGGTATCTATTGGTGATGGAATACTATTGTGCTCAAAGGAATAATAAAGTGGAGGAATTCCATAGAGACTGGAACAACCTCCAGGAAGTGATGCAGAGTGAAAGGAGCAGAACCAGGAAAAAATTGTACACATTGACTGATACACTGTGGTACAATCGAAGGTAATGGACTCCTCCACTAGGGACAATTCAATGTCTCTGAACAATTTGCAGGGATCTAAAAAAACACTATCCACAAGCAGAGGATAAACTGTGGGAGTAAAAACACCGATGAAAAGCAACTGCTTGACTACAGGGGCTAAGAGGAAATGACTGAGGAGAGACTCTAAATGAACACTCTAGTGCAAATACCAACAACATGGAAATGGGTTCGAACCAAGAACACATGTGAAACCCAGTGGAATTGTGTGCCGGCTATGGGAGAAGTGGTGGGAGGGGGGCAGGGGGAGGAAAAGATAATGATCATTGTTTCCAATGAGTAATGTTTGTAAATAAACAAATAAAATAATGTTTAAAAAGTAGAAAAAAGGAAAAAGAAACACATATGAGGAGGTTTGATACTCACAAGGTTAGAATTAAAGGATGGAGTAAGATCTTTTGGGCCTCAACTGATAGAAAGAAGGCAGGAGTTGCCATCATGATATCTGACAAAGCCAAAGCAAAAATAGATCAGATTAAAAGGGATAGGGAAGGTAAATATATTATGTTAAAAGGGAGTATAGACAATGAGGAAATATCACTAATCAATATGTATGCACCAAATGGTTTAGTACCCAAATTTCTAATGGAGAAACTAGGAGACTTGAAAGAGGAAATAGAGAGTAAAACCATATTAGTGGGAGACTTGAACCAACCACTATCAAATTTAGATAAATCAAATCAAAAAATAAATTTAAAAAAGACGTAAAAGAAGTGAATGAAATCCTAGAAAAATTAGAGTTAATAGATATATATGAAGAAAAATAAATAGGGACAAAAATTCAAAGTCCCTCTAGTCCCCTCCCTTGATATGCTTCCCTTTCTGGCCCCTCCCTTTTATTTCCCTTCCCCTCCTCCCTCTCCTTCCCTCCCTTTTTGTACTCCCTCCCCTCCCAGCCCCCCTTAGTTTTCCCTTCTCCCTTACCCTGTTGGATAAGATAGAATTCAAGATCCCAATGGATCTAGATGCTCTTCCCTCTCAGAGTTGATTTCACTGAGAGTAAGGTTTAAGGAATACCAATTTGTACTCTCTTCCTTTCCTTCTTATAGGAGAATTCTTCCCCTCCCCTTCACATGTATATCTTTGTGTGAGAAAGATTATTCTATTTAATTTATTTCTATTTCTTCAAGTATATCTTAGTACTATCAGTGATTCCCCCCCCTTCTCCATATCGTCTTAATGGACCAATCTTTCCCTATGAGTGATTCTTCTAATTACTCTAATAATGCATACAATTTTTGAGTCACACATTATATTTTCCCCACATATTAATATATATAATTTGATATAAATGTAGTCCTTATAAAAGAGAGTTTGAATAAAAGAAAAAACACATTATTTTCCTTTTCCCTTTCTTTCATATTTACCTTTTCATGTTTCTCTTGCTCTTTGTGTTTGGATGTCAAACTTTCCACTGAGTTCTGGTCTTTTCTTTACAAATACTTGGAAATCTTCAAATTTGTTGAATGCTCATACTTTCCCCTGGAAGTATATAGTCATTTTTGATGGATAGGTGATTCTTGGTTGAAGACCCAATTCTTTTGCCTTTCTGAATATCATGTTCCAAGCTTTGTGGTTATTCAGTGTGGAAGTTGCCATGTCTTGTGTGATCCTGATTGGTACTCCTTTGTATCTAAATTGTCTCTTTTTGACTTCTTGTAGGATATTTTCTTTAGCTTGAAAGCTTTGGAATTTGGCAATTACATTTCTGGGAGTTGTCTTTTGGGGATTTAGTGTAGAGGGTGTTTTATGAACTCTTTCAATGCATATTTTCCCCCCTTGTTCTAGAACCTCGAGGCAATTTTCTTGGATGATATCTTGTATTATGATATCAAGATTTCTGTTTATTTCTGGCTTTTCAGGTAGACCAATGATTCTCAGATTGTCTCTCCTTCCTCTGTTTTCCAGGTCTTTCACCTTGTCAGTGAGATATTTTATGTCTTCTTCTAATTTCTTATTCTTTTGACTTTGCTTTATTAATTCTTGCTGATTTGCAAGATCATTGTCTTCCAGTTGCCTGATTCTGATCTTTAAAGACTGGTTTTCCTTTTCAGTTTGGTCTGTCCTGCTTTTTGAGGCTTTCAGATGTTTCTCCAATTGGGAGTTCTTGTCCCTCAGATTGTTGAATTCCCTTTGCATTATTTCCCATTGTTCCTGCCAGAAGACTTCCATCTTTTTGATAACCTCCAATTTGAATTCTTCAAGAGCTTATGGACAATTTTCATTTCTTTTGGAAGGTTTTGTAGCATTTATTTGGGTTTCCTCTTCTGCTATTTCCTCTGTATTCTGTATTTTTCCTTTGTAAAAACTCTCCAAAGTCAACCCCTTCTTCTTGCTTTTCTTGATGTTGGGATGTTGTTCCTGGGAACTCTTTGCCATTTCTATGGTTTTTTCTTCCCTTTCCAGTCAGAAATCTGAGTGAGAAGGGCTGGCCCTCTGTGTATGGATCTAATGCTCAAGGCTTTTTCCTCAGGCCAACTCTCAATTCTCCGCAGCTGTGCAATATTCCCGGGGGGAGCCCAAGGTCTGCCCTCCCCTGCCTGCTGGCGTTTTGGATGTTACTGCTCTCAGGGGTAAGTCCTTGGTGGTCTTAGTTAGTTCCTCAGACCTGGAGCTGCCCGTTGCTCGGTCCTCATGTTCCTTTCCCTCACTCGTTGATTCTGGCATACGCTGACTTTAACTCTGGCTCCATAGGTGTGGTGGGGGAGGGTAGGTCAGCTCAGGTTTGGGTGGGAGCTTTTTCATTCCCTTATAGGGTGGAAATGCCTGAATCCCACGTTTCTTCAGTGCTTCGCTCTACTGTAGTGTTCCTCCATTCTTATGAGGATGGTTTTTTGGGGGTCTTTTGAGGGCGTCTGTATTGTTGGGTCTGAGGAGGGGGAAAGAGCCATGTCTAATCTACAGCCATGCTTACCTGGAAGTCCCCCAGTGATTTTTTTTTAATATCTTTTTCCATTTGGCCAATTCTGCTTTTTAAGAAGTTCTCTTCTTTGGATTTTGGTGCCTCTTTTATCAATTATCCTTTTGTTATTTTAGATATTATTTTCTTCAGTATTTTTTGTGCTTCCTTTACCAAGCAGTTGTGTAAACCTTAAAATTTCCCAGACCCTACTTTATAAGATTGGATTAAGACCATTCCCCATTTGGGCAGTGAACTCTACTTAAAGCAGGAATGTGAGAATTCTACTTTACCTACTTGGGTCTGCCCTAGGGGAAGATAAAGTTGTAAACTCTTTTCTGAACAATGAAAAGTACTTAAACCCATACTTTTCTTAAGCTAAGTACCTATAAAGGTCAAGCAACTTGTGAATTTACAAGGCACAAAGAACTGGAAAACTTAGAGCTTTCCTGGTGTGAATTACTCAAAAATCCACACCTTCTTAGGTGTGGACTAAGAATGGGCGGTCCTTTAGAAACATCTACAGTGATTGGTAGATGTAAGGACTTAGGGGAGGTGACAAAGGAGATTTTGCCCTTAAAAATAAGAGCTCAGGGAAGAGCTGGAAAGTCATTCTGAAACATTCAGATGGAGGAGGGAGCTGGTGAAAGCAGCTGAGATGCTGCTGGCCTGGTGTCATTAGAAATCCTTACTTAGACAGATCTTATGGTGAGTTATAAAAAACTGACTGATTTCTCTTTTAAGACTCAGGTCTAGGCCATATTGGCTTTGAGGCCCTTCATACTTATTCCTTTTTTACTCTCTCTCTCTCTTTCTTTGATTACTCATTGTATTGTTAATTAAAATCTCTATAAAACCCAATTGACTTGGGTATTTGAATAATTGGGAATATTTCCTTGGCGACCACCTTATATTTGATTTTAAAACCCAAGACACTGTAGTGAAAAATATTTCTGAGGTCAAATTTACTCACCCTCTCTTATATCTATCACAATTTATATCTTCCACTATTTTAATCACTACAGTTTAAGACCTCAACCATTTTAAATCTCACAGTTGATTCTTTTCTGATAATTTTCCTATATTTAGTTTCTTTTCCTAACTTTTCCTCTTCCTCTCTTATTTGATTTTTAAAACCCCTCACCTCTACCCCAGGGCTAAAGATTCCTCATGCCAGCCTTCTAAGTTATTTTGGGCTGAAAATTTGCTTTGTCACATTGTAGGTTATACTGCTCTAGAATTCATGTTGAGGCATTATTTCATTGGGTTTTTTTGGAGGATAATTTGATAGGAATCAGATGGGTCCTTGTACCTTCTCTATTATCTTGGCTCTGCCCCATTCTTGAGTCTAACAAATTCTAATTTTTAGTGACTTATTTTCTTCAACTAACTTTTATACCTTCTTTTCCATTTGACCTATTCTACTTTTTAAAAAATTATTTTCTTCAGTGAATTTCGATGCCTCTTTTAACTTTTGATCAATTCTGTCTTCTAAGATGTTATTTTCTTCAATATTTTCTGTGCCTCTTTTACCAAGCTGTTGATTTCTTTTCATAATTTTCTTGAACCACTCTCATTGCTCTTCCCAAATTTTTCTCTGCCACTCTTAGCTCTTTCTTTAACTCTTCCAGGTTATCTTGTTGGGTTTGGGTTTGATTAGCATTTTTCTGTGAAGCTTAATTTTTAGCTGTTTTGACATTATTGTCTTCTTCTGTTTGCTTATTTTTCCAGCCTATTTCTTTCATTTGAACTTTATGTTAAAGTTGGGCTCTGCTTATGAATGCATGGGGGAAGCACTGTGCCTTCAAGCTTTTTTTGTTGCTGTTTTCAGAACTAGTTCTGGGATTTTGTAAGTTTTCGATGCTTCCAAGGTGATATGATTTAAGGAGAGGTGTGGTTACTAGTCTCCTGGTCTATGCTCTGGTCTTTACTCAGGAAAAAAACCCCTACTTACCTGAAGCTACAAGCACTAGTGTTCCTCTTAGCTTTGGAACTGTGACCAGGTCCCTGTACCCTTGTGACTCTCTTCTGTGGTTCTCTTTCCTCCTTGGAACTGTGACCCAGAACTGCATTTGGATGATATATTTGCCAGTAAGTGCCAAATGCACTCATTGCCATTGTAATTTTGGGGGACTCACACTCCTTAGATGGAGAAATGAAGGTTGAGGGCAGTAAGGAAAGGGTTGATAAAAATGGCTTCCCTCACTACTCCCTCCCAGAGTCCCTGAATTACTTGAGGGAAACAAAATGGAGATCTCCCCTCCATGAAGGCTTGCCCCTTGATGGCTGTGCTGGCCCTCAAGGGTGGCAGGGAAGTCTTCTCTACAAGGAGAGGTATGTGGGACCTCAATCTGGATATGTACTGCTTTGGCGCCCTCACAAGCTTCCCCCATGTGTCTTTTTGAAAACTGGCAACAAGATGGAGTCTACCAATGGGCTTACTCTCTAGATGTAAATAAATGAGATTGAATTCACTATCTGACTGCTTATTTGATTTAATTGTTGATTGGGGCAAAGGATAGAGGTTGGAGGGGTTGTGGGTCACCCTAAATTTCTTTCTAAATAAAACTAATTACTAAAGTACAAGGTTTTCTTGTAGGCAGGGGAGAGGTAGAAAAAAGAGAAGACAGCACTACTCAGATTTAAGTCCAGTATCTCTATAGTTCATGGAATGAAAGTCTTTGAAGAAATTAGATTTCTTGACAGGAACCCATGATGTTAACATTTCTGTCAGTGTCAGAAATCCCCAAAGATGTTTTGAATGGCCTTGAGAAACAGTTCCTCCTTCCACTCCCTTCTGTATCTCATCCCCCAAGATCCCCATCTCAGGAGAATTTCCCAGAAATGGTTCTTTTGTCCTACTCCTCATCATTACACCAGCAACAGATCCCCTATAATCTCTTTCTGACCATGTGTCCTTATTGTCCCTTACTGTCTATGGGCTTAGAGCTTTTAAAGTGGCTGCTGCTGCTTTGACTACTGTTGCTACTTCAATAATATGTGTGTGCTCTAGACAGGTCTCTACTCTAATGTCACCTCTCTTGTGGACTCCTTAAATATTCTTAGGCTTGAATAATGTCTCACCCTGACCTTTTATTGGCACTGCCATTCCAAAATTTGATCTGAGGTATTATTTTAAAGTTGTTTAGAGAGGAATGTTGAGAGAGTTCAGCTGGGTTTCTGCCTCTAATCTACTCTACTTTTCTTGCGATAGCAGTCCTCCTCCCCAGTTTTATACTATCCTCCTCTAATTCTTGCTCCCATAAATCTAAAGGTGGGGAAGTAAAGAATCAAGATCAGCCTAATCTGTGAACAATAATAAATGCTTCCTTCTAAGTCTCCTCAATCATTTTTCCCTGTGAGTGTAGCCAAAGGTCTATTACATTAATAAAATAGTACTTCTAGGACATCTCTCCCATACTCAAGAAACTATTGTGGCTCTTTATGCTGATTTCATTAACTTCAAACTCTTCAGCTTAAGACCTTTCATAATTTAAATTATAATTGCTTAAACAGTTGTAGCACGTGGTTACCTCTAAAGGGCACTTTTTGTTCTGCTGTCTTTTATATTTGTCCCTTTGCCAACACAGTTCACCATGCCCATAGTGGTTTTCCATCAACAAATGAATGAATGAAAAAACATTAAGAATTTATTCCATACTAATAAGCACTGTGCTAAGTGATGAGGATTCAAATATAAATAACCAAAACAGTTCTCCATTTTAATAGGGGAAGGCAGTACCTATAGAAGAGTAGAGAAGAGCATCTGCTTTACAACATACAGAATCTGAGAGCTGCCTGGAACAGCAAAGATGTCGTTGAATTGCTCAGAATCCCAGTCAGTGTGCATCAAAGACCACCCTCAAACCCAGATCTTTCTGACCTTCTCTATCCACTACTCCATGCTGCCTGTCACAACCCCAATTTCTAGTGAACATTAGTGCAAGATTCATTTTTCTTCATAGCAATAAAATAATGGTCATATCTTGTCTTTCAGCTAGAGTAACTGGGGAAGATTCAGGGAGAAGGTAGGACTTGAGCTGGCCTTTAAGAGGAAGTGGTTAGATAAGTGGAGGGAAGAATAGAAGGTATATTGGTATTTCCTGCCACCTCATTCCTCACCCATACCAGGCTCCTAGCCTTTGCTCATGCTTTCCCCCCGAGTCTGAATGTGTTAGGGCCATGAGATGGTAACCAAGAATGCTAATGCTAAATCTGGATTTAGGAATACCAAAGTTGAAATGGGACCTCAGACACTAGCTATATGACCCTGGGTAAGTCACTTAAGCTCTACTTCCTCAGTTTCCTCAACTACAAAGTAGAGAAATAATAGCACCTATGTTGCAGGGTTCTTGTGAGGATGAAATAAGATAATATTTATAAAGCTCTTAGCATAATGCCTGGTATGTAGTAGATGCTACATACATGCTTGTTCCTTTTCCCTCTGCCTTAGGGTTGGTCAATAAAATTATAGTGTCCAGAGCTAATAGTCCTTCTTTCCTCTGCCCAAACCTAACCATGTCTAAAGGATTCCATTCCACTCTGGGTGCCGCACTGTAGTATTATGTGACTTGATCACCCTTCTCTGTAGACTGAAAACTAGAAGCAAGCTTGGCTTGTCCAGCTTAGATGAGTAGCAGTAGGCACATTCCAAACCCACCTTTCACTAAGTATTGGTTCCCCTGGTAGGTAGGGATCTTTTCTTTTATGAATATTTTTATTTGTTGAAAATGGTAAAAAATGTAAGTTTAAATATATATATATATATATATATTTGTGTGATAAACTGAGAAAAGTAGGCTTTCAATAGTGGAGCAGAGTTCAGAGTTCTAAGAACCTGAGAAAAAATAGCCCCTCAGATAAAAATCCTGGAAAAGGAATATTGAAAAAACAGCAACCTGGGGGCAGCAGCAGCTAAGGGGCTCAGTGGATCAAGAGCCAGGCCTAAAGACAAGAGGTCAGTCTGGTCTCAGACACTTCCTAGCTCCTATCCCTTTAGCTGTATGAGAAAGAAAGAAAGAAAGAAAGGAAGAAAGAAAGGAAGAAAGGAAGGAAGAAAGAAAGGAAGAAAGAAAGGAAGAAAGAAAGAAAGAAAGAAAGAAAGAAAGAAAGAAAGAAAGAAAGAAAGAAAGAAAGAAAGAAAGAAAGAAAGAAAGAAAGAAAGAAAGAAGAAAGAAAGAAAGAAAGAAAGAAAGAAAGAAAGAAAGAAAGAAAGAAAGAAAGAAAGAAAGAAAGGAAGGAAGAAAGGAAGAAAGGAAGAAAGAGAAGGAAGAAAGGAAGAAAGGAAGAAAGAGAAGAAAGAAAGAGAAAGAAAGAAAGAAAGAAAGAAAGAAAGAAAGAAAGAAAGAAAGAAAGAAGAAAGAAAGAAAGAAAGAAAGAAAGAAAGAAAGAAAGAAAGAAAGAAAGAAAGAAAGAAAGAAAGAAAGAAAGAAAGAAAGAAAGAAAGAAGAAAGAAAGAAAGAAAGAAGAAAGAAAGAAAGGAAAAAAGGAAGAAAGGAAGAAAGGAAGGAAGGAAGGAAGGAAGGAAGGAAGGAAGGAAGGAAGGAAGGAAGGAAGGAAGGAAGGAAGGAAGGAAGGAAGGAAGGAAAAAGGTGGCAACATGTTATATTCTAGAGGAGCCATGTACACACACCAGTAAAGTCCCAAGAATGCACCAAAGAGAACAATTATAAAGAAAACCAAAAAGAAACAGCTCTAAGCTCTTCCATCCTGTCCAGGACTTCACAAAAAGCCTGCCAGACTTTAGCGAAGGAAAGAGACAAGGCAGAGCAGGGAGGAAGGCAAAGCAGAGTAGCCAGAACCACAGCTGGACACAGAGCCAGAATAGTACCCAGCAAAGCCTAGCCCCTAGCCACAGCAGGAGACAGGGCTAGACCAATGTCCAGGCAGCCCATTCCCAATCCAGCAACCAGGAAGCCATGCCAAACCTAGAGCACGGGCAGTCGGCATGAAAACCAGTAAAGGAGACAGGGCAGAGCCAGCACTTGGGCAATCCACCCTGAAGCCACATCTGGAGCCACAGTGGGAAAAAGGGCCAGGGCTGCCCCAGGGAAGAAACATTTCTGGGGCCTTGCAAGAGCTCTGCTTACCAGCCCCATCAACAACATCTATTTGGGGTCTGATAGGGTCACAGAAAGGAATGAAGCCAATTCAGGTTGGGGGTTGTGGAAGAAGGAGAGAGAAGAGGCCAAGACCAAAACCTAAGTCAAGCCACAGTAAAGTGAGCCAAAACCCAGACATTCTGAAGAAGGCGGAGGCTTAGTCTTAGCCACCCCATCCAGGTCTAAGCAGAGCCTGCCCATACCATCCAAGAGTACAGGAAGGAACAGTCTGACCCAAGCACAAAATGCCCCCAACCCAGAAACTGAGGCTAGAGATAGGAGTAAACAGAATAATGGGGAAAACATAATGGCAAAATGCTATGGATTGAGGAAAGCCCAAAAGAAGAGAGTAATAACTCTATAAGTAGAATCGCAGTGAAAAGAAGGCCCTCATTGCAAAAACTGGGAAAAAAATTGGAAAAAAATGAAGCAAGTCATATAAAATATAATGCTAAATAAAATGGCAAGTAGGGAGGAAAGAAGACAAGACAAATTAATAGTTTAGAAGAGAAGGTGGTAAACTTGACCCAAGAACTTGTCTTCCTGAAAATTAGAAAGGGCCAAACAAAAAAAATATGACTCCATGAGAAAACAAGAAATGCATTTATAAAAATAAAAACATACAAAAAGCAGAAGAAAATGTATATACTATCATTAACAACTGACCTAAAAATAGGATATGGAGAGATAATCCAAGAATCATCAGATTACATGAATATCCTGATATTCCAAAAATAGCGTGGATACCATCTTTCAAGAAGTAATATACAAAAACTGCCCAGATTTGTTAGAAACAGAGGACAAAGTGAGAAAAGAAAGAATTCAAGTCACCACTTGAATAAAATTCAAAAATGAAAACTTCTAGGAATACCATAGCCCAAATCCAGAATTTCTAGGTTACATAAGAAACACAGGAAGTGACCAAAAAAAAAAAAGTGTGCAAGTATCCAGGGAGACATAATCCGTATCACACAAGTCTTGGCTATTGTCATTTTGAAGAAGAGAAGAGTTTGGAATACAATATTTAAAAAGGAAAAGGATGATATAAATTTACAAGAAAAAAAGACATATTTGGCAAAAAATGAGTATCATCTTACAGAAAGAAAATTAATCTTTACTGAAATAGAGGACTTTGAAGAATTCCTGACGAAAAGGCCAGAACTGAATGAAATCTTTGAAAAGCAAATGCAGCAGCCAATAGAAACATAGATAGGAAAATACACCAATTAGAATGGACTATGTGACAATGAATTGTTTTACAGTCTAAGGGGGGGAGAAGAAACTAATGTCCTCATCTTCAAAGAGCATAGAGCATGTTAAATATGACAGGAAGGGCAGATTCTGTTCTGTTTTAATGGTTTGGGGGAGAAGAAAGGGGAAAAGAAAGAGCAGTATGTTAGGTTTGCATGAGGTCTAGAATATGGATGTGGAGTAAGGAGTGGGAGTAGCATGAATTCCATGAACCTCCTTTTCATTTAAACCAGACAAAGGAATGTTAAATTTCTCTGTCTCCCTGTCTCTGTTTCTTTTTCTTAGCCTTAATATTTCTTCCTCCTCTCTCTCTGCCCCTCTCCACTCTCTTGCCCCTCCACTCCATGAATCCATGGAAGGTATGGTGTAGAAATACAGTAAATGCAATAGGGAAATAAAAATTGGGAAAGAAAAGGGGAGAGAAAGGTTTAAGAAGGAGGGCAGGGCTCTTTGTGGTGGCAAAAAACTGGAAAATGAAGGGATGCCCTCCGATTGGGGAATGGCCTGAACAAATTGTGGTATCTGTTGGTGATGGAATACTATTGTGCTGAAAGAAATAATGAACTGGAGGAATTCCATGTGAACTGGAACAACCTCCAGGAATTGATGCAGAGTAAAAGGAGCAGAACCAGGAGAACATTGTACATAGAGAATGATACACTGTAGTACCATCAAATGTAATTGGACTTCTCTACTAGCAGCAATGCAATGATCCAGGACAATTCTGAGGGACTTATGAGAAAGAACGCTATCCACATTCAGAAGAAGAATTATGGGAATAGAAACACAGAAGAAAAACAACTGCTTGATCACATGGGTCGATAGGGATATGACTGAGGATGTAGACTCTAAATGATCATCCTAGTACAAATATTAATAATATGGAAATAGGTTTTGATCAATGACACATGTAAAACCCAGTGGAATTGTGCATCAGTTACAGGGAGGGGGTTGGGGAAAGGGGGAGAGAAAGAACATAAATCTTGTAACCATGGAAAATATTCTCAATTAACTAACTAAATAAAATCCCACCCCCAAAAAAAAGGAGGGCATGGTAGGTGAGGGCATGATAATAAGCAAAACAAATTCCCACATCAAAGCATGATGCATAGATGAAGGGGAAAAAAGAGTGAAAGCTTATAATTGAAAGCTTGAGGAAGATAATAAAAAAGGGGAAAGAAAATCTCTTCAATACACTTGCTAGTGTTAAAGCTCAATCCTCTCACACCAATCTTTTCTTCATTGTGAAAGTATCTTTTCTTCTTGTGAAAAGTAGTGCCTAGTCCTTGGACTTGAGCCTTTGCCCCCAAGATGATTCAAAGAAACATTTATAGGAATCTTGAACCAAAAAAAAGTCATAATATATTAAAATAGTTTCAGGTTATTCCAAAACAATTGTCATTGCTCAGTTCCTTTCTAAACCACTCATCACAGAGATTGAAAAAGGTTTTTCATCCCTCAAACCGAGGAACCTTGAGAGATTATTGTAACAGCTTGAGGTATCTCCTCTGGGATACCATTCCAACCTACCAGTTATGGACTCAGGGGGGTGAGAGAGTGTACTCCAACCCAGAGAGGGGAAAGAGTTGGAGGTCTTTGTCATACCAGCCCTTTACTCCAATTTTTGTGCTTCCTATATAAGAGTAGCACAAACCAGGAACCTGAATAATCACAGGCACTCAAAACTATTTCCTTTCCTTTCTGTACTCCCTCACCCCCTCATAAATATAATAACTCGTTTTTCTGTAGCACTTCAATGTTTACTAAATGCTTTCTATACAACAACACTGTGAAGTCAATGGAGCAAGAGGAAGAAATTTCTTATAATCAGAGCTATCCCATATCCCCCTAGAATGAACTGAGTCCTTAAGAAATCAGCCCCCCTCTCACTAGAGATGGTTAAGCAGAGACTAAGTGGCTTTTTACCAAGGATATTGTAGAGGGGGTTGGTTATTGCTGGGAACAAGGGTAAACTTTTGAGGTCTCTTTTAACCCTGACATTCTAGGATCTCATAGTTCTGTGAATGTCCTCCTCCCACTTTTTTCCCTGCTTGTCTAAATCTTCTCCTATCCTCCAAAGCTCAGGCACATCTTCCTTTGTCCAGGAAGCCTTCCATGAGTGAAGCAGTGTAGTACAGTGGAATGAATCTTGTCTCTGCTGTCAGGGGCTGTGGGTTTAAAGGCCTGTCTTTGTCATTTATACCCTCTGTAACACTGGGAAAGCCATTTATTTCTTTTCCTCAACTAAAATTAATGAGAGATTTCGATTAAATGGCCTCAGAAGTCCCCTTCCGGCCTCTAGATCTGTAATTGCCTCTCAACACTGACCTCTTGTTCCTCAGAAATCCTTCCTATATCATGTTCTGTCTAAATCACCCCATGGCAGTAACTGCTTTTTTCCCATATATGTTACTCATAACTTCATAGAATATTAGAGTTCATCTAGTCCAACTTTTTTTCCTGCCTTATCTCTCCCTGACTCTACCCACCTCAATTCTGTTCAGTCTGACATCAGACTTTGAGCTCCATGAAGATAAGGACCATGTCTCCATCTTGTATATATTCTCCACAGGAAGCAGATAGGTGGAACAGTGTGATCTCTGTGCCTAGAGCTATGAGGACCCAAGTTCAAATCCTGCCTCAGATACTTATTAACTATGACTTTGAGCAAATCGCTTAACCTTCATTGCTTCAGTTTCTTCATCTGGAAAAGGAAATGGCAAACCACTCCAGGGTCTTTGCCAGAAAATGCTAAATGAGGTCATGAAGAGCTGTGTATATTACTAAAATGACTCAACAACATATGTGTGAATATATATATATAGGTAGTGTTCTGCCAACTGTTTTGTGCCACAAGGCTTTTCAGAGGGAGCAACAGAGCACAGCTCTAGAGCTGAAAGAGCTATTCAAGCCATGTAATCCAACCCCTTCACTTCACAGGTAAAGAATCCAAGTGCAAAGAGATGATTAAATGACTCACCAAGGCCATACAGGTAGCAAATAGTGAATTCAGGATTCAAATTTAAGTCCTGTTGACACCAAATCTAGTGCATTTTCCTTGTACCATGCAGCCTCTCTTCTGCCATTTAATTTTTATCCTTGTGCTTTGTCAATCATAAAAAGCTGGAGAGATTTGGATTGATTTTATAAATCCACAGGTATAAAACCCAGTGGCAAAGATTTGGGAACCTTCCTGATAGGCCAATGGGAGAGACAACATCAAGGAGCAGTTTGCTTCTCTAGGATCCATTCAGTCCAATGACTATCCCTTACTCTCAAGAAATTCACAGTCTGATAAGGAGGCAAGTGGGGAGGGGTTCTGGGGCTGGGGCCTTCCTCCCTTTCCCACCTCTCCCCAGGCTCCTCTCCCTTTAGCTATATGAGAAAAAAAGGAAGAAAGAAGAAAGAAAGAAAGAAAGAAAGAAAGAAAGAAAGAAAGAAAGAAAGAAAGAAAGAAAGAAAGAAAGAAAGAAAGAAAGAAAGAAAGAAAGAAAGAAAGAAAGAAAGAAAGAAAGAAAGAAAGAAAGAAAGAAAGAAAGAAAGAAAGAAAGAAAGAAGAAAGAAGGAAGAAGGAAGGAAGGAAGGAAGGAAGAAGGAAGGAAGGAAGGAAGGAAGGAAGGAAGGAAGGAAGGAAGGAAGGAAGGAAGGAAGGAAGGAAGGAAGGAAGGAAGGAAGGAAGGAAAGAAAGAAAGAAGAAAGAAAGAAAGAAAGAAAGAAAGAAAGAAAGAAAGAAAGAAAGAAAGAAAGAAAGAAGAAGAAAGAAAGAAAAGAAGAAAGAAAGAAAGAAAGAAGGAAGAAAGGAAGGAAGAAGGAAAGGAAGGAAGGAAGAAAGAAAGGAAGAAAGGAAGAAAGGAAGAAGAAAGGAAAGAAAGGAAGAAGGAAAGAAAGAAGAAAGAAAGAAGAAGAAGAAAGAAAGAAAGAAAGAAAGAAAGAAAGAAAGAAAGAAAGAAAGAAAGAAAGAAAGAAGAGAAAGAAAGAAAGAAAGAAAGAAGGAAAGAAGGAAAGAAGGAAAGAAGGAAAGAAAGAAAGAAAGAAAGAAAGAAGAAGAAAGAAAGAAAGAAGAAGGAAGGAAGGAAGGAAGGAAGGAAGGAAGGAAGGAAGGAAGGAAGGAAGGAAGGAAGGAAGGAAGGAAGGAGGAAGAAAGAAAGAAAGAAAGAAAGAAAGAAGAAAGAAAGAAAGAAAGAAAGAAAGAAAGAAAGAAAGAAGAAGAAAGAAAGAAGAAAGAAAGAAAGAAAGAAAGAAAGAAAGAAAGAAAGAAGGAAGGAAGGAAGGAAGGAAGGAAGGAAGGAAGGAAGGAAGGAAGGAAGGAAGGAAGGAAGGAAGGAAGGAAGGAAAGAAAGAAAGAAAGAAAGAAAGAAAGAAAGAAAGAAAGAAAGAAAGAAAGAAAGAAAGAAAGAAGAAAGAAAGAAAGAAAAGAAAGAAAGAAAGAAAGAAAGAAAGAAAGAAAGAAAGAAAGAAAGAAAGAAAGAAAGAAAGAAAGAAAGAAAGAAAGAAAGAAAGAAAGAAAGAAAGAAAAACTCACAGTCTAATTGAAGGATGGAAGGAATATCAAAATTCCCCTAGAAGGAGATAATTTTGATCCAACAACCTCTGGGTTCTGAGCCTACTATACTTCAATGACCAAATTATCCATCATCAGACAGACCAGTTTCTGCATTATCTTAGATCAACCTCAAATTAAGACTGGTTTATTATATAACCCAAATGAACAGCAGATGGCAGAATTGCATAATTTAGCTTCTCAGGTCCTTAAGCAAGCTTTGCTTACAAGAGCCTTTTGAACTTAAAACATAGAATTTCAGGTCTGAAAAGAACCTTAAAATATGGAACACATAAAGTTAGAGCTAGAAGGGTCCTTGGAATGTAGAACAGATAGTGTCCAAGCTGGAAGGTGCTTAGGAAAGCATCTAATCCAACTCCAACCCTGTAATTTGTGTTTTTTTCCTTTTATCTAATGCTTTCTGATTCATTTAGGACTTTTTTTTTTTAAAACACAATGATTCAGATTAAAGAACTCAGAATCAGGAAAGCACTATGCATAACTACAATAATGTAACTGAAGGCAACATCAAAAGACAACAGAATTCAGATCAAATAAAATGCCATGATCAATATGGTATCATTTCTCAATAATTATCACTCCGTCATGGTATCTTTTTTTTTTTTAAGTTAAGCATCAGGGACCACAACTGACATTAAGTAGAACTCTTTTACCATAATCCTTCACATCTCAGCAAAGACAAATTGCTTGCCTAAACCATTTTGGGGGCAAATTTCTTTCCGATTTTTCTCAAATATTTTACCAAATAGGAAGTTATATGTCATCTTCCCCTACTGATATATGGTCTTATAATTCTCATTTTTCAGATAAGGAAAATGAATTTCAGGGAAGGAAAATAACTGATTCAATCTGCATATAAAGTCAATATAGAACCTGAACTAGAATCAAATTCTCCCAAATCCCAGTTGAGGATTCTTGGCAGAGCTGTGGATAAGTTCCTATGAAAGAGAACATTCCAAATAAAATTTCAAGCACCAAAAATAAGTAATTCATCTAAGCATTGGAGGATTTGGAACACAATGGAATCATGAACTAGATGTGGTTGAGAAGCCCTAGAAAGGAGAAGCTACAGTGAGAAATGAGGGAGGGGCCCCCAAAATGAACTTTAGTTGTTTAAGAACATGAGAAATACTAAATCATGGAACTTTGAGTATCTTCTCAGGGAAAACTTGGTCAAGTCCCTGGCTCATCCATCCCTGAAAGACAGTGTCAATGATAAATTCATAGATCTATTTTTTTAATCTTACAAAAAGTTTTGTTCATTTGGGGTGATTAAGATATTCCTATAGAATGTTTATATTTTGGTTTCTTGCTTTGTGCTTTATTTTAATAAAAGAACAATTCTGCTGTGTGGACCCCATAAAATGAATATTTTTATTCTTAGGCAATGGTGTTTCTATAAATATTAACTTCATATCAAGACAGAGGAGAATGAGGGCATTATGTCTGGGGAAGTTCTCAGAAACCCAATATAATTTTGGACTGGAAAAGAAATAGGAGCCCCACTTAAAAGGATAGTGCATAAAATGGGAGAAGGAAAAGCTTCCAGACAATTAGAGGTATATCAAAAAAGGGAAAGGGTACCATGGGGGAAAAGCTCCAAATAGCTTCCTATTTACTCTAAGATCAAATATAAACTAGGCTTCACTTTTTTTTAACCAAACCCTTATCTTCTGTCTTGGAATCAATACTGTGTATTGGTTCCAAGGCAGAAGAGCAGTAAGGGCTAGGAAATGGGGGTTAAGTGACTTGTCCAGGGTCACTCACCAAGGAAGTGTCTGAGGTCAGATTTGTGTGTTTATTTTTTAAAGTCCTTCACATCCTGGTCCTAACCTAACTTTACAGCCTTATTATATATTACTCCCCTTCCTGAACTCTGAAATTCAGTCATATTGGCTTTCTTGCTCTTCCTCCCATATGACACTCCATCTATCTTTGCCGCCATTGTACTGGCTGACTCCAAGAGCTACATTCTCAGCTCTCCTCCACCCGTTAGAAATTCTTATTTTCTTTAAAAATTTGGTCAAGTCACATATAAAACCCAGTGGAACCCCCTGACCCAGCAACGTTGCCTCTCCCCTTTGTGTTTCTAGGGATATTCTAGGGTCAAGCGGTGTCTCCTCTAATGCTGTCAGCTTGAGCTTCATTCTGGTATGTTCTCCCCAATATCAATCACTAGCACCACAGTTCATGGAGCCAATTAGCATTTATTAGCTTTAGGGGCGGCTAGGTAGCTCAGTGATTTGAGAGCCATGCCCAGAGATGGGAAGTCCTGAGTTCAAATCTGGCCTCAGACACTTCCTGACTGTTTGACCCTGGGCAAGTCATTTAACTCCCATTGCCTAGCCCTTTCTGCTCTTCTGCCTTGGAACCACTATTAAGTCCAACATGGGAGGTAAGGGTTTAAAAAAATTTTTTTTTAGCATTTATTAGCTTTTATAAAGGAACATTAACTGAGAAGATACAAGGAGAACAAAAGTTTTAAAATCTCTCTCCCTCAACATCTGATGGTACATTCTCACCTATATCACCTCAGACCCTGGGAAGACTGAACGTAAAACAATTTCTTATATATATATTTTTAATGTTTTTTTTTAAATATCTTCTCATATTTACATGATTCATTTTCTTTCCCTTCCCCTTTCCCTCTTCCCTCTTCCTGCCCAGAGACTACATGGAAATCCATTGGGTTATACAAATATTATCACTTGATGCCTACTTAAAGCAATTTCTACAAAGCATATGTCCCACCTTGTTCCTTCCAAATGGGGCATAGCTAGTGGGTGAGTATCTCCCTCTCTGGGACCCTACCTCTTGGCCATTGGGTCAATTGGCAGCTTGGCGAGGTCATATCTGATCCTTGGGATTGAGTTGTAGGACCACGATATGGACTCTGAATCCTGCACTCTGGCTCTCAGACCTCTGGTAGCCCATTTTCCCAACCCTCTGAAGGCCACGAGGTTACCGTCTTATTGAATACTCCTTTGCCTAAGATTTGGAAAGAAGGGGCAAAATGAAGACAGAATGAAGAGCAAGGCTATGGGCTCACAGACCACAGAGTGATAACCTGGGTCTAGAGAGAAAGGTCTGAGCTCCCTCTCTCTCAATGGGTGACATCTGGCAATTCTTTCCTCCTTGCTTGAATAAATCCAGGCAAGAAAGAGAATGCAGGGGGCAGCTGGATGGCTCAGTGGATTGAAAGCCAGCCTAGAGTCGGGAAGCCCTGCATTCAAATCTGGTCTCAGACACTTCCCAACTGTGTGATGCTGGGCAAGTCACTAACCCCCATTCCCTAGCCCTTACTGCTCTTCTGCTTTGGAACCAATACATATTATTAATTCTAGGGCAGAAGGTGAGGGTTTAAAAAGAAAGAGAGAAGGCCTTGACCAGTTAATGCTTCTTGAATACTTTCTCAAATCCAACATTGCATTCAAAAAGTTTCTCTTCTTGTGGAAAACAGGTCACTGTATCACAAAGATACACTATCTGGGCAAGTTCCAAGGAAGAGGAGTCTTCCATTACATGTCACCCCATTCTGGAAACAGGTTGGCCAAGCCTCTTCTCTGTAGGGATTGCACTGACAGAGCCTGTTGTGTATTCTCATAAAGATGAGGCCTGGCCATTTCCTCATTCCATATGTTTTTCCTGTGCCTCCCTTAATCAGATATAATCTCACTGAGAGCAGAGGCTGTTTCATCCTTGTCTCTCTATGCCTAGCACCTAGTAAAGTGGCTAGGACATAGTCTAGATGCTTAATAAATATTTGTTGATTAATTGGTTCACAGGTTATCTGTAAGTAGAGGCAAAAGTTGGGCAAACATTTGTGGAGGATGCCACAGAAGGAATCCTTGTTCAGGTACAAGTTGGCCTCAAGGGTATTTTAGGGATCTTTCATTGCTGAGATTCTAGGATTCAATCTCCTAATACCAAGAGCAAAAAAAAAAAAGCAAAAATTTCCTTGTGATTCCAAAGGATAGGACTAGGACCAGATCGAGGAATTAAGGGGTATTAGAGGAGAAATTTTGGTTCAATATATGGAAGAACTTTAGAATTGTATAGTTTTAATTGTATGGTTGTCCTAAAACCCAGAGTTTGAAAATCTTTTGGAGAAATTTTAAGAGAAGAGACTCACCAGTGCCTCAAATCGGGAAGACAAATTTTTTGAAGAGGGTGATATGGAGATACCTGCAGAAACCACACACTGCATCAAGAAATCCAGAATGAACTGAACTGAAGGAAGTTGAACATATTTATTCTAAATGTAAATTCTTATGCCAAAGGGAAAGCCTCCTAATTGGTTTTTTGTCAATGTGTCTATTAATTATTGTTTTTGTTTTCTTTCTTTTTTATTTCCCTCTTGTTCCCAGGTTGCTGTAATTTCCCCTGAGAAAGGGCAACATTTTATACACCGTTAGTGGGAGAATCTTTAGAGATATATTTGGTTATTTGAAATGATTCATTGGGGAGACTAGGCATGTTAAACTCCCAAGACCCTCAATTGAGGAAATGTTCAACATGCTCATTTCCCAATAGAATCACAGTGGGGATTATGAGAAGGGAATTTGTATTTTTATTTGATCAATCAGAGATTTAGACTTTCATTCCATTTGTTTTGAATTTGGATCAATTGGCAACCAGGGAATTGATCCCACAGGCACTGCCCCCACTGGGTGGTACCAAGCTAATTGAGGAATTGTGATTGGTTCCTGGTGGGGGGGGGGGAGTAGGAGAGCTCGTGGATGAAGGGAATGGCATAAAAGGTGAGACCCTCCAGGAAGCAGAGGAGGATTGTTTCTGAGGCTGAGATTCTGAGACAGATTCTGGGTTGTTGGGCTTTAGGTTGTTAGGTTAGGTAATTCTTTACCTCCTTTCTATATTTCTCTCTCTTGTTATCTTTATCTTACTATAATAAAGCTATTAGAGCTACTAACAGTCTTGTGACTTATGGGTTAATTTCTATAAGTGGTGACTACAACATTTTTTTTTACACTTATAATTTAGTCAAACCCATTCTAACCATTACAGAATGATCAGTATGCCACATAATGGAATCAGCTTTCCCCTTAAGGTTTTATATAGTACTTATTCAGTACACTATTTAGTATATTTATTTATTTATATTTAGTATATTATGTTTATTTACTTATATTTAGCATAATAGTATAGTATTTATATAGTACTTACTATATGCCAGCACCATGCTAAGTGCTTTGCAGTTATCTCATTTGATCCTCACAACAACCCTGGGAGGTAGGTGCTACTTTTATTCCTATTTTACAGCTGAGAAATAGTGACTTGCCCAGAATAACACATCTAGTAAGTGTCTGAGGCTAGATTTGAACCCAGGTCTTCCTAATTCAAAGATTAGCACTGATATTCTGGTCAGCTAGGGAAAGATCCCACACTAGGATCATTTAAGATTTCTAAAAGCATAGGCCTAGAGATGGGAGGTCCTAGGTTCAAATCTGGCCTCAGACACATCCTAACTGTGTGACTGTGGACACATAACCTCCGTTGCCCAACCCTTATGTTCTTCTGCCTTGAAACCAATACACAGTATTGATTTTTTTTTAAAACCCTTACCTTCCATCTTAGAATCAATACTGTATATTGGTTCCAAGGCAGAAGAGTAGTAAGGGCTAGGCAATGAGGGTCAAGTGACTTGCCTAGGGTCACAGAGCTAGGAAGTGTCTGAGGCCAGATTTGAGCCTAGTACAGTATTAATTTTATGACAGAAGGTAAGGATTAAAAAAAATTCTAAAAATGTCAAGACCAATTTTGGCTGTTAAAAGATCACTGGGTAACAAGCATAGAGCTCTTTAAAGTGACCCCATCTAACAGTACAAGGCAATAAGGGAGTGAATGAGTTCCCTGTCTCTGCAGGTATTCCAGCAAACCCTGGATGAGCTTTTGCCAAGGAGGCTGTAGAAGCTGGATTGGATGTTCTCAGGTCTGAGACTGTGTGAGAATGAAAGTGCAGAACAGTGGACAGATAGGGCTGAGAGGAGCTCTGGCTCCGGTTCTCCTCCTGCCTCCCATCCCTACCTTTCCCTCTGAGGGATGGACCCATCACTGCAGATGTCTGAGCAGAGGCTGATGGACCCAGTCAGAGAGGTAGCAGAGGTTAATTCAGACACCTCCTCCAGCTCATAGTCTGGGGCCACATAGGAATCAGGGAGCAGGGCAGAAGAGAGGCAGACCTGAGAGACTCTGGGCAGCTCCCACCCCTACCCTCTCCTAAAGATGGAATAAATGCTCTTAGTTATTTCCTTTCTGTCTCATCTGGTTGTACATCATGTGGATACAGCTTGGTCTAGGCAGGTGTGTGTGGAAGACTTGCCAGGGGAGAGGAGATGGAGCACATAGAGAATAGAGAGCGTAAAGTATTTCTGCCCCTACACAACACTTTATGTCGTTTGAACCTCACAGCAGATCTGTGAAGTAGCTGCTCCTGGAATTATTATCCCCACTATACAGATGGGGAAATGGAGGCTCAGAGAAGCAACTTGCCCAGGATCACACAGCTAACGATGTTTGAGGTTCCGTGTTTGAAGTCAAGTCTCAGTGACTGAGTCAGATGCTATAGGATGTTCTATCAGCCTTTCTATCAGCTGGGTGGTAGTGAGCAAGTTTTTCCATCTCTGAGTTTTCGTTTTCTCATCTATAAAATGGAAATATAACACACATGCTGTCTATCTCAGAGGAAAGTCCTTCTTCACGTGGAAAGCTGACCAGCTACAATACCTGGGGAAGCTCCAAGTTGGGGAGCAAGACCCTGCCCTTATTTGGAAGCAGGCTCCCCTGGCCTTTTCTAAATAGGGATTGCTGTGAGAGTAGAAACGCAAAAGAAAAACATAGGATCCATTACGTGGTTCAATGGGGACATGATTGGGGATTTGGGCTTTAAACGATCACTCTATTGCAAATATGACTAATATGGAAATGGGTTTTGAGCAATAAGACATGTATAACCCAGTGGAAGTGCTTGTCAGCTCTGGGAGTGGGGAGGGAAAAAGGGAGGGAGAGAACATGAATCATGTAACCATGGAAAAGGATTCTAAATAAATAGGGATTACACTAGCAAAGGGCTTTAATAAACCTTAAAGAACCTCGGATAGGGACGCTATATCTATTATGATTTCCTCTGCTCAGCAAATTCAAACTCCTCACAATCAAGGGCTTAGTTTGGGAGGAAATGTCACATCCTTTTCTTGCCCAAGGGCTCACAAGCTTTCTTTCATCTTGCATGTCACTTAAAATCCTTCCGGCTTCCTAAAAAAGTGTCTTGGGGATGTGTGTGTGTATGTGTGTGTGTGCATGCAGATTTTGGTGTCTACACAGCCAAAGGACTCCTCAAGCCCAAGGTGTTGCTGGTGACTTGAAAAGCAGGAGGCTGTCCTAAAGGTTTCATCCTTTGTTTTTTCCTCTTAGTCTTTCCTGGCCCCTGGGGGGCCACATGGGGGATTTCCTGGCTTTGATAAACAAATAGCATCCGTGTACGTCGGCAGGGCTTCCAGGATGGATGGGTGGACGGACGCAGAGATAGCAAAGGAAGCTCAGCTTGGAACCACAACTCTGTTTCTAACTCACCGTGCGACCTTGGGCAAGTCAATTCTCCTGCCCTCCTCCCCTTCTATCTCTTTATTTCTTTTTTGGGGGGGGGGATAAAATGAACTTGTTGGAATAAATTATTTCTAGCTTTTTAAAAAACCCTTATCTTCCATCTTAGAATAAATACAGTGGATTGATTCTAAGACAGAAGAGTGGTAAGGGCTAGGCAATGGGGGTCAAGTGACTTGTCCAGGGTCACACAGCTGGGAAGTGTCCAAGGCCAGATTTAAACCTAGGACCTCCAGGCTCTAGGCCTGGCTCTCCATCCACTGAGCCACTCAGTTGCTTCCTATTTCTAGCTTTAGCATTCTATGTCCTTTCTTCTAGAGCCCCTTCCAGCTCTGACATGTAATATTTAAAATAGTTGGAGACATAAACTATGGCAGTTAAAAAAGTTAAGGTCATAAACTGTTATAATTAAAATGGTTGATGTTGTAAACTGTAGTGAGTTAAAATGGTGGAAGATATAAATTGTGATAGATATAAGAGAGGGTGAGTAAATTTGACCGCTGAAAATATGTTTCACTACAGTGTCTTGGTTTTAAATCAAATATAAGGTGGTCGCCAGGGAATATATTCCCAAATTATGAATATGCCCAAGTCAATTGGGTTTTATAGAGATTTTAATTAACAATACAATGAGTAATCAAAGAAAGAGAGAGAGAGAGAAAAGGTATAAGTATGAAGGGCCTTAAGCCAACATGGCCTAGACCTGAGTCTTAAGAGAGAGAGAGAATCAGTCAGTTTTTTTATCACTCACCACAAGATTTGTCTTAAGCAAGAATGTCTGGGGAACAGAGTCTCCCCAGAGGGAGTTCCAGCCAGAGTCAGCCTCCCAAGGGACTTCTTCTCAAGAGATCGTCAAAGGGCCTCCTCCAAAAGGATCTATCTCCAAGGATCCTATCTCCAAGCCTCCAATGAAATCTCTCCAAGGAAATCCTTTTCTTATATAGGGTTTTTTTTCCCTATGTCACCTCCCCTAAGTTCTTCCATTTACCAATCACCGTAGATGTTTTCTAAAAGACAGCCCATCTGAATTCCAGCTAAGTCGACTAATCCCCTTAGTAAGTCTGAACCAGAGAAAATACTGCTGTGTCGACTAATCTCCTCAGTAAGTCTGAACCAGAGAAAACACAGCTGAGTCGACTAATCCCATCAAGAGAAAACCTGCCCTACCTTTTATAGGTACCTAGCATCCCATTGAATCAATTCTAAAAAAAGGCATGGCTCAAAGAACTCCCTGCCTCATCATAAGCATGGGTCCAAGTACTTTCATTGTTTAGCAAGGAGTTTTCTCCCCTAAAGCAGTCTTAAGTAAGGGTGGAGTAGAGGTCCTCCCATAGCAAGGAGTTTTCTCCCCTAAAGCAGTCTTAAGTACGGGTGGAGTAGAGGTCCTCCCATTTCTGATCCTGGCGAGTTCTCACATCAAAATGGGGAATGTTTCCAGTAGGGAATTTGTTCCAGTGGAGGATTCCTCATTGTGGAAATTTTTAACATTCACAAGTCTGAGAAATTTCAAGATTTACAGACATGCAAGGTATGATGTTCCTATCTCCTTGAACGGAACACACTTTGTTTGATAGTTTAAGACCCTCTACAGCTCTACTGTTGTACATTCTGTAGACCCTCTGGAGGTAGGTGGGCATTATGAATAGAAGGGAGAAACACATGAGTGGTGAGACTATTGACTACACGTTCTACCTTCACCTCAACTCTCCACAGCATTCCATAAGGTCCTTCTGACAAGGCACCAGTGCATCTTCCTAATTCCTCCAAGAAGCACCGTGGTAGCTTCAAAGAACACCACCTACAAATACAGTACACAGAACAACACTGGCCCCAATGACAGGAGCTCCCAACTTCTCAGACTCACAAGATTGCTTCCACAGTTGGAGAGATGCACCTTAGGTCACCTATTCAATCACCTGGACTCAGGGAAAGAACTCCAAAGCAGAAGAGGCAGTGAGGTCTTGAGATCTAGTCTGCACAGGCTACCATGTGCAGATAGCTGCCATTGCTAAGGTTGGGAGAGAAAGAAGAAATCCCCTCTGGCCCTCCTGGAAAGCCCAAGGGAGGGCCATGAGTCTTAAAGAGAGGAAGATAAGAATGAGAGGCGAAGTCATCCAGACCCTTTATATAGGCTATGATTCAGCAACAATTCAGGTTCATGTCAAAATTAACTGGTTAATATGTTGGTTAATCCCTACAGGTATTCCACAAGGCAGCCTTTTGGTGACTTCAGCTGTCACAAATTTATTATAGTGATTTGGGAGACTGAGAAGTCTTTTCCCAAACAGCCAAAAAGTTCAATGATCCAAAAAACAGGAAGCCTTCATGTGTGGCTCATTTTAACTCACTCAAGGTTAACATTTGAGGCTTATGGAGGCACCAAAGGGAGGAGAGAGAAGAAAACACAGAGAAGAAAGAAAAGGGAATAAGAAAAGGATCTAACTAAGGAGTGATGTGACCTATGGGCTAGCCAGGAGAAGGAAAAAGATTCAAGGAGGATCATACTCCTTAGCCTAGCTTGGCACTCCTCCACATCTCTATAGGTGATGGGGAACGTCTCTTCCCTTTCACCAAGACAGTGCATTCATTCCCAGGGAGGAGATGAAAGCCCATGCCTCCCGAAATGTGTCGGTGCACTGGCTCCAGGGTTCAAGGTTCTCATATCCCTTCTCATTTCTATTCTTGCATAGCCTATGCACCAGGCCTAAAACAGTCCACTCCTGGGAGAGCAAAGGCAAAACGGGAGTAGTAATGGCACCAATCTCATGAGTTGCTGTAACATCAAACGATATAATAACTACGAACCCTAAAGCATTGTGCAAATTTAGCTATCAGAAAAAGGCTAGGTCTAAAAAGTGATAAAGACATTTAAGGGATGTCCATAATGTCCCAGTACCAAGTCTTGGGTTTGGCTTGCTTGGAGTAGGCAACACAAACATTATTTCTCATTTTCTGGATGAAGAAGTTGAGGTTTTTAGAGGTGACTTTCTCCATGTAGAATGTAAGCTTCTCAAGGGCAGAGATCATTTCATTTTTTATTTTATTTCATCAGCACATCAACGGGAAAGGAATAAGGAAGTATTGGACCTATGATTTCATTGGTGTGGGGAACTTCTACCAATGTAGACGGGTGCCCTGTCTGCAACTTGAAATCCGAGAGACTTGCCTAGACTCCTGAGAAGGTTAGGGAGGTATTTTATGAGTGTCTGTTGAATTGCCACAGTCATACAATGAGTAAAATGGATGAACAGAGATCTGACCTCAGATCCTTTAACTCCGTGCCTCGTAGATTTTCCACTATACTTCAAGGAAGTAAAGAGATATTGCTGTTTACCTTCATGATCTCATCTGATTCTCACGATATCTCTATGAAGGGGGTTCAAATTATGTTTCAGCTACTTCCCCTCTCCCTCTATCTTCATCCATGAAATGAAGAGTTAGAATAGAAAACCTGAAGGTTACTTCCAGCTACAAGCCAATGATCTTAGGAACTATTATCATCCTCATTTTACAGAAGAAATCGAGATTTAGAAAAAGGTTAAGTTAAGATTTCTCTTATTTTATCAATGTGGAAACTGAGACTCATAGAGTTTAATTGACTTTGACTTTGCCACGTGTTCAGGGCTTATGGATTATGAGTCAGAACTGGAGCCCAATTTGGATCCCAAGTCCAGCATACTTACCACTGGTTATCAACTGAAGGCACTGCTTGCTAAAATAAGAGTAGGCTGTGCCTAGGCATGTCAAGGATGCCTCCTGCTATGCTTTTGTTGTTTAGTGGTTTTCAGTTATATCTGACTCTTGGTGTTCAGATTTAGGGTTTTCTTGGCAAAAATCCTGCAGTGGTCTGCCATTTCCTTCTCCAGCTCATTTTATAGATGAGGAAAATGAGGCAAACAGGGTTAAGTGACTTGTCCAGGGTAACACAGCTAGTAAATGTCTGAGTCCAAGTTTGAACTCTGGTCTTCTTGAGTCCAGGCCTCACACTCTATCCACTGTGCCACCTAGCTGCCACATATTATCCAAACAAAGCTATTCTAAGGGAGACTCAAGTTACCAGTCACCAAAACTAGTTGCTATTTTCCCATATAAGTTCTGGGAGAATGATCCCCTCAGATCACAGAAAGATGGAGTTGGAAGGAAACTTGAGAGATCATTTAGTCCAATCCCCTATTTTCCAGGGGAGGAAGCTGAAGCCCAGATGCCAGGAGGAACTTGCCCAACATCATTCAGCTCAGAAAGAGCAAAGCTGGGACTTGAACTCAAGCCTTCTGACTTGAAGACCAGTTTTATTTCTACTGTACCAGATCATAACCAGGAAATAGTTTTCAGGTCCTTGGAGAATCCAGCCTTGTGGTAAGGTAATGGGCCTTGATAACTAGCTGGAAAGTATATTTAAAATAAAGGAGAGAAGCAAAGAAAAACAAGGAAATTCACACTTCTGGCCAACCTACACAACTCAGCCACCCCAGGGAATTTCCTTAACGACTTCCTCCAGGCAGCCCCTGGTGCATAGAGCTGGGAGAGAAGGCCAAAAGGTGGGCTTCCTCTTTTCTCCTTGCTTCCGTCACTGTCACCACGATAATGGGAATATCCTTCAGACATCTCCAGAGTTCTTGGGCACAGAGAATTCACTGGACAAACAACATAGGATCTAGGGCTGAGATGGCTTGCAGAGATCAACCAGGGAAGGAGTTCTTAACCTCTTTTGTGTCATGGACCCCGCTGTCGATCTGGAGAAGCACATGGTCCCCTTCTGAGAATAATGTGGTTAAATGAATGAAACAAAAGGCATAGAATTACAATGGCAACTAATTATATAGAAATACAGTTATCAAAGTATTTTTTTAATAGTCCAGTGAAACAAATTCCTTTATGGGCCATGCCCAAAGAATATATCCTATTCTTCACCTTGAGTCCAGCACTTCTCTGTCAAGACTCGGATTAAGCCTTAACATTAGTCCTCTGGAGTCATGAATGGCCCTTGTGTGGATCAGAGTTCTTACAGCTTTCAAAGATGGTTTTATGGCTATTGTTAACTTACCAATTCTTCTCCTAGTTCTGTTCCTTTTATTCCCAAAGTCTATTTTAGAAAAAAAATTGACAGATATTTCCCTCCTCAACTCCCTAGCCTCAATCCAGAACAAACTTCTTAGTTTATACAGAGTGAAAATGAACAGAGCTATGATTCAAATTCAGATCCTCCAAATCCACTTAGATTCCAAATCTGGTGGTCCCTGTGAATACTATTCCCCCTATAATGGAATGTTCTTTTCCTACCATAATGAATGGGCTCCTTCCCATTCATTAAAGCCCAAGTCAAGTCTCCCTCTTCCAAGAAGACCTTCCTGATGGCTCCAGCCCATGCTATGGATCACCCTCTCCTCTGAACTCCTGCATTTAGCACCTGCTTTTGAGTCTGGATCATTGATATGGCTCTTCATGGGAGCTATTTTCTTACTCAACACTGAAGCTTAGAGCTATAAGACTCTTTAGAAGGCTCTAGCACAATTTACACCTAAAGCAATAATCTCTGCCACAATATGCCCTCTACTTGAACACTTCTGGTGTTAGAGAATGTCTTGTTCTAGGCTCCATTTGAACACCTCCAGTATTCTGGGAGCTCACTGCCTATGAACACAACCCATTCTATATTTCAGAGGGAAACATCTATGAGTACTGGAGTTCCAGAGACGTGAGACTGAGACCCACCACTGAACTAATTGTGTGTCCTTGAATAAATCACCTGAGTTCTCCAAGTTTCAACTTTGCCATCTGTGAATTGCCTTTTTGAATCTCTCAATCCAATCGAGTCTCACTTCAAGTATTGCCTCCTACTTGAAGCCCTCCCAAACCAGGGAGTTGTCAGTGCTCTCCCATATCCTCCCAAAATTATTTTGTGTTTGCTTTGTCTAGATCTTGGATCTACTTTTCTTCATACATGTTGTTTCCCCCCACCAACATGTAAAATCCCTGAGTTCAGTAATTGTTTTGATTTTTGTCTTTATATCAGGCAGCTGGGGCAGCTAGATGGCACAGTAGATAGAGTGCTAGAACTGGAGTCAGGAAGATTGATCTTTAAGAATTCAAATCTAGCCTCAGATATTTGCTATCTGTGTGACCCTGGACAAGTCATAACCCTATTTGTCTCAGTGTCCTCATCTGCAAAATGATCTGGAGAAGGAAATGGAAAATTATTCCAGTATCTTTACCAGGAAAACCCCCAAATGGGCTCACAAAGAGTCAGACATGACTGAAAATGACTGAATAATCAGGAAGCTAGGTGTGCTGGTGGATAAAACACTGGACCTGGAATCAGGAAGAGCTGAATTCAAATACAGCGTCAAACCCTTTCTAGCTATGTGATCCTGGGCTGGTCACTTACCCTCTGTCTGCTTCTATTTCCTCTTCTGTCAAAGAAGGATAATAAATTCTCCCTCTCAGTTCTGGGGTAAGGATTAAATGAAATGTTTATAAACGACTTTGTAATCTTAAAAGTGCTATAGAAATGCTAGCCATTATTATATCACCAGATCCTGAACAGTTCCTAGTTACGTAGAGGACAGTTGCCTATTGAATTGAATTAAAATGCTTCTCTCCCAGGGTTGTTATAAGAGCACTGAAGGTGGTAAAGAAATGTGAGGTAGAGTATTATTATATCGGTCACCCTTGATCCCAAAGCTCCCTCCCTGTATTTTATCTTGTTCTTCTTGGTCCTACTATGGCTTCCTGGGGCCACACAGAACAAATCTGCTCCCTCCATCCTATGGCAGTCCATCTGTTATTGAAGACAGGTGAAAGATTTCTTTGGGATGAATGTCTCTAGTTCTTTTAGCTAATCTTTAGTATACTGGAGTTTCCAATCCCTTCATCATCATCACACTCCAGCTTGTTAATATCTTTCCAAAATGTGGCTTTGGAACAAAAGCTAATAATCTATGTGTGGCCTAACTAAGGCAGGTGCCAGCTTGGATACTTCTGTTAATGCAGTCCAAAAGGTATTTAGATGGAAAGATAGACAGACAGAGAGACAGAGAGACAGACAGATAGATAGATAGATAGATAGATAGATAGATAGATAGATAGATAGATGGATAGATAGATGGATGGATGAAAAGATAGATAGACAGATAGCTATAGAAATCCATATATGTATATAGATATATCATAGGTGTTAGCACACACTTGCTGTTCTCAAATGGTACTTGCTTTTCTCCTCATACACATCATTGGTGATGTCCTTTGGGCCACAGAGTACAAAAGTCATTGTTAGCTTTGTGCTGTATGTACCCATCATTCACCTTTCCATTAGCCTCTGGGTCATCTACAATTGGGATTCTTCCCAGATTAGGGCATCCTAAGATTCATAGCCACATAATGATACTAACACTGAGGAGAACTCAGCTTCCAGTTCTGAAATTCTTTGTTCCATATTTTACAGTCCCTTCCAATTCTGACATTCCATATTCTGTGTTCAAGAGTCCTTTCCAATTCTAACATTCTGCATTTTATGTTCAAAAGTTCCTTTACCTTTATACTACATGCTAGTATTTAGCATGTAGTTTTACATACTAGTATTAAATATTAGTATTTAGTATTCTAAGGTTATTTCAGATTCTGTATCTGAATGGATTTCCCAACTTTAAGATTCTGTGTTCTAAGGTCCTTTTCACCTCTGACATTTTGTGCCCCATGGTCAAAGGCTCTTACCAACTTTTATGTTCTATGTTCTACTTCTAAGGGCTATTTATTCTAGTCATGATATTCTGTATTTTAAAATTTTCTTCCAGTTCAAACATTCTGTATTCTATGTCTTACACTCTCTTACAACATTCCACATTCTACATTCTAAGGTCCTTTTCAATTCTAACTAACTAACTTTGATCTGTATTCGACAGTTCCTTTTGACTCAAACTCTGCTGAATATTATAAGCTCTTTTCTCTGATATTTGGTGTTGTAGGATCCCTTCTAGCTCTGACATTATGTGTTCTATGTCCTATATAAAGTTCCTTCCAGCTTCTGAATTCTATGTAGAATTTACTAATGTTCTTCCAAACTTGTCTTCCTGTATTCTAAATTCCTTTCTAGCCCTGGTAGTCTATGTTCTAAGATTCCTTCTAACTTTGCTTTTCCACATTTTATGTTTTAAAGTCCTTTCCAGCAATGACACTCTATGTTCTATGGACTATCCCAGTTCTAGAATGTATTTTAAGGTCCTTTCTAGTTTTGTGTTTTAGAACCATAAGGTTCTCTTTCCAGCTTATCATCATCTTCCCCAGCTACTCCTACTTCTGGCCAGAGGATCCTCCAGGGAGAACAAAGATCCCTTGTGACCCAAGTGTTGTAGTGTTTGGGGAACATATCTTGTAGTTTCTCACGGTTCTCCAAATGGTGGCAAGGTGCCCACAGGCGGGCAAGGTATTGCTCATAATTGAAAAGAAGAAAAACAAGGCAATGTCCGCTCTGGTGTGTAATCTCCCGTTGGCAGCTGGATTCTGAAATCCCTTTGTTTTTTTTCTTTCTGCTCACGTCGCTTTCGGCGGATCTGAGCAAGAAGGCTGGGTGACGGGCATTTCGTTTTTCATTTTTATTTTAGGGAAGGAGCTCGGAAGCGTTTGTTTTGGCAACATGAGTGTATATAAATGTTCTTTGTCCTCCTCATCTCTATACCCCTCCTCCCTCCACTTTGCTTAATTTAGACTCCTAACCTCTCTCTCATGGCCAGAAGCATCAGTGTCCTTCCTGACCTCCCAACTTCCTTCTTCCTCCCTGGTGAAGGGGGTTGCTGGCCCCTACCTGTACAGCCTTCCCAGGAGGTCATCCTGGCCTTGACCTCTCCCCTGCCATATCCTCATTCAAGGTTTAATCACTTCCCTCCTAACTCTCCATCCTGCTCTCCTTGGCCCTATTTCTGAATTTATCCTGCCTCCCTCCAGGGACCCTAGGAAACAAGAGTGAGATTTGAACTCTAAAAGTACAGGGAGTGGGCAGTAGAAGATAGTAGGCTACCTATGACTTCCAACAAAAAACAAGGAGGAGAGACTTTCCTGAGAAGGAATGTGATCAAGTAGAAAAAGATTTAGAGTCAAGTACACTGAACCTGGAATTTCATCTCTGCTATTTACTTTACTGAGTTGTAACTTTGGACTTGTCCCGTACTCTAAATATCAGTTTCCTCACCTATATTTTGGATTTGATTCTATTTGATTAACCTAGCTCTGGCCTTTTATCTTTCAAATAACTGAATAAAAGAAAATTGAAGCCATAGAATCTTAAGAGCTACTTCTCAAACTCCCCCTCCCATTGGCAGGCCAGGTCCACAGAGGGTAGTTTGATAACTACTACAGGATCTAGGGATAATCCTGAGGGCTTGGGTTTCTCTTTCTGTCTTCTCATGAGCCCCCACTAGTATGCTTCCCATTGATAATTGGCAAGAGATAATTCAATTTTAGAAAGGACATTCACCAAGGTAGTATAGTAAAAAGTTTACAAAAAACATTTCCCTGAAAAAGCCTAGGGACACTCCAATACAAGTACACAGAATAACCAGGGGGGAAAGTAGTTTTAAATTTGGGCATTTGACAGTTAGGAGGCATATACATAGAGAGTATCTGTGACCGAAGGATAAATTCACTGCTCTTGGTTATTGGAAGTCCTTTCTTGAGTCCATAGCTGGCATTCTCTGATTTAAGGGATGATTCTCCTTAAAGCTGCTTCTTCCATCTGGTGGCTAACTTTCTGTATCTGTCTACATTTGCCTGTTCTCAATGAGGCTGTCTTGGCTTTCAGGTATATAGCCTTTCCTTGTCTAGAACTGTTTGTCCTAGTTTGTATCTTACTCTCACCTAGACATCTTGTCTCCCACTGGCCCCTTCCCTCCAGTGATATGGTCAATGGAAGGTGGGGAAAAAAGAAAAAAAATTTTTCCTCCCTTTCCCCAAGAGTAATTCTATCTCAAAGACCTAAACCTGGAGTCCTTCATCAATAAACTGCTTCTTAGCTAGAGTCAATACCTGCTAACATTTGTCATTCTATTTAAAACCACAAAGGCCATAATTAGTCATTTTGATTACCCATAAATGACATTCCTTCTCAACCTAATTAAAGAGGAGTTTATACTTGATAAAGGGACCACAGAGTATTGATAAAGTGTTCAGTCATTTCAGTCATGTCTGACTCTGTGACCCCTTTTGGAGTTTTCTCGGCAAAGATACTGGAGTGGTTTACCATTTTCTTCTCTAGCTCATTTTATAGATGAGGAAACTGAGGCAAATAGGGCTAAATAACTTGCCTAAAATCGTGCAGCTAGTAAGTGACTGAGGCCCCATTGGAACTCAAATCTTCCTGGTTCCTGACCCTAAACTCTATCCACTGCGCCACTGTGGTAGAGGCATGGAGAGAGAGAGAGGACTTGTAAACCAAGATGCAAGAACCAAGTCTGGGGACCTGCCTGTCAATCAAGGAGAAGGTTCCAAACAGAATGTTCCCAGGAGTGGCAGTTGGGGGTTTCTGGTCATACAGAGGAGAGGAAAAAAAAAAACTTGGCTTTGACTTGATCTCTGTCTCTCTGGCTGTGGGCAGTTGAGGCTGGATGAAAGACCCTTGTGGGGCTGACTTGGTTTTGGGGTTCTCTGATCAAGGGGAAACCTCTATTCTTTCTGAGATTTTGACTGACCAAGAATTGGAGGAAAGCCAGGCTGAAGGAGAGATTTTGAACTTTGTTTCTCTCTGGGGTTGAAGCTGAGAAAGGAGACAAGCCAAGCTGAAGGAGGGACTTTGGACTTTGTTTCTCTCTGGGGTTAAGCTGAGAGACCTTGCTGATTTTGTGAAGAAGAAAGAAGATTTTAAAAACTGTTGTCCTCCATCTCTCTAATTGTCTCTCTGTCACAGTTTGTGACTAGACTGATCTCTCAAATCCCCAATTTCTCCCTCATTTTAGATTAGGGACATCCTCATCCCTCTAACCTCAGTTTCCCATCCTGTTATCCCAATAAACCCCTTGACTTGAAAAAGGAAAAGAAAAGAGTATCTTTATAGTTCACTAAGGAGGGAGGGAAGAAGCCAAAGACTTCTTCAAAGAAGAATTGGGAGGAGAGGGTGGCAGGAAGAAGAGGGTTGGAATAGGGAGGGAGTGAAAGGGAGGAGGAGATTAGAAAGATATACTGATCCATCAGCCATCAGTAGGGATCAGTAGGCAAACCCAGAGCTTTTCCCCAAAGCAGTTCCCCTGTGTACCAACATCTCTATGTATCAGCATCCCTCAGCTACTCTCATTTCTACCTCCATTATAACCAAGCAGCTTCAGGTTCACCTCTAGCAGCTCTCTCTAGTTACAAGCCAGAGGACAGCAGTCATTGAAAAAGAAACAATTTCCCCTCAGTTTACCTTCCTCTATATTAATAGGGAATAATTTCCTCATTTTACTTTCTCTATTTCAATTGGCACCCTTAGTCTGACTGTACCCAACAATCCCACAGGCAGGAAAGATAGTAAAGATGTTCAAACAAGTAGTTTTTGGTGTGGTGATCATCGCAGCCATTGCTTGCTTTGGGGTTTACCACATTCTATACAGCAAACTGACTCAAATGGTAGTAGAGACTGTGGATTATGTAGGAAACTTGACAATGACTGTGTTACAATTACCATTTCAACATGAATTAGTTCTCTGGCAAGTCCTGGCACAAGTATATATAATCTTTATGGCTGTGTTACAGACCCTAACCCAAGTGAGGAAAGTATTCAGATTCATTATTCCTCTTGAGACAGAGAAGGTTATGGCCATTGACAACAACTTAGACAAGATGATTAAGGCAGTATTTGAACAACTGATTAAGGGAAAAGGTCTAGATCTAGTTATGGGCAAGGACAATGGGCAAACAGAGAATGCACCTCAGAAAACTGGAAGTGGCAATGAAAATGAAAACCAGGCTGCTAATGACCCTGAGAAAATCTGCCCATTGAAGGAAGTCACCAAGCTAACAACTAATGTTGGTGTTATTCACTCAAAGGCCCATAGACAATTCACTCCTCAGGAACTTGAGTCCATTAAATGCCATTTTCCAAAATTTGTGGACAATCCTTTTAAATCCCACAAGGAGCTTAAATGGACATTTAGGATCTTTGATCCAGACTTTGATGATGTTGAATTTCTTTTATCAGAAGTGTTCAGCCCTTATGAACAAAGGAAATTTTTAGAGACAACTAGATCTGATCAAAATTTGATTAACTGGCCTACTATAGATCAAAGAGAGGATAGGGACTTTGCTAATCCCACATGCATGCCTTATATGAAAAGGTGCAGAGAGGACTTACTGCATGCCATTAAGCAATGCTGTTCTAAGCCAAGTGCATGGGCCAAGTTTGACAAGGTCAGGCAGGATAAAGGGGAACATCCTGCCACATACATAGACCATCTGTCAGAAATGGCAGAGGCAATCTTAGGTTTAGAAGCAGATAATGAAAAGACAGCTGGCCATGTAGGTAGACAGTTTCTTATGGGATGCATACCCAATTTGAGGACATTCTTCAAGAACTAGTTCCCTAAATATGACTGTTTCCCTAATTGAATTTTGAGAGGCTGCAGGTTACCTATTTGAAAACAATTCATATCAGAGTAAGGAAGTTCAAGACCTGAAAGATAAGTTAGAGAGGACTGAAAAGGATTTGAAACAGAAGTAAATTTAAGAAATTAAAAATTTGAACATGGTTAGGACATATACAAAATCTGTTTCCCAGAAACCTAGTTACCAGGCAAGATCATTGCAAAAAGAGACTAGGGAGTATTTCTTTTATCACCGGAGAGGACACTTGATTAGAAACTGTTTTTTAAAGAAGAAACATGAGAGTACTAACAGACACAAACATAATCAAGAAATTAGGTACAAGGAATCCACTTGCTATTCACACTGCAAGCTAAAGTCCTCACAGCAAGCTCCTGATCTGAGTGAAATGCAAAATGGTATAAAAACTGGAGCAAAGCCAAAGTATTCAGATATGGTTAGAAGGGAGTTATGATGCCAGGACCCTAGTGTAACACTTGGAGGTAGAAGAAATTGTGAGGAAGAGGCTGCAGATAAAAACAATAGAAAAACCTTGGGAAATAGTGTAAAATTGGTGCAAGAAAGTGATTCTGTGAATGATATCCATTGCAATAAAGCAAGAGAAAGACAGAGCCAGATTAAAGAATATGAGGCTGAAATTAAGGAAATAACATCTCAAATAGTAAATGAGATGAAAGACTTTGAAATGAGTTGTATAGTAACCACACAGGAAATGTCTGTAAAGGAAATCAAATCATTCCTAGAAAACTTTTTCCAGTGTAGAGTGGATAATGGGATTGAATTATGCAAAAGAAAAAGAAAGAGTCACAAGGCCTCAAGAAAAAGTTTGTGACTGGTACAAAGACACATAATTTCAATTCCCTAAAGGTTACTGTTGATAAAGATGATAAAGCTCTAAAAACATTCACAGAAGTCCCACCAAACCTAGTTAATTCTGTAACTAGCTTTATGGCAGAAGTAACCTTAGAAACTACATCTAGTTTGAATCCAGAAGCTGATACTTTCCATCCAGCACTGAGTGGTATAGTTAAGGAAAAACTGACTGATAATGGAGCTGAATTTACTTTTGAAAATAATTCTTATTTAAAGTAGTGGAGGTGACATATCAGTTAAATTTTAATCTGGGGATGGAATGGCAGGCTTAGTAACAACCAAGGATTCAGTTAGTGCCAATGTTCTATGGGGCATCTAGCCAGAGCAAGTGCCATGGTTTAGTTTCATATTCCATTGAAGATTTCATTGGGAATGAATCAAATCAAGAAGAATTAACTGGGTTACATATGCAGCTGGCAGAGGGTAGCAAAGACAGGAGTACTAATTCAGTGGCATTAAACTCTTTAGCTACACACAGGCCAGAACCATATGTATGGATTAAGGTGGGAAAGAAAAACTATAAGGCTCTCTTAGATACAGGTGCTTCAAAATCTGTCCTAAAGACATGTCCAGGGGTTACCAACATAGGGGGTATGGTTTCTGTAGCTGGAGCAATTGGACAAATTCAACAGGTCCCTGAGCTCAAGAGCACTATGGTTAAACTGGGTCCTCTCACCATAGACCATACCTTCTTATTGATTCGATTGTGCCCAACCTTTTAGGATATGATTTTTTGTGCAAGATACAGGCAACACTACAATATGAAAAAATCTGGGGAAATTTATTTGCATCTACCCAAGAATTCACTGAAGCACTATCCACTGTTATACTTAGAACAACTTGAGGAAGAACCTGAAAAGATTCAAGTTGTGACTTCTATGTATGACTTACCCACAGATATACCACAGGGAGTGTTTGCAAAACATCAGAATGATGTGGGTCGGATTAAATCGATTACTCCTGTTAGAATTGAGGTCAGAGAAGGAATACCACCTAAAATACCACAATACAAGTTGAGTAGAGAAGCAAGAGAAGGGATAACACCTATCATAAATAGCTTGCTTGAGCAAGGTATATTGAGACCTGTGGTATCTGAATATAATAGCCTGATATTAGCTATTAAAAAGAATAAGCTAAATGAAGATGGTACTCCTGCATGGAGATTTGTGATGGATTTGAGAGCTGTGAATAATTTCATGAGAAAGAGACACACTGTAATACCAACTCCAAATGATATTATAACTCAGATACTTGCAGAGGCTAGGTGGTACACAGTGTTGGACCTGAGCAATGCTTGTTTTACTATTCCGTTGCACTCTGATTCTCAAAATATTTTTGCTTTCCAATGGGGACAAACGCAGCTGTGCTATACTAGATTAGTGCAAGGACATTGCAAGTTGGCTTCAATATTTTGTCAACAGTTGCAAAGAGATCTAGCTACCATAACTTTCAGGCGTAGCAAATTGATACATTACGTGGATGATTTGTTGCTATCATCTCCTGACCCTAAAACTTGTTTAGAAGATTCAAAGAAATTGGAAATAGAACTTTATGAGAGGGGGCATAAAGTTTCTAAAAAGAAGATTCGATGGGTCCTACCAACAGTTGAATATTTAGGATTTGTCCTGGAAGGGGGGCACCAGGAAAACTCTAATAAAAGGACAGCAGACATACAGAAGCTAGGCATCCCTAGAACTAAGAAAGAACTTAGAGCTTTTCTGGGGGTTGCTGGTTTCTCAAGGCAGTACATAGTGGGTTATTCTTATATTTCCAAGTGCTTGACTGATTTGACAAAGAAAGACATCAAAGAACCATTGCAATTGAATAAGGAACATTCGCATGCTTTGTCACAGTTGAAAGGAGCTATTCTATTAGCTCCAGTTTTGGGAATACCTGATTATGAGAAGGAATTCCACGTGTACGTCCATGAAGCAAAAGGCATCGCTTCTGGAATGTTAGCACAGTATTTTGGGTTGAATCTAAGGGCTATTGTGTTTTACAGTTCTATCCTCGACATGGTTGCACAGGGCATGGTGCATTGCCTCAGGAGCGTAGTAGCTACAGCTCTAATGGTCGAGAAGTCCTATGATATAGTACTGGGATGTAAATTGCACGTGTATTCTGCACACCAAATTGAAAAGCTGTTATGATCACAGAATATGCATTCATTCACTGATACAAGAATATCCCAGTATAAAGTCATTTTGTTAGGCAATAATAACATCACAATTCATAGATGTGCACCGTTGAACCCAGCAACTCTGATCCCTGATTTGCCAGTGGGTGGAGAAGTATTGCATGATTGTGACCAGACAGTAGAACTCTTGCATAGGCCAAATGAATGCCTGAAAGATACACCTCTTGTCAATCCAGATATAGTTATACACAGAAAGGTCCACCTATGTTCATAATGGGAGAAAATTCACAGGGGCAGCGGAAGTTGACAATGACAAAATGCTTTGGCATGCATCACTGCCAAGTCATGTCAGCACCCAGGTAGCCGAGCTCAAGGCTCTACTCATGGCCCTAGAATTAGCTAGAGGGAAGAGCTAATATATTTCCGGATTCACATTACACTTTCTCCACTGTACATTGGTCATCATACAAATGGAAAAACAGAGGTTACAAAACTTCAGCTGGGAAACCAATTGCATATGGCAATCTGATAGATCATATCATAAATGCTGTAGACTTTACTACGGAGGTGGCCATAATCCATTGTAAGGCACACACTCATGAAAAGGACAGGGTATCCTTAGGGAATAACAGAGCAGACATAACACCAAAATATGCTGCTAGGTTTGGTCCCCACCATGTGCTGAATTTCTCTCTGATCGAAAGGCATAATCTCATTGAAGTCTACGACAGAGAAGAGATACAGTCATGGAAAGAGCGGCTAGGTGCTAAACTGATCAAAGGTGTTTGAATTACTTGAGGGGTAAACCTATTCTCCCTAAGAAGTTATATCAACATCTATGCACCGTAATTCATACAAAGGGACATTACAGAGTGCAAGGGATTCTGGATACCATAAAGAGATATTGGACAGCACCAGGAATAACTACAAATGCCATTAGAACTTGCCAGGCATGTGAAACATGCAGGAGATCTAATCAAGGACACTTTAAGAGTGTTGCATTAGGAGGCAGACCACTCAGCTATATGCCTTCCCAGGATATTCAGATTGATTATATCAACATGCCTAAGGACAAGGGATACAAATATGAATTGGTTATAGTGGATAGACTGACTAGATGGGTTGAAGCATGTCCGTCCAAGAAAAGTGACACTGCCACAGTAGTGAAATTTCTATTGAAGGAGATTATACCTAGACATGGAATTCCCGATACCATTGACTTGGACAAGGGGTCCCACTTTACTTCCCAGGTTCTACAAGAAATCTATAAGAACTTGGGGATTAAGTGTAATTACCATTCAGTTTATTGGCCCCAAAGTTCCGGGCAGGTTGAACAGATGAACAAAGAGTTAAAAACCCAAATAGGTAAACTCTGTTCAGAAACATATTTAAAATGGACAGATGCTTTGTCTCTTGCCTTGTTCAACATTAGAACCAGGCCTAGGACTGACCTGCACATATCACCTTTTGAAATGCTATATGGTCAGCCACTTTGGCATGGTAGGGCAGTAAAGCCACCTTACTTGTCCATGTTAAGAGGGGAATGTGTTTGTCATGAATACTTAAAACAGATACAATGTAGGATTGAAGAACTAAGGAAACTGGGTTTTCTTGTGCAAAGAATACCATTAGATTTTTCATTGTACAAGATAAAGCCAGGTGATAAAGTTTATGTCAAGAACTTTAATAGAGAATCTCCTACAGAACCTAGATGGATCAGACCAACAATGGTTGTGATGACAACCCCAGTGTCTATAAAGGTTGATCAAAGAGATCGATGGTTCCATGTTTCACATGTGACATTGCATCACGACCATAATATTGAGTAGTCCTAGGAAAGTAACTGATAAACAAATGCAGTCCCTACTGGAAACACAGGAAAGCACATGAGTACTTGCCACCAGAATACAGTGGAGAGAGCCCTGCACAAGTTAAAATAATAATGAAAGGATAGCACCCATGAAGATATACAGCCAATGACACAGCAATATGAAAGGAAAACTTGCATTTGAAAGAGTAGCAGCCACAAAGAAACAAAGCCTCAATGTAAAATATAAAATGGTCTCTGCCTGACATAGTAACAAAACAAAAAGAACTATCTCCAAGAATTACATACAATAACCACACAAAAACTACATACAGTAACCATATGATAAACCTCCTTGATGAAAAAAAAATTTGAAATCAAAATTCTTACCAAAGTCTTGAAAACCTATGCATAACGCTTAACCTCATGCATGAAGAAAAACACAAGTTGATTTAACTTGCAAGCACGAAGAGAAACAAAGGCAAAGGCTACCCCCATGCATGAAGAAAATCACATGTTATCTTACTTGCAAACACATATGAATAAGAAATTCTGCATGCACGAGGATTCCATCTTACTTCCATGCAAAAGTAATTTTTCACTCTTACTTGCACACACATGTTAATCTCACACACATGCATTGTTTGTGTGTTCCCAGGTTCCTCATTGTTTCAGTGGAACCTGATTTGAGGAACACAAGTCTTCAATCAAGTAACAGAAGACAGAAGAGTGAAGTGTTGACCAGAGAGGATGGAAGAGATTTTCTACAAGCAACATGACATGGAAGGACTTTGGAACTTTGAAATTTGGAACTTTTGGCCATGAGGTTATGTAAGGAAGCACTGTACATGTGAATATCATATATTTATGCATGCACATCCTACATGGCAAAGTAAAATATTTCATGGAATGGGTAAGTATACAACATGCATGACAACAAAGACACACTGATGAGAAATTCTGTGGAAAATTCAAACAGACAAAGATTTCCTTTTCTGCATGAGTTTGCACAGAAATCTACACAAATGTACATATGTAAATTTGTATGGACACATGTATTTACTAATTGACTAATGAGCTAACTTTTTAAAGTAAGTTTATTAACAATCTAACTACTAACAATAGTGATAGCCTAGTGAATTGGTCTAAGGCTTTATAAAGAGACATAGAAGTTCTATAGCATAGAAGGTAGATTGTATCATAATTGTAGGTTAGCATTTGTTAGTGATAGGAAATTTTTCTTAGTGACTATATAGACATAAGGATAAGACTTTTGCATGTTCAATATGTTAGTGAAATTGTTGAGATGATTTGGAAATTGCAATTTGTTTTGTTATGGAAAACTATGTTTATGTAATTCCCCTACCTAAATCATTTTCCTGTGACCCATTCTTAGCTTAGTATTTAGATAGATAGAACAGCTAAGATGAGTTTAGGATTTTGTTATTGGCTGGGGGGAGGGGTAAGAGTATATTTCAGATAGCAAAGGGTTAATAAGATAGATATATGAAATTATTAAGGTAAGTATCATGGAAAAATGCAAGTTGCATTTTTTGCCTAATAAAAGGGGAGATTGTGGTAGAGGCATGGAGAGAGAGAGAGGACTTGTAAGCCAAAATGCAAGAACCAAGGCTGGGGACCTGCCTGTCAATCAAGGAGAAGGTTCCAAATGGAATGTTCCCAGGAGTGGCAGTTGGGGGTTTCTGGTCACACAGAGGAGAGGAAGAAAAAAAGCTTGGCTTTGACTTGATCTCTGTCTCTCTGGTTGTGGGCAGTTGAGGCTGGCTAAAAGACCCTTGTGGGGCTGACTTGGTTTTGGCGTTCTCTGATCAAGGGGAAATCTCTATTCTTTTTGAGATTTTGACTGACCAAAAATTGGAGGAAGCCAGGCTGAAGGAGAGATTTTGAACGTTGTTTCTCTCTGGGGTTAAGCTGAGAGACCTTGTTGATTTTGTGAAGAAGAAGAAAGAAGATTTTTAAAAATGTTGTCCTCCATCTCTCTAATTGTCTCTCTGTCACAGTTTGTGACTAGACTGATCTCTCAAATCCCCAATTTCTCCCTCATTTTAGATTAGGGACATCCTCATCCCTCTAACCTCAGTTTCCCATCCTGTTATCCCAATAAACCCCTTGACTTGAAAAAGGAAAAGAAAAGAGTATCTTTATAGTTCACTAAGGAGGGAGGGAAGAAATCAAAGACTTCTTCAAAGAAGAATTGGGAGGAGAGGGTAGCAGGAAGAAGAGGGTTGGAGAAGGAAGGAAGTGAAAGGGAGGAGGAGATTAGAAAGATATACTGATCCATCAGCCATCAGTAGGCAAACCCAGAGCTTTTCCCCAAAGCAGTTCCCCTGTGTACCAGCATCTCTATGTATCAGCATCTCTCAGCATTTCTCATTTCTACCTCCATTATAACCAAGCAGCTTCAGGTTCCTCTCTAAGAGCTCTCTCTAGTCACAAGACAGAGGTCAGCAGTCATTGAAAAATAAACAGTTTCCCCTCAGTTTACCTTCTCTATATTAATAGGGAATAATTTCCTCAGTTTATCTTCTCTATTTCATCACCTAGATGCCTTAATATAAAGAGACAAAAAATCTACATATTTTAAAAACCTAATCATATCTGTCAATTGATTGCTTGAGGTGGGGGTTGTTGAGCCTTCTCCTTTATGTAAGAATCACAGAATCATAGTAATTTTTAAAAAAATCATAATACTTTATGTCAAAGTAGACAAGATGCTAAAATATTTTAGAGTCTGAAGTAGGCAAGATGGGCCTGAGAAAGATCTTGCTCAGGTCTAAAGACATAAAGTCATGTTTTATACCTGGTTATATGAAAGGAGTAGAAGCTCCAATCTGTTTTCTCCCTTACACTTCCTTTTAGGAGATAGAGGAATCATTTCTGGTTACCAGAGACTAGGAAAGACTAGTCTAATGAGGTGAGCATGGTCATGGTAGAGTCCTGGCGAAAACAGAGTTGGACAAAGGGTTTATCATTAAAAGAAATTATACCTACTGATCAGAGATGAAAGGAAATTGGATATCAGAGGATATTGGATTGGATATCGGAGAGGAGAAAGGAAGTATATTCTGTCACTCAACTCACAAGTTGTGGCCTGGGTAGGGTTTCAGGAGTTCAACAGCAACCGAAGATTCAACAGGAAAGCCAGTGTAGAAATACAGGAAATGGAAAAGTGGGAGCAAAAGAAGCTTCAGAAAGAAGGAGGAACAACAGACTTTCCTGATTGTGAATTGGGGTGATAGAATGGAATGCTCTAGCTCTCTAAGGTCTGGAAAACACTGCTTAAATTAGATATTTTGCCCAAAGAGAATATACTCAAATGAATAAATAGATTTTAGTACTGAACAAGATGGCCTAAAGATGTGACCATGGTCAGTAGCTGTTATGCCTTAGAAATATAAAATCTAAAAAAAAGAAAGAAAAACATAAAATCTTAGAAAAACAAAATTTCAGAGCATGGAATCATGGAGCAATGAAATTTTAGAATCCACAGGTATCAAGAATGCTGTGGCCCATTCTCTCAGAGCCAGGCATAGTGCTCAGGACTTGCCAAGGGTCACAGCTAGAGCTGAGGTCTTCATTGTTATTGGATGACTATAACTCATGGAACACTTTTGTCTCTAAAGTCTTGAAGTTGAGGATTGCACAAAAGGCATGGATAAGTGACCTGCAGAAATGGTGTAAAGAATATCATCAAAAAAATGCAAACAAAGAAGAAACTGAGCCAGTTACCATAGTGAGGGTAAGAGGATGACCAATGGGGTGCCCAAGGGCTCCATTAGTTTTCTCATGATGTCAAGAGAAAACAAAGAAGTCCCCCAGAAGGGTGGGTATACCTCTTGCTGTGAATTTATAGGAGTACATGGGCAAGAATGGCACAGGATAGGCAAGCTGGCATGAATTGTAATTGTCAGAGGGAATAATAAGACATGGATGGAATCCATTGGTAGTTGAGTTCTTCTTAAAACAAAACAAACTTTACCTTATATCTTAGAATCAATACTGTGTGTTGGTTTTAAGGCAGAAGAGCAGTAATGGCTAGGCAATGGGCATTAAGTGACTTGTCCAGGGTCTAGGCATGCCTCCACCATGCTGTCTCTTAATGGGTACACATATGAAAGATAAACACGTAAAAAATATGCTTGCCTCAGGCCAGAGCAACCCTGCTGAGTAACTGATGTCCTCTAGTGATGTCATGAAGTGAATTGCTGCCTCTGCTAAATGGGAATCCATCTATTTGCCCTGATCTGTGCATAGGGTGCCTCTACTCTGGTTATTTCTCCTCTTCAGACCCCTTAGGTCTAGGCAATCATCCATCCCGAATCCCAGAACAGTGTACAAATAGAAATTTGATACACCTGAACTACATTACCCAGCATCCTTTTAAGTTACATCCTCACTTTGCATCCTGACGTTTTGGGGAAATAAATTTACTGAAAACCCTGCCCTGGGGGTTTCTGTGGAGCTCTGCGAGCTCTCCCGGGTGGGTGGTCTGGGAAACTTTTCTCTTTACTGAGGCTATTCTTTCCTGTGCTTCAAGTTATTATCATTCAATCTTATAAAAAATAATACTTAGGGTATTTGGATATTTATTTTTAATCTTACATTATTTGGCAACCACAAAGGAAGCTATGGGCAAATATTTAACCATTTCATGTCTGAAACTCTCACCCTTGGGGCCCTGTTACCATGCCTGGTGGTTGCTTCAGTCATCCATATCATTTATGTATTTATGTATTTATTTATTTTAAACCCTGACCTAACATCTTGGAACGAGAAGCAATACTGTGTATTGGTTCCAAGGCAGAAGAGTGGTAAGGACTAGGTAATGGGGGTCAAGTGACTTGCCCAGGGTCACACAGCTGGAGTGTCTGAGGCCAGATTTGAACCCAGGATCTCCCATCTCTAAGCCTGACTCTCAATCCACTGAGCTTGAACTGCCCCCATCCATATCATTTAGACCTAAACTCCAGGCAGAATACATGGCACACAGGGAACATTTAATAAGTGTCGCTTTATTCAGAGATGATAAGTATCAGAACAGCTGTTTACTTGTATTGGTAAGGAGAGTTTGCATTCATGAGAATTAGTTCCTTATACCAACAAAATTATTTCTTGTTCAGTTGTGCCAATTCTCCATGACTCCATCTGGGGTTTTCTTGGCAGAGATGCTGAAGGGGTCTGCCATTTCCTTCTCTGACTTATTTTACAGATGGGGAAACTGGGGTAAAAAGGATGAAATGACTTGCCCAGGGTCATCCAGTTATTAAGTGTCTGAGGCCAGATTTGAACTAGGGAATGAGTGTTCCTGACTCCAGACCCAGTACTCTATCCACTGTGCCACCCAGCCATACCCTAGCCTAGGACTCTTACTCCCTAAATAAGGATACTAATATACTATCTAGAGTGTAATTGAGAGAAGTCACCCATGTGAAGTGAAATCAAAATAACTAATTATTTAGGGATGCCACCTTAAACAGAGGAATAATATTTAGGGGGGGGGGGGAATGGGAATTGGTAACAGTCCTGCTGTGCTGTGCCCTAGCCAAGCCAGACCCACCATATTGTATCTGGGAGCTCCATCTGAAGAAGGAAATTGGTAAGACAATGAATATCCAGCAGACCAGGGTGGTGAAAGGCCTTCAGATGCTGCCATAGAAAGATCAAATCATAGGAGCATAGATTGGGAGCTGGAATTATAGGTTGTCAGCCTGGAAAAGAGAAGAGTAGTGTAAACCTCAAAATTCCTTAGACTTATAAATGTTGGAAATTTCACCATTGGGAAATTTCATACTTGAAAAATTTCCTATTGATAGTGGGTCTTGACTATTGGAATGTGAACCCCATTGGCATGGGAGGTTCCTTCTCCTACCTTCTTAAGATTACTTTAGGACAGAAACCTTTTGCTGAACAATGGAAAGGACTTTGACCTATGCTTAAGCATAGAACAGGAATTTCTTTGAGTCATGATTGATTTTAGAATTGATACAATGGAGATACTTGGAATCAATCTCCACCCTATTCAGTCCTAACAGGATTGAGTAAGGGCTGCAGCCTAGATCAAAATTTAATTATTCCAATCTCTACCCTACTCAGGTTAACAGGATTTAGAAAGGGCTGTAGCAAAGGATCAAAAATTTAATTATTTGAAAATATGACCTTCAACAGACATGTGCAAAAGCCAGAGACCTCTGGGTGGTCCTGGGTTTAAGCTAGAGCCTCCATTGGCACAGGGAAATTGATGGACAGGTGATTGGTAGATGTGAGGACTGAGGGGAGGCAACTTGGATGGTTTCCTTAAAGATAGGGGAGTCTGAAGACTCGAGGTGGGGGTTGAGAAGTTGGTCAGTGTGGTTGGTGTGTGCTCTGAGAAGCTTGCTCTGAAGGAAGCTGAAGGTGGGGGCCTCTGAGACTGTTTCTCCATTTTGGTCACGTGAGTAATAGGGACTGATCTCTTTTCTTTGCCCCAGCTATCTAAGGGCTTGGGCCTTTTGGCCCAGCCTAAACAGAAGGGGTATTTAAGCCCTATTTCCTTCTCTCCCCTTTCTCTCTCTCTCTCTCTCTAATTACTTCCTCCTATTGTAATTAAACTCCATAAAAGATTGACTGCTGACTTAAGTTTTCATTTAGGAATTACATAGCTGATTCCTTGGCGACCTTAAATTAATATATATCAGTCTTTTAAAGTGATTTCCTTGTCACAGTAGGGAGGCCATGACAGCTATCTTCAATTATTGGAAGGGCTGTTTTATAGAGGAGCAATTAAAACAAACAAACAAAAAGAAGAGGGATTAGGTTTGTTCTATGTGATATAATAGAAAAACAAGTACTGAACCTGGACAGAGAAAGACTTAAGTTCAGGGGCAACAGGGTGGCTCAGTGTATTGAGTCAGGCCCAGAGACAGGAGGTCCTGGGTTCAAATCTGGCCTCAGCCACTTCCTAGCTTTGTGACCCTGGGCAAGTCACTTGACCCCCATTGCCTAGCCCTTACCACTCTTCTGCCTTGGAACCAATACACAGTATTGATTCTAAGGTGGAAAGTAAGGGTTTATTTAAAAAAAATAAAAAGAAAGACAAGTTCAAATTCAACCTGACATTTAAAAGCCATGTGAGCCTAAGCAAATTACTTAACCTCAAATCTGTCTCAGTTTCTTCATCTGTAAAATGGAAATAATAATATTTGCTTTCCCAGGTTGTTATGAGGATAAAATGAAATATTTGTGAAGTGCTTTGCACACCTTAAAGTGCTACATAAATGTTATTATTTATTGTTACTGAAAGTCAGTTGCCCATAATGTGTAGAGGGCTGGTTTCAGCATCAACACCTGGGTACAAGAAGCTAAGTGACTCAGTGGATAGACAGCCAGGCAAGGAGTCAGGAGGACCTGAGTTCAAATTTGACCTTGGAAGCTTCAGTTGCCTAGTTCTTTCCCTTCTGTCTTAGCATTATTACCAAGACAGAAAGTAAGAGGTTTTTTTTTCCTCCTTGGCAGAGAAAGTTTCTCATCTAGAATTCCTTACATCAATGCAATAATAGGTCTAGTTAAAATAAATTATTAGAGTTTGGCATCCCCTTAGGCAATTGTATGATTGTAGGCATCTGCTGTAGCCAGCTCAGACCAGCCAGCATCAATTGTTCAATTTTCAGTGGAAACATTTACATCTCAGTAATTGGCAAACACTACAAATTAGGGTTTGATTTATGGTTTTGGTAACTGTTTAACTTTAAGAAAGTGAGGAAGAGAATGTTAATAACGTAGATTAAATTTTAAAGGGTTTGGGGAATACATTTTTCTTTTCTGGAGAGCCAGGAGTTAAACATTTATCAGCACTTTGATTTCATTTGCTCCTCACAACAACTCTACAAGTTATTAGTTCATTATTAGTAGTATTCATTATTAGTAGTATCCCTTTTTATAAATGAGGAAACTGAATCAAAGAAAAGTTCAGTCACTTTCCCTCAAAGAGATGGGCAGGACCACACAGCTAAGAAAGTGACTGAGGCAGGATTTGAACACCTCACTCTAAAAGCCATTGTTAAACATTTACTAGCAATTTGCTTTCATTTGCTTCTCATAACAACTCTATGAGGTATATTAATTATTAGTAGGATTAGTGCTAGGAGCCATTATCTCATTTTTATAGATGGGGAAACTGAGATTTGGTCATTTACCCATAAAGTGACTGAGGCAGAATTTGAACTTCTCACTCAGAAAGTCGTTGTTAAACATTTACCAGCACATCCCTGGACTGTGATGTCAGAAAAAGAGCATTGCATAAGGACATGAGGAATATATAGAACATTGTATATAATGCTGGATTTTTCTCATATTGGTTTGTTAGTTTTGCTTATCTGTTTTTTCCTGTTTTTTTCCCTTTTAAAAAAATTCTTTGTTATAATGGATAACTCTCTGGAAGGGAAAGAGATAACAGAATGTTGGGGATGAAAAATAAATATATCAATTTATGTTTTAAATGAATGATGAAAAAAAGTTCATTAAACATTTGCATGTGTTAAGCCCTGGGGATGCCGCATAAAGATCTGTGGACATTTTTGTACATCCTCATTTAGGACTAATACTGACCAACCCCCCACCCCCACCCCACCCCCGCTACAACCACCTTCTAATTTCCCCGTCTCCTTTCTTTTTCCCTCCAATTTCTCTGTTGAGTGAAATATACTGCTGTACCCAGCTTGGTGCTTTCTCCTCCGTTGAAGAAATCAGATAAGAATGATGAGTTCGTTATCTAATGGAAGGATAAGCAAAAATGAAAAACAAGATGTATGTAGGATAAATTAAGAAATAACCAATGGAAAGAAGGAAGGAAGGAAGATGCTAAAACTAGGATGGTGGGGAAACATTTCCTACAGAAGATGGGATTGTAGTTGAAACTTGAAGGAAAGAAGTCAGGAAGAGATGAGGAAGGTGAGCATTCTAGGCATGGAGAACTGACAGAGAAAATGCCTTGAGCTAAGAGTGTCTTGTTCTGGGAACAGCAAAGAGACCAGTGTTACTTAGCCTGAAGAATTTATGGCAATGGTAAGGTTTAAGAAGACTGGAAAGGTAGTGTAATAAAGAATGTAAGCTGAGAGAAACTATTTACTTCTTGAGATAGAGAGGATGAACTGAGAGGGAACTTGTTTCTTCACAATTGCTACTATTCTCTGGCTTTGACTAGAGAGAGGACTGCTGCAGGAATCTAAACTGTTGAGGGAATCTGAGGCTGCTTATTGGTAATGGGGCACAGAGAAATGCTGCTGGGGGTTGTCACCACACACACACACACACAGATGCTGGTACACAAGGGACTGCTCTGAGGAATCTGCCTATTGATCCCTAACAATGGCTGATCTATTTTCTAATCTTCCTCCCTCATTCCTCCAACCGTCTTCCTCCTGCCACCCTTCTCCTCCCAATCCCCCCCCCCCGAGGGAATTATAAAATATTCCAAGTTTCTTTCTCAAGTAAGGGGTTTATTGGGATAACAGGATGGGAAATTGAGGTAAAGGGGATGAGGAAGTCCCTAATCTAACCGAGGTAAAATTGAGAAAGTAGTTCAGTCACAAACTGTGACTATTAGACAGAGAGATGGAGGACAATGGCTTTTCAAGATCTTCTTTCTTCTTCTTTATTTAGATTTCTCTTTCTTGTCAATTTCAACTGTCCAAAGTCAGAGAACTTCAAGTAACCAAATCAGCCTCACAAAAGTCTCTCAGCCAGCTTCAAACCTCCAGAGAGCAAATGTGTGTCTGCCAGTCAGAGACCCAGAGACCAAAAAGCCCCCTAGTCAACTCCAACTCCTCAGAGCCAGAGAGCCAGAGATTAAGTTCAAAAGCTCAGTTTCTCTTCTTAGTGTGTCCAGCCAAAGCCTCCAGGGAAAAAGTGACTTCAGTCCCTCACACAGAGGCCCTAAAAAAACTCAATTTCTCTTCTCAGAGTGTGGCCAGCCTAACCTCCAACTCAGCTCCAACTGCCACCAACCCGGGGACATTCCGATGAAATCCTGGGTTTTGCATTTTAGAACTAGATTTCCAGTCCTGCATCTTTGTCCATAGGTCCTGCAAAAACTTCTTTCTCTACCACAGTAGGAGAGGGTTAGGTTATAAAAGACTTTGAATGCCAGACTGAAAATTTTATATTTGATCCTGGAGGCAATAGGAAGCCACTGGAGAACAGAGACAGACAGACAGACAGACGGACAGACAGACAGAGTGACAGACAAAGACAGAGACAGACAGACAGAGACAGACAGACAGACAGAGTGACAGACAAAGACAGAGAGAGACAGACAGAGACAGACAGACAGACAGAGACAGAGACAGATACAGAAAGAGACAGACAGACAGACAGAAGCAGAGAGAGACAGAGACAGAGAGACAGAGACAGAGAGAGACAGACAGAGAGAGAGAGAGAGAGAGAGAGAGAGACAGAGAGAGAGAGAGAGAGAGAGAGAGAGCAATGGAGAATGGAGAAAAGAAAAGGAGGGAAAAAGAGAGGGAGAAGGGAGAGAGACAGACTGAGAGAGACAGAGAGAGAGAGAAAGGGGGGGGGGAGGCTCTACCCAACGTACCAACTATCTGTCCCAGCAAGTTCACAGAGTTAGTGTGTCTCAAAAAAAGGACTTGAACCCAAAGTCCTCCTCGATACACCCTTATGTATTATTCTGACTTCCTAAAACTTAGAAAGTAACAATAGAAGAGGAGGAAGAATGTTTTGAAAGAGCAAGTTTGTCTGGTTGACTATTTGTTTTTTTTTTGCTTATTTGTTTTTGTTTTTGTTTTTATTTTTATTTGGTCATTTCCAAACATTATTCATTGGAAACAAAGATCATTTTCTTTTCTCCCCCCCCCCTCCCACAACCTCTCCCACAGCCCACGTGCAATTCCACTGGGTATCACATGTGTTCTTGATTCAAACCCATTTCCATGTTGTTGGCATTTGCATTAGAGTGTTCATTTAGAGTCTCTCTTCAGTCATATCCCCTCCACCCCTGTAGCCAAGCAGTTGCTTTTCATCAGTGTTTTTACTCCCACAGTTTATCTTCTGCTTGTGGATAGTGTTTTTTAGATCCCTGCAGATTGTTCAGGGACACCAATGGAGAAGTCCATTACCTTCAATTGTACCACAATGTATCAGTCTCTGTGTACAATGTTTTCCTGGTTCTGCTCCTTTTGCTCTGCATCACTTCCTGGAGGTTGTTCCAGTCTCTATGGAATTCCTCCACTTTATTATTCCTTTGAGCACAATAGTATTCCATCACCAACATATACCACAATTTGTTCAGCCATTCCCCAATTGAAGGGCATCCCCTCATTTTCCAATTTTTGGCCACCACAAAGAGTGCAGCTATGAATATTCTTGTACAAGTCTTTTTCCTTATTATCTCTTTGGGGTACAAACCCAGCAGTGCTATGGCTGGATCAAAGGGCAGACAGTCTTTTATCACCCTTTGGGCATAGTTCCAAATTGCCCTCCAGAATGGTTGGATCAATTCACAACTCCACCAGCAATGAATTAGTGTCCCCACTTTGCCACATCCCCTCCAGCATTCATTATTTTCCATAGCTGTTATGTTAGCCAATTTGCTAGGTGTGAGGTGATACCTCAGAGTTGTTTTGTTTTGCATCTCTCTGATTATAAGAGATGTAGAACACTTTTTCATGTGCTTATTAATAGTTTTGATTTCTTTGGCTGAGAACTGCCTGTTCATGTCCCTTGCCCATTTATCAATTGGAGAATGGTTTGATTTTTTGTACAATTGATTTAGCTCTTTGTAAATTTGAGTAATTAAACCTTTGTCAGAGGTTTTTATGAAGATTGTTTCCCAATTTGTTGCTACCCTTATGATTTTAGTTACATTGGTTTTGTTTGTACAAAAACTTTTTAATTTGATGTAGTCAAAATTATTTATTTTACATTTTGTGACTCTTTCTAAGTCTTGCTTGGTTTTAAAATCTTTCCCTTCCCAAAGGTCTGACACGTATACTATTCTGTGTTCACCTAATTTACTTATAGTTTCCTTCTTTATGTTCAAGTCATTCACCCATTCTGAATTTATCTTGGTGTAGGGTGTGAGGTGTTGATCCAAACCTAATCTCCCCCACACTGTCTTCCAATTTTCCCAGCAGTTTTTATCTCTGGTTGACTATTTGAATGAGGCTTGTGGTAGAGTGCCTGTCAATAAGAACCAGGGTTCCAAATGGAATGTTCCCAGGAGTTGGCAGTTGAGCTGACCAGGTAAAGGGGACTTGACTTGGAGTCAGTCCCCATTAACAATTAACCAGACTACATTAGTTTTTTGAAATGGATTTATTAAGAAGGTATAACAAGATCAAAGGGTATAAAACATCGCCACTCCCGCCTCAAACCTGGAGTGCCCACTCTTCTTATGTGCATGAAATCCTTAGGGAGGGTGGGCTCAATTAGGCACAGGTTTTGAGAACATCTGTGGTAAAGGGATAGCCCTTCCCTCCTGGATTCCCTTTCTTAAGAGTCCTCATGAAATTTCCCTTTGTCATACAGTAAGCAGAGTGCTGGGTCATCATTCAAGAAGATCTGAGTTCAAATCCAATTTCAGCCACTTACTAGCTGTGAAACTGGAAAAGTCACTTAACTGTTGTTTGCCTCAGTTTCCTCATAAGTAAAATAGGAGTAATAATAGCACCTACTTCCCAGGGTTGTTGTGAGGATCAAATGAAATAATATTTGTAAAGTGCTTTGGGAACCTTAAAGTGCACAGACACACAATACAGTACTCAAGGGTTTGTGGTCCTCATGGTCTTAAAAGGAACTTACACCCAGGATTCACATGAGGCTAATGTAAGCAAGGGGTCTCGTTCAAAGAATTGATTGATAGCTCAGACTGACTTCATTGGGAGGGAACAAGCTTTATTTTAAGAGAATATAGTTACTATTGTGCTGAAAGGAATAATAAAGTGGAGGAATTCCATGTGAACTGGAACAACCTCCAGGAAGTGATGCAGAGTGAGAGGAGCAGAACCAGGAGAACATTGTACACAGAGACTAATACACTGTGGGACAATCAAATGTAATAGACTTCTCTCAATGCAATGATCGAGGACAATTCCGAGGGACTTATGAGAAAGAACATCATCCACATTCAGAGGAAAAACTGTGGGAGCAGAAACACAGAAGAATGACTACTTGATCACATGGGTTGATGGGAATATGATTGGGGATGTAGACTAAACGATCACTCTAGTGCAAATATTAATAATATGGAAACAGATCTTGATCAATGATACAGGTAAAAAAAATAGAGGCTGCTAGGTAGCACAGTGGTTAGAATGCTGGGGTTGGAGTTGGAGAGGACCTGGGTCCAAATCTGGCCTCAGACACTTCCTAGCTGTGCCACCCTGGGCAAGTCACTTAATCCCAATTGCCTGGCCCTTAGGTCCAAAAGAATGTATGTTGACAAATGAGATTGGAATAAAGTATATTTTGCGATCTATGACTTCAGCATTGAATTTTTTTTAAACCCTTACCTTCCGTCTTGGAATCAATACTGTGTATTGGTTCCAAGGCAGAAGAGTGGTAAGGACTAGGCAATGGGGGTCAAGTGACTTGCCTAGGGTCACACAGCTGGGAAGTGTCTGAGGCCAGATTTGAACCTAGGACCTCCTATCTCTAGGCCTGGCTCTCAATCCTCTGAGCTACCCAGCTGCCCCTGAATATATTTTTTTTTAATGAGGGAAGGATCCCTCACTCTTTTTGCAGACTTGTGTTTTATTCACATAGCTGGTTTAGATTATTTATTGTTGAATGGAATCAGGAGATCTGACTCTAGAAATAAATATTTGCCCATGTTAAAAAAAAAAAGAGAGAATATAGTAATTTAGTGGCTTTAAACAGTTAGCTAGGTCGTATAGTAAGTAAGTAAGGTAAGATAGGTAAGTAAAGTAAGCAAAGGTGGGTAGGGATTCTCAGGAATGCTAAGGAAGGGGTCATTTGTTTGGGCAGTTGCTGCCCTGTTGTTTCCAAGGAACTGATGTCACTTTACACATGGTCCACTTTGATCTGTGTGGCTTTACCCCTGATTCACTCTGTTTGCCCACAGGGGGGAGCAAACCACAAGGTAAATGAGATCTTAATGATTTGTTAAATCCCCAAGGCAACTTTCAGTCAAATTTTGCTCTTTTCTGCTCAGATTCTAAGGAAGGCAGTGACTGTGGAAATTGAGCATTATTTGAACCTAGTCCTGGGTGAATGGGAAACTGAGACACCTGTACTTTTTATTCAGAGACCCCAGCCAATGACCTAGGTATGTCTAAAGGGTGATGTGAGGAGTTTTCTCATACTCATAAATCTAAGCAACCCATGTCTCATCTGAAAGGTGATCTCATACTATTGACTAATTATTGTTTCTATGCTTTTTGGTTGTTTACAGCTACTTGAGAGGGTTTATGGGACCTTTCAGCCCACATCAAAGGCAGAAGGAAAAGAAGGTGGAAGGAACATGACTCTGGGACTCCATACTTGCTGGGATTGAGAAATGGAGTGAGTGAAACAATGATGGATGTTGACCTACCTGGTAGTCATAATCAGGGGATAATGAGAACAGGGAGAAGAGACATGAGATGCTATTCTGGCAAAAAGCAAAGAATAGGGAGTGTCCAGGAGCAGACTCATTCACTCAGGTTGGACTTGTACCTCAGCTTTGAGATTAGAATGAAATGAGATGCTCTTGGAATGTGACAATTAGCAAATGGTACTCTGAGCACAGCAGAAAAGGATATTCAACAGATACAGCACTGAGTCAGCTGAGTACAGGTTGTCAATGCTACAACTCCCCCTGTCAGTGCTTAGCCATACTTGGCAATATAGGAGTTGCATGACAAATTAATTAATAAATTTAAAAATCAACTTGATTTAATTGATCTATATGTCTTTTTTATGAAGACCATCTACACATGAATCAAAGGCATCCTTGCTGTTAGAAAACAAAGCAGGTTTTCACAAGCAATATTATTTTTTAACACATCTTACTTTTGTTCTTAGAATTAATACTATGTATTGATTCCAAGGCAGAAGAGCAGCAAAGGCTAGGCAATAGGAGTGAAGTGACTTTCCCAAGGTCACACAGCTAGGAAGTGTCTGAGGTCATATATGAACCCAGGATCCCCCCCCCCCCCATCTCTGGGCCTGACTCTCAATCCACTGAGTCATCTAGCTGCCCAGACACACAAACAATATTAAAAGGGCCAGGGGATAGACAGCACTGACTTGGAGTTAAGAAAGACCTGAGTTTTGATCTTGCTCCAGACCTGTACTGGCTGTGAGTCCCTGAGCAAGTCATTCACATCTCTGTGTCTCAGTTTTCTCTTTTGTAAAATGAGGATAATAGTACCTACTTTTTAGGATAGTAATAAGGGTTAAAAAAGATAATATTTGCAAAGTGCTTCACAAACCTCAAAGTGCTATGTAAATTCCATTTGTTAATAACGATCATCCTATTAGTTGACAATTTCAACGCTAATTATTCCTCAATTAGGGACGTTGAGCTATTTCATGGGGACGGAGGGAGCACACCTCCATGAGGGAGGTCTAAGCACCTTCTCTGTGCAGTCTTCGAAAGGTGCTGGGGTCCCGAAAGGTTCCGTGCCTGGCGGGAGAGGGGCACCCGCGTCAGCTGGGGTTACAGGAGGGACTTGAAGCCAGCTCTTGTCAGCCTCCCAGCAGTTAAGACACGGAGGCCTTCCTCTAGAGAGGGCAGGAGGGTCTGCGTAAGATGCCAGAATTCTAACCAAACTGAGACACTCCTACTCCTGCGGGGCGCTCGCCCTCTGCCAGGTGGGGCGGAGCTCCAGAGAGTCCCGCCCACTCGGCCGCGGAACTGGGGGCCGGTGTCAGGATCCGACGCGGAGCCGGGACCAGAGGCATGGGGCCCCGGGTGTGGCTAGTGCGCATGGGCCGGCTACCCTACGCCGAGGCGTTGGCCCTGCAGGAGCGCTGGCTCCGGCGGCTGCAGGGGGCGCGGGGGCCCGGCGCCGAGGCGGGCGCGCTGCTGCTCGGGGAGCCCGCGGGGCCCGCCTACACGGCCGGCCTGCGGGGCGGACTGGAGCCCGGAGAGGAGGCGCGGCTGCGGGCGCTGGGCGCTGACGTACGGCGCACGGGCCGCGGTGGCCTAGCCACCTTCCATGGGCCTGGCCAGCTACTGGCCCACCCGGTGCTGGACCTGCGGCCCCTGGGCCTCCGCCTGCGGACGCACGTGGCGGCGCTGGAGGCCTGCGCCGTGGGCCTGTGCCGCCGCCTGGGTCTCCAGGCTAGTTCCCGGCCCCCGCCCTACACCGGCGTCTGGCTGGGGGAGCGCAAAATCTGTGCTATCGGTGGGTCATCTGGGAGGAGGGGGGGGGGGAAGAGGAGTTCTAATGCCCGGGTTCTGGAACCCTAAATTGGAGGCCCTGGGGTGAGGGGTCATTCCGCTAATCCCGTAGTTTTTACCGGGCAAGCAACTAAGCCCAGAGAAACGGAATGGCCTTCCCCAAAGTCAGGCCCAGAGGAGCCGAGAACAGCGATTTGAAAAACAAACCTGCTCCCATGAGGACTCGGGGCCCTGAAGCTAGGAGCCTCAGGGGTACATTAGGGACAAATCCCTGGGACCCACGGAAGGGCCGAGCTGAGGATGTGCAGGACAGGCAAGGACATTGGGGGCCTTCTGGGCCCACCTGAGGCATCCCCTTGGGATGAAGATCAAAAATGAGCTGAGGAAGGGGGAGCCAAAACCTCTCATTACCTCCTCTGTGGTGAGTCTAACTCTTCCGTTAACTCATTGCTGCCGGGCTTGGTGGATAGAGAGGCCTCAGGACCTGGAAGACCTGTGTTCAGCTCTCCACAGTGAATCACACTAGCTTTGCCCTGCTTGCAAAGAAGGAGCCCGTCTGCACTGAGAGAGGGAGTTTCTACATCTCAGATTTTTTTATCCCAGTGAAATTATTTTTATACTGGTGAAACATCAGCCCCTATGATTATTCCTACAGCCCTGGAGATACTGAAGAGTTTATACAGGCAGGAAACGAGGGGCAGAAAGAATACTGTTTTGGAGTCAGAGGATCTGGATTCAAATGCCAGCCTAGCTGACTTATGACCTGGGTTACCCTGAGCAAGGTTCTTTCCCTTGTTTTCTATAAAACGAAGGGGGTTGGATTCAGTGATGGTAAGGCCTTTTCCAGTTCTAAAATCTGTGCCTAGAAGAAGCAAGTCATCTAGTGGTATCAGAGATAGATTGGAGAGGGAAGAAAAGAAAAGCTAGAGGACCTGTTAGGTGACTATTGTATTATTATTAATAATAATAATGTTTATGTAGTGTTTGGTATACACTAACCCATTTGGCTCTCATATCAACCCTAGGAATCCCTAATATGCTACTATTATCTCACTTTTACAAATAAGGAAACTAAGCCCAATAGAGATTAAGTGATTTGGCCAGGACATACAACTCCTTAGTGTCTGAGGCAGGATTTGAATTCAGGATTTCAAGGCTTATCACTATCTGCTTTGTCACCAGTCAGGATTTGACAGAGTAAGGGGAAAAGTTGTAAATATGATTTTGTATCATTATTCTGGTTTCATTTCCCCCCAAGAATTGATGTTCTATAAAAGAGGTTGCCTTCCCAGGCAAATCCTGAAGACTAGTTAACCTACAATACACTTAAGTTTATAGCACTAATAGTTTTGTCAAGAGCATCCATTGTAGGACAGCTGGGTGGCTCAATGGATGGAGCCAGGACTAGAGATGGGAGGTCCTAGGTTCAAATGTGGTCTTGGACACTTCCTACTTCTGTGACCCTAGGCAAGTCACTTCACATTGCCTAGGCCTTACTGCTTTTCTACCTTGGAACAAATACACAGTTTTGGTTCTGAGATGGAAGGTAAGGGTTTAAAGAAAAGAAAAAGCACCCATTGAGAGGAGTCAAGACTTAGGTTCTAGCTCTTAGATTCTATCACTGATGAGCTGTGTGACTTTGAACAAATTTATTCTCCTGTCAGCCCCAATTTCCTCTTCATTAAAATGGGCAGAAAAATCCCTGCCCTTCCTCCTTTGTGGAGAAAAGTTTTGAAATAACAAAAGATAAATTCCATCCCCCTGCCTCCACTTCCACTCCTTGGAAAGACACTGAACAGGGGTCAGGAAATCAGAGTGAATACCATTAAGCACCCATAAACTTGACTCTTCATCTGCTGCCCAGGAAATCCCAAAAGCCAGAAAGGATCTTAGAACATAGATGTCAGATCTGGAAGCACTTCCCACCTAGGCCCTTCCTCCATAGGGATGTATGTCTATGATTAGCTTCCTGTGACTTAGGAGAAGATGGAGCCCTTTCCCCCCCTCACCCTCTGATATACACAGATCCTTGAAGGTGGGAAGAGACTGCTAAAAGCTTTCCACTCTGGAATTTTAGACCAAAGATAATAGAACAAATTTCACAGAGATCAATATAAAGTCCTGTGCTTGGGTTCAAAGTATCAATTGCAGAAATTACAAGGTGAATGAAATGTGTCTTGATAGCAGTCCGTATGAAGAGGACCTGCAGTTTTCAGCCTTCACACTTGATAAGAGACAGCAAAGAGATGTGGCAGCCCCAAAATGCCATATGACATGGTGTCTAGGATGAGAAAGGTGATCAGTGACTTCCACCATCCTCTGTCCTGGCCAAATGCCCAATGGAATACTTTCTGTTGTTGCTCTTGGCATCCTATTTTAGGAGGGAGTTGACAAACCAAAGCAGGATGACCAGGAAGGAACTAGAAGATTGTGCCTTACAAGAATTGATCAAGGGAACTGGGGGTATTTGCTCTGAAGGAGGAAAGGTTAGGGGTTCCCATGTGGGAAAGAGGATGTACATGTTCTTCTTGGCCTTGTTGGCAATGGGCTAACATTGAGGAGAGATTTCTGGGTTAATACAAGATAACACCTAAGAGTGATCCTAAAATGAGACAGGCTCCTTTGGGAGGCAGTGAGTTTCCCACCATTAGAAAAGCTGGATCATGAGCTGTTGGGGAGGCTGGTGAATATGTGTCTACAAGGGCTAGAGAATTAGCCTGGGTAACCTGATGTGCCTTGATGTAAGCTTGGATTCTTTGATTTCAGGGGTTCGATGTGGAAGGCATATCACATCCCACGGGCTGGCTCTGAACTGCACCACAGATTTGACATGGTTTGAACACATCATACCCTGTGGCCTGGTGGGAACAGGAGTCACTTCCCTCAGTAAAGAACTCCAGAGACGGGTCACCGTGGAGGAGGCCACAGACCCCTTCCTGGAGGCCTTTGAAGAGGCCTTCCAGTGCACACTGACATTGCATGAGGAGGACAGAGATTGACAGTGTAAGGTAAGCCTTGCACAGAGAGAAGCTTTTGGAATGTACAGAGGGAGACCTGACAGACAGGAGTGGTAGTTGAAAGGAACAGCAAGGAACTCTGGGAAACAACTGAAGGGGGAGAGTTGGTTTCCTGAACCCAGAAGGGGATGAAGTTCATTCCCTGCCTCAGGATTTGAATCCTTGAATACCTGAGGATTTCCCAACCTTTCCCTTAAACCTCAAAGACCTGGGATTGTACCTGTTTCTCTTGGAACCAACTAATAGGGCTGGATGAACATTTTTGCATCGGCTTGAGGGGCTGGTCCTGAAAGGCTACTGAGGCAGCCTGAAACACAATTTATTCTCTCTGTAACTGCTGAAGAAAGACTTGGCACCCATTCATTTAGATGAGGTTAGCAGATAGAAAGAAGAGAGCAATCAAGAATGTTTTGGCTGGAGCCTTAGCCTTTGGCTAGGCTAAAGAGACTCCATACTACAATTGCATTTAGGTTAAGGCTACCTGCTCCCACTCTCCATCCCCAACCTCTACCCTGTTTGTTAAACCACTTTTCTTAAGACAAGACCCAGTCAGATAATCCTGAAGGAGGGAAAAGGCTTTGAGGGTGAGGGGTTTACTGAAGGGTGAGAATCTCTATAACCCCAAGTGCTTGTGAGATCTTGGGGTGGCAGTCATTGATTCTCACCCCAGCTGGAGTTGACCAGGGGGGACACTGAGGAAAAGTCAGGCATAAGTAAAACCCTGACAAACAGTCAAAGCCCAGTTTCCTTCAGTGTCTCTGCTTTGGCCAGACTCCTGCTTGCCTTTTCACAGCCGTCACCCTCAGCACTGTCAGGGCAGACACTGTCTAACAGAAGTAAGGAGGTTTCCTTACAAGTCAGCTAGTCAACCCACCAGGACCAGGGCCAAATAACATTTTCTAGGGGAGCCCCCTGTCAACCCTTTTAATGTTTCCACCCTCTATTGGGGAACTCTCTGAGAGAGAGAGCAACTCCTGGCCCTCTGCCCAGCCAGGGAGGGAAGTTCCCTGGAGGGGTTTTGTCCATTGACTCTCCCTTACAACAACTTCAGACCCCTCACTCCTGGGTTCTCCTTTTTACCTCCCTCACCTATATTTTATCAGTTTTGGTTGAGCCAGCTAGGTTTCTAAACTATTTATTTAGAAATTGAGGAAAAGAAGAAACAGGGGTGGTCTCAGGGAGGTTTGGGCCTACATACATCTTAAAGCCAGTGTGGAAGTAGGAGGTAGCCATCTTGGGAGCAATATTCTAGTCAAAACTACTCTGCCCAGTAAGAACAGTCAATAAGAACACTCTGTTCTTCCCGGGTAGTGATGGGGGGTAAGCTCTTAAAACCACTTTTTTTCCCTCTGGCAAGAGGCTCTTGCAGATAACTATGGCTAATCAGCTAGTAGTGGCAATGGGTTATCTAGCCATTGTAGGAAACTTTACATTCTTTTTTGTGTCCATTCCAGATTATATATATTTTTTGAACATCCGTGACAGCTTACAATGGTTGAAGATTGGGGTAGACAGGTTACTTTGTTATGTGCCTGTGGGAGTAGCAGTAATAGTGGCAATGCTCAAGCTGTACCATGGTGGTTGAGAAACTAACCTCAGCAAATGGAATGAAGATCATGATTCTAGCAATGAGGGAGGAGATCACACAGTTAAACCAAAAGGTTGCAGACTTGACTGAGGAAAAGGAAAACAACAAAGCAAATCATACACAAAAAGACAATGCAGAAAATGTAGCAACGCAAGAGAAAACAGATGGGGCCGAAGGAGCTCTGCCAATCCTGCCTCTTAGAGATCATGCCACCTTACAGGGGGACACAGCCATACTCCATATTAAAATGCATAAACCCCTTACAACAAGGGACCTTGAAAGCCTAAAAAAGCGTATGCCAAAATGGTATGTGAACCCTTCCTGGACAACCAGGATTCAAGCAAGTAATCTGCTTGTATGACCTCACCTTTTCAGACATCAAAATCCTTTTATCTGAACTTTTCACCCCAAGAGAGGAGGACCAATTCATTCAAGAAATCAGAACAAACCCGAATCTACCATCTCAGCCGAGCAATGGCAAGACTTAGAGTTATCAAATAACCAAATCCTGTCATATTTATGGAGGGCACGAGAAGATCTAATTGAGGCACTATTTTAACAACAGAACATTCCCAGGGACCAGCCCCAGGAACCCAGCATCCATCAAATGTTGGCCAGGCCTGGAGATGGCCCAGGCATGGACAGAGATTGTTTGTAACCAGCACTGGACTTGGGAGTCAAAAGTTCAGATCTGGACACTGACATTTAATCAGCCATGTTGCCTCAGACAAGACACTTCCTCTCTTTGGGCCTCAGTTTCCCCATCTGTAAAATAGGGGATGGTCACATGTGCACAATCTACCTCACAAGGCTGTTGTGAGGGAATGGTTTAATTTCGGGGGAGGGATGAGGAGATAGGGGTTGATAATTTCTGTATGTGTGCCTCTGAGCCTTTGTGTGGATAATAACAGTTGTACTACCTACCTCACCAGATTATCATGAAAAGAGTTCTTTGTAAGTCTTAAAGGGCTATAAAAATGAGGTAATATATTTTAAAACCTTAATTAAAATTATGTAAAAATGAGAGAGATTTTTATTTATTTAATGACCTCACATTGGCTTATGTCTTACTAACAAGAGAATACAAAACATAAAGGAGAGATAGAAAGGGGGGAGGTGGGTGGTCAAGACACCTACCTGAGGTCAAGGTAGCTGGTAGGAAGATGGAGTGATCCAGAGTCAAAAGTGTTTAATAAGTGGATCTTAACTGATTAGAATAATGGGAGAAAGCTGGAAGAGATCTTGGAAATCAAGTAGATATGGTCTCTCTTGTTATTGATGGGAAAACCTAAGCCCAGATACATTGAGGGATTTTTTTCCAAGGATGCACAATTAGTCACTGGGAGAGCTGAGCCTTAATTACAGTTCCCCTGACTCCCAAATTAAGATTTTTTCCTTCCTATTTCTTAGCACAATACAGTATCCAACATGGGACCTATTTGTTGGCTGAATGATTGTGTGTGAACTTGGGGCACATCCCCTGGACCACAGCTTGCTCATCTAAAGAGTTCATGTCATCCCCCTACCGTGAAGAACTGCTTATTCTGTTATAATTTCATGGCTGCAAAGCCAAGTGACTGCTTTCACCAAATCCTAAAATTTTAAAGGCCTTGTAATAATTAAAATATTTCTTTCTAGATATACATTTCATAAAGTTTATTGGAAGGGTAGACAGTGTTCCTATAAGTAACCTGACCATGTGGTGCCTATCCTGCCAGTCTTTTCCTCATTCCCCCTCACCTGCCTGCTCTGTCCCTTCTCCCTTCTCTCCTAATTCTCTCAGGTTCTCCCGATTCTGTCCCAAACCTTAGCTTTTATTGACATACAGAACGTACAGGGACGCAACCCTGACACAACTGTGATATGTCATAAATGTTTGATAGACAGGTAAAGTTACTCAGTAGGGGGAGGGGATGAGCTTCCTTGACACAATTCTCCCTGTTATCCTTTGGGAGACCTGTCTCTCCAATGGATTATTTAAATATAACTCTTATAACTCTAAATACCTTCTAGCTAAAAGTACATACAATATTGCATTTTTCTAAGAGGGAATTACAATAGAGATGGGAGTAAAATTTAAAAAAACTGATTGATAGATGCATTGACAGATGCCAACTAGGGGGCAGTCCCCTTTAGCATAAGAGTTTACATTCAGAATAAGTATGTTCAACCCCTTCAATTTAGTTCATTATATTCCAAAATTCATTCTGGATCTTTTGATGCAATGTGTGGCTTTTTCGGGCATCTTTACAGCACCATCTCCAAAAGGATCTATTTTCTTGCTTTTGGGGTGTTGACAAGTTTCTTTTCCTGAAATTTCTCCAAAAAATTTTAAATCTTTACATTTTAGGATAATTACACAATCCCCCCCTGAGGAGGGTATTGACCAACACCAGAATCACACTGGGATACATGACTGAGTTATGAGGTATATGAAACAATTGTCAAAAGAAAAAACAAAATAAACCACCAAAAAAAATCCCAAAGTAAAATAGTAAAAATTAAATTCAGTATAAAAATAAGAAATACAGAAATGATCAAAATAAAATAAAAATCTTATGTGATTAAAGTCTGACTAAAAAATAAAAATAACCTCTAACAGGTTCTTGAATCACAGCAAGGACCAATTAAAGTGACTTATGTCCCACAAGCCTGTAGGACAATAGCAGCAATATAGCACTGTACCCATTTGTAACCAGGACTATAGAAAATTGCCAAACTATAAGAGAGAAAGGACTAAGTTCCAGCGGCAAATGGGAAAAAATCATTCCCTGGTCTGATTTTACCTTCACTGTCAAAGATAAGGGGAGCCTGGGTGATAGCCAACTTGAGGTACTTGACAGAATATTGCACATAGAGTATGGTACAAGAAGTCCTTCATCTTAACACGTCAAGTGCTGAAACCTCAATTCACACACTAGGTTCAAATCCTTTCGTATTGGCATAGAAGTTCAACAATGCTCCCTGGATTGGAATTTGGTCTTTTTTTTTTTTTGACCTTGTGCTATTTGGCACTATATATTGGCTCTTTTGTTCCCTTCTCTTGGAATCAGACATAATCATTAAACAAAGTCCCATAACATTTATCAATAAATGTCAGGTTTCCATAGTTGAAAGCCTTTTGGGTATGCATATTACTAGGGCTAATAGATACTGTAAACTTTATCCTTCAAGTAAAAAAAAAGCATTAATACTGATTTCATGTACTTCAAATATCACCACGGTTAGGGAAAAAAAGAAAGAAAAAAATCAAATATCCTATTACAAACAGAAAGAGAAAAAATAATGAAAAAAGTCATAATTTCACAGCTCACATTCCATGTGGCAATGTGTTAGCCAAGCAGAGGCACAACACAAAAGGTGCTCACTCAAAAATGAAATGTATATCTCTCTAAATTTGGCCAGGATCCACAGTGTGAGTGTACATAATTTTTTCACTAGGTAAAAGTCTTAAAAACAATAGTACAACAACTAAAACAGATTCCAAAAAGTACCAAAATCCCCAAAATTATAAGATCCCATTTAAGCATAACTGCAAACAAAACAACTATCATTAGGATTTACATGATGTGCTGTGACATGTAAAAACCTATGAACACATGAATACTTGTCACAAGTTCGACAGATTTAGCCAATCCTTCAACTTTGGCAAATATATTATTTAAAAAGTCTATTATTATCATCATTACAAAATTTGGTGGGAGAGAAAACCCAGAAAAACCTCTGTACAGTTTATGAAGAGTTACAAATACAAGAAATCCATGTCGAAGCTACTAGGCTTCACAGGAAAAATCATTCCCACCTGCTGGATGAGATTATGATACATCACAGGGAAACTAAGCCACTTGGGCACCTCCCTCCCTCATGGTATGAGACTGTAACAGTGTAATAGAACTATCTCCAATATGTCCCACCCATTTTCACGTGGAGCTGAGGACTAAAAAGTGAAAATCACTACAGATATGTTACCCATTACATTTATAATAAATGTAGAGATGGGAAAATACAACAATGCTATTGTACTCTACTTAAGCTACAAATAGACCCTTACCTCTTGTTATAAACAAATGAATGATCAATCAGAGGAGGGATGCTCCCAAATATCTGAAAACCACTTTTGAAGACTCATGAAAATCAAATTAAGGTATTAGATAATTAAATTCTTCAAAATATGTTTACAGGTTGAAACCAATTCGATGGAGTTCACCCATCAGCTCTGTGTGACAATTGACAAAGGCAAAAAAGGAACAAAATGCTGTTTATGGGCTTTTACAATGATATTCTTCAGTACAATCATAGTCATAGGGGAGGTACAAATAAAGACAATGTAACAGAAATTTTCAATTTTGATAACTTATAAAGTAGTTATCAGTACATCACATGCATCTTGTTTGCACTGCACTAGGCCAAAAGAAGGAATTCTAGGACTTTGCCTGCTGTGGAAAGTAAAAGAGCAGGAATTCCTGTTGGGTCCTAAAACCCACCCAATTTCCTATGGGCAAAAAGGCCCCATTTACCCCTATTCAAGCTGAAAAGAAAAAAAAAAGGTGGGGTGGGAGAGATGCCACCACGGAAGGAGCTTTTCTCACCAATCCAATGTGATCTTATCCAGGAAAAACAGCAGCCTGTTGCCTCTCTCCAACAAGGTTCCTTTTGCATATCAAGGCAGGCCAGCTAACTGACGTGGCTTCTATCTTACCTAATCTTTACCTAAGACTCAAAACTTCTCTCAAGAAAATTAAGGGTTATTCTTAGACCAATGTGGTTGCCAACTGTAATAATTAAAATAATATTTCTTTCTGGATATATATTTTATAAAGTTTATTGGAAGGGTAGACAATGTTCCTATAAGTAACCTGACCGCGTGGTGCCTATCCTGCCAGTCTCTTCCTCATTCCCCCTCACCTGCCTGCTGTCTCTTCTCTCTTCTCTCCTAATCCTCTCAAGTTCTCCCAATGCTGCCCCAAACCTTAACTTTTATTGACATACAGAACTACACGGACGCAACCCTGACACAACTGTGGTATGTCAGGAATGTTTGATAGACAGGTAGTTACTCAGTAGGGGGAGAGGATGAGCTTACTTGACACAACCTTTAGGTGTTATCGAATTCATTCTTTAAAAAAATTCTTTCCTTCTGTCTTAGAATCGGTACTGGGTATTGGTTCCAAGGCAAAAGAGCAGTAAGGGCTCAGCAAAGGGAGTTAAGTGACTTGCCCAGGGTCACAGAGGTAGGAAGAATACAGAGGCCAAATTTGAATCCAGGACCTCCCATCTCTGGGCCTGGCTCTCAATCCATGGAGCCACATAGCTGCCCTCTTGTTTCTGATCTTCATTGGAAGAATGAGTTTCTTCCTCAAGAGTTCCTGTGTGAATTAATCAATGAGACTTTATTAAGTATCAACTATGTACCAAGCACTATATTATACTCTCAGAAAACAGGTTCTGACCTTCCCCCTTAAAAAAAAAGGCATTGATCTTGGATTCCAAAGACCCAGGCCCAGCTATAACTGGCCAATAGTTATGGCATTATTATTAATAGGTTTTACCTTCTATAGCAAGAGAGGCCACATCCACTTGATTTCCAAGATCCTTTCCAGCTTCCTCCTATTATTCTAATCAATTAAAATCCACTTATTAAACACTTTAGCCCCTGGATTGATCTATCTATATACAATATATGCCTAGGCTGCCCCTAGAGAAAGCTCTTAAAGAAGCAGTCCTAGGAGAGAATACAAGGTTCATTTAGCCTCATTTTCCAGATTAAGAGACTAAGGCTCAGAGAGCTTAAGTGACTTACAAGATCATAAGATTTAGAAGGGGAAAATGCTTTTTGAAATCTCATCCCATTCTCGTTCCCTTTCATCCAGCAGAAGCCCGGAGAGGAAAGAATGTCATTGTGCTGGAAGAGAGACTATATGACTTGACCACCCCCTATTTGAACCCCCCCCAACATTCCCCTCTAAATTATATTGCATTCATTTTTTTACTCTCTGTCTCTCTCTAATTTTATATATATATATATATATACATACTATATATAATCACTAAAATATATATGTAAAAAATGTCATATACATCATATAGACTATTGTATAATATATGATGTATATGACATATTTTACATATATATTTTAGTGATTATATACTATATAGCATATTTATATATATACATAAACTTGTATGATATAATACTGTATATATTTACATGCATACACATATACATAAACTTGTTCAATATATAATATATGCTATGTTATATATGTATACATAAACTTGTATAATATATAGTGGATATATATTATGTATATACATACACAAATATTTATGTAATATATATTTTTACATATACACATACACTATTATGTAATATATAATATCTATTTTTTATACACACAATGCTCCTCCCTCCAATAGAGTATAAACTGCTTGAGGGTAGATATTCATTTTAATCTTTTGTATCCATAGCACTTAGCCTGGTACATGTGTATTTTTCAATTGTGTCTAATTCTTGGTGTACCCATTTGAGGTTTTCTTGATAAATATACTGGAGCGGTTTGCCTTTGCCTTTTCTGGCTCATTTTACAGATGAGGAAACTGAGGCAAGCCGGGTGAAGTGACTTGCCCAGGGACACCCCATAAGTGCCCAAGGTCCAATTTGAACTGAAGAAGACGAGTCTTCCTGGCTTCAGGCCTAGCACTCTGCCCACTGTGCCATCTAGCTGCCTCAGTAGCCTGGTGCAGGGTAGGTACTTAATAGACGCTTCCCCTCCACAACATTCCCAGTAAGTGGGGAGGTTTCCTCTATGGTCAGGAGGCAGCTGGCTGGTACAGTGAGTGTAAGGCCTGGATGGAAGTTAGAAAGACCCAAGTTCTAATTTTTGCCTCAGACACATTCTATCTGTGTGACTGCAGACTTAACATCACTTAACCTTTCAAGCCTTTTCTTTATAAAATGGGGATAATAATGGCAATATACCAGGTAGATGTGAGATAACTTGGGTAGGGTGCTTTGTAGACCTAGAAATGCTTTTTAAATGCTAGTAATTATCATTATTAAATGTGGGAACCCCAGACTTCGGCCCACCCAACTCAAGAATCTTCTCTACCTGTCACCTGTGACAAGGGATCTGACAATTTCTAGTGGAACACTTGGAATAGCAGGAAATCACTACCTTTTTTTTTTTTAATAATTTACCTTCTGTCTATATCGCTTCCAAGACAGAAAAGTGGCAAGAGCTAGGCAATTTGGGTTAAGTGACTCGTCCAGGATCATACATCTAGGAAGTATCTGAGGCCAGATTTGGACCCAGGTGCTCCTAGACTCCAGACCATTGTGCTAGCTCTTGAAGCAGCCTCTTCCATTTGGGATAGCTCAGATTGTTAAGAAGGTCTTCCTTCTGTTGAACAGATATGCCCTTCTCCCCTCCACCCCACACACATACAAAGAATCAGGTAGCTGGAGATAATCAATCCACCCACATACACTCACTAATGCCTCTATTTGTGCCAGGAATGCCTGGGAATTCAAATACAAAGTTGAAAATTCTCCAGGATCTGGTGGGGAAAGGGAGGAGGGAAGGGGGAAGGGAGAAATTCCACAAAAATACTCTAATTTCTTATAGGAAATGGGAGAGGAACCCTTTTCCTTCTAACTCTTCCACCCCAAAGTGACTGTCCTGAAATACCCAACCATTTCTAAATTTGGAATATAATCATTATCCCTATCAAGTCCCTAGTCTAAAGAGGAAGTCACCTTTCCCCTCCAGACGAAATAAATGGCATGGATCCCTGGAAAGGATGCCAGCGATCAAAGGACCTGAATTCAAATCCTGGCTCTGTGACTTCAAACAAGTCCTTGGTTTCCTCATCTGCAGGTTAGGGCAATGGCACTAGATGACCTCCAAGGTCCTCTCCAGCTCCCAGTCTGTAAAGCACCTCAGGTCAGCAGTTGTCAGCAGCCTTGAATTTCCAGGTGAGGCTGCGCAGCGCTGATGTAAAGATGGACTCCTTACTCTTGAGCACTGAGAAATCCGGGCTCGTGTCCCGCTGGTAATCTTTCATTTCCATCAGCAGCGGTGTCAGCCTAGGCGCCCTGTTATCACTGGGAAGAATGATGGGAGGCCATGTTCCTTTCCAGAAAGGAAGTGTCCCCCCACAAAGACACCCAGATTAATGGCTCAGTTTCCAAACCTTTGTTGACTTTGGCAGGCTGAGGATTTGGGCTCTGCTCTGCTAAGTGACATTTATTGATTTACAGACTCTCCTAACTGGAAGGCTTCTTTGAGCACAGAACATGGTGGTATGCTCCAGCTAGAAGGGACCTTAGAGCAGAGAAGGTTTGCTCAAGGAGCAGAAACTACCCAATTAACTGATTTTAAGTGGATTTTGAGCCATACAGTTCCAAACCTGTCCCCTCATTAAAAAAAATAATAACAACAACTTACTTTCTGTCCTAGTAATGATTCTAGGACAGAAGGGCAAGGGCTAGACAACTGGGTAAATGACTTGTCCAGAGTCACACGTCGAGGAAATGTCTGAAATCAGATTTGAATCTAGGTCCTCTCCATTCCAGGCTTGGCTCTCTATCCACAGCTAGCTGTACCCACCTCATTTTAAAAGTTATAAACTGGAAGGTAGCTGGGGGGCTCAGTGAATGGAGAGCCAAGCCTCGAGATGAGAGGTCCTAGGTTCAAATATGGCCTCAGACACTTCCCAGCTGTGTGACCCTCGGCAAGTCACTTAACCCCTATTGCCTAGCCCTAACCACTCTTCTATTCTAGGTATTAAGTCCAAGATAAAGGTTTTTGTTTTGTTTTGTTTTTTTCAAAAAGAAAATAAAAGTTATAAACTGGGAAATCATCATTAGACATAAGCTTTTTTCTTTTTCTTTTGAAATTTTTATTTAATTAATTAATTTAGAATATTTTTCCATGGTCACATGATTCATGTTCTTTCCCTCCTCTCTCTGCACCCCCTCCCATAGCCAATGTGCAATTCTACTGGGTTTTACATGTGTCATTGATCAAAACCTATTTCCACGTTATTGATATTTGGACTAGGGTTAGAGTCTACATCCCCAATCATATCCCCATTGAACCATGTGATCAAGCAGTTATTTTTCTTCTGTGTTTCTGCTCCCACAGTTCTTTCTCATAGGTCTCTCAGAATTGTCTTGGATCATTGCATTGCTGCTAGTAGAGAAATCCATTACAGACAATTATACCACAGTGTATCAGTGTCTGTGTACAATGTTCTCCTGGTTCTGCTCCTCTCACTCTGCATCACTTCCTGGAGGTTGTTCCAGTCTCCATGGAATTCCTCCACTTTATTATTCCTTTGAGCACAATAGTATTCCATCACCAACATATACCACAATTGGTTCAGCCATTCCCCAATTGATGGGCATCCCCTCGTTTTACAGTTTTTGGCCACCACAAAGAGTGCAGCTATGAATATTCTTGTACAAGTCTTTTTCCTTATTATCTCTTTGAGGTATAAACCCAGCGGTGGTAAGACATAAGCTTTTCCCCCTCTACAAAGCCCCAAAAGAGGATTGTCTGAAAATATGAGTCCATTATTTATAGCGTCAAGAATATAGGTATTCGTGTATATATTTATGAATGTAAAGATCATATATGAAAACAGGAATCACATATAGCTTTTCCTGAATAGATATGTGAATTATATATGAACATATGAGTTCATTATATGCAGCTTGGCATATATAAATGAAATATTCTGGGAAGGGAATAAGAATTTATTGAGTCTCTACTATGTGCCAGGCACTATCTAAGCATTTTACAAATATCTCACTTGATCCTCACAATAACCCTGAGAGTTGGGTGCTAGTATGATCCCCATTTTTAAAAGTTAATTAATTAATTAAAATATTTTCCATGGTTACATGATTCATGTTCTTTCCCTCCCCTCCTCCCTCCCCCCTTCTGTAGTCAATTAGTAATTCAACTGGGTTTTACATGTTATGATCCCCATTTGATGAGGATTTTGTTAGTTGAGAAAACAGGCAGACTAAGGTTAAATGACTTGTCCAGGGTCACACAGCTAGGAAGTGTCTGAGGCCATTCTGTGTATTTCTCGGGTTTCATTGATGCTTTTTTCTTTCTTGTCCTTTTTTTTTGTATCACTGCAACCACCCCCATATATAGCCAAATACACACAAAGTAAATGCTTTCCACTGTAATAAATAACTAGTCAGGCACAACAAATGGGTTTTATTGGTGATGCCTGAAAAACGTAGTCTTGTTTTGTACCTATGGTGCAACCCTCCCCCCGTTGGTGGCCTTTCTCCCTCATCGGTTTTCTGGAATCTAAACAGTTGTTGAATTGATTAGTGTTTTAAAATCTTTCCAGGTTGTTTTCATTTACAGTATTGTGGTCATTGCTTAAAGTGTCCTGATTCTCATTTTCCCTACCAGTTCATATAATAATATCAAATAATACTATTTCAGCTGCAGAGTGGGTGGCTTCCCACCCTCCTTCCACATATCTACTCCAACAAAACCCTGATGTTCACAGTGACCTGAATAATGGTCAAAAAGTCCACTTAGGAACTGTAATATATGGTGTCCACCCCAGAATTCCTGCAGAAAGGCAGCCAGAATCCCACAGGCAAAAGGGAAAGGTCCCCTCTGGTCATTCCAGCACCAGATCAATCAGCCTGCAGAGCTCGGATGCTGAGGCAGCAAGAGTGGAAGGTTCTCCTGAGAAAGCCTCAGGATGCTTATAAAAACTCCAGCATGGACACCTGGGAAACCCTGGGGAGTGGCAGTAGGAAGGGCAATGATTAGACCAGGACAGCCAGTGCCTAGGAGTTCTTAGGTCTCTAACACTGTGTCAAGACTCCAGAGAGGGCCTTGAGGTTCTAGCACTCTTAGCCTTAAAGATCTATGGGGGCTTAGCATATATAAGGCAGAGGTCAGTGCAAGAATCTATGGGATCACCCAAAGTAAAGTTTGACTGGGCCACCCAAGGTGTAGCAGAAAATAGAACCCAGTCTGGGCACAAAGCCCCAGTTCAGGAACTAAAGGTGGAGAGAGGAATAAATCAAAGAAAACGCTGACCAATATCAAGAACTGTGGAAAATCTAGAACTCCCCAATAATAATAGCTTGGACTTATCATTTTGAGGTTTGTAAAGCCCTTGACATATATTATCTAAGTCATCCCTTCTAACAACTATGTAAAGTGGATGCTATTATTTTCTCCACTTTACAAATAAGGTAGCTGAATGAGAGAGGTTAATGTGGTCATTTAATTAGGGCCATTTAACTAGGAAGTATCTGAGGCAGTATTTGAATTCAGGACTTTCTGGACTCCAAGTCTAGCACTTAATTCACTAGGCCATCTAGCTACCTCTGATATGACTAAAATTTATTTTATAGATAAATAACTGATAGGAGAGTAAGAGACATGAGAAAAATGGCAATAAAAACCATAGAGTAAGAATAGGAGGGGGAGAATGAAAGACAGCAGGAAAAGAGGGGGAGAGAGAACAGAATAAAAAGAGGGAAGAATCAAAAGAAAGGAGTCAGATGAGAAAATAAGAGATTGGGCATGAAAACAGAAGAGAGTGACATAAGGGAAAGTGAAAAATACATAGGAGAGTAAGAGAGATGAGAATAAGTGACAGAAAATGAGAGGGGCTAGTGAGAAATGGATGTGGGAGAATGAAGGAGACAGAGGTGACAGGCAGAGGAGGAAGGATTCAGCAGAACAGCTGAGGAGAGTGAAAAACAAGGACTGGGGGAGAATGAGAAAGGAAAGAACGAATCAGAGAACCAGGGCTAGTGATAATGGAAGGAGAGAATGAAAAGTAGAATGAAAGATATAAGCAGAGGAGAAGAGAGAGGGTAAAGGAATCTCTGGAGGGGTGGGAGAGAGAGGGAGAGAAAGGCGGGGGGGGGAGAGAGAGAGAGAGGGAGAGAGAGAGAGAGAGATGAAGCCAAGAGACCAAGCTTAAGATAGATTGACTGAGGAGGGGTGAGAATAGAGACCAGAGGGCTGTGGTCTCCCACTGAGTCCCAGAGTTAAAAATAAATTTACTTGGCCCTGCTACTTCCTCCCATGACTCATTTTTCACCTCCCAGGGAAAGCTAGGCTTCCAGGAATCATCCCCCACACACACCAAAAAAAAAAAAAAGCCCATCATACAGGCATCCTCCCTCAATGGTTCCCCCTACCTCCAAACACCCTGGGCTCAGGCATTAATTATATGGAATCTGATCCCAAGGGCTTCTCTCTCAGATATCACTCACAATGGACCAAACTGCCTTTCTAGACCTATCTCAAATCCCACTTTTCCCAGGAAGATTTACATGATAATTTCCAGCCCAATCCCATCTCTCCCCAAATTATAGTACTGTAAGCACCAACACAAACATACCTTGAGGCATATGATGGTATTCCATTTTTTATAAAATCTCACTCTTGCCCTTCATAATGAGATTTCCCCTTTGTAGAATGGCCCATGTTTATATGACTCTTCTGTGCAGGAATTATTAGAATTGGCTTTCTTGTTCCTCACACATATCACTCCCATTTCCCACTCCCATGCCTAGAATGTATTGTCTTCATCTCTGCCTTTTGTATGAAGAACAACAACCAGCCTTAACTTGTTCAACCCTTCCCCAATTGATGGACATCCCCCAGTTTCCAATTCCTTGCTACCACAGAAAGAAGTACTATAAATTTTTGTACATATGGGTTCTTTCCCTTTTTCTTTAATCTCTTAAGAATACAGACCTAATAGTGGTATTGTCGGGTCAAAGAGTATGCACAGTTTTATAGCTTTTGAGGCACACTTCCAAAGTGCTCTCCAGAATGCTTAGATTAATTCACTGTTCCACCATCAGGGCATATTTTCCTACAGCCCCTCCAGTATTTGTCATTTTCCTTTCCTATCACCCTAGCCTAACTGTGAGGTTGTACTTCAGAGTTGTTTTAATTTGTATTTCTCTAATTATTAGTGATTTAGAACATTTTTTTCAAATGACTGTTGATGGCTTTGATTTCTTCTTCTGAAAACTGCCTGTTCACATCCCTTGACCATTTATCAAATGGGGAATGGCTCTTATTTTTTATAAATTTGACTCAATTCCCTATATATTTGAGAAATGAAACTATTATCAGAGAAACTTGCTATGAAAAACTTTCCCCCAGTTTCCTGCTTCCCTCCTAATTTTGGCTACAATGATCTTGTTTGTGCAAAACTTTAAAAATCCAAGATATTCAAAATTATCTGTATTATCTCCCATGATACCCTGTATCTCTTGTTGGGTCATGAATTCTTTCCCAATCCATAGATTGGATAGGTAATTTTTTTTCCATGCTTTCCTAATTTGCTTATGATATCATCACCTTTTATGTCTAAATCATGTATCCATTTTGAACTTGTCTTGGTGTATAGTGCGAAATGTGAGTCTGTGCCTTGTTTCTGCCAGGTCTTTTTAGTTTTTCCAGTAGATTTTTTGTTAAATAGTGAGTTTTTGCCCCAATATAACCTAAGTGTTATTCTTGACTCTTCCCTTTTCCTCACCTAGCCCCATATCCAGGTGTCAAAGTTTTTTTGACTCTACCTCCTTAATAATTCCACCTCTATCCCCTTCTCTCCATTCACACCATTACTGCTCTGAGGCAGACACTCTTTATTAGTGTCTTGAATAATTTTTAAAGCCTTATGATAGTTTTCCTTGTTTTTAGTATCTCTTTTTTCCAACCTTCGACCCTAACCTCCAATAAAAAAAAGTCATCCCTCCAACATCACATGGCACTTAGTTCTTGTGTTATGTTTTCATTATATTCTCTTCTGCCCTCCAATTATTTAGCTACTATATGTTGTGTAGTACTTTTCATCACCATTTTGGGTGTTTTCTTGGCAAAGATACTAGAGTGATTTGCCATTCCCTTCTCTAGCTCATTTTGCAAATGAGGAAAACAGAGGTAAACAGGATGAAGGCACTTGTCCAGGGTCACACAGCTAATAAGGATCTGAGGCTAGATTTGAATTCAGGAAGTTCAGTTTTCCTGACTTCAGGTCCAGTGCTCTCTCCACCATGCCAACTAACTGTCCAGCTATAGTATAGTAGTACTGTGTATTTGTATAATAATAACTAACATTTATATTGATCTTTAAGATTTATAAAGCACTTTAAATATATCTCATTTGACTCTCACAACCACCTGCATAGAGAGATTAGGTGACTTGCCCAGCAGTGTCTGATGCAGCACTGGAAGTCAGGGCTTTCTGACTCCACTGACTCTGCAGTGTTCTATATACTGTGTCCTTGTTGTCAAACCAATGGCATGCGTTCCCCCTTCCCCCTCTCCTCGTGTGCCTGATGTCATTCCCACCTCCCCTGCCCCTCTGCCCAGTAGCCCAATGGGAGCACTGCCTCCCTCCCCTGTCTGGAGTAAGGATGGGGGGCTCACATGCACAGGAGGATCGCAGTTTGGGCACTCAGTCTTTAAAAGGTTCTCCATCACTGTACTATGCCATCCTAGCTGCCTGCTCTATTGGTAATTCCACCTTCCTTCTCCACCCCTCAAATACCTCTAGCCCACAAGCTCTAGGAAGGCTAGGACAGTCATATATAATTTTTGCACAATGTAGCCACTTGATGTGCTTGTTGAATGAATGAAACAGATTTGCAAACAGTTTTGAACTATTGTAAAGTTGGAGACTGTTTGCATTGTGTCTGTTTATGAATTATGTGTCCCCAGCATGATCACAAATTCTTATAAGGACAGAAACTGGGACTTTCCTCAGTGTCTACACAGGAATCCTACAGAAATCCTGTCTCTCCTTACCATACTTAATATAGGAGTGACCACACAATTTGTGTTCTATAAAAGGTTGCTGGATTGAGTTGAAATGTCCAGTAGAAGAGGGGAGAAGTCAGGAACTGGAGGTGAGAAAAGGTTCATATTGGGTTCCTCAAAAGACCAAAAATTCAACTAGATTCAAGATTTTTGCTGCAAGAACTGAAAGAACAGGGATGGGAAAAAACCCAAAGGAAGGGCCAAAAGACCCTGAGTTTTTCAGCTTAGAGAAAAAAAACTCGAGGGATAACTTAATAATGATTGATCTGGCTGTCTGTAAGGGAAGGAAGAGACAGAGGAAGGAGGTGATGCTAGGTACACAATAGTAGTATACAACAAATAATGGTTAATTTGAAATGACTATGTCTTCTCTTAGAACTAGGAGTTCCCTGAGGACAAGATCCATTTCCCCTTAACCCAGGGACTCACTGAGGTCAGGGATTGATCCTTGTTTCTCTCCTTTTTCCCCGGGAGATAGACCTTCAGCAAAGGACTCTGCCCTAAGCTTGCTCAGTCTTTCCCTCTGAATGGCTTTCTTTTCCTAATGAGTTTCTCTCCCATGATCTCCAGAGTATTAGGAGTTAGGGAAAGGAGTTTCACTAGACTGGTCCAAGTCCAAACCTGTCCTAAATGACTATGAAAAAGGCACATTCCTGAGAGAACTATGAACTCATTAGGAGATTTCTACCAGACAAAGGACACAGCTCCCCACTGCTGCCTGCCTCTGGTTTCCTAACCCAGTTTCCCCAGGGCCCCCCTGATGTCCCAGATGTACCAGTCCCTAGAGCCAAGCTGAACTAGACTGACTTTTCAGCCTCCGAGAAGCTATTCTGAGCAAGATTCTGACCAAGCTGACCTCCTCCTCCAGACAGGATCATGGAAAATTAAAGTAGGAAGCCATCTTTGGATTAGAATAAAGAATGTCAGAGCTGGAAGAGACTAGGAATCATCTAATACAGCCACTTCATTGTTAAATGGAAGGAGAAACTGAGGCTTGCCTAAGATCAATGATGGAGCCAGGGCTAGGACTCAAGGCTTCTGACTTTGGGTCCAGGACTCCTTTCACTATACTGCCACCTTGTCCTGGGATTCAGGTTTGGGGCAGAGGAAGAGATCTCAAGAAGGATGCTCAAATGAGGAAGATTGTCAGTTATTAGAGACGGGGAGCTTTCGGGATTCTAAAAAAGCTAGTGCAGTGCCATGTTGGACTTCATTAAGGAAAGCCTGGGAAGAGTTGCTAGCCCCTTGGCAACTATCTATCAGTTGATGCTAATCAAGCTTTTTACTTTCTAAAATAACCCCCAAAACAAAAGGAAAGGCATAGTTTTCTGAACAAGGGAGATAGATTTAAGGGCACAGGTCAATGGAAAGAGCCAAATGCAGTCAGAGAACCTGGCTTTAAATTCAAATATTGACATTTACCGTGTGACCTTGGACAAATTACTTAACATCTCTGGGCATCAGTTTCTTCTTGACTATCTGTAAAATGATGGAGTTCAACTTGATATTTAAGGTCCTTTCAGCTATAAATCTTCGACTCTATGTTAGTCCCACCTTCCACTCCTGTTTCTGATATTGGGTGCCAATCTGGGGACACATTTCACCACATTTTAGGAAAGGCATTGACAAGAGGGTAATTGAGATGGTGAGGACACATGAGACCATGCCATAAAAGGATCGGAATGAAGGGATTGAAGATATTTATCCTAGAGAAGAGATTTAAGAGAAACATGATAGCTTTCTTCAAGTATTTGAAGACTGTCATAGAGAAAAGGGATTAGACTTGTTTTGCTTAGCCCCAGCAGCCAGAAATAGGAGCAATTTGTGGAAGGCAGAGACAGATTTCAGTTGGATATAAGATCCTCCTAAAGGGTAATAGGCTGCTGTGGGAGGCTTCCAGAAAAGGTTGGAGGGACTTCTTGTCAGAGATGTTCTAGAGTAGGATCCTAATGAGCCACTTCAGGGAGGAAAGGGAAGAAAAAGGAACAAGCTTTTATTAAGTGCCTACAATATGCCAACCATTGTACTAAGCACTTTATGTATATTGTCTCATCTTATGATGCCAACAACCCTAGGAGATGAGGGCTATTATTAACCCCCTTTTTACAGCTGAGGAAACTGAGGCAGAGGTTAAGTGACTTGACCAGGGTCACAGAGCTAGAAAGTGTCTGAGGCTGGATTTGAACACAGGTGTTCTAACTCCAGGCCTAATTCTCTATCCACTGTATCACCTCACTGCCATAAGTAGCTATTGCCATTGTTTCATTTTCAGTCATGTCCTTTGGTAACTCTATTTGAGATTTTTTTTCTTAATCTCTTTTAAAAATTCGATTTATTTTTTATTATCATGCAAAACATACTTCCATATTGGTCAATAATGTAAGAGCACACTCATACAAAACCAAAACCTATTTGGAATTTTCTTGTCAAAGATAATGGAATGATTGGCCATTTTCTTTCCCAGCTCATGAGTAACTGAGGCAAACTGGGTTTTAGTGATTTGCCCAGGGTCACACAGCTCAGAAGTATCTGAGGCTGGGTTTGAACTCTTGAAGAGGGGTCTCCAAATCCGACATTCAATCCACTGCGCCACCTAGCGGCCATTTGTGGTAGTGCTATTCGTACCGTTTAAAGGAGGAGATACGGGTCAGCCAAGTCTTTATTCCTCTCTGGACGCACCCCAGACTCTAAGACTTTCTCTGCAACCACCTTCACACCGAATACCTTTCTCTCTCCTCCCCCCCCCCCTTTTTCATCCCTCTGTGAGTGTGTGTGTGTGTCTTTTCCCATTTGAATGTGAGGTCCCCGAGGGCAGGGACTATTTTCTTTCTCTGCTCTCCTTGCATTCTCTGTACTTAGCTCAGTGCCTGCCACTTAAAAGCTATTAATTGTTGGTTTGACTTGAGCCTGAGAAACTCTTCTATTAGAGATGCACAAAGAGGCTATGGACGCCAAAAACCTTATCAGGAGGAGCTAACAGTCTATTAAGAGGATTAGTAACCCTTTGAGAAGTGTTCAGAGTCCTTTCCCCTTGGGTAGGAGTCACATTGACTCCCAGCCCACTAGGGAGTGGGAAAATTGAGGCGACTTTACCGAGGAGGGAAAAACCAACCACCCCCCCCCCCCCCCGAACTGTATTCGAATCCTGGCTCTGACGCCGATTTCTTGAAGGGACTTCTAAAAATCACCTTTTCCTTCTATTGAGCCTCAGTTTCCTCATTTGTTAGATTGAAATAAATTATTTCTAAATTCTCTTCTATCTTTTAAAGGCCACAACATCTAAACCTGAGGACCGTTCCCTGTCTCACCTCTACCCTAATTGGCCTCCAGGTTCCAGGGGGTGGGAGGTGACAGAGAAGGGAAGGAAGGGGAGGGCCGGGGATTCTTCACCTTACCTATTACCCTAGAAGTGGCTAGGGAAGCTGAGGCCCAGATAGGAGGAGGAGGAGGAGGCAGGTAGGGTGGTAAGCTTTCTAACTTTGGCAAAAAACCTAGCCCAGCCCTCCTCTTACCCATCACCCACCCGCCTTCAACAAAACCCTGGTCCTCTCCGGGAAACGTGAAACTGGCACTGGGGAACCAGCGGGCGGCTTGGAGGGCGGAGGGTGAGAGGAAGGGGCCCGGAGGAACGGGGCGGGGCGGTGGAGAAGTGGGAGGAGAAAAAAGTCCGGCTCTAAAGAAGCTAGAGCCCCGAGCAGTCTAGAGGATGTAGAGAGAATGCCTAGAGGCGCGCCAGGACAGAGCGCAGAGGAATCTGCGGGGATTGAGCCCACTGAGGCACTCCGGGAATAGGATGCTGCTGGCTTAGAAAGAGATCGAGTCGGGACGGAGAGTAGAGTAAGGTCAGGCGTGGACCGAGAGCTCAGGAGGAGGGGCTGGCTGCGAGGGTTAGGGTTAGGGTAGAGAGAACCTCGAGGACAATCAGGGCGGGAAAGAACCCCAGTGTGGGGAGTGGGTCGAGCTAGGGGAGAGCCCTGAGGAGTATCTCTCTGGGCAGCAACCTGAGCGGAGACCTATTTATCCGAGACCACCCTACGGTGGATTACTCTGGAGAGCCCCTCGAGGGCGATTTCTTGGAGCCAACCCTAAGGAGTTTGGCACGGCTACAACTCTGAAGGCGATCCCCTGGGGACAGAACCTTAAGGGACAATCTCCTAATACCAGGAGACTTTCGGGGTGGCGGGGAGAACCTCGTGGGGCGAGAGGAGCTGGAGGAATCTCGTGGAGAGCACCTGCATTGCGCGAGGATCAGATGTTAGTTTGGGAAAGTGCGGGCGGAAAAACGCACCTTGAGCTCAGCAACGGTACAGCCTAAGCCAGGGAGACCTGGAGCAGCTGTGAAGGAGGTGGAAGAGGAGCCAAAGGCGGGAGCCGCAGGTAAGGCGATGGTCCCGGAGAACAGTGGCAGGAGCCGACGGCCCGTATGCCAAGGGTGGGATGCGGGAGCCGGCTCCTTCTTCCTGCCGGGGTCAGCTCCAGCGCAGGTGTGGGCGTCCTGCGAAGTCAGGAGGGCGCTCACTGCTACGGGATGGACAGAGGCACGTGGAAAACGGGGGAAGCCTGCGCTGATTTCTGCCTCCCCCTGCCCCTTTCTTTGTCCTGTGCTGCAAGCCCAGGCTCGAGACCCGGGCTCATTTCCCCTCTCCTTGCAAGGAGAAACAAAGGTAGAAGAGATTTGGGCTGGGCGCCAGAACACCGAGGTTCCTCCACTCCTTTGCTGTAGGAGCTTGAGTAAGTTACTTGAACCCTTTCTGCCCCTTTGAGAGGAAGGTGGGGAGGGATGAGGGAATAAGCATTTATATAGAACCTACTATGTGTCAGGCGCCATACTAAGCGTTTTCACAAATATTACCTCACAACAACCCTGTGCTGGATCCCCACTTAAATCAAGGTTAAGGAAACCGGGGCCAAATCCAATCTCAGACCCTAGATGTGTCACGGTGGTCAGGATATTTAGCCTCAGTTTCCTCAATAGTAAAACTGGGATAATAATAGCACTCACCTCCCAGGGTTGTTGTGAGGATCAAATGAGATAATTGCTGTTAAAAACATAGTAGGCACTATATAAAGGTTTTTTTCCTTCTCCCTTGCCCATAGTCACATGTTGGAGGCTGAATTTGAACTCCGGCCTTTTTGCCTCCAGGCCCAATGCTCTAGTTGCTCTTTGGGGACCTGCCTTCCTAAGACAGAAAAAAAGGAAATGTGAAGAGAAGGCAGGTTCTAGCTTTTTACTAATAGAAATCACAGAATATCATAGCTAGAAGGGACCTTAGATCACACCTCCTCCACTTTTTCTTCCACCTACATCCCCTTTCTACATATGGAAAACCAGAGGCCCTAAGATGGAAAATGACTTATCCAAGGTTTCCTTGCAAACCAGTGACAATCAGAATTTTAGAAGTCAGGTTTCTGGGCAGTCAGCCCTGGGCACTCACACAGTCCTGCATTGGATATTGTAAACTCATTAAATCCCCAGCTAAATTCTTTAGCATCCCTTCCTTGTGTCACACCCTTACCCCACCCCATAGGATTCCATCCAGTCTAAATGCCTTTGAAAGAAGAAAGAATTGAAAAAAGCAAAACACCTTGAGATTCTCCAGGCCTCTCTCACTTGGGTAGATATTTATACCCCTCAAAGCTCTTTCCCCATACCTCTTCTTGCTTGATTTTCATCACAGTCCTGCATTATGGCTTCCACTCAGTGAACAAGTCATTTAATGTCTGTGAGCCTCAGTTTTCTCAAGAAGGGAGAAGAAAGGAGGCTCTGGAGAACTTTGATTCAGTGGCAATCAATGACTTGCCCAAGGTCACAAACTTAAATTGAGATCTTTTGACTCAAAAGTCCAACTCAGGACTCTTTCCACTACAATACTTTGCTCTTCCTCAAAACTGACTACCTCCATTTTACAGGCCAGTTGACATGTGTGCATATGTCATATCTTTCTGTGGTGACATGATCATGTTGACATGTGTACATATGTAGATACAGAGAGACTGTGAAGAAAAAAGCAGATGCTGTCACCTGAGGAAGATGGAGCCCAAGATCCTTGACTGAATGGGAATGAAAGGAAACAAAGATTTGAGGGTGCTCATGGCAGGACAGAACTAACTTGAGAAAGGGGAAAACACAGTACAAAAGGAAAGTCATGGACTGTCCATTAAGGAGTGGCTTCCCAGGTGTGCCAGCCCAACCCCCAGCCTATAAGCCTACATGAGAGGGTGTTACTGGGGACTTGGACCCAGAAATGTTTACCTTTTGCATTGAATAACTGTCTGAGACAAATTACTGCCCTTCTGAGCTTCAAAGGCCAGGTAAATTTTTACTTCCTGGTCCACCCTCTACCTGTGTGGCTCCTTAGTGTATTTTCAGATATCTCACTAACTTTTCCCAGCATCCATCAACCAATCAGCAAACATTTATTAAACACCTACTCTGAACCAGGCACTGCTAGAGCACCGCAAAGACAAAACCAGCTTGTTCTCAAAGAAAACACACATGCATATGTATATGACTAGACTTGGAATTACATTGGTAAAGGGAACTCTAAGGTGAGGAAAGTCTCTCTACCAGTGCAGATAGGCATCTTCTTTATAACTCATAGACCTGGGAAATTACCTTGAGAACTAAGCGGTTAAGCCTCTTGCCAAGGGTCACACAACTAGTATGTCAGAGGCAGGACTTGCCCCCAGGGCTTCCTGATTTTAAAGCCAACATTTCTTCTTCCTTCCTTCCTTCCTTCCTTCCTTCCTTCCTTCCTTCCTTCCTTCCTTCCTTCCTTCCTTCCTTCCTTCCTCTCTCTTTCTTTCTCTCTCTCTCTGTCTTCCTTCCTTTCTTTCTCTCTTTCTTTCTTCATTTTTCTTCCATTTTCAGTTCCAGATTTTCTCATCCCCCTGTCTATTGAGAAATCAAGAAATATAAAACTATGAAATCATGCAAGCCAAATTTCTGCATTTGTCATGTTCTTTTTAAAAAAAAATGAAATGAAATAGAAAAAGTGTGCTTCAGTCCACACTCTTAAGTCTGTTGGTTCTCTCTGTGGAGGTAGATAGCATTTTTCACCACAAGATTGCTTTAGACTTGTGATGGGTCAATGTCATGATTGGAGTCATTCAATCTTTCACAATTGTTTTTTTTTTATCATTACCATATTGCTGTTACTGTATAAATTATCATCCTGGTTCTACTCATATCACTTTGCAACAATTTATACAAGTCTTCCCCAGTTTTCTGAAATTCTCTCCATCATTTCTTACCACATAGTAATACTCCATCACAATCATACTCCACAATTTGTCTAGGCATTTCCCAATTTATGGGCATTTCTTCAGTCTCCAATTCTCAGTCACTACTAAAAAGAATCACTATAAATATTTGTACATATGTGACCTTTTCCTTTTTCTTTAATCTCTTTGGAGTAATGTATAACCTTATAGCAATATTGATGGATTAGAGGCTGTGTACAGTAAACTGTTTAGCTTTTTGGGCAATAATTCCAAATTACTTTACAAATGGTTAGACTAGTTCATAGCTCCACCAACAGTCTATTGCTAATCCTATTTTCCCACAACCCCTCCAGTATTTGTCATTTTCCTTTTCTATCACCTTAGCCAACCAGATGCCTGTGAGGTGGTACCTCAGAGCTGATTTAATTTGCATTTCTCTAATTACTAAGAATTAAGAGTAATGTTTTCACATGACTATTGATAACTTTGATTTTTTCCTCTGAAAACTACTAGTTCATATTCTTTGACCATTTATCAGTTGGGGAATGGCTCTTATTCTTATACTCTTAACTCTGTTCTTGATATAGTTGAGAAATCAGATATTTATAAGAGAAACTTGCTACAAAGATTTCCCTCCAATTTTCTCCTTTTAACCTAATTTTAGCTGCGCTAATTTTGTTTGTACAAGAACTTTTCAACTTTATATAATCAAAATTATCTATTTTTACCTCCGATAAATCTCCCTATTTCTTAAGGCCAACTTTCTATATACTTATTTCACCACTACAATCTGGTACCTTCGCCTATAAATAGATACTACATAATACAATTTACCTACTCACACCATCAATAATGATTTATATTACATGCACATTGATGAAATGCTAAGTTCCATGGAGTCTCAAAACGTCCTAGAGATTTCCTCCTTTCCATGTCTTTTCTCTAAGCATTAATTGCCTTCTCTCTCCCTCTTTCTCCACTGAATTCTTTCTGGTCCTTTAAATTTCAGTTTACAACCTCTTCCAGGAAGTCTTCTCTGTTCTTCCTAGTTGGTGGGCTTGGATCACTTTGCACCTTCCTGATATGCTTATCTTGAATAATGTTTTCTTTATGTAGAAATTTGATTTCATAGTACAGACCAAGCTTCATGAGGAGAGAGACTTCAGATTATTAAAACTTCTTCCCCTTCCCCCCTACTCCCCAAAAAGAGCCATTTCCCAGCTGATAAGTGGTCCAAAGATATTTAGACTGCTTGTTGATTTCCCAAGACTTGGAAGTCAGAAGACCTCGATTTGTTGTTTTAGTTCTGCTGTTGACTTGTTGTGTGATCCTAAGCATGTCTCTTGCCCTTTGTGGCCCTCTCTTCTCCCATTTGTAAAATATTTAGACTGGGTGATTTCTAAGGTCTGTCTAGCTCTGAGCTCCTCGGTTGAGATAGGATTAGATTATATCTTGAAGGCTGATGAAGATTTAGATAGAGGGTCAGGAGAGGGGAAGACCCCCTGGGAAGTTTCTCCAGGCCTGGGACATTTTGTGAGCAAAGCAACTAGAGTGACCCTGAGCTTTTGGGGGGGACAATGAATAAGGGTGTAGCAATAACAAGGAAGGGAAAGGGGGAAGTCTTGGTTCCTTCATGTTAGATCAAGACTGGAAAGAAACCACAGAAAGGGGAAGTAGAAATGGGTGAGAGGCCTTGTGGAGGATCACAGGACTGCTTCCTTCCTGACACTGGAGACTGTTGTTTGGCCCCCAGAGCTGGAGTGGAGCAGCAAAACCCTGATGCTGGTTAGAGAACTGTGAGGCAGGGCAGACTAGTGCATGGGACCCTGACTTTATTTAAAGTCTTTTATTTCAAACAGAACACCCTAAATCACCAAACTCTTCCAAGAAGCCTTCTGTGATTAGACCAATAAGGTCCCATCAGCCCCCTACTACCACCCCATCTGCCTCTCCATTTCTTGGGAATCCCTTTTAGAAGGCTTAGTGCCTCCACCTTCATTCTCATTGTATGTCTCTCTCTCTCTCAGACTAGGGCAGAAGCTGACTCCCCAGGATGGGAGGTGAGGCTCCCCAAGAATAGGGACCATGTGTCCCCTCAGACACCTAGGTCCTTTGGGGGGCAGAAGCCAGCTCTGAATTCAGACAGGGGTTTCCTGAGGGCAAAATCTGTGTCTTTTTCCAGGGCAGTAGAGAGAAAGGAAGGTTGGTATCAGCCAAAGAATATGAAAGAAAAGGAGTCTTTGTCTTCAGAGAGATAGCCTTGGCTACTCAGCTGATGATGCAGTGATTAGAGTGCTTGACCAGAAGTCAACAGGGTCTAAGTTCAACTTTTGCCCTAGACCCTTCCCAGCTTTGTGACTCTCTGGAAAATCACTTCACCTGTCTCAGCCTCAGTTTACTCATCCGTAAAAGGGAGATACTAGTAACATTCACTTTACAAGGGGATTGTTGTTTTAAAAATCCTTACTTTTGTCTTAGCATGTATTGGTTCTAAGGGAGAAGAGCAATAAGGGCTAGGCAATGGGGGTTAAGTGACTTGCCCAGGGTCACTCACCTAGGAAGCATCTGAGGTCAGATTTGACCTAGGACCTCCCATTTCCAGGGTTGTTATGGAGATCAAGTGAGATACCACATAAAGTATGATGTAAATGCTAGCTATTATTACCAAAGAGGATGGGTTCTCTGACCATGGTTCTTCACTCTTGTCACTCAATAATTAGGTCAGGTTCTATTATTTTAACCTCTTTGGCTCCTTGGCATCACAAACACACCTATCTGGCTAGAGAGGTTCTGTCACCTTGGAGCTGGGGAGGAGAGGAGAGGAGAGGAGAGAGCACAGGTATGAAAACAGGGACCAGAACCAGTCAGAAGTGGCAGAGCTGAAGGGGATTTCTAGATCATTTAGTCCAAACTCGTTGTTTTACAGAGGAAGAAACTGAGGCCCAGAGCAGGGAAGGGACTTGCTCAATGCCACCAAAACTTTTATCATGTAGAATATTTTAATAAAATAATAACTAGCATTTATTTATATTGCTTTTAAGGTTTGCAAAGAGCTTCTTATACTAATTCATTTGATTCTCACTGTGACCCTGGGAAGTCAGTGATCTTACTTCACCCCATTTCACAGATGAGGAAACCAAGGCAAGGAGAAAGAAAATGACATACCCAGCATTACACAGCTAGTATCTGAGGTGAGATTCAAACTCGGGTCTTCCTAACTCTCAACCCCGATATTCTATCTACAGTACCACCTAGTTATGTATGGCTTCTGATACTCTGCTCTTTGGGCCTGGAGTGGATGGCAACTTTAGAGACCCTCAGGCCTCCTCATGGAACCCCTATCTCTCCTCAGTTTTCATCCCTCTGTTTGCTACATTGCCTTATCTTCTCTGGGCTCTCCTTCAGCATTCTCTCCCTTTGCCCACCTCCACTCCTGTTTAGATCAAGCCTTTCTAGAACCCCATTCTTCTAAGTACTAGCCCTTGCAAGGTAGAACTGTGAGCCCTGAGGAGCCCTGGCTTTTTTTTTTTACTTTATTATAGGAGTACTTAGGATTCCACTCTGCTCTCATACCTTCCCCACAGCCTCTCAGTCATAGAACACACACAACTGCAGAACAAAGGATATACCCTATTCTAGAATATAGAACATGAAAACAGAAGAATGCTTCTAGAACCCAGAATTTCAGAGCTTGTGGGGGGCTTTAGAACCTAGAATGCCAGAGCTTGGGGGCCTTAGAACCCATCATATCAGAGTGAAGGTGGGGTTTGGAACCAAGAATATTAGAGCTGGGGGAGGGGGAGCTGAGAATCCAGAATGTCAGGATTCAGGGATGGGACTTAGAACCCAGAATTTCAGGGCAGGGTTGGAGCTTAGAACCCAGAATATCAGAGTTGGAAGAGACTCTAGAACACAGAATTTAGATCACTGAATTCAGAGCTAAAAGGGCCCTTCACATCTACTCCAAAGCTCTCATTTTACAAAAGGAAACTGAGATCACACGATTTGTATCCAAACCCCCTGACAGTCTGTGCAAAGTTCTTTCCTTTGCCCCTCAATCTTTACTCCCCAAACAAGGTTCATGACAATTTGGTTCTTTTTATTCTACTGAAAGATTTATTTTTGACTTCCTGAGTTCCCTATGAAACCAAAGCCCTCCCTGAGAATGGGATTACCTTAAACTCATTATTAGTCCTTTTAAAATGTTATCACATTTGGTCCTCACAATAACTCTGGAAGGTAGGTACTATTATTATCCCCATTTTAGAGTTAAGGAAACTGAGGCAGAGAGGTTAAGTGATGGGCTCAGGGTCACACAGCTTGTAAGTGTCTGAGGCTGGATTTGAACTGGATCTTCTTAATTCCAGAAGATAGAAGAGGCAGCTGGTGATTCGGGAGATGAGTCCTGGGCTTGGAATCAGGAAGACCTAAATTAAAATATGACCTCATACACCTACTAGTTGTGTGACTCTAGGCAAGTCACTTAACCTCTGCCTCAATTTCCTCATCTGTAAAATGGGGATAATAATAAAACCTACCTCTCAGTGTTTGTAAGGATCAAATTAGATCATATTTGTAAAGTGCTTTGCAGTGCCTGTCACAAAACAGGTGCTATATAAATGCTTTTGTTGTTATTTTTCAGTCAGGTCTGACTCTTTGAGACCCCATTTGGGGTTTTCTTGGCAAAGATACTGGAGTGGTTTGCCATTTCTTTCTCTATTGTCATTTTACAGATGAGGAAACTGAGGCAAATAGAGTCAAATGACTTGTCCAAGGTCACATAGCTAGTAAGTATCTAAGGCCAGATTTGAACTCAAGAAGATGAGTCTTTCTGACTGTAGACCTGCAACTCTACGCACTATGCCACTTGGGTATCCATCTGGAAGACAGGACACAAGGCATTCTGGGATCCTGAGAAAAGAGCTTAAAGGGATTGTCAGGGATGCAGTCTTTTCTTACCCTTCGGCATCATCTGCTTCAGATCACATCTCAACACTAGCTACTAGCATTATGAGAAGCCTGAGACTCAGAAAGGGAAGATGAAGGGCAAGTTAAATGGGGAACATGGGACCTGAACTCTGCTCTCAAGCCCTCAGCCAAGCTACAAGGTGACAACCTTGAAGGACGGTCTGTGCTGGCATCTGGCAGGAGGCCAGCATGTGGCCCCAATTTAGCTGCTCCCATCGTCATATGTTGAAGCAGGGGATATGGCAGGGGGCTTCGATAGTCCTCGGGGAGGAGGAGACCAGTTTTGACCCGCACCTTTGCTAGGGAATGAGCCTTTGGCTTAATATATTTGGGATTATGTGATTTCTGCTCATCAGTGGTTCTGACACCTGGCCAGAAGAAGGCTCCCCCACCCTTCCTAAGAGATGGAAGGGGAGAGAACCATGACTCCTGCCCTCAGGGATGTCCCAGTCTTAGAGAGGAGCCAGCTCCTACCCTCAGGGGAGTCCCTGGTCTGAGGGAGAGACAAGGTCCATGTTCTCGGGGTTCCCGTAGCCTCGGGACTCCTAGTTGGCAGAGGAAGACAAGACAGAGAGCATGCCAGGGCCCTACAAGGTCTGGCCCGTTCTCAGGGTGTCCAGGAAAGCTGGGGGTCTTCAGGAGGTTTTTTCCAGAACCAAGATAAAAATCCATAGAAGGGTGGAACCTTCTCTCTGGAGAAAAGAAACACGGGGAATGCCTTCACAAGCCCAAATGCCTCGTGCTCAATGGACAATTCAGTTGAACAAACAGTACTTTCTGCAGAGTATGCTCAACGCTGGGGCAGATAAAAATTCTGATAAAGCCAGGTCCCTGCCCAAGCAGAGCTTATTACAATGCAAGATATCACATGGGATCTCACACCCGCCCCAGAGAGCAGGCAAAGTGCTTTGTGAGGTCTGGAGAAAGACAAAAGGCTTTACTAACTGAGGTAGGGATGGGAAGAAATCAAGGAAAGGATGGGCGGGGATTCAGTGAGCATCCCAAACACCGGGAATGGCCTGGACAAGGGTATAGAGGCCGGAAAGTATGGGGTACATTTTGGGGGACAGAGATTTTTTGACTTGTGTGTTGAATATTCATGAATGATTGTGACAAGGCTAGGAAGGTGCGGTTGTGGAGGGCTGAGGAATTTGAATTTCACTTTGAAGGAGTCACTGGAAACTGTATATGACCAGACCTATGTAAGAGAAGGATTATGTGGTGCAGTGGATAGAGCACAGGACTTGGAGTCAGGAGGACTTGGCTTCATAAGTTCAAATCCATCCTTGGACACTTAACAGCCATGTGACGCTGGGTAAGTCATTTCACCCTGTTGACCTCAGTTTCTTCATCTGTAAAATGAGTTGAAGAAGAAAATAGCAAACCAGGCCAGTATCTTTACCAAGAAAATCTTAAATGGGGTGAGACACAAGTGAAACAAGTTAACAAGAAGATACAAGATGTATTAGAGAGGGAAGAAAGCGTAGGTTGGAGGACCCAGATATGATGATGATGAGAATCCAGGATAATAATCATGAGGACATACCCCCCCATCTCAAACTGAGCAGAAAAGCGGGGATCTTTGAGAGAGATACTCTGTGAAGAACCTAAGCCTAGGCTTCAAACCACTTGGTGCTAACCCAGCTCCCTTGGCATGTGGCCCTGGCTTTCACCTTTTACTGCTTCCTAAATCTGTAAGCTTCTATGCTTCAGTAATCCTTGTGCCACTCTCTTGTGGCTCTCCCTTATGAAAAGCTTTCAATGGATCACTATTGTCTACCAAACAAAGTATAACTGATTGTTACTGATATTCAAACCCTCCCACAGTGTGGCACCACCTAATTACCACCATCATTAACACCACCAAAATTTAGAGATCCAGCCAGCCATTTGAAAACCAGATGGGAACAGGCCTGGGTACCGCTCACCTGTGCTACTGGAAGCATCCTATGGATGCTTTCCGGGAGCCTACAGAGGGTGAGCTTACAGCTTAATGCTTTTATACAACTATAAAAGAAGCAGTTATTTTATCCACTTGTGCAAAAGCCCATAGAATGTTCATTCTTTTAAAACATTTTTAATTTTTGAAATTTTTTTCATGTTTACATACTTCATTTTCTTTTCATCCCCTCTACCCACCTCCTCCTAGATCCAATAAGCACTTCCACTGGGTTATACAAATGCTATCACTTATACCTATTTCCATATTATTCATTTATGCAGTAGAGCAATCTTTTAAAACCAAAACCCCCAACCATGCATCCATATAAACAAGTGATAAATCATTTGTTTTTCTTCTGCATTTCTGCTCCCACAGTTCTTTCTCTCGATGTGGAGTTCTTTCTCATAAGTTCCTCGGGATTGTCTTGTAGTGTTTCACTTTCTCTGTACAATCTCCTGGTTCTGCTCCTTTTGCTCTGCATCACTTCCTGGAGGTTGTTCCAGTTCACATGGAATTCCTCCCGTTCATCATTCCTTTGAGCACAATAGTATTCCATCACCAACATATACCACAATTGGTTCAGCCATTCCCCAATTGACAGGCATCCCCTCGTTTTCCAATTTTTGGCCACCACAAAGAGTGCAGCTATGAATATTCTTGTACAAGTCTTTTTCCTTATTATCTCTTTGGGGTACAAACCCAGCAGTGCTATGACTGGATCAAAGGGCAGACAGTCTTTTATCGTCCTTTGGGCATAGTTCCAAATTGCCCTCCAGAATGGTTGGATCAGTTCACAACTCCACCAGCAATGAATGAATGTCCCCACTTTGCCACATCCCCTCCAGCATTCATTACTTTCCTTTGCTGTCATGTTAGCCAATCTGCCAGGTGTGAGGTGATACCTCAGAGTTGTTTTCATTTGCATTCATAGAATGTTAATTCTAAGAGAAAAAAATAGTCATTTGTTCCAGGGCTGTTTCTACCTGAATCTCATAAAAAAAAATAAGAATAGGATATTGTTATTAACAATGATAATAGCTAGCATTTATTTGGGGGTTGCTACATGCACAGTGGATAGAGCACTAAGCCTGGAATTAGGAAGATGTAAGTTCAAATGTGGCCTCAGAAACTTACTAGCTGTGTGATCCTGGCCAAGTCACTTAGCCCTGTTTGCCTGTTTCCTCATCTATACAATGAGCTAGAGAAGAAAATGGCAAATCACTCCAGGACCTTTGCCTAAAAAACTTCAAAAGGGGTCACAAAAAGTTAAGAATAACTGAAGTGACTTAACAACAACAAGCATTTATTAGCATTAACCTCCTTCTTATTTCAGATGGGGAAACTGAGACCCAAGAGGTCTAGTGATTTGGACAACATCACAAAGTACCTCATTTTACAGATGAGAAACTGAGTCCCATACAGGATGAGTGTTTTGCCCAACATTCACACAAGCCTAAGATTGACCAACATCCAGAAACGAATACTAATCCTTTTTAAAATACTATAATCTTGGGGGCAGCTAGGTAGCTCAGAGAGTCAGGCCTGAAGACAGGAGGTCCTGGGTTCAAATTTAGTTCAGACAGTTCCTAGCTGTGTGACCTTGGGTAAGTTATTTAACCCCCATTGCCTAGCCTTTACTGTTCTTCCACCTTGTAACTGATACTTAGTATTGACTCTAAGACAGAAAGAAAGTTAAAAAAAAAGAAAGAAAAAATACTATACTCCACCCAGTTTATAAAATTGGTACATATTTACCAAAATCAATACCTTACACCCAATCAATCTATCAATCAGTCTTTCCTGAATTCTCCCTGTGTGGTCAGCCTCCTTCTTGGCTAGCTTAGAAGAAAAAGGAGAAAGAAAAGATACAGATACTTCTTTGGGGCAGCTTCCAAGGTGTAGCTGGAAAAAGACAACTCACATAATTGAAACAAAATCCCAGACCATATCGTGGGGTTTACACCCTAGCAGGATTCTTAACCTGGCAGCAGTGAGCTTGTTTTGTTCGTTTGTTTAAAACCCTTATCTTCCATCCTGGAGGCAGTACTAAGTATTAGTTCCAGCACAGAAGAGTGGTAAGGGCTAGACAGTTGGGGTCAAGTGACTTGCTCAGGGTCACTCAGCTAGTAATGAACTTTTTTTTTTTAAAGCTTTTATAACCACATTCCAGTATAATTGGTTTCCTTGGTGATTACATAGGATTGTCTTTTATTTTAGGCTTTTAAAAACAGGGAGATGAGGCAGTTAAGTACCATAAAGGATAGAGCACCAGGCTGGGAGTCAGGAGGGCCTGGGTGACCCGAGGCAAATCACTTAACCTTAGTTTCCTGGCTGTTGCCACTCTTCTGTCTTAGAGTACATACTAAGACAGAAGGTAAGAGTTGAAACAAACAAACCTGATGGTTCAGAGAAGTCCATAGAATTTGTCGGACCGCTCAAGGATTGGGCACAAACGTCAGCAGTCAAGCCTCTTAGTGGTACCCCGTGCGTATGGGACATTTTGAACTAAATATATCGTAGACATCTCAAACGGGGAGTGTATAAAACAAAGCTCATAATCCTTCCCCCCAGAGCTGCTCTCCTCGGAGCTACCCTTTTTCCTATGGAGAAAACAACCCTGTTTTACAATGGAAAGTCATTCTCCCAATGCCAAGAGCTGTTCAAGTCCACAAATCAAATATTTTTAAAGAGGTTACGACAAGCACCGAGGATAGCAACACAAGGAAAGATAGTCCCTGCCTTCCAGAAGTTTATCATCTAAGGGAAGAAGACCCCATATAAAAGGGACGGGGTGCTGCGGGGCTGGGAGAAAAGTACCTTTGAGGGTATGGTAGAGGCAGGAGTGGAGCCTAGAGAAGAATGAAGGGAGTTGCTGGCCCTGGAAGTTTTCTTAAAATCAAGGTTCCCAGAAAAAAAAAACAAAAAAGATTAGGAATCTGTGACCTAGGGTATATAGGAGGTAATGAAGAGAGAAAGCATTGTAAGCTGGGAAGGCTTCCTGAAAGAGGTGGGATTGGATTTAGACCTTTAAGGGCTGGGAAAGGGAATAAGAAATTTTAAGTACCTACTATATGCCAGGCACTTAACTAAGCACTTTACCTATATTATCTCATTTGATCCTTATAACAACCCTGAGAGATAAGTGCTATTATTATCACCATTTTACCATTGACGAAACTGAAGCAGATAGAGGTTAAGTGATTTGCCTAGGGTCACATGGCTAGTACATATGTGAGGGGGGATTTGAATTCCTGGCTCCAGATCTAGTGCTCTATTCACAGAACCACCTGAGTACCTTTAAGTTTAAATGTGGTTTCAAATAAAGAAGAGGAAGAAATAATCAATCTCTCTCTCTCTCTCTATTTTTCCATCTCTCTCTCCCTTCCTACCTTTTTCCCTCCTTCCCTCCCTCCCTCCCTCTCCTCTCTTTCTCCCTCCCTCCCTCCCTTTCTCTCTCCCTCTCCCTCTCCCCCTCCCCCCTCCCCTCTCCCTCCCCCTCCCCCCTCCCCTCTCCCTCTCCCTCTCTCCCTCTCCCTCTCCCTCTCCCTCTCCCTCTCCCTCTCCCTCTCCCTCTCCCTCTCCCTCTCCCCCCCCTCTCTCTCCCTCTCCCCCTCTCTCTCCCCCCTCCCCTCTCCCTCTCCCTCGCCTTCTCTCTCTCCCTCTCTCCCTCTCCTTCTCCCTTTCCCTCTCCTTCCCCTAGTTGGTGACCTCAGCATCCTCTGCTAACACTGCTATCAAGACCTCCTAAGGCCATGGAGACTCCCAATGGAACAGAGCCTTGGTACGAGAGCCTTCAAGCAGTTCTGAGAGCCCTGAATGCCACACTGCACCGGAGCCTTCCTTGTCAACCAGGACAGGGAATAGAACCAGGACCAGAACCAGGACCGGTGCCGGGTAACCAGACCCAGGCTTCCCAGAGCCAGCTGCTTGGCCGAGATGACAACTCCTACATGTACATCCTCTTTGTCATGTTCCTTTTTGCTGTCACAGTGGGCAGCCTCATCTTGGGCTACACACGCTCCCGCAAGGTGGACAAGCGCAGCGATCCGTACCATGTCTACATCAAGAATCGTGTGTCAATGATCTGATACTGTGGGGTGGCCAGGAGGTGAACCCAGGAACCTAGAGGCTGACACAGTGTGTGTGTGTGTGTGTGTGTGTGTGTGTGTGTGTGTGTGTGTGTGTGTAAGCAGTCACAAAAAGGGCCACTGGAGGCAGGTGTGCCATGATTTTGCAGTTAAAAGACATGATAGCAGCCCACCCTAGGGGTCAACCACTCCTGCCAAGCATTTCCCCAGCAGCAGTGAGCAAAAGGAAGTTTATGGAATAGAGCCATCCTGAGAGGTGCCAAACTGCCCGGGAAGCCCAGAGCCAAGGCCAGGCATGATTGAAGGGCGTTGTTGACCTAGACAATAAGAACAGGACTGAGGAATTTGGGGATCTCCCCCAGCTGCACGTGTCTTGGGCTCTTGGGCTTCCTTCCATGAGATTCCCAACTCGGGATCTGGATGCTATCTGGGTATCCCAGGAGAACAGGGGTGCCTGAGAGTGACCTTATTTGCCTGTCTGTACCTGGGTAGAGGAATGAACCGGGGGCAAGGGGCATTCGTGCATCTGTGATAACAACAAATGACTTTTGCTGACTTGGAGATGAATCTGGAGTCCTCACTCTCTCTCCTTCATGATTAGGGACTAATTTAAAGGAAGAGACTGGGTACTTGTAGGGATTGGAAAACAGATGAGAGGTGAAGGAATTCCAGATGAAGGGAATATCTGTGAGCAGGGCTCAGAAATGGGAAAATATGAAATTGTGGGTCCCCCAATCTGACTAAGGCATAGAGTACATGATAGGGAGCAGTACAAGAAAGCACTGAGAAGAAGGAGCACTCAGACCCTTCCAGGTCTTGAATGATGCCTTAAGAAGTCTCAACTTCACTCTGGGGGCTATTTGGAACCATGGAAGATCCTGAGCAGAGGAGAGATCTTAAAAGCTGTGCTTTGGGACGATGACTGTCCAGTCATGAAAGAAGGGAAGAACAATAGACAATCAGATCTCTTACTCCTGGGTTTTCGAAATCCCAGCATGAACCTCAGGAGCAAGCAATAGAGATGACCATCGATGATGCCCTTGGTCACCACCTCCACCATTTCAGTCTTTGAAATGGAAAGAGCCATGTTCCTGCCCACCAGGCTTCCAGATGTTCACCTTTGAGCATTCAGCAAGAAAGAGGTCAGAAGGAAGTGAGACTGGTGCCTAGTCGATGGACCAAGTCAAAAATGGAGAAGAAAAGGTTGGAGGTATAAGGGAAGACACAGAAGAAAGACTGAGTGATTGGGCTCCTGGAATTCCTCTTCTGTTGAGAATAATAATCCCTCAAACTTGGGTAATGCTTCATTCTCTTCAAACCAATTTTCTTGTGTCTTATCATTATTGTATCCCTAGAAACTCCCTGCAAGTAAAAATAGTGCCAAGGAGTTATTCCTCCTATCTGACAGACAAACTGAAATAAAACCAGTGCCCAAGATTGTCTCCTAGGAACAGCGTAGAACCAGGAGAAGAATCTGGATCTCCTGACTCCTAGGTAGAGTTTAGGCTGCATGAATAGAAGCCTAACCTTGTTTTCAAGGCGTTGACAGTTTCTTGGACCTCTGCCCAACTCAGGACCCAGCTAAAGTATTGTTTTTCAATTCAGGCCTCATTTTAAGGCCATTGGCAAACTGGAGCATATGCAGAAGAAGGCTACCGTGGAAAGGGGATTAGAGACCATTTTTTGTTGTTCAGTCATTTCAGTTATGTCAGACCTCTCCCAATCCTATTTGGGGTTTTCTTGCCAAAGATACAGGAGTGGTTTGCCATTTCCTTCTTCAGCTCATTTTACAGATGAGGAAACTGAGGGAAACAGAGTTAAGAGACTTGCCCACGTTCACAGAGCCAATAAGTGTTGGAGGCCCAATTTGAATTCATGAAGATGAGTCTTCCTGACTCTGTGACCCACTGCTCTATCCACTGGACTACCTAGCAGCCCCCACTAGAGACTATATCTTTTGAGTGGAAGGACACGGAGATGTTTCTCCAATAAACAATATGCTATAGGGAATAAAGCACCAAACTTGGAACAGGAGAGACATGGGTTCACATCCTACCTCTGATACCTACCTAGTTGTGAGGTTTCTCTTCTCAGTTTTTAAAATGCTGGAATTTCTCGGCTATGGTTCCTCCTTCACTGGCTTGTTGTAAGGCTCAGATGAGATGTCTCTACAGAGTCTTGCAAACTTAAAGTGCTATATATGATGTCCAGAAAATTTTAATGCAGTTAAAGTTTAAGACTGGGACACCATTGTATAAATCATAGATTGAGAGTTGGCAGGAACCTTGGCCAAGCTCCCCCACTCTACAGGTGAAGAACTGAGGCCAGGAGACATCAAATTATATGCAACCTAGAGAAGAGTTATGGGAATGCTGTAACTGTATTCAGCACTTAACACAGTGTCTTACACTTAGTAAGTACTTGAGAAATGCTTTCTGTGGGATAGCCAGGTAGCACAGTGGACTCAAATCTGCCCACAGGCACTACCTAGTTGTGTGAGTCTAGGCCAGCCATTTAACCCCAATTGTCCAGTACTTACCTTTCTTTTGCCTTGAAACTGATACTTAGTATTGATTCTAAGAGAGAAGCTAAGGGTTTGTGAAAGAAAGAAAGGTAAAAAGAAAGAGATGGAAGGAAAGAAGGAAGGAAAAAAAGGAAGAGAAAGAAAGGAAGGAAGGAAAGAAGAAAGAAAGGAAAAGGAAGAAGGAAGGAAGAAAAGACTTCCTGATTTGACTTTCAGGTATTTGAGAAGTTAATCCTGGGGCAGGACAAGGACAGGTGGAACTGGGAGACCACCACCATTACCCTTGGCTCCAGCTCCAGCCATGTCCCATATTCTGGCATGCATATGTAGCCAGATATACATAAAGAAACTAGGTCACCTTTTTATAGAATTTGAAGGCACCTTCTTCCTAAATCTCTGGGAGGGAGGGAGTGAAACTGCTTACTGAGCCCATTTTACAGAAGTTAAATGACTTCCCCAAGATCACATGCCTAGTAAATGACAGGGCTGGAATTCAAAACCTAAAGATTTCTTGAAGGTAAATCCAGTGTTCTTATATTTATGCAATGTTAGAGTATAGAGCTAGCAAGGACCTTTAAATCATCTAATAGAATCCCCCCCCCCCATTTCACTGATTAGGAAACAGGAGCCCAGAGAACAATTATAGCTGGCAATTATATAGCACTTTAGAATAAACAATATTTTGTACACATATTAATTCATTTTACCTAACAACAACCTTGGGATGGAAGTGATATTACTAACCCAGTTTTACCGATCTTCAGCACTTAAGACAGTGTCTTGCACATACCAGGTACTTAAGAAGTGGTTTCTGAGGGACTGCTGGGTAGAACAGTGGATTCAAATCTGACCTCAGATACTTCTAGCTGTGTGATCCTGGGCAAGTCATTTAACCCCAATTGTCTAGCTGAGACAGAGGTAAAGTGGTTTTCCCAGGCTCGCACAACTAGTGTTCGCAGCTGGACCTGAAATGATGAGCCTCTCAGTTTTAGTTACGGCACTAAATCTCTTGCTGGACTCATACTTGAACCCTTCCAGTCTGAGAGGATTATTTGTGCCCTGCTGACATAGCCTACAGATCCCAAAGAGCATCTGTACTGTTATTAGATTCAGAACAAAACTGACTGGACACATGGCAAAGAGAAGTTAGAAGCCCCAGACATGTTCCACATCCATGTCCCATATGTTGAGCAATCAGCTTTTCATTATTTAGTGCCACTAGTGAAAAGTATTTGCTCAGGAGAAGTGCTTTCTTCCTCTGGAAGAGAAATAGGAATTCTAGTTTAGGGAGAAGGGATGGGAAGTGGGAAAAGGTACTGAAAGAGAGAAGAAAGGACCTCGAATGGAGCCATGCTGAAGCCTGCCAGAACTGGCCCATTAGAGCCAATTGTTAAATTTTCAGTGTGTGGATTTACACTTTGAAAATCAGCAAAGACTACGAGTGAACTCTTGATTCAATGCTTTGTTAATTTCTATGCATAAAGAAGTGATGCAGAAAATGTTAATAATGCAGATTAAATTTAAAAATGTCAAACATGCATGTTCTTCAGAAAGCCTGTTGTTAAATTTTTACCAGCACCCATCTGCCTATAATCCCAGCCAGCCTCTAGTGAAGTTTACTGCATGTGCTTCACGAAATTGGACATGTCCAAACTGGAACTCATCCCCCTTCTTGTTCATCTTTCTTACTTCCGTATTTCTGTCCATAGCAGCACCAGCATACTTCCAGCCCTGCATGCTCAGATATCGACTGTGATTTCTCTCATTTCCTTCATACCTTCATCCAGCCAGTGCCCAAGACTTGGAAATTCTACGGTTTCTCATGTCAGAGATATTCTCTCTAACCATTGTACCCTGCACATCTCACAATTCAAGTGGCATTTAATAGTTGAGGGTGCAGGACAGCAGTCTGGTGTGGTACAAAGACAGAGGGTAGATCTTGGAGTAAGCAAGCCCTGCATGCCAGTCTTGTTTCTGATGAGCCTGGGCCCAGTTTCTTAATTTCTCAGTTTTTAGTGTAGCTCCTTAAGATGACAAATCACAGACCAGTTGCAGGTCTGCATAAGTGGAAGAGTTTCCAAACGGGGATTCCCTGTTCTGATGATCAGGGGAGTTGAGGTTATGGACTCCTTTGTCTGGTGCAGCCTAGGGATCCCTTCTCAGAATTCCATTTTTAAGTGTATAAAATAAAGTATGGAGGATTTCAAAGGAAATAAATCATAATGAAATACAGTTACAATTTGTTTATCTAGATTCTAGATGATTTCTATTACTTATAAAAGCCCCTTTCTACATAACAACTCTGTGAAGTAGGCATTGCAATTATTATTAAATCAATTAAATAAATATTTCTCAAGTGTCTTCTATGAGCAAGGCACTATGCTAAAACGAAACAAAGCAAAAATCAATCCCTGCCCCCGAGAATCTTACAGTCTGATATTATAATCTAATCTTTTTGTTTAATCCTTTCCTTTTATCTTAGAATCAATTGGAAATATCCATCCAGTCTACTACTTTTTCCATTTTCTTTATTCTTAGGAATCTCCATGAATGTATTTCCCTTAAAAAAAAAAAACAACCTGCCTTCTGTCTTAGAATCAATACTGTGTGTTGGTTCCAAGGCAGAAGAGCTGTCAAGGCTGGGCAGTTGAGGTTAAGTGATTTGCCCAGGGTTACACATCTAGGAAGTATCTGAGAGCAGATTTGAACCCAGGACCTCCTGCCTGTAGGCTTCTCTCTCCATCTACTAAGCCACCTAGTTGCCCCACAATCTAATTTTATTTTTCCCTTTCTAGTAGAAAACTGAAGCTAAGAGAATTGTAGTGATATACCAAAGCTGAAAGGACAGAGTTGATCCAAGAACCCAGGTTTGGGGGATATTAAATGTAGGGATTCTTCCCTAATAGCAGCCTTCTGACTCCGGTCAGGACCCTGGCATCCCATGAGTGGACTGCGAGTTTGGAGTCAGGCTCCTGAGTTTAGTGAACATTAGGGAAAGGATGGACCATTCATATTCTCCTTTCAGGGAATGTAGGCACATCCTTTCTCTCTGGGTTTTCCCTCTGGTCATTCCTAAACTCTGTTCAAGGATGAGTGGATCTTTTTGTATGATGTCGGATTGCCCCCTTCTGGAATATTCTGGGAATGCGATGGACAGGACTTAGGAGCTGGAAGGGTCAGAAGGCAGGCTGGGGCTGTCCTTTATGACCAGAGTGAGTCCATGCCCCAGAGAGGTTGGCTTGAAGGAGCTAAGTCTGTTAAACCTTGATTATAAAAGCCTTAGGAGGCTTATGATTGCTGGAGCCTGGAGACTCAAGGCTGACATGATAGTTACCTTCAAGGATTTAAAGGGCAAAAGATAGTGGGTTAGTTTGGGAATCAGAGGTCCCATGTTTAAGACCCCGGCTCGATCATTTTCCATCCATGTGACCTTAGGCAAGTCTTTCAACCATGCTGGACCTCAGCTTCCTCTCTGTAGAATGAGAGCATTGCATTAGATGCAATTTGAGGGCACGCCTCCCCCATTTTTGCCCTTTTATTTTATCCCCAGCACGTGCATGACATGTGGTCAGTGCTTAATAAATGCTTGAAGGTTGTTGACTGACTCTAAAGTCTAAAGTCAAGCTCTCTTATCGCTCTAAATTTATAATCCCCCAATCTATGATTAGGATTGCTCCATTTGGTCCGATAGGGCAGAATTAGGATCAATGAGTAGAAATTGCAAGAGGCAATTTTGGCTCAATGATAACAAAAACTCCCTAATAATTCAAGCTGTCCAATAAAGTGGAATGGGATGCCTGGAGAGGTGCTAAGTTCTCCTTCTTTGGAGGTCTCCAAGGGACCATTTATTGACTAGAGTTATCCAAAAGGGGAATGTGATGCCTGAGATGGCGATGAGTTCCCCTTCCTTGGAGATTTCCAAGGGACCACTTGTTGACTATGTTGACAAGGATTCCCTTCCTATTTGGGCTGGACTAAATGGACACTGATATCCTTTTCAAGTCTCAAATTCTGTTTTTAAGTATCTGATGGTCTATCCTGTGAATGAGGGATTAGCCTTTGTTTTATTGCTTTGTTATGATTAAAATTATTTCAAGAGTCTGATTTGGGGTAAGAATTTCAGTTTATTGATTAGGCCAGCATCATAACCAATAAAGTGATAGGTCATTGACCTTCTTGATGACCAAAGACCTTCTGGATCAGGAACCTATATACACTTTGGGGAGCCCATTACTCAGTTTCTCCCTTGAACATCCAACAACATCTCTAATTGGGAGACTGCTAATTAGGAAGTGGTCTATCAAACTATCTTCTCCTCCACATCCCTATTTTATGAGGAACTCATACACAGGAAAAGAACCCTTGTTCCCTTCATTTTATTAACAAAATGTTAAAAGGGAAGATATTGGGAGCAGCTAGGTGACTCAGTGGATTGAGAGCCAGTCTCAGAGAAGGGAGGTCCTGGGTTCAAATCTGGCATCAGACACTTCCTGGCTGTGTGACCCCAGGTGATTCACTTAACCCCTATTGCTTAGCCCTTACTGTTCTTCTGTCTTGGAACCAATGATTCTAAGGCAGAAGGTAAGAGTTTTTTAAAAAGAAGGGAAGGCATTCATTGGGATTTTTAAGAACAAAGAAAATGGGAAAAGCAGTAGACTGGATGGAATCTCTGACACAGAATTCAGACAGGAATACACAAAAATTCTCACTGACTTTTATTTTTTCTCTTTTTTTATTTAGGAAATTTTCCCATGGTTACATGATACATGATTCCCCACCCCCTTTCTTCCCTCCTCCAGAAGCTGACAAGCAGTTCCACTGGGTTATCCATGTTCAAACATATTTCCATGTTATTCATATCTGCAGTAGAGTGATTCTTTAACATCAAAATGCTAATCATATCCCTATCGAACTATATGATCAATCCTATGTTTTTCTTCTGAATTTCTGTTTCTACAGTTCTTCCTCTGGATCTCTCTGACTTTTATATAGAAATTAATATAGTATATAAAAATAAATTCTCACAGTTTATTCTCTCTGGGGCCAGAACTAGGAACATCAAGTGGAAATTACAGGGGCAGAAGCCTGCTCAGTGCAAGGAAGAACTTTCTAACAGTGAAAGCTCTCTAAAAGTAGGATGGGAAGACTATCAACAAAGAAAGGAAAGAGTTATCACTCATTAGAAATATAGAGAGGATTTTATTCTAAGTAGAGGTTGGACTAGTTGGCCTCGAAGGTCCTTTCAATATTGGGATTCTTTGATACTCACTTCTCTAAAGTAAGACTGGGAATCTTTCTAACCATAAACTGAACTTGTTTCTTATGATCTCCCTCTCCAGTAGAGACTCTACTGGGATAAGAATGGCCTTTGATTTGCCTTCCATTTCACTGCAGGGCTTCATACCAAAAAAACAAACAACAACAGCAACAACAACAACAACAAAACACCTTCCTAACAAGAATGACATTGTCAGGGTCCCTGTCATTAGAGGTATTCAAACAGTGGACCAAAGAATGTGAGAACTAGAGCTATCATCTGATCTTTCCATTTTACAGTTATGGAAACTGAAGCTGAGAAAAAGGGAAGTTCTTGCCCAAAGTTACACAGTTACACATGCATGGCAGGCCAGGGACTTAAACCCAGTTCTTCTGACTCCAAATCTATTTCAAAATGGCCCCCTGTAAGAGAGTCTACAAGGAGGTCTCCTACAAGGAAAGAGAGGTTGAACAGGCTCTGGAGCCATCTCTGACATTCTTGGATTGCATGAGTCCATTCAGTCTACAAACATTTACTGGAATCCCTCCTTGCCCAACCCAAGACATGGCGCCATTTTCAGAAAGACAGGAAAGACTCATCTCTGACCTCAGGGAAGTTACTTTGCGAGATAAGACTCATACCAGGTGGAGCAGTCCCCCAGACAAGGAAGCTTCTCCTTCACACATTCAGCAGTATCTTCACATGGACTTTGAGGAGAAGAAATGGAGATGCCAAATGAGCTGCAGAACATAGGCAGAGGCTTCAGCATCTCCAAAGTCCCTGTAAGGGAACATATTCACAGAAGGAGTGGCATTAGAAAAAGATATTAAAATGGTGGCAAAGCTTCAACAGGGAAGAACAAACCCATAGATCTTGCTATTTATTGCTAGTTTAGCATTGAGGAACACAGCAAGAACCAGACACTTTCTTTCCCATCTTTTATTCATTTTGGAGTAAGTTAAGTCCCCTCTACTGTAGGCAACTTGGAGTAGACCCAGGACAAAGCTGCCCCTTTGGCATAACTGACACCAGCTTTTCTGAGTCAGGTTCCTGGGGTATAAAAAGTCTCAGCTACCCAGACTCTAGACCTCTCAGACTTGGAGGGTAACTAAGACTATATGGGGCAGCTAGTTGGGGCAGTAGATAGAGCACTAGGCCTGGAGTCAGATCTGACTGAGTTCAAATCTGGCCTCAGACATTTTGTAGTTGTGTGACCTTAGGCAAATCACTTAACCCCTTGTGCCTCAGTTTCCTTATCTGTAAAATGAGCTGGAGAAAGAAATGGCAAACCAGTCCAGTATCTCTGCCAAGAAAACCCCAAATGAGGTCACCAAAAGTCAGATAAGACCATACCTTGAAGACTTGCTGAAGACTTACTTTCTGTGAGTGGGCAAGTGAAGTCACATCTCCCAAAACTTACGATAAGTGCCATTGTATCCTTATGGCATAAGCTTGCTGTGTTGGGGCAAGGTAAATCTCCTTTGTTAAAATTTTGGTCCCCCAAATCAACCCTGAACTAAGAGAGTGCTGGTAACTCCAATACTCCCACATTAGTAATTTTTGGGGGAAATTGTTTAAGGCTCAGGTTATGGTTATGGTTAGGGTCTAGGTCTCCCCTTACTGGAAATAAAAGAGATTGTCAATACACAATATGAATTTTATTCATCCATACAATGAAATACTAAGTATTAAAGAATCATAGCACACATTAGCAGAATGATTAGAATTTGTTGTTCAGTCATCTCAGTCATCTACATGACCCCATTTGGGTTTTTCTTGGCAAATATATTAGAGTGGTTTGCCATTGCCTTCTCCAGCCCATTTTACAGATGAGGAAACTGAGGCATATAGCATTAAGGGACTTTTCCAGGGTCCTGTAACTAGTAAGTGTCTGAGGCCACATTTTAACATGAAAGGATGAGTCTTCCTCACTCCAGGCCTGGTGCTCTATCCTTGCTGCCATTTAGCTGCCCTTGTGATTAGAATAGAATTCAAAAACTTATAACTGCTGTTAAAATCCCCTTGGAGGCTGATATTTAAACCTCACCAGAAGGCAGAGCAATTTATAGGATGGCTGAGCAGTCATTTCACATTTCATTTTAGTTCCACACTGTTCAAACCCTTCCTGGTACATCTGCTGCTAAATCTGCCTGAATCCCAGGCTTCAGTGCCAGGCCAACCAGTGACCTTCCTCTCCAAGAGCACTGGAGTCATTCGTCACCAGGGTCAGCCCCGGAATCCATTCAGCTTCATCTTCCAACCATTTGAATTTACAAGATCACCTCTGAGCCTAATTAAATTAATAAAATGACTCCTAATTAAACTCAGAGACTCATTGACCTAAGATCAGAATTGCACAAATACAAAAGAGACAAAGAAGTCCAGGGGCCTTAGCAAAATCTCAGCCTAGTGACAGCCCCTTGTTCTGTCTGCCAGATAAGGGAGGTAACTTACACCAGCAGAGCGAAGGATCCATCCTTCCCCATTCTTCAAAGAAGTCAAAAGATGCTACCTGGAGAGACCCAGCCAAAAGGCCCCACCTGAAATCTGTCTCCTTTTTCAACAGCTGTAGTACCTCACACCTAGGTGGTTCATAAGGTGGGGGGACTGCTTTATCTGGCCTCCCAGATTGGGTTAAGTAAAGACGTACGCAAGGGAATTTGCAGGGAATTGGTACTTGAGAAAGAAACAAGACCTTTATTATTATGTGGCATAACAAAGGAAGCCAAAAAAACAAACCCACATATACACAGGTATTATATGGTAGTAAAGAATGACAGGCTGCATGCTGGTCTGGGCAGGAACCAAGGCCAGTAAGATGGAAATCCCCACTTTTGGAAGAAAGCTGAGGAAGTTTTTCAGGCCAGCCCCTGGCACATACCCATCATCCAAATGGGGAGGAGTTCTAAAATGAGTAAAAGAGGAATATGAGGATCAAAGATTGAAGCACCAGAGATTTCAAAAGGAAGAAGATTCAATAAAACCTAGAATACAGATAAATCAACAGAAGGGAAGATGGAGAAAATGATTGAAGTTTGGAGATGGAATGTCTTGTGGGAGGAACAAGGAGGCCAGTGTCACCTTCCAAGGGGTTTGATCCAGGGTGAAAGTATGTATGAAGAAGATGCTTTCTCAGGAGAAGGGGGAATAGGAGCTCCTGGAGGCAGCTGGCACTACAAAGGTTGAGGAGTTGGAGGGGAAGAACCCAGAGATGAGATGCCACAGCCAATGGGAAGAATGATCCTGGAGGAGGGGGCAGGGGTAGAATTGGCTCTCATGATTTGGCATATTGTATACTTTTTGCCATGGGACACTGCTTCTGTACACATGAATTCTCTCCTGAACAACTAAGAGTGAGACAGAACAGGAAAAAAAAAGTAGAGTTAGAGGATTACGGGACAAGATCTAAAAAGGCAATAGCAATTTTTGAAAGTGGGAACTTAAAAATGGTACTTGGGAAGCTTTAACTCTGTGAGAAATATAAAGAGATTAAAGAAGGAATGAGGAAGGACATCGATCACAAATCAGAAAACAAAAGTTCAGGAGACAAAAGGGAAGAAAATGAATAAAGAAAAAAATGCAAAGAAATTCTTCATGAAAATAGAAGCAACACACACACACACACACACACACACACACACACACACACACACAACCCCAACAAATCAGTAGCCAGGTTGGGACCAAAGTCAAAGTATCTGGATTCCCAGTCCACAGTTCTTTCCATTGAACCACCTGCTACTTTCTTCTAACCCTTGCCTCACCCCAGATGGAAAGGTCCTCTACTAGTTATACTGACATATTTCAGTCTCTATTATTCACTTTTTCAGAAAGGAGCTTGTCCTAGGTCCTCCAGGGCCTTGTAGTAACCCTATCCTCCCGTCAAATTCCACCTTCCCAGCCTTCTTTCCATCCACAGCTCTCTTTATTTTTTTTAAACCCTTACCTTCCCCTTGGCAGAAGAGTGGTAAGGGCTAGGCAATGGAGGTTAAGTGACTTGTCCAGGGTCACACAGCTGGGAAGTGTCTGAGGCCATATTTGAACCCAGGACCTCCTGTCTCTGGGCCTGGCTCTCAATCTACTGAGCTACCCAGCTGCCCCCCCCCCCCATCTCTCTTTAAAGGAAGAATTGGTAAAAAAAAAAAAAAACCCAACAACTCAGATTCCCAGATTTCAAAATCATTGTTTTTCTAAATTATACCATCATACAGGATTGCTTAAAGGAACTACAATGTTTAGGAGAAATCTTCTTGGGAGAAGACTGTCTTAACGAGGGTCTGGTAGGTGTTTTCAAGCATTTAAACCATTGTCCTTGGTCAGAGAAAGTGGATTGTTCTATGTGATCCCAAAGGGCAGAATTGGACTCAATACAAGGAAAAAATTCCTTAATAACCTAATCTTTAAAAAGCTAATATGATCTTAGGCTGCATTAAAAGAGACAACATCCCAAACTAAGGAGGCCATTAGGCCATTGTACTTATTTTTATCTTAACTGAAAAAAATTAATTAATGTAGAATATTTTTCCATGGTTACATGAGTCATGTTCTTTCCCTTCCCTCTTCCCATCCCCCTCCCATAGACAATGAGAAATTCCACTGAGTTTTACATGTGTCACTGAGCAAGACCTATTTCTATATTATTAATATTATATTAGAGTGGTCTCTTAGAGTCTACATCCCTAATCATGTTCCCATTGACCCATGTGATCAAGCATTTGTTTTTCTGCTCCCACAGTTCTTTCTCTGGATGTGGATAGTGTTCTTTCTTGTAGATCCCTCAGAATTGTCCTGGATCATTACATTGCTGCTAGTAGAGAAATCCATTATGTTTGATTGTACCACAGTGTATCAGTCTCTGTGTACAATGGTCTCCTGGTTCTGCTCCTCTCACTCTGCATCACTTCCTGGAGGTCATTCCAGTTCACATGGAATTCCTCCAGTTCATTATTCCTTTGAGCACAATAGTATTCCATCACCAACATATATCACAATTTGTTCAGCCATTCTCCAGTAGAAGTAGCCCATTGTACTTAGTCATATCTGAAGTATTGTGTTCAATACTGCGCACCATATTTTAAGAAGGACACTAGAAAGTTGGAGGGTATCCAGAGAAGAACAATCCAGATAACCCAACATCTTGAGTTCAGCCATAAGTAAAAAGAAATGGGAATGTTCTGTCAGAAGAAAAGAAGTAAAATAGTCTGAAATCATGTGCTCCCCTTTGCATATACACCCCCAAAAGGACAAAGGCAGAAAGAAAGGTGTTATATACAACAATATATCATAGTTTGCAACAGCACAAAACTGGAAATTAAGTGAGCATCCTTCATCAGTGAATAGCTAACCAAGTTGTGGTATGATAGAATATTATTGTGCCCCAAGCAATGATGAATATGAAGAATTTGGAGATGTTTGGAAAGGATTTGTATGAACTGATACATAGTGAATGGAGTAGAACCAAAAGCACAATTTATACAATGAACACACAAATGAAAAGAAAGATAAATCTTAAAGGCATCAAAATTCAGATCAATGCAATGATCAATTTTTATTCTAGAGGGAAAATGATGCAAAGAATTACCAGTTAGGAAAAACAAACTATCCCATTAACAACATCAGATGGCATGTGACTCCTTACACACCTGTAATAAACCACTTTTATACTGAGAGTTTAGGTTTGATGTAAGGAAAAACTTCCTAACAAAGTCATCCAAATAAGGCACAGGTTGCCTCTGGAAAGAAAGGTCCTCCTGTCATTTGCTGGTGTTTAAGCAAAGGTTGGATGACTACTCAGATAGATGGTAGGGAATTCTTGCCCAGGTAGTGGTAGAGTTGACAGCCTCTGAAGGACCTTCCAACTCTAAGACTTTATGATTCTACATCCTACAGTAGAATGGGATACTCCCCATCACTAGAGATGTCCAAGCAGAGGCTGGATGATCTCTGGTAAGAGAAACCATAGAGGGGATTCCTGTATTAGGAGGAAAGCTGGACCAAATGCTCCCTGAGGTCCCTTTCAGCCCAAAGAGTCCAAGATTCTATGACTTCCGTGGTCAATCAGTGGGCTAGTGATAGAACTGAGATAGAAGTAGTCTCCTAGTTTCTGGTCCAGAGCCCTTTCCACTATTCTGAATATTGCAAAGCTGTGAATCTATCACCCTGTAAAAACTGGACATGAAAGGTTAACTATGGCTGGAGCCAAGCTAAGGGCTCTTGAGAGTAAAGACAGTCCTAAACTAGGGAAAACGTGTATGTAAATGCAGAAATTGGTCAGATAAGCCCAATAAACATTGTTAAAATGAACAGGAAGAATAGTTATGTGATATACAGTCCACATTCATCACTTCTCAACAGTCCTCCCTAATTAATCCCACTCTTTTTACTTCAGCCCTGACCTACACAGCCTCATCAACAAGGTTCCCGATTGTCTTTCTATTTCTTCCCTATCTCTCCAACAGCTATGGAGAGAGTTTTGTGTCTTTAATAGTTGGCCATAACTATAATATGATATAATGGGATATACACACACATACACACACACACACACCTCCACCAGCCTGTTCTGTTGCTACCTCCATGGCTCCTTGGGATTAAGGCAGGAAGAATTTAAGAGATCATGGGCTCCATAATTTGGAGAGGAGATAGACACATATTTACCAAACTTTGGGTCAATTTCAATGCACATAAGAGTTGAATATTTCCTGTCTCCAACCTCTTTACCCTTCCAGTGTATTGATGTTCTCCCCCCTTCCGCCATGAGCTTCTTTGTGATATACAAATTTACCCCCCTTGTTTCTTAGGAGTGGACTTTTTAAAGATATTATCACAGCCAAGAAAAGGAACAAATTTTGTCCAAGTCCACTTGAGAGAAGAATGTGTGAACTTGGGGAATTAAAGTCAAGCTATCTAATAAACTGCTATCATTTAGGTAGTGGATAGAATGCTATATCTGGAGCCAGGAAGTCCTGAGTTTGAGTCCAGTCTCAGATACTTACTAGATATGTGACCCTAGGTACTTAACACTTAGCCCTCTGCTTTCCTTTGTTTCCTCATCTGTAAAATGGAGATAATGCTAGCTTCTACAACCCATAGTTGTGAGGATAAATTGAGATATTTGTCAAGTACTTTCCAAACCTTAAAGCCCTATATAAATACTTGCTATCATTATCATTATTATCATTATAGTCCTATAGAAAAACTGGGTTTAAAGACCAGCCAGGACACAGACCAGTGAAAGTCCCCCACTGTCAACAAAGCCAGATCTCTCCAATGAGGAGATAGATGCAGCCACTAGAGGGCACGGTGGTGCAAGTCTTCAGCCCTGGATGCCTACTTCAGTCGCCTTCCTTCGAGGCTGAGAATCTTGTTCCATTGGCAGTGAACCCGTCAAATCCGAGAAGGCTCCCAATCACTCTGGGAACCCCATTGTTTTGACTTTCTGGTCTCCATCCATCTCTCTTCTTGGGTTTCATCAGCGCTTGACACAAACACAAGTTTCCTTGTTTCAAGCTGAATGTGTCCAAAACAGAACTCATAATCTTTGCCCCACAAGCCACCCCTCTGGCGAATTTTACTTCTTTAGTCAAAGACATCACCCTCATTCCAGTCACCCACATTCATCTCCTTGGTGCCATCACTCTCCTTTGCCCATCCCATTCTTCCAATAAACAAATCCTATCCATTCTACCTTCACTCAGTGATTAAATTGTTTTTCAGTCATGTCTAACTCTCCTTGACTCCATTTGGGGTTTTTTTGGTAAAAATGCCTTTTCCTTCTCCAACTCAATTTATCGATGAGGAAACTGAAGTAAACAGGGTTAAGTGACTTACCCAGGGTCACACAGCTAGTATGTGTCTGAGATCAGATTTGAACTCATGAAGCTGAGTCTTCCTGATCACAAGTCCCAGAGCTCTACTGTGCCAACGAGATGCCCATTCTACCTCCACACCATTTCTTATATTCATCATCTTCTCTCCTCTCATACAGCTCTAGTCAAGCCCTGTGTCACCTGTCACCTAGGCTACTACAATGGCATCTTAACTGGCCTTCCTGTCTCAAGTCTCTCATCATTCCAATTCATCCTTCATGCTGTTTCCTTAAGTACAGAACTGACAATGCTAATTCCCTACTCAATAAACTCCAGTGACTTCCTATTGCCCTAGGATCAAGGATTTAAAGCCCTTCACAACCTGGACCCAATCAACTTTTTCAGTCTTATTATATATTATTGTGCTTCATGAACCATCCTGTTTAGTCAAACTGCCCTCTTGCTGTTTTTCATATAGAATTTCATCTCTCATTTCTGTTCCTTTGCACAGGCTGTCTCCCATGGCTGGGATTCATACCCTTATTACCCCTCTCTTAGAATTCCCAGTTTCCTTCAAGGTTCCCCTTAAATGCCACCTTCCATATGAAGCCTTCCTTAATTCACTCACCCGTTGCTATTGTTGTTCGGTCATTTTTCAGTCCTATCCAACTCTTTATGATGCCATTTGGGGTTTTCTTGGCAGAGATACTGGAGTGGCTTCCCATTTCCTTCTCTAGCTCTTTTGTGGATGAGGAAACTGAGGCAGAAGGTTAAGTGACTTGCCCAGGATTACACAACTAGTTAGTGTTTGAGGCTGGACTTGACTTGGGAAGACAAGAATTTCTGATTCTAGGCTTGGCACTCTGCCCACTGTACCACCCAGCTGCCTCCTATGCCATCCATTATCATGAATTTATTTGTATATATACATGTGTATATGATGCTATGTGTATATGCATATGCACATGTAATATCCTCTATTTGAATGTAAAATCTTTGAGGGCAGAGATTGTTTCATTTCTGTTTTTGTATTTCAATACCTGACAGTATCTGACCCATAGTAGATTCCTAATAAATAATCTTTGAGCGATTGATTGATTGCCTTTATCCAGCTTTCACCAACATTGTCAACATCACCACTGTTTCCTGGACTTGCATACTGCTCGTCTTTGTCACTATCATCATCTGACTCTGTCATCTTGTTTTGTTGCCACCTGCCTTTCTGGCTTTGTCACTACTTCTCTGTTGCTGCCTCATGGCAACTAGTGGTGCCATAGTGCATAGAGCACAGGGCCTGGAGCAGAAAAACAGGAGTTCAAAGCCAACCTCAGACATAAGCTGTGTGTAACTCTGGGCAAATCACTTAAATCTCTCTTTGCCTCAGTTTCCTTATTTATAAAATGGGGGTGATTATAGTATCTACCTTAAAGGATTGTTGCAACAATCAAATTAGATAATAATTATAAAGTGCTTAACATAGTACCTGGCATGCAGTGAGCACTATATAAATGCTAGTTATTATTTCTTTCTTATCACCAGTCTCTGTTTCACCACATCTGTCCATAATTACATTGTCTTGGGAACCTCCCTGGATTGGCACCATTCTACCATTACAGGCAGACTTCCTATAATTTATCGTAAGTCCCAGGATCCCTCAAATTTCTGGAAATCTGCTCCTGACCTGGAAGTGAAATAGATTGGTGGGAAGAAGAAAGAAGGGAGAGAGTTAACATCATAAGAAGAATCCAGGAACTTGGGGAATTCTGGGCAAACTCTCTTGGACATTGTAGGCTCTCTCTTCCCCAGGTCTGATATTTAAAAGGCCCCTATAGATGGATCCATAAGGCAAGTCAGATTCTTTGTCCATCACTTGATGGTTCCTCAAAGATGGTTCTGATTTGAAGGTAGAACCCTTACATGTCTGGGAAATTTAGTTATTTAAATGTCTTCAGGATGATTCCCTGCCCAAACACCCTACAAAGCAATGAACTCTCAATTATTGAACTGTTTGGAGTAGTTGGTTTGGGGTGTCTTAGTTTTCTTAAAATGGGAGCCAACCTTATCATCATCCCAATCTTTCTAAGTTCAGCTCAAGTCTTGCCTTCTAGAAGAATCTTATTAATCCTGTCAGCCCATAACAGAATTCTTATTCTCTGAGCCACATAGCCTTAGGTTCCTGTTTCATATGCATATGCTTTAGCTTCCTTTTCCCCAGATAAAGAGCCTATTTCCTATCTGTTAGTCTCTCTATAGGGCCCAGGATAATAATAATGAGAAGGCTTTCTCAGCCCCAAGAATCATGGGAAATGAAGTCCTAAAAGTTACTCATTGAACTACATTTCCCAGAGGGATATACATTTGACTGCCTTATGGTGACATCACCAACAAAGGCCTCCTGGTCCTGTGCCAAGAACAATTTTTCTACTTGATTTTTTTGTATTATTATTAACTGTTTTGTGCTCTTATGTAATTCATGGATTTGCTGTTTTATTTCTGTATTCCCTGTTTCTACAGAAGGTATCAAGGTCTAGTAGAAAGAGTTCTGGGCCCCAACTCAACAAAGTCCTGGTATCAAAATCCATTTCTAATATTTACCAGCCATGTAACTATAAGCAAGTTGCTTAACAGTTCTGAGCCTCAGTTTCTTCATTTATAAAATGTGAGTAATAGTGCTTATTATTATATATTTTAATATATTATGATCATTTGTGCCCTTTGGAAACCTAAAGGTGCTATAGAAATAGAATGTTATTATTATGTATTTTGGTCAATTAGAAGCCCCCAAAGGTTCAGCAGTGACCCATGAAAGTGGTGTTTAAATATCATTTCATATTTGACAATCTGTACAAGATGACACTAGTTCCATAGCTTCAATGTCTAAGTAAAGATGTCCTGGGATATTAGAAATCCACTAGCTTTGGGACATTGAACAAGTTCTATACGATTATTTGAAAAATTTTGTTCTACTCATCCTCTTTCAGATCCATAAGCCTCACTTGTTGCAGGCTATCTTTGCAATGGACCTACTTTCTCCTCTTGCATAAAACCTCTTCTTCTTCCCCTTTTCTGGGAATTTCTGTATCACATGCTTGCTTTCCCTGTTTGATTTGTCATTCAGTCATATCTGACTCTTTATAACTCCTTTGGGGTTTTCTTGGCAAGGACACTGGAGTGGTAGATACTGGAGTGGTTTGCCATTTCCTTCAACAGTTTATTTGACAAAAAAGGAGACTGAGGCAAAGAGGGTTAAGTAACTAGCCCAGGATCATACAACTAGGAAGTATCTGAGGCCAGATTTGAACTCGGGAAGATGAGTTTTTCCAACTCCAAACCCACTACTCTATCCTCTGTACTACATAGCTGCCCTACTGGGAGGAATAATGAGAGTTTAGTAGAGCCTTCCTGTCAACTTAGAAAGCAATCTCTTTTAAGACCATCACTTATCCCTCTTCCTTCTTCTGCTTTGTCTTGAATCAGAGGCTTAGCATCATCCCTTCCTCACCCTCAAGGCCTTAGCTTGACCAAAGTTTATCTTCTTTTCAAAAGTGACTAAACTTCATTAGCATCCTTGGTCTCAAACATTCACATTCACATTCACACTCCCCTTTATCCTTATCTTTGGATATTTCATCTTGGGCCTTGGGCCTTCTCATGCGTGACTTAAAAGTATACCATATAAAGGTCTATTACTATATATATTACTGATGTATGTGACTTTTTTGTGGAAATTCTTCTCAGTTCCAAACTATCATTCCAGATTGAGACAGGGACTCAGTATTCTTATTTATAAAATGAGAAAGTTGGTTTATGATCTCTCCAAGGTCTGTTTCTAATGAATAAACTGAATGAATGAAGACTCTTCAAGTCTACCTACTGATATATATTTGACCATCCTCTCTTTAGGGAAAACACAACCTAAAGAAAAAGACATTAAGCCTTTCTTCTCAAAGGGAGAACAGGTAACGCCCATACCCTTTAAGAGGGACCTATAATGAGTGTTTAGACACTGAAACAGGAACAGAATCCTTTTGGCCTGACTAAAAGGGCTCTGGAGAGCTCCCTGAAGACCTTGAACTTGATCTGGCAACAAGACTGGATGGCCCCTGGGCCAACTCCACCCTTCTCCTCCCCTGTCCTTTTCCTGCCAAGGCACCGGTTGACTTGAGCTACTGAACACCTGTTGAGGCTTCTGGATGAGGTTCAAAGGTCTTAGCAGATGGAGGAGGGTAATGTAAGCAGGGAGAGGAAATGATAGGAAAAGGAGGAGAATAGAAATTCAGCACCTGTAATCCATTTACCAACCTACAGATAACACAGGATTCATAGAAAGTCAGAGCTAGAAGGGGTCTTGGAACACAGAATACATGACTAGGGAGGGACTTCGGATCACAAAACATGGATTGTCACAGGTAGGAGATTAGTCAACTCCCTCATTTTCGCTTATGGGGAAAGTGAGGTCCAGTTTCTAAGATCACACAGCATTACAGATAGATAGATGCTCTTTGACAAGGACTGAGGACCACAGAACTACTGCCTCTTGCACATAAAGCTTGTTAAAGCAGTGTTGGGAACCATTAGCTTTTTTGGCTGCCAGATTTTCCTGTAGACTTTTTTAGAGCTCACGGTCCACAGAACCCCTCAGATCTTTTTCACAAGAACCAACGTTAAGCCCTTTTGTTTTTGTGAAATTGATTTTTAGAACCCAAGTGTATAACTTTACATTTACACTTTTCATTCTTTCTTTCCTTTCTTTTTTATCTTCATCTTTCCTTCTTTCTTCTTTCCTTCCCTAACATTTACATAGCACTTTAAGATTTACAAAGTGCTTTACATAGGTTATCTCACATGACCCTCCAACAACAACCCTATAAATTAAGTGCTAGTATTATTCTCATTTTACTGATGAGGAAATTGAGATTCAGTAAAGTTAAAACAAGTTGCCCAGTCATACAAGTAGGGAGTATTTAAACTGAGTCTTTCTAAATATACACCCTGTTTCCCTCCAGTATGCCACCTCATTGCCAACTTTTCTTTGTTAAATCTTGTCTCGTTTGGCTCATCCCTTTCTTCTAGGCTATCTAGGTCTTTTTGATTTCTAACACTGTTACCCAACATATCAACTTCCCTCTAAGTTGCAAATTTGACAAACATGTTATCTATGCTTTTAAAAAATCCAACTCATTGATTAAAATATATCAACTTCCTTCTAAGTTGCAAATTTGACAAGCATGTTATCTAAGCTTTTTTTTAATCCAGCTCATTGATAAAAAATATTGAATGACACAGAACCAAAGATAAATTCATGGGGTATACTACCAGAGGCCTCCAAGTTAATAATTAATAATTAAACTTTGAATACAGTCATTCAACCAGTTCTAAATTCAACCAATTATACTATCATGTAGCTCATATTTCTATCTCCTCCACAAGCAGAGCAGGAGTTTGTCAAATATTTTTCTCAACTAAAAGTATACTATCTCTATAACATTCTTCTATTAATATTTATCCAATTAAATGAAATGTGGATAGTCTGGCCTGACCTGTTCTAGATAAAGAAGCCCTGTTAGTTTTTAATAATCATTCTTATACCTAAAAAATTCACCAATCATCCTCCTAGCAATGTGTTCTGGAATTTTCCCAGGAGCAGTCAAGTTCACTGGTTTGTAGCTTGCAGACCTTTTCCCCTATTTTTTTGAAATTGTAGCATTTGTCCTTCTCTGCACCTGAATGGCCTCTCTTAGTCTCCAAAGTAGCTTTATTTCTTTCTCTTTCTTCTTTCCTTCCTTCTTTTTCTTTCCTTCCTTCTTTCCAGCCTCCCTTCCTTGTGCTCTTCCTTCCTCTCTTTCTCTTTCTTTTTTCTTCTTCCCTTCCCTCCTTTCTTCCTTCCTTCCTTCCTTCCTTCCTTCCTTCCTTCATTCCTTCCTTCCTTCCTTCCTTCCTTACTTCCTTCCTTTCTTCCTTCCTTCCTTCTTTCCTTCTTTCCTGTCTGCCTGCCTGCCTGTGTCTGCTTATCTTTCTCAAACTAGAAGTGCAGGGGCTATTCAGGCCAGTACCACTCTGACTGGCATGAGAACTCTGACTTCCTCCACTTCTGAGACCTACCATTTTGCCCCTCCATAGGAAATCTGGTGCCTATTCCTGCCAGTCCTGAGGGGCTTGGTATATTAATGCCAAACATCCAATTCATCTAGTCTGTTGTAGCAAAGAACTCAAGAAATCCACAAACCTCAACCTCCTCAGTAACTAGGATTATAGCTATGTTCCACCACACTCAGGTCTCTTACATTGTCCAGTTCATTCAGTATCTGATGATTTCATTCTTCTGGGTCTGGTAAAGTCATTGAATGGAGCCAAATGTTCCCTGACCTAGTCCTCAGTTTTCCTAGGTTTCTATCTTTTATTTGTCCTTTATGGTCCAAAGATCATTTTTCTTGGAAAAGGAAAAAAATAAGGACAGGGACTGGACCTTTGATTTTATTAAAGAATTTCCAGATGAGAAAAATCCATTCACCAATTCAGATTGGCATCATTTTTTACAATTTATAGTCTTAGGGAGGTAGGTACCTAGAGTATTTTGAGGAGTTTTGTGATTTTCCCAAGGTCACCCAACCAGTATGTTGGTCCTAAACCTGATCTTCCAATTCCAAGGCCAGCATTCTGTCTTTATCATACTTCTTTTCTCCTAGAAAAAATAATAAGAGCACATGAAATATTTGGTAGAGTTCTTCCTCCTCACTATCTTCCTTTATCATTGTCCCCATTCTCCTTAGCAGCAGTCCTAGCCCCTTTTTGATATTTTTTTTTGTACCCAGAATAGCTAAGAGAAAACTATTTTTGTTTTAACATCTACCACCAACCTCATTCAAGGCCAATAAAAAAATTTTTTTTACTCAAGGGTTTTATTCCTGAATCAAACTTTATAGAGTTATGTTATTCTTTTGTATTATCTTTTGTTTTCCTGACAACTATCTGCCCTTTCATCTTCCATCATACTGAGGTTTTTTAAATTTTAAATTTTTCTTTTTTTTCTTTTTTTCTTTAGAAAATTTTTCCATGGTTACATGATTCATGATTGCCCACCCCTCCTCTTTCCTCCCTCCTCCCAGAGCTAACAAACAGTTCCACTGGGTTATACATGTATCATTGTTCAAAACCTATTTCCATGTTATTCATATTTGGAGTAGAGTGATTTTTTTAACATCAAAACGCTAATCATATCCTTATCAAACCACATGATCGATCCTGTGTTTTTCTCCTGAGTTTCTGCTCCCACAGTTCTTTCTCTGGATGTGGATAGCGTTTTCTCATAAGTTCCTCTGAATTGTCCTGTATCATTGCATTGCTGCTAATAGAAAGGTCTATTCCATTCAACTGTGCCACAGTGTATCAATCTCTGTGCACAATGTTCTCCTGATTCTGCAGCTTTCACTCTGCATAAATTCCTGGAGGTCTTTCCAGTTCACATAGAATTCCTCCAGTTCATCATTCCTTTCAGCACAATAGTATCCCATCACTTCATATAACATAATTTGTTCAGCCATTCCCCAATCAATGGACACCTCCTCAGTTTCCAATTTTTTGCCACCACAAAGAGTGTGGCTATGAATATTTTTGTACATTTTTTCCTTATGATCTCTTTGGGGCACAAAGCCAGCAGTGGTATGACTGGATCAAAGGATTGGAATCTTTGGGTTTGTTGAACACTTTTGTTTGTTGAACTGACTAGCTTGCTGAGGTAATTTACTTCAAGTCTATTTCATTGATCCACCCATCTGTCTCTTAGCCAGTACCATATTGTTGTTTTTTGTTTTCAAACCTTACCTTCCATCTTGGAGTCAATACTGTGTATTGGCAGAAGAGTGGTAAATGCTAGGCAATGGGGGTCAAGTGACTTGCCCAGGGTCACACAGCTGGGAAGTGTCTAAGGCCAGATTTGAACCTAGGACCTCCTGTCTCTAGGCCTGGCTCTCAATCCACTGAGACACCCAGCTGCCCCTACCATATTGTTTTGATAACACTGCATTATAGTACAGTTTAAGATCTGGTACTACTAGACTCCCATCTTTCACATTTTTTTTTCATTATTTCCCTTGATATTCTTGATCTTTTGTTTTTCTAAATGAACTTTGTTATACTTTTTTCTAATTCTATAAAAAAGTTTTTTGGTCATTTGATAGGTATGGCACTGAATAAGTAGATTAATTTCGGTAGGATTGTCATTTTTATTATGTTATCTCATCCTATCCATGAGCAATTAATGTTTTTCCAGTTATTTAGATCTAGTTTTAATTGTGTGAAAAGTGCTTTGTAGTTGTGTTCATATAATTCCTGTGTTTGTCTTGATAGATAAATTCCTAAATATTTTATGTTGTCTAGAGTTATTTTAGATGGAGTTTCTAATTCCTACTGCTGAATTTTGTTGGAAATATACAGAAATGCTGATAATTTATATGGGTTTATCTTGTACCCTGCAACTTTGCTTTAGTTGTTAATTATTTCCACTAGTTTTTTAGTTGATTTTCTAGGATTCTTTAAATATACTATCATATCATCTGCAAAGAGTGATAGTTTGGTTTCCTCATTGCCTACTTTAATCCCTTCAATTTCTTTTTCTTCTCTAATTGCTATTGCTAGCATGCTAGTGTTTATAGTACAATATTAAATAATAGAGGAGAAAATGGACATCCTTGCTTCACTCTTGATCTTATTGGGAAGGCTTCTAACTTGTCCCCATTGCAGATGATACCTGCTGATGGTTCTAAATATATATTGTTTATTATTTAGAGGAATGACTTTTTTATTCATATACTTCCTAATGTTTTCAATAGGAATGGGCGTCAGGTTTTGTTGTTTCTGTTTTTTTAAGAATATTTCCCCTATTTACTTGTAAAATTTTAAAAATAGTTCTGAATTCTAAATTACAATGAATTTTTTAAAATGTGAATTTCTCATAATTCCTAGCTGTGTGTCCCTGGGCAAGTCACTTAACCCACATTGCCTAGCCCTTGGCAATACTATACAGTATTGACATCCAAATCAGTTTCTTTAGGCAACTCCCTTTTCTCCTCCTCATTTGAATATTTCTGCTTAAGAACTTCCCATCCTTCTTGGGTCAGTTACTATAAAATAAGAAATCATTTGGTTCCTACCCATCCCTTCTCTGAATCCTCTGAAATCTTCTCTCCAAAAATCTATGGTGCATGTCAGACTACACACTCCTTTCCTCTCATTGATAATGAGCTCTATAATGGAACAATCACTATAATGGAACAACTCCTGTGGGTACCGTCTTTTCCATTTCAGCAACAAATTCTTGGTCCTAAATAGCAGCTCCTCTGGTCTCTTCTTTCATTTTTTGAACAATAAAACCATAAATTTATCAACTGCTTATATTTGGCAAAGGGCCAGAAAATGTTGGGAATTTGAAAGCCATCAGGATAACAGGATGCTATCATGATTCTGTGCCTGGTTTGTGATATGTTTCACTCCTCATCTGATTCCTCCTTCAGGTCAAGTGATGTAGAATTCAGTTCTACAACAATAATACTCCTTCTGTTTTTACCTCCTTTAAGTCTTATTTATTTATTTTCAGTTACATGTAGAAACAATTTTTGACAATTGTTTTCTGACATCTTAGAAATCAGATTTTCTTCCCCCCACCTTTCCCCTTTTCACTAATGCAGTTTATAGTCTGATTCCTATTCATCTTTACCCAAATGTTCTCTATCATATTTCTCCCCTTAGGATCTTAGATTTCATCACATGAACATATTTATTCTGTTTTTAATACTTTTTTCCCAAGTACATGTAAAATATTTTAATATTTGTGTTTTTTAATCCTTATCTTATGTCTTAGAATTAATACTAAGTATTGGGGGGCATCTAGGTGGCTGAGTGAATTGAGAGCCAGGCACAGAGACAGAAGATCTTGGATTCAAATCTGGTCTCCAATACTTACTAACTGAGTGACCCTGGTCAAGTCACAACCCTCATTTTCTAGCCTGTGACAATACAATAGAATACTGATTCTAAGATGTAAGTAAGGGCTTTAATTTTTTTTTAAGTATTGGTTCCAAGGCAGAAGAGTAGCAAGAGCTAGGCAACTAGAGTTAAGTGACTTGCTTAGTTAGGAAATCTCTGAGGTTAGATTTGAACCTTAACCCAGGACTTTGTGTCTCCAGGCTTGGTTCTTCTATCCCCTGAGCCACTTACTTACCCCCTCCCATTAGTCTTTATCAAATGTTCTTTACCAAATTTCTCCCCTCAGCATCTTAGATTTCATCATATGAGAATGTATTATCTTTAAAAATATTTTCCAATTTCATGTAAAAACCATTTAAAATATTTTTTCAAATCTTGAGTCCCAAATTTTCTCTCTCCCTCCCTTTCTCCCTCATTGAGAAGGCAAGCAATTTGATATAGGTTATGCATGTGCCCTCATAAAAATATATTTCCATATTAGTCATGTTGTGAAAGAAAATAAGACACAAAAACTAAGAAAAATAAAGAAAAATGTTTTAAAGTATGCTTTGATCTGCATTCAGAGCCCATCAGTTCTTTCTCTGGGGGTGGACAGCATTTTTCATCATTTATCCTTTGAAATTATCTTGGATCATTATATTGCTGAGAATGGCTAAATCATTTCCATTTGATTATTGTACAATATTGCTGTGATTGTCTACGTTCTTCCCACTCTAATGAGCATATAATGTCTTAAATGCAGTGCTAACAAAAACTATAACTATTTTGTTCTTTTGAAATAGAGTATACCCTTCCAGAAGGAAATTAAAGTTGAATCCAATCCCAGCAAGTCTCACTGAATGGAAAGGTCAAAGCTGTCTTCTGGTATTAAAATGACCCTATTTGTCACTTCTTTGAACAACTAGATGGCACAGTAGATAGAGTGCTAGACCTGGAGTCAGGAAGACTCATCTTCCTCAGTTCAAATCTAGCTTCAGACACTTCCTCATTGTGTGACCCAGGGCAAATCACTTAACCCTGATTGTCTGTTTCCTCATCTGTAAAATGAGCTAGGAAAGGAAATCGCAAACCATTCCTGTATCTATGCCAAGAAAACCTTAAAATGGGATCCCCAAGAGCTGGACATGATGGAAACAACTGAACAAGAACAAAAATGACCATCTGACAGCAAATACAACCTTGTGCACCCCTAGTTCTTCATCTATCTACTAAAAAGAGGAAGGTATGTCTCTAGGATTGATATTGATCTCTACTCTAGTTACTCAGAGTTCAGTTCTGTCTTAGTGTCCTTTTGGGTTTTATCACTGTAATTCAGCGTGCATCTTGTTCTCCTGGTCCTGCTTGCTTCACTCTGGATCAGCTCCTCCAAGTCTTCCTCCCAGGATTGTCTGATTGATTCCCACTCATCAGAGAATGGAGGTGAGACCTAGAGTTCTTAGAATCTTGGGATACCACAGATTAGTAGTAAATAGAATTTAGAGTAGAGGCAACAGGACTAGAGAGGACTGTTTCTGAGAGATATCCTAAGTAGTAGTGTACAGGATTCAGGAGCAGCCTGCGTCCTATTAGGGAAGAAGAGAGAACAGTTGGGGCTCACCCCAACCAAGAATGAAGGAGGGCTACATGTCATGGAGTGACTCTGGAGCAGTAGCGCATTTATTGCACTGCCTATGGTGAATAAATAAGAGGGATGGAAAGGGGTGGAACGAAAGAGAAAAGACTTAACTGGAATTCTCCAGTCAGTCAACAAGGATTTATGAAGCACCTACTGTGTGCCAGGCACTGTGTAAAAGCAAAAGATAAGTCCTATTCTCAAAGCAGTCACATTCTAATGGGGAAGATAACATACGAACAACTGGATATATTCAAGATATGTGTAGGATAAATTGGAGAGAATGAACAGAGGGAAGGCACTGGCACCTTTCAGAATCTTGTGTGCCCTAACGCTCAGGGACTGGAGCTTTTCCCACCCTACCAAGGCTGCCTCTTTTCTCACAAATTCTAGGATTCTGTGAACAGCAACTGTAAGACTCCAGCTCCCTAGAGCGGAAAATTAACAGTGCCTTCTAGGGAGCGGAAAGCTCCAAAAGGGGGTGACGTCATGAGTAGCCAATCAGGAGAAAGCACTGCCGCCCCTAAGCCATTTGAGCCTGGTTCTTCCTCAGAGCGAGAAAGGATCGGGTTTATAAGTCTGTGCATGTGAGCTGACGACTGTGGCTGCCCCCGCCCAGCCTGCTTGGAGACCCAGGGAGATTGAATTACTAGAAGGGGTTGAGAGGAGGGGTACTGGCCTCCTGTCCGAGAGAAAGCTCTCTCTGAGGAAAGGGAAAGGGCTGCCTCCTGGGAGAGCCCTGAGGGCTAAATAAATAATGTTGGAGAACTCGATGAGGAGATACAGCCTATTATTCGCTGTATGAACATTCGCTTTCTCTCCAAGAATCTCACTTTCCCTCTTGGGAAAATGCAAGAGAATCCCTGCGGAGAGAAGCAGAATAGCAGAGAATAAAGAACTGGGTTTAACGTCAGCGAGATCTGGGTTCAAGATCTGGGCTAGCCTCTAATACATACTGCCTGTGTGACCCTGGGTAAATCTTTTAAACTCTCAGTACCCTAGGAAGTTCTTTAACAATATAAATTTAGGGACATCTGGGTGGCTCAGTGGATTGAGAGCCAGGCCCAGGGATGAGAGGTCCTAGGTTCAAATGTGGCCTCAGACACTCCTAGCTGTGTGACCCTGGGCAAGTCACTTGACCCCCATTGCCTAGCCCTTTCTGCTCTTCTGCCTTGGAACCAATACTCAGCATTGATACTAAGATGGAAGGTCAGGATTTTTTTAAAAAAGAACATAAAATTGTAGAGAAAGTATCAACCTCCTTTGGTAGATGGAATCTCCGACCCTGAGAGTTCTCTATACCAGTGAAATCATAGGCTTAAACCTAGTTCTGTTACCAGGAGGGGTAGTTTCAATTGAAAGATGAGACCTGGATTTCCTCAGCCTAGTTCAGAGCTAATGGGAACATTTTTGGAACCGTTTTATGCCTCTCTAGTTCTTACTACCTTTGTAATCTTGGCTAAGTATCTTCAGCATCTGGGCTCCAGTAATCTATTATAAAATGGGGATAAAGATACATTATTTGTCCAAAAGCATGGAAGGGACTAGACTCAATGAAAGAGAAGCAGCAAATGCACTGGGTTGGAACCAGGGATCAAATCCCAGGCTTTGGCCCTTTGAGCCTCAGTTGAATGGAAGTCATTGAATCTCTAAGGTCCCTTCAGGTTTAAATCCTATGATCCTGTATGTAACCTTTGAAACAAACATCAAGCCAATCTCTGCATTTCTTAACCTCCAGACCCTAACACTATGCTTGACACATTAGTAGACACCAAATAAACAATTATTGAATTGAATAGTAACACTCACCTATCTAAAGTGCTTTAAGGAGGAACTGGGCACAGAGCAGTGATGGGATTTGCACTCAGTTACAGAGCTGGGAAGAGCCACAGAAGGAATCTGGTCTCTTGCCCATAGGCTTCTAGCAGTTTTCCCATTACTCTAAATATATTCTTCCTCATTTACCTGTCTCTGTTAATAATCCCACAAATCTCCAATCACAAAGACACCAAACTATTCTTAACCACTTTTGTTTACTCTTCTCTCTCTGATTTTTTTCTTTTAAAACCCTTACCTTCCATCTTAAAATCAGCACTGTGGATTGGTTCCCAGGCAAAAGAGCAGTAAGGGTTAGGCAATAGGGGTTAAATGACTTGGCCAGGATCACACAACTAGGAAGTGTCTGAAGTCACATTTGAACCCAGGACCTCTCCTGTCTCTAGACCTGACTTTCAGCTCAGCAAGCCATCTTATTTATCTACCTGCCCCCTTTTCTCTCTTTTCTTTTGTCTCCTTCAGTACCCCATGCAGCCTGACTAGTCAGCATGGAACAAATCAGTGTTGGATGAATGAAGAAAGGAAATAACAAACAAGTTAACAAGGGCATTGAGTACCTAACAGAAATGGTGGCAGGAATTGGAAAGTAGGAGCATGGCACTGATGGGAGGGAAGAGAAGGAAGACTAGATCTAGATAAGATCTAGATAACATCTAGATAAGAAGGACTCCATTCAAGGAACCCAAAAGACAGAAAAGCTGATAGGATTGGACATAATGCAAAAAGCATAGACTATTAAAACTAGAAAGGATCTTGGGTCAAAATAGATAGTCAGATCTGGAAGGGGTCTGAATAATATAGGGTATTAAAGCTGGAAGAGAACTTAGAACATAGAATGTTGGTGGGCATGGGAGTACATGCTGTAATTCCTACTGGAAAGGCTAAGGTGAGTGGATCACCTGAGCTTAGGAGTTCTGAGTTGCTTTAAGGCTAAAGCATGTTGTCTATCTTCAAAGTCAAGCACAAATCTGCTATGTGCATGGGATGGAGAGGAAGGGGTGTCAGGCTAATTGGGAGGAGATAACAGTCCCAGGTTGGGAACAGAAGGTCAAAGCTCCATCAGTAACTGGATCAGGCCATGAGTTCCCACTGCACTTTCTAGCCTGCAGTGAGAAAAAGAGATCTAGTCTCAAGGAAAAAAGCAAACAAATAAGCAGAAAGAACGTCAGAGCTAGGAGGGGCCTTAGAACAGAATCAGAGTTGGGAGGACCCTAGAACTCAGAATATCAGAACCTGAAAGGATCTTCTTAGTGGTCATCTACTCCAACATCCTCTCAGGATAGGAAACCTCTCTTCATTTCAAGCACGTTATGAAGGATGGAAGGAAAGAAATTCATGTTGAAAAATATGAATTTTCAGGATTTGTACAAGATGGCCAAATAATAATATGAAAGTGCTCTAGTTTCAAGGGATAATCTGTATCTCTATTCTGGTGCCTGAAAATGAGTGAAAAAAAGAATTGAAAATTGCACTTAAACTTACTTTAAAAATAACCAGGGACAACTAGGTGACTCAATGGATTGTGAGCCAGGCCTGGAGTCAAGAGTTCCTGGGCTCAAATCTGACCTCAGACTTCCTAGCTGTGTGACCCTGGGCAAGTCACTTAACCCCCCATTACCTAACCCTTAACCCTCTTCGGCCTTGAAATCAATAGACAATATCAATTCCAAGACAGAAGGTAAGAGTTAAAAAAAAAAAAAGCAGCAAATCCCTCCTGGCCTCTCTTTTGCTTAACCATTAAATACAATAAAAAGAATGAGAATGATGTTTGTATAACTGTATATATGCAAATGGGTATGTGTAAATGGAAATGCACACATGTACATGTAAATATATGTAGTGTATGTATACGAACATATTTATCAACATACACTATACTGTATACATATGCATATATGTATGTGAATATGTATGGATTTGGATATAATGTTATTCTACGTGCCAGCTAAAGTTCAACAGGAAAAACCCAGGATGCAAAGCCAAAGACTGGGTTTAGGTTTGAGTTCTGGTCCTCCCATGGATTTACGCTATCAAGCTGGACAGAGATGCCTTAACCTTTTGGAGCATCAAGTTTTCTTCTGTGCAAACTGAAGTGATTAAAGAAGGTGCAAAAAGTGTACAAAACTCATGCTGAGAAGCAGAAGCATATAACAGAGCCTGGAACTGAGGAATGATTACTGTTTTTAGCTCTGATACTTCAAGAGCTGTGTGACCTCAGGAAAGGTCCCTTAATCTCTCTCAGTGTCAATTTTCTCATCTGAAAAATGGGAATTCCTGCCCTGACTACCTCACAACACCAGGCTAAAGCTCATATGGGGCAATGTTAATGATTTGCACTGTAAACTATAAAGTGCCACAGAAGAGCTATTGAGACCCAACTGGGGCAGGACTTTAGTACTCCATCAAAGAGTTGGGGGGTGGGCAGCTGGGTGGCAGCTGGGTGGCTCAGTGAATTGAGAGTCAGGCCTTGAGACAGGAGGTCCTAGGTTCAAATTTGGCCTCAGACACTTCTCAGCTGTGTGACCCTGGGCAAGTCACTTGACTAGCCCTTACCACTCTTCTGCCTTGGAACCAATACACAGTATTGACTTCATGATGGAAGGTAAGGGTTAAAAAAAAAAGAGTTGGAGGGGCCCCTTGGTTTTTCACATGCTCTATAAGCAGAGTCTGTGCTCTGGAATGTACTTCCAAGCTTGAAGAACGTCATGGATGGATGGTGAAACAAGGTATGTGAAGTTAGCCTGGCTAAAGATACTCATCGTCAGAAAAGGGACCACTAGGAGATGATTTTTTTAAAAGATAGAGTAACTCATAAAGCCATTTCCTGATGGGGCCATGATCTGTACTAGTGAAGCAATGACCCACTTCGATGAATGTGGGGTTCTCTTAAAATACTGTTGTTGTGAATATTAAAAATAATGATGTCATGTATCTGCTTGCTAATCTCCCTCCACCTTAAAGCCAAGCCCAGAGAGCCCTTCCCCTGCCCAGCACAACATGTGCCTCCTTCATCTATAATAACCACCTCTAATGCTTGCTTAAATGGAGGTGAGGGGGAAGGGAATTTCTTTGGCTTCTTTTTACCAGCAGATTTTCCATGAGGTGGATTTTACTTCTGTTTCACACTCTGTTTCTGGCAGCAGCAGTTACTGGGGAGCCACACCTACGCAGCATTTCTGGCAGGTTTGTGCTGAATTACCAAAACTTCCCCTTCCCCCAACCTGCTGTGACACTGAGTCACAGTCTGTTTGAGCTGGAAGGGTCCCTTGTACATAGAACACAGAATGTTGAACTTGACAACAGACACCTCCCTGGCCACTCTTTCCAGCACTGGCTGCATCTTCACCCATTCCTCCTAATTTACTGGTTGAAATGAGAGCTGCTCCCTGCCTCTTTGACCAGGCTCTCCCTCTACCCCATCACTCTCTTCCATTGAGGTTCTCTCAATCAATATCTGTCACCCAATAAAGATTCTGATAGCTGTGGTCTACCAAACTCTAAAATATTCCCTTTTTTCCTCAGTGAGTTAGTTCCGTGCCTGCTCACAATAAATCTTTCCTCCTCAACTCCTGCCCTCATACTAGGAGACTTCAACATACATATTGATACTTCCTCAAGCAATCTAACCTGCCAAGTTCTCAATTTACTCATTTCAAACAACCTATTTCACCACTCCACTTCAGCTACACACTGAAATGGTTATATCTTTGATCTTGCCATCACCCACAAATGAACCACTTCCATGTTCATGAATTCTAAAATTCCCCCATTTTTACTTTCTTGTCATTCCATCTCTCTCTCTCTCTCTCTCTCTCTCTCTCTCTCTCTCTCTCTCTCTCTCTCTCTCTCTCTCTCTCTGCCTTGCAATCCCAAACCTTTTTCTTTGTATTAAATATGGCCTCCACTCTCTCAACCTCTCAGTTCTTTCTCACATTTTCACCCTTCTTTTTCCTCTCCATCTTCATTTTACATCATTCAGATGACTTCTACTATCTCCAAGTGATCCCATCCCATCTCATCTCTAGCAGATTGCCTCCTCTATGATCCACCCCCTACTCTCTCACCTTCATTGTCTCCCTGTCCACTAACTACTTTCCTACAGCCTGCAAACATACCCAAGTCCCTTACTCCCATAATCAAAAGAATCCTTACTTGATCTGTTTTCTTCCTGCTAGCTATCATCCTATATTCTCTTCCTTTTGGGTGTTTAAACTTCTTAAGAATCTCACCATCAAAAGATGCCTCCATTTCCTCTCTCTTCTTAACTGTACAGTCTGACTTCATTTTCTTTATTCAGCTAAAACTTCTCTCTCTGAAGTTACCAGTAATCTCTTAAATGACAAATCCATGGGCCTCTTCTCAATCTTCATCCTCCTTGACCACTCAGCAGCCTTTGATATTCCTAGGAGTGTTTGACACAGATGGTTTCTTCTCTCTCAGTTTCTGCGCCACTCTAAGTGAGTTCTCCTCTTACCTGTATGACAACTCCTTCTAAATCTCCTTGGCTGCATTTTCTTTCAAGTCATACCCATTAATAGTGGATGTCCTGCAAGGGTCTGTTCTGAGTCCTCTTCTCTCTACATATTATTTTCCTTGGTAATCCCATCAATTCCCATGGATTCAGTTTTCATCTCTGAGTAGAAGATTCTCAGATCAATTTATGTAGCCCTACTCTTGCTTAAGCTTCAGACCCCCATCTCCAATTGCCTTTTGGACCTCTCAAACCGGATGTCTTTTTCAAAGTCCTTCAAACCCTAACTCCCTTTCACATTTCCAATACTTACATCTAACTAATGCCATGTATACTATAATTCAGTGACACTGGCCTCCTTGCTGTTCCTCACACAATACATTCCATCTTTTGATGCTAGCACTTTCATTGACTGTTTGCTATGTTCAGAATTATTTTCTTTCTCATCCCTGTCTCCTGGCATCTCTGGCTTCCTTCAAGTGCTAGCTAAAATGCTACCTCTTGCAAGAAACCTTTCTTGATTGCCTAATAGTAGTACTTTCTTTCCATGGATTGTCTCTAATTTATCATATATATTATATATATGTGTATATATCTTGTATCTGTTTTCCATGAGTTTCTTGAGGGCAGGGAATGAGTGTTTACCTTTCTTTGCCTCTCTAGTGCTCAGCACTGTTCTGGACATAAGGCAGATTCGTAGTTAATGTGTGTTGGTTTGGCTTGACTTAGAAAGGGCCTTAGAATATAGAATATCAGAGCTGGAAGGGATCTTAGAACTTAGAATATCAGGAATGGAAGGGGACTTAAAACTTAAAGGAACATTAGCACTTTTCTAATCCAATTTCCTCAGGCCTGCAAACCCTTCTTGCTATTAATCAAATGCAGAAACAAATCTAATCCTAGCAGGCAGTCATCATTTCTAACTAGATCTACCCAGCCCAGGATCTAGAGTGACATCTGGTAATAGGGGTAGTGTAATGCATGGCCTAAAGGGAAACACAGGGATGATGGAGGGAGAGGGGGAAGAAATGGTTCTTTCCCTCTCTTTCCTTTGCCGGGAAGGTAACCAAGTCTCGTCTCCCTGAGAGAGGGAGTATGTCTCCTCAGAGAATGGTTCTGAGAGATAGAGGATCAGAACTAGAGGGGAAAGCTTTGGTAAGATGATACACTGCCCCCTTTTGGTCCCAGCTATTCTTGAGAGGCAGGATGGACTTTTCTGCCTCTGGATCCTTCAGGTACACCAACTGCTCCTTCCCCACCACCACCACCACCACCACCAGGATCATGGGTTACTCCACAGCCCAGGAGAGATGGTTGCTCCTTGGGTCTGGTTATTTGGATCACTGGGATCCTGGGCTAACCCTCCCTTTTGGGGAGAGGTGTGGTCCTCCCCAAAATCTTCTGCCTCCTTTTCCTAATATCAGAAACTAGCCACACCTAATTCTAAAGTAGTAGACAATTTATTTGGGTTCACACAGGGAAGGAGAGGTAAGGGTGTCAGGCAAGGGAAGTGGGTGAGCAGGAAGCCCTATTGACTTGTCCTCTCTGGCAGACTGCCCCCCACCCCAAGGTCTTCGGGTTCAAGGCTCTCAGCCTTGATCCCTCTTCCAGCCAGCTGCTGGTTTGGACCCTACTCCTGAGCTAACTAGCTTGAGTACTGGAGTCCAGGAACAAGTTAGGGAGAGAGATGGAGAATGAGATCCTTGAAAAGGGGATCTCAGCTTTCTTCAAGTCCCTTGTCCACAATATTCATGATGGCTCTGTGCTGTTGTTGAGAGCTGAGTGAGAGTTATCTAGGGGTTCACAGGGAAACAATTGATCTCCAGAAAGATCTTCCTAGCTTCCAAGCTTCCAAGCTTCTTCCTAGCCCGAGAGAACTGCTTCTTCTCTCTGGTTCCTAGCTGGAAGTGAGGTGAAGAGAGTGATCAGTTGAAGTTTTCCCCAGCTTCAGGTTCTCTCCTGGAACTTCTCGGGTTTTTTTCTTCTTCTTGCACCTCCCCCGCTCTCTCTCTGCATCTGATTTCTGTCTGAAATTGCTCCTTGCACAAATTGGATTATCCTCTCTTACAAATCTCCCTTTTCATCTTGTGCGTTTTTGTCACCCTGACAACGCACTGGCGTTAGACAAGTTACTTACCATTGGTTTTCTTATCATCACTAGGTTTATATCTATCTATGCTATATTTTGCCTCCCACCCCCAAAGCAAAAAATCTCTTTTCCCTCAACTATATCTTACTCTTAAACTTAGTTGACTAAGTCTATTCTAAGACCAGGTTTTTGGAAAAAGATTCAAGGTAGGTGTGTTTTTGTTACAAGGGACTGATACAACTGACTAACATATTTTTGGACTAACAATGATTTAAAACTATTTGGTAACAATATCTTAATGATCTTTAAACTATGGTAACATTTTTTCTAACTCCTTATACTATCTTATATTTTTCTTAAGTCCTTCAGCTATTGCAAATACTTCAATTTCTTACCATCATCCTATTTCATCTTGTTCTGTCCCCATCACTGGCTCCTTAAAAGTTGAACTTCCCTTGTCAGTCCTCACTGCCCTGTCCCTGATCTTGTTAAGAGTGTTAGTTTGATTCCCAAGTCTATGTGGTGTTAGTAAGTCTCTTAATTTGAGATTTACATCATGTACATATAGGTTATCCTGTACAGTAGTTATATATGGTACATATATATTACATATATACAAGAGTTCTACTTTGGAGACAACCAGACAAAGAGGTTCTTTCACTCCTTTTCCATCTATTTGAGTCCTGCAAGAACTTTATGTACACGTTTTCCATTTTTTATTGTTACAGGTCCTGCTTATTTATGACAAGACCCCTAAGTCATTGTGTGTTTAATGGTTATGTACTAAATATGTTGTGTGGCATGTACATACTTACTCCAAGTTGATATATGTTCTCTTCATGTGTTGTCTGATGTGGTCTATCTTCATTCTTTCCTGGAGTTGTGTGCGGATTGGATGTATGTCCCTAATATGATGTTAATATATTTATGGCACACCATCTTACGTGATCTGTCCCATGGAGATCTTTGTTCCAAGATAGTTCATGGGTTAAAGTTCTTTATCTGTCCATTATAGTTCCTTTTGAACTCTTATGTTGGTCCTGGAAGGATTCTTTCATTTCATTTCTTTTTTTTTTTAATTTTATAATATTTTATTTTATCATTTCCAAGCATTATTCATTAAAGACAAAGATCATTTTCTTTTCCTCCCCCCACCCCCCATAGCCAATGTGTGATTCCACTGGGTATCACATGTGTTCTTGATTTGAACCCATTGCCATGTTGTTGATATTTGCATTAGAGTGTTTGTTTAGAGTCTCTCCTCTGTCATGTCCCCTCAACCACTATAGTCAGGCAGTTGCTTTTCCTCGGTGTTTCTACTCCCACAGTTTATCCTCTGCTTATGAATAGTGTTTTTTCTCCTAGATCCCTGCAGATTGTTCAGGGACATTACACCGCCACTAATGGAGAAGTCCATTACGTTTGATTATACCACAGTGTATTAGTCTCTGTGTACAATGTTCTCCTGGTTCTGCTCCTCTCGCTCTGCATCATTTCCTGGAGGTTGTTCCAGTCTCCATGGAATTCCTCCACTTTATTATTTCTTTTAGCACAATAGTATTCCATCACCAACATATACCACAATTTGTTCAGCCATTCCCCAATTGATGGGCATCCCCTCGTTTTCCAGTTTTTGGCCACCACAAAGAGCATAGCTATGAATATACTTGTACAAGTCTTTTTGTCCATTATCTCTTTGGGGTACAGACCCAGCAGTGCTATGGCTGGATCAAAGGGTAGACATTCTTTTGTCGCCCTTTGGGCATAGTTCCAAATTGCCCTCCAGAATGGTTGGATCAGTTCACAACTCCACCAGCAATGAATTAATGTCCCTACTTTGCCACATCCCCTCCAGCATTCATTACTTTCCTTTGCATTCATGTTAGCCAATCTGCTAGGTGTGAGGTGATACCTCAGAGTTGTTTTGATTTGCATCTCTCTGATTATAAGAGATGTAGAACACTTCTTCATGTGCTTGTTAATAGTTTTGATTTCTTTATCTGAGAACTGCCTATCCATGTCCCTTGCGATTCTTTCATTTCTTGATCTTATGTTGAACTCTTCCTCTGTGCAGGAAACATGATTCGCTGTCGTATTCCCTCAATTATAGCTTTCTTTCTCTTTGTACTGGAACATGTGTGTGTGTTTGATTTGTGTCCAATCAGGTGAGTGGGGGGTGTGTAAGAATGGTTGAGATTGTGTAAGTGTGGGGGAGAATGTGTGCAGTTTTTTTTTCTATTGTACTAGGGTTTTTTGATTGTGTGTGGTAGATTTCTTGTCATACACAGAGTGAGAGAGTAATGGGTTTTTCTCCTTTTCAGTTTATAAATTATTCCTTCTGTTATTGTTTATGTCTCAGCATCACTTTGATCTGGGCTATCCGTAGCTTGTGTTTCCCTATTCCTGTCGATTTCACTCTGAGTCCTTATATCTTGTGTGTGATCTCGGGTATTTTCTGAAGTTGTTCCATTTGGGATAGTTGAGGCGTTTTGGCATTTAACATGTGATGCATGATGCCACAGGTCTTTCCCTATGATTTTGATCGAGGTAGGTGTTGTGAGTGCAATCTAGAATGGTCCATTCCATTTTGGATCTGCCACTGTATTTCTTGCAAAGTTTTTTACATATGTCATGTCTCGGGGGTACATTACATCAGGTAATAGGGGCAGGCTCTGTCTGTTAAATTTGCTAGAGTACATACAGACTCACAAGTTAGTTAAGCTTAGGAGCAATATGGACTTGGAGAATATCTTCGTCTGAAGGGACCAATGTATTTAATTAATCTAGTCCTCTCATTTTGCAGCTGTGTAATTGAGATCCAGAAAAGAAAAGGGAATTACCCAAAGTCACACAGTTAAGTCAGTGGAAGAGTGAGGACCCCAACTCGGACATCATGATTCTCAATCCTTCATATCTCATTGACATATACTCTAGATTGATTTTGTAATGAGAATTTTAAATTTAGTTTTCTTTTATTAATTTTTATTACTTGGGCTTCCAGGCCATTTCTCTGGCAACTTTTGGTTAACCAAAAGCCTATCTTCTATTAATATTAACCTCATCTAGTTGAAACTTGCTTCATGGGATGTGAAAATTTACTTAGGACCTCAAATATTTCTTAGATAGGGAACCAGAGAAAGAATCTCACTATACCTGACTCCTTGGCAACATGTAATCTTCCCCCTCAGATGGTCTATTAGTGAACCCTCTAAATGTAGTTTACTCAGTAACCTGACTTAGTTTGCCTAAAAAATCTATTTCACTAGAGTTGTTTATGTGAGATTAGGACTCTATCTTTGTTCAATTTTTATGATACTAAATGAAGCATAAGATTAGAGATTTGTCTTTTCTTAAATTTTTATGGCTTAAGAGAAATGTATAAGATTATAATATATAAAATAATTATTTCTGTCATTCTGATGTAATTTTGCCTATTAGAGGCCTAATTAGAATTCTAGTGACTTGTAAGGCTTATTTTTTCCTCTGAGACCTAACCCTATGCTTCAGCGAAACAATAAAAGCTAGGTATTTCCTACTATAATTTCTACATTGTTGTAAATATATATTTGGCAGCAGCTATATGAATTCAGAGAGGATATATTTCTCCCTTAACAAATTCTCTTCTCTCCTCCCCTTCCTCTTTTTTCTCTCCAAATAAATATTAACCTTTATGAACCCCTAGAAAAATGAAGCAATGGGCTGGCATATTAGCTCCCTCCCAGAATTATTGTTAGAATCAATAGCCAAAGCTCATATTTCCATAGCACCTCAAAGTTCACAAAATATTTGCCTGATAACAACACTGTGGAGAAAGGAGCATAGGTGTTATTATCACTCTTTAATAGATGAGGAAACTGAGGCTCAGAGAGGTTATATACCTTGCCCAGGGTCATAAATAATATTTATAAAATGGCATTTAGAGAGTACTAAAAGGCTTGGAAAATGCTTTACAAATATTATCTCATTTTATCTTTGCTGCAACCCTGGAAGGTAGGTGCTATTATTATCTTTATTTTACAGATAAAGAAACAGAGGCTGGCAGTGATTAAATGACTTACCCAGGATCGCTTAACTGGTAAGTGTCTGAGGCCAAATTTGAATTCAGGTATTCCTGACTTCAGACCTAAGGCTCTATCTACTATGTCACTTAACTGCTTCTGAAAGCTAGTAATAAAACTAATAATCAGCTACAATAGGATTTGAACCCAGTTCTCTTAGCTCCAAGTCTAATAAACCACACCCTGATTCAGTAACTTTAAAGCAGCAGAGAAATAGAATTTGTCATTATCATTTTTATTATATAATTACTTTTTAAAAATTACCCTTACCTTCCATCTTAGAATCAAGATTGGTTCCAATTCAGAAGAGTGGTAAGGGCTAGGCAATGGGGCTTAAGTGACTTGCCCAGAGTCACATAGCTAGGAAGTGTCTGAGGTTAAATTTGAACCCAGGACCTCCCATCTTTAGACATGGCTCTCAATCCACTGAGCCTTCTGGATGCCCCCACATTTAGTATTAACACCACGGGGATATGAGTTTTGGCTATTGTGGCAGGGTGCCAACAGCAGATGTGAGTTTTCCCCTTCCACCCTCGTCTGTGTTCATCGCTTTCTTGAGGCTTCTTTCTGAGCCTCAGAATAATTTACATGTTTTGGCTCCAGTTAGAGGGACAGGATTATGGGAGATGGAAAGGTGGAATAGAAAGCCATCTGTTTTTCCCCAATCCCAAAAGGGCTCAGATGAAAATGCCAACTGAGGGGGATGGGACTCTTTGCTTGAGGACTGAAATTAGGAACGAGAATGGAATTCAGTCCCTCTGCCTTGAGACTCAGGAGGCTGGATAAGAGCAAGCTGGTGAAATGGTTGAGAAAGGAAACCTCAATTGCCACCACCGGAGCACTTTGCATTGAAGGAGGAACTATGGGAGCCAGACTAAGAAAAGAACTGGAAGTGTGTCAGCATGCCTGGACAAATGTTGGCCTCAGCCAGCATAGAGTAGGAGAAATATAATTCTTCCTCTGGTGGAAAAGAGGAGACAGAGAGAAGAAGCAATGATGGTGGCAGTGATCCCGTGAAAGACACTGTCTATTGGTCAATAAACATTTATTGCTAAGCATTGGGGATGCAAAGAGGAATAGGGGGAGACATGCCTACATGCAGACAAGTATATACAGAATGAGTTCAAATTAACAAAGAGAAGGCACTTGATGTAAGGGAGATCAGGAAAGAGCTCTTTGGAAGATGGGATTTTAACCTGGGTTTAAAAGAAGCCAAGAGGTAAAGACAGAGAGAGTGCAGTCCAGGAATGGGGGACAGTAAGTGAAAATGCCTGGAGGTAGGAGATTGTAAAAATTAAAATTAATATACAATAATTTCAAATATTATATTTTATAAGATTTATTAATAATCATTAGAAACAAAGGAATAAAAAGGTAACAAAATAAAACCATGTGCCCATGGCTAATTGACTTGCTCAAATAGCTCACTCCACTAATGTCCCAACCCAGGAAGGAAAGAGCAGCTAGCCATGGAAGACCACCCTATTTATCCCCCATCTACATCAGCACATAATGACAGGAAGTCAGTGGTCTCCTGGGAAATGTAGTTCAAAGGCACAAGATTTCCAGTTACACAAGATGGAGCATCTACTATGTCACAATTTGAATCCTGGTCTTTTCACTCTGAATCCAATATACATTCATCTACTTCAGCCAACTTCAAAGCAGCACTAAAATAGAATTTGTCACCACCATGATCATGATTATATCCCAAATATTCATGCAATGGGGATGTGGTTTTATTGTCAGAGTTTTTGCTGAGTGGGAAAAGCAGGTAACAGCAATAAGACTGTTGAGTGTCATGGGGTGGGGAATGGGGTTGTAAAGTGTGAGAGGGAGTGAAGAATGGTGACTGCTAAACAGAGGGTTTTCCAAGTGGATTTGGAGGTGATGGGGAATTTTATTGAGCGGGTAGGGAATGGCACGATCAGAAAAACTTAGGAATATCATTTTGATGGCTGAGTGGAGAATGGATTGGAGCAAAGCCAAGAGACCAACCATCCGGCTACTGCTATGGCATGAGGTGAGGAGGGCTAAGCCAGGAGGGGGACAGTGCCAGAGGAGATTGGGGGGGGGGGGGATATGCAAGAGAGGTGAGGAAGATAAAAATGGCCAGGCCATGGCAACAGACTGGATATGGGGGGAGGCAGCAGGAGAGACAGAGGAGAGCCGAGGTGGCTTCCTGTCATATTGTTTAATTACTTAGACTATGGGGAGAAGGGGGAGGTTTATAGTTGCTATTTTGTCTTAGTAGACCAAAATGCACCCGAAAAGAGCTCCCTCAGCATACAAGGATTTCTGATTATTTGTGTTAAATGAAGCATAAAGCAAAGAATTGTAGACACATTGGAGTGAAAAAGGTGGACAAAAAGGGAAGGAGGGAAGGCGATAAGTGGTACTGAGTTCCTACCTGGCTTGTAGATGTTGAAATTGTACTTGGGGCAGCTAGATGGCACAGTGGATAGAGGACCAGGCCTAGAGTTAAGAGGACCTTGGTTCAAATCTGGCCTCAGACACTTCCTAGCTGTGTGACCCTGGTCAAGTCACTTAATCCATTTGCCTGGCCTTTGACCATCTGTCTTAGAGTTGTTGCTAAAACAGAAAGTAAGGGTTTAAGAAAAGAAAAAGAAATTATATGTGCAATGGCTCTTGGGATTACCCTTATGAGGCAAGGGACTTGATCTAGTGTATTGTCATGACAAACCTTATGATAGGGAAGCAAATGGGAGTCATCGGTAGATTCTCTTGTTGCTTTTGCTAAGGATTCAAATAGAAATCTTTTCTGGGCACATTATTGCCTTTAATAAAACTGTTTTGTATTTAATGTCATTACCAACATCTTGAATACTTGTTGGGGAACTGGGGGTCCTTTTGAGGAAAGTAAAACAAGTCAGATTTTCCCAGAGGAAATGTTAGCTGGGGACACAAGCCATTAAGATTATTATGGAGGGGGCAGCTGGGTGGTTCATTGGAATGAGAGCCAGGCCTAGAGACAGAAGGTCTTATGTTCAAATCTGGCTTCAGATAATTCCTAGTAGTATGACCCTGGAAAAGTCACTTAACTCATTGCCTAGCCCTTGGCAGTTCGATGCAGTATTGATTCTAAACATTTTTATTTTATTTTTTAAAATATTTTTCCATGTTTACAAGATTCATTTTCTTTCCTTTTCCTCTTCCCTCCCCACTCCCAGAGCCAAGAAGCAATTCTACTGGGTTGTACAAATGTACAATATTGATTCTAAAATGGAAAATAAGAGTTTTTTAAAAAGTTATTATGAAGAGGACATTAAGACTATACTCAAGACTATCATGTCCAAGGACAGGGCCTAACACTTGAATTATGTTATTAGCTTTGTCCTTTTGCATGGCAAAAGGAAGATCATTTTCTGGAATGACTTCATATTTCCACCCATGATTTTAGGAGTGTCCCACCTAATAGGCAGCAATAATAATTGGTGTCTGTATTGTACTTTGTGGTTTCAAAATGCTTTGAATACGTCATCTCATTTTATAGATTTGGAAATGGAACCTCAGAGACACAGCTGAGAGGCAAATTGATTTGGTATAAAATGAATCCCTCATCATTGAGATGACTGTTTTTAGGGGAAACACATAGAAGGGAATCCTTTCCAGGTATAGATTAATCCCCCTCCAGGTATTAGATTCTAGCCAAACCTAGAAGTCATTTCAGCCTTTATAGTCTACCAAAGTCACAGAACTAGAACTCAAATTCAGGTCTTTGGATTTCAAATAGGAAGATCTTCCTAGCTTATGGCTTTCCGTCTTGTTTAATTGGGCTGGGGATCTGGGGAGGAGGGGAGTCTTGTTCTTGCTGGTTTTGTCTTAGTAGATCACAATGCACTCTTAAAAGAGTTCCTTCAACGTGCATAAAGATTCTTCAGTGATTTCTGATTATTCTTATGAAGAAAAGCTGAAGAAAAAGAGATATAGGCTTATCATTACGTCCATCACTGTCGGGGACATTGTCCTTTTGGGGGCCCAAATGGGAGAAGGATTCCTTGTAGGTGGCGAGATCCTCCAAACATATCTGTTTGTGAATGATATTGGTGCTTTCGCATTAAATCCCAAAGTTTCCAAAGCTTCCTCAAGGAAGGAAAGAAATAAGCATTTGTTAAGTAACTATACTCTGCTAAGAACTTTTTCAAATGTTACCTCGATTGATCCTCAAAACAACCCTGAGAGGAAGGTGCCATTGTAATCCCCATTTTATAGTTGGGGAAACTCAGGCAAATAGAGGTTAAGTGACTTTCCCAGGGTCACACAGCCCAAGAGTATCTGAAGCTGAATTTGAACTCAGATTTTCCTGACTCCAGGCCCAGGACTCTAGTCAATTCTCCTACTTAGCTGCCTCCAGGTGAGATCCATGATTACACCAAAGAGATTGGCCTAACGACCATAGGATGATCGAAGGAGAACTGGAAAGGACTTTAGAAGCCATCAAATCCAACCTCCTCATTTTACAGACAAGGAAAATGAGGCTGGGCAGGTAAGATGCCTTAGGTCTGGAGCAGGACTTGAACCCAGGTCTTCAAGTCTATCACAGTCTCCATTTTCCTTAGAGGAGGTGCAAATGGGTAGAAAATGACTATTGTACAGACTGTGACATGCAGTGGGCTGGGTAGTCCATTCAGTTAGTTCCTTAGCGCACATACTTAGTACAGGTAAAACAGATGGGCAGGGAGCTGGATCCAAGAGGCAACAGAAGGAAGAAAGTAGGCTGGATTATATTTGAGAGATATCACAGTGCTTTTAATTATGTTAGGCAACCCCTCTGCCAATCTTCTGACGATAACAATAATAGCTAGCATTTAGAGAGGACTTTCAGGCTTGTTATATATACACACACATATAGATAGATGGATGGATGGATAGATATGGCCTCATTTAATCCTCACAACAGCCCTGAGAAGTACAGTAAGTGCTATCATTATCCTCATTTTTACTCAGGAAGAATCAAAGACCAAGAGAGGTTACTATGTTCAGCTAGTAACTGAGAAGGATTTGAACTCAGGTCTTCCTGACTCTAGGTCCAATGCTTAAAAAAGAAGACCCTCTATTTTTAACAATAGTATTCTTCCAAATGATTCTGTATAGCAATAACCCTACAATGCCATAGTCTCTGAGGAATCTGAATTACAGGGAACCCAAAGAAGAATGGACAAATACTTGGTGGTAGTAAGTAGGCTACAGTATATTTCTAAGGATGACCTATCCTCAGGAAGCAGCATAAGGCAAATAATAAGGAAATGTATCATTAGGAAAGGATGTAGGCTGAGGATATAGCAAAAGCAAAGGCCAGCAAATGGACTGGTAACCCACAGGTACCCATTTTTGTAAACCCTTACTTTCTGTCTTAGTGACAATTCTAAGACAGAAGGGCAAGGGTGAAGCAAATGGGGTTAAGTGACTTGCCCAGGGTCACACAGCTAGGAGGTGTTATAGGTATCCATTTAATGTAAAACAACTCAGAGGATTCTTAGTCTAAAGTCTGTCAACTTAAAAAAAACCATTTTGATAAGTGTATTTCAGAATAATCAAACTCCTTTGTAATCTTATGGTTTTTATCTTATCTATTAAAAATATGATCCTCAAAAGGACCCAAAGGCTTCACCAGACTACCAGCAGAATCCATGAAACAAAAAAGGTTAAGGATTCCTGGGCTAAAGGAAGGATCTCAGAACATTGGATCAATCCCAGATGAGAAGGTGGGCATGGGCTTGGTATGTAAAAAATAGAGAGAATACTCATATCAGTTATGTCACAGATCTTCTGAATTATTGAGGCATTTGTTGAGTTATTTCTCAGACATGTCCAATTCTTCATGATCTCACTTGGCGTTTTCTTGGTAAAGATATTAGAGTGGTTTTCCATTTCCTTCTCTAGCTCATTTTACAGATGAAAAACTGAGGCAATTAGAGTTAAGTAACTTGCTCAGGGTGACATTACAAATAAATATCTGAGGCAGGATTTGAACTCGGGAAGATGTGCTTTCCTAATTTCAGGTCTGACACTCTGAGTGTGTTTCCTAGCTGCCCAGTTGAAGCATAACTGTTGCTTTGTTTCTCTCTAGGTCAGTATTTCTCATGGTACAGAATCTCCAACACCCTGGGTAGAAGAGGGGCAAATAAGGCAACTCTTGGGAGACACTGCATCTAAGACAGGAGATTTGCAAAACCTTTTATTTTAACCCTTACTTTCTGCCTTAGGATCAATACCATGTGTTCTTTCCAAGAGTAATAAGGGCTAGCCCAGTGATGGCAAAACTATGGCATGGGTACAAAAGATGGCACACAGAACACCCTCTCACCATCACCCCCTCCAGTTTGTTACTAGAAAGGCAGATGGACTCAAGATATGCTGCTCCCCTCCCCTTCTCCACTGTGCCCAAAAACATTTTTTCACATCCCCCATCCCTCTGTCCAGCAGCCAATGAGAACGCACAGAGGGTAAGGTGGGCAGATCATAGGCAGCAGAACTGGAGGGGAGCAGAGCACTCAGGCCACTCTCCTTCCCCTCTCTACACTTGCTGAGGACATTCCTCACTTCACCCATCCTTCTGCCCAGCAACCCAATGGGAGTGCTTCCTCTCTCCCCTGTGTAGGATGAGGGGGGTGAAGGGCATACTCAGCATGTGGTAGGGGAATTTGGTCTGAGGGCTGGGGAGAGAGCATCTCTAAAAGGTTTGTCATCATCTAGTCCATGGGGGTTAAGTGATTGGCCCAAGGTCACACAGCTAGGAAGTGTCTGAGGTCACATTTGAATCCAGGACCTCCCTTCTCTAGGCCTGACTCAGTCCACTGAGTCACCTCACTGTCCCTGGCAAAACCATCTTAAGTCAAACCCCTTTACCCCCCAACTCTATAAGAATCTCCTTCAATGTCCTTGTTACTCCAATCCACACAAGTTCATGAAGGTCAGTTATATCTATAGGACCCTCACAATGGAGCTGGCAAGTTGAGCTTTCTCTTTATTTGTCAGAGGAAAATCCACTTCTATTCTCTCCCCTCCAATAACATGTAAATGCAGGTGGAAATCTGATCCTAATGGCCATCATGGCCAGGCGTGAGCATCATAAACAAGAGTTTTGGCATTGCTAACAGGAGAAGGAAGAACTATTGTGTGAACTTGTTAGAAATGTAGAAAAGGAGAGGAATGTTTCTTGGACTCATAGGGACAGAGAATATCAGAGGGATCACTGGAACATTGATTGAGAGCTGGAAGGAGCTTGTAAAGGTCATCTAGTCTGACCTCTTCATTTTTTAAAAACTGCCTTAGTACCCTAAGAGAGAAAAGCCAAAATAGCTAGGCAATGGGATTTAAGTGCCCAGAGTCAACAACTAGGAAGTGTTTAAGGCCACATTTGAACCCAGGTCTTCCTGACTCCAGGCCTGGTACTCTATCTACTACACTACCAGCTGCCTCTAGTCCCTTCATTTTATTTATTTTTTAATATTTTATTTTCCCAATTACACATAATAACAATTTTCAACATTTCTTTTCTGAAATTATAAGATCCAAACTGTCTCCCTCCCTTCCTTCCTCTCCCTCCCTCCCTACTCCCAGAAAGGACAAACAATTTGATCTCCTAACTCCTTCATTTTAAACAAAGGTAAAGTGAGTTGCCCAGGATCACAGATGTAGTAAATAGATGAGCCATGCCTTGAATCCAATTTTCTGACTCTCAATTCTAAACTGTGCCACCATAAAAGAAATCCTCTTGTCCATTCCCAAGGAGATCAGGGGGAAAGGAAAAGAGATTATATTTTCTAAAATAGTAATAATGGCAGCTCTCTTTGTAATGGCAAAAAACTGGAAACTAGGGTGATGCCCATCATTTGGGAAATGGCAGAACAAACTGTGGTACGTGATTATGATAGAATACTACTTAGAGGTAAGAAATTATGTATATCGTATATTTAGATAATGCCTTCTCTAGTACTGAGAAGGGAGGGAGGGAATTTTAATGTAATACAACAAATTCTTTCAATAAAACATTTTAAATAAACACACAGAAATCATCTTGTCCAATTCTTTCATTTGTAGATGGGGAAATTGAGATCCTAAGAGGTTATAAGACCTAGGTGGGTAGTGAATTGAGCACTAGACTTGGAGTCAGGAAGACCAGAGTTCCAATCCTGCCTGGGACATTTACTAGCTGAATTAATTTGGATATGTTACTTGCCTTTTCTCAGCCTCAGTTTCCTCAACTATAAAATGCAAATAATAATGGCACCTACATTACAGGGTTGTTGTGAGGATCAAATGGGATGTCATTTATAAAGAATTTTGAAAATGTAAGTTCTCCTTAGTACTTCCCCTTTCCAACTGTAGAATTTGGTAAAACTCCCAGATGCCCATTTGCAGGCAGCTACTGCAATGATTTTGGTCATGTACCTTGAAAGAAGTGTCAGAAGCACTGAGGAAAAGATTGGTGAAGGGAGGGAGTCATCTATGTGTTTTATTCTACTACAAAAGACCTGTATCTAAGTCAATGGATACTATGACTACAGCAACATAAACCAAAGAAGGATAAAATGCAATTGGCCATCATGGAGCTACAAAGACCAAGCTCAGCCAGGGAGGAGAGGTGGGGGATTCTGAGTGTGGAATGTTGCCTTTGTTTTCAGACACAGTTAATAAGTGGCTGGCTTTGTTAAATTGGGCTTTTTCTTTAATCTTTGTTGCAAGGGATGACTTTCTAAGAGGGATATATTTAGAAATGAATATAATGTAAAAACAAAAGGCATCTATAAAACAAACAACAAAACAACACACACACACACACACACACACACACACACAGAGCCTCCTGCTGGCTGCCCAGGAATGTGGATGCCATCCATCCTCTGACTCTCAGGAGCCCACAGGAGAATCCCCTAATGAGAGGAAACATCAGAAACCTTTAGGGAGGCTGTTAACAATTTAGCACTTCTGGGTCAGGTGGGAATGTTCATTTCACTCACAGAAGAGAACAGGGCCATCTCAGAAGGATTAAGCTGTAGGTTAATCACTCCTAGATCCAGCTGAGAGGGATGCTGCTAGCTGGCAGGAAGCTTTGAAAAAACAAAACAAAACAAAACACGTTCTTGCATACCATTTTATTTGGTGTCTCAGGTCGGCAAGGTAGGGATTATCATTTCCATCTTGCAGTTGAAAAACTGAGGCTCCAAATGGTTTAAGCTTAGTGATTGTTGAAGCTGGAACTCCAACCCAGATTTCTTGGTTCTATGTCCTTGAGTCTTTCCATTCTTGCCAATATGTGTATGTCTCAATAGGAAACTAGAAAGAAAAAATGTAGGAGGGAGCAGCTAGGTGGATCAGTGGATAGAGAGCCAGGTGTGGAAATAGGAGGTCCTATATACAAAAATGACCTCAGACACGTCCTAGATGTGTGACCCTGGACAAGTCACTTAACCTTAGTCCTCTAGCCCTTAGCACTTTTCTGCCATGGAATCAATACTAAATATCAATTCCAAGACAGAGGGTAAGGATTTTTTTAATGTAGGTGTTTCTTAATTAATATGATAGATTTATTCCATTAAATCCATAAAAAACATTTATTAAACACTGACTATATGCCAGCCACTTTTGGGTGCTATGGATACAAAACCAAAAGTAAATAGTCCTTGCCTTCAAGGAACTTACATTCTTTGATCAAAGAAGAAACCAGTGATCAAAGAAGATAACAGTAAAAGAAAATGATACATGTTATAGGAAATGTGGAAAAATTGGGACACTAATGCATTGTTGGTGGAGTTGTGAACGGATCCAGCCATTCTGGAGAGCAATTTTCAACTATGCCCAAAGGGCTATAAAACTGTACATACTCTTTGATCCTATAATACCACTACTAGGTCTGAGTACCAAAGAGATAATTAAAAAGGGGAAAGGACCTATTTGCACAAAAATATTCATAGCAGCTTTTTGTGTTGGCAAAGAATTAGAAATTGAGGGGATGTCTATCAATTGGAGAATAACAGAACAGATGGTGGCATATGTTGGTGATAGAATACTATTGTACTATAAGAAACAATGAGCAAGATGATTTCAGAAAAAGCTGGAAAGATCTACATGAACTCCTGCAGAGCAAAATAAGCAGAAACAGGAGAATGTTGTACACAGTTACAGCAATATTGTATGATGATCAACTGTGAAAGACTTAGCGACTCTTAGTTATATAATAATCCAGGACAAATCTGAAGAATTTATGACAAAGAATGCCATCCACCTCTAGAGAAAGAACTGTTGGAATTAGATGCAGATCAAATTACATTATCATTTGCATTAGCTTATTTACGGTTTTATTTTGGGGGTTTGGTTTTATATGAGTATTATCTTACAACAATGACCTTTTTACACAATAATAAATATATTATTCAGATCAAATTGCTTAATTGCTATGAGGAAGGAGGGAAGGGTGGGAAGGGCACAAATTGAATCTTACAATTCTGGAAAAGTGTGTTGAAAAATGTTACATATAATTGGGAAAATTTAAAAAGTAAAACTAAACAAAAAAACATGCTTTGAAAGCTCAGGTATAACCTACAATATACCATTTATTGCTTCAGGGAGAGAAGGAGGCCAGAGAATCTGAATTGTGAAATGCTAGAAAACATTGTAAAAAAATTGTTTCTATGTGTAATTGAAAAATAAAAGAACGTTAAAGGAATAAAAAGAAAAAAATAAGAAAACTATTACATGTAATTGGGAAAATAAAATATCTCTAAATTTAAAAAAAGAAGTGGAGAAAGAGCATCTCTGGTATGGGAAAAGCAAAAGATAGGAGATTGAATGTCATAGGTGAGAAAAAGCAAATAAAATCATGGTGGCTGAACTAAAGGGTACATGGAAGGGAGGCTGGGTTGTGAAGAGCTTTAAATGTCAAACAGCAGATTTTATATTTGATCCTAGAGTCACCAGATTTTATTAAGTGGTGGAGTGGGGTGTTATGGTCAGATCTATGCTTTTAGAGAAATGAAATCACTTTATGTTAGATTGTATTTTGAATTAAATGCAAGAATTAAATCCTCTAGATACAGCATGGGCTAGTGAAAAGGGTTTAGGAGTGGGTGTCCATACCCCCAGACTATATTAGTGGTTATATCATTGATTCTATGACCATAGGGGAGGGTGATATAGTAGCATAGCCAGAAGAGGACTAGAAAGGATGGTCAGGTTAGGGATTCAGAGTTGGATAAATATTTTGGGCCATTTGAAGTAATCACTAATATAACACAGCCCTAAAGCCTGAAGTAGCTCATCTCTTCCAGAACATAGTCTCTGGAGACCTTAGGAGGTGTAACAATTAAAATAGTGGAGTTATAAACTGTTACAGATAAAAGAGTGATTGGCTTAAATTGTGACCACAGAAATATGGTTTCAAGAGTGTGTTGTTTTAAAATCAAAATATAAAGTGGTCGCCAGGGAAAACTTCCCAAATATGAAATATGCCCAAGTCAGCTGGGTTTTATAGAGATTTTAATTAATACAAATGAGGAATTAAAGAAAGGGGGAGAGAGAAAATAAGGAAATAATGAGAAAAGGGCTAGATCAGCCTAGGCCAGCCTAGGCTGAAAGCCCTAAGAGAGAGAGATCAGTCAGTCTTTTATCAACTCACCACAAGATCTGTCCAAAGCAAGATTTTAGTGTTCAGAGAGACACCAGTTCAGCTTCAGCTAGCTCAAACAAGTTCGGCCAGCTGCCTCCTCCAATTCAGCTTTTCCCAGCTGAATGCTCCTTGGAGCCCTTTCTGAGCTCCTTTTTAAAGCAAATTTTCTCCTATGTCACCTCCCCTAAGTTCTTACATCTACCAATCACAGTAGACGTTTTCCAAAGGACAGCCCATTCTGAATTCACACCTGAGTAGACTAAACTTTTGAGTAATTCACACCTGAGTAGACTAAAATCTCTGAGTAAGTTCTCACCTCTTTGCCCCCTGTAAGTTTACAAGTTGCCTGACTTTTATAGGTACTTAGCACCCTTTTGTATTAGATCTAAAAATAGGCCCAGCTTAAGGGTTTTTTGCCTTATTATAAGTATGGGTTAAGTACTTTTCATTGTTCAGTAAAGAGTTTACAACTTTATCTTCCCCTAAAGTATGCTTAAGTATGGGTGGAGTAGATTCCCACATTCCTGATCAAGTAACTTCATTGTTTAAAATGGGGAATAGTCTTAACCAAATCTTATGAAGTAGGGTCTGAGAATTTTTAAGATTCACAGAGGGGCCAGAGACAATGGTCTTTGAGGTTTGTTCAGCTCTGAAAAAACCTCTAATTTAATTAGCCTTGTATGGTACCTGCAGGAAGGTGACATGGGTAGTGATTGGATTCCCAGAATCCAATGAAAACCAGTAATGGAACAATCATAGGAAAAGAGCGTATTGATGTGGAAATCAGAAAACCAGGATTTTCCTTCTTTGGCCTTAGTTTCCTCCAGTGCAAAATGATGGGATGAGACTAGATTCTTCTCCAAGGTTTCTTCCATTGTCCATAATCTCATTCTAATGGCCCTTCCAACTGGGACTACTCATGACTCAAGCAGTTCATTCTGGTGGGGAGATGCCCCTTCACTAAGCAGAATCTGCTTCCCTGAAACTTCTGCATATCATAGGTGAAAAAGCATCCTACTGTGAATCCTTTTGTAAAGCAAATAAGTTCCCATTTAATGTGTCTTTTGGGTTTAGCTGTGCCTTCATTCCACTATGTAATGGATGAGAAAATGGAGTCACCCACTACATTTACTTTGAGACTAAAGAGTGAGAGAGTTGGTATGGAGCCAGAAGATGGAGAGGGGGATAGATTGATCCTTCCCTCCCTTCCCTTAGTGAAGTCAGCACAAGTTGTCTTTTGGAGGGACAGAATATGTCCCTTCAGAGACTGAGTTCATATAAAGTCAATGATTGAAGTTGACTCTCCCTCCTTGAGGGAAAAGTATAGCTTTCTTCCCCAAGCTTCAGTTCTCTTCCTGGATATTATGAGTCAGGCAATCTAATCTAAAAGGAATAATTCTTTTATTCTAAAGGGACACATAAGACAGGAAAAATTGGGTTGCTAAGTAAGGGAAGTGGGAAGTGGGAGATCCCTAAGACTATCAACTGACTCCCTCCCCAAATCCTGAGGGTTCAGGCTGTTTGCCTGACTCTCCTTGGTCAGTTGTGATCTCCGTCCTGACTTCTATTTCCCCGAGATGTAGCATGAAGTTCACAGGACAACTTTAGGGGATCGAGAAAGAAGTCTTCTTTGGGTGGATGGCTTTATAATAAAATCCCATCCATTCCTTTTATCTTCATCTGTATCCAAGGGGTTTGGGTCCACTGAGGGATGGTCACAGCTCAGGTCTATTGTCTCAGAGGTTTCTCTTAGACCACCCACTCTAGAGTTCCCAAAGAGAAGTGAGTTGATCTGGCAGTTTCTCCTCAGCCCTTCTCTGTTCCTTTTTTGGAATCTTCTGTCCTCCTTGCCCTTCCCCCACTTGAGTTGCTCTTTTTGCATGCTCGATCTATTTTCCTCTCTTACAACTATTTTCCTTAAAGAAATATTCTTCATGTATTTGTGAGGAATTTATGGAATAACAGAATCTCAGAGAGGAGGAAATAACCTCAGAGGTCACCTAATCCAACCTATATCTGAACAAGGATCTCTCTTCATAATCCAGGCAAGTGGAGGTTATTGAGCCTCTGACTAAACCCCTTTAGTGATAGAGATCAGAGTATTGCATCTACCGTCTAACTTGGGGATTCTTAACTCCACAATCCTTCCTGCCAAAGGCTCTCTGGATTGATTCCAGGAGGTCCATGAACTTGAATGGAGGGGGGACATCACTTCTTGATTTTCACTAATCTACAACTGAAATTTATCATTGCCTTCAATTATGTATATAAGTGACAAATATTCTAATAGACTTCTCCAAACTGCCAAAGGGATCTATGATACAAAAAAGGTTCAAAATACCTGTTCAAATTAATCCTTGGAACTCTTGTCTCCTCTTCAATCCATTCTCCACACCCCTGTTCAATTCCTAATTCACTGTTATTAACATCTCACTCCTCCACACAAAAACCTTTTTTCTTTTCTTTCTTTTTTTTTTCAAAAACATTTTTCAACAATTCCTTGAACAGAGCTCCTAACTCTGGCATTCAAGACTGTTCAAGGCTGTTGGTAATCTGCCTCTGATCTCTTCATCCAGCCATTTCTCTTAGTAGTTCTTCATGGAGTCTATTTCTGACAAACTGGAACACTGGTCATCCCCCATTCCCATCATGCCCTCTCCCATCTCTGGGTCTCTGCTCATGCCATACTCTATGCCATCTTCTCTCATCCTCCCCCAATTCCATCTGTTGAAACCCTACCTTTCCCTCAAGGCCCAGCTCAAATGTCATTTCCTGTAATTCATGAAGTTTTTTCACTTGGGGTGAAAATGAATTTAAGGGCCCTTCTCAATGTTCTCTTAAAGATTTTTTTGTTTATTGCAAATGAAATCAATCAATAGAAGCATTTTAATCTACACCAAAGAATGAGAAAAGATTGTGTAACCTGAAATTTGCTTGGACCTCTCCTTAGCACTTACCCAATATTCTTACTTCCCATGATCCCATACGGACCTTGGATCAGGAGAGTCTAGGATCAAATCTGTCTCTGACACTTAATAGCTGTGTGACCTGGAGCAAGGCACTTAATAACCCCAACTATAATACCAGCTCATATTTATATAGCACTTTATGAATGGCTTCAGACAACTCCCTAAGACAACTACTAAATTATAGACTTGTTGGCATGGGGATATATTAGACTGCCAGTGGTCTCTTTGATGGAAGGAAAGGCAGTTGGTTTCTATTGCATCCCCAGAAAGGAACAGAGAGTACCCATAAGAATTGAATTACTTCCTAAGGCAACCTCTGACATGTGAGGACAGCTTTTATTGTTAGGAAGGTTTTCCTTTTCAGAAGTGAAAATTAAAGGGTTATAAGAAGTAGGGGAAAAGAAATGGTTAATCCCAACCCTCCAGCCACTGTTCAGAACTGTCAGGCCACAGATGAGAAACTGCTCCCCAAAAGACAGCTTCCATCAGCTTGCCTGCCAGTTTCATCCAACTCTCCATAAGCCCCCAGAGAGTGAATGTTGGCCAAGCCTGCACCTAGGAGATAGTCTGACCGCACCTCTATTTCTCCCATGTAATCAGGATTTCAAAGGGCACCCGCCTAATTCCCCTCTGTTGTCCTACTTTTTTAACCCTGGGGCAGATGATTTTATGATGATTCTAGTCAATTCCATTTGAGAAGCATCTGTGATGCTGCTTCTACTGGCCAGGCACTGTGCTCGGGGTACCAAAAATAAGTAGGTCCAGACCCCCAGGAACTTCATTTTGGTGGGGGGAGCTCACATCCTACTTCTTGGTTGCAGTTCCCTTTGGATTTGGATAATCCCAAAGTCAAAAATAAAACAGACGATACACACAGTAGCTATAAGTACAGTTGCAGCTGTAGCTTCCTGTGGATAAAAGACCAATGTGCCAGCCTAGATAGTGAATTACAGCTAAGGCAGGATGGGGTTTTGCTCCAGGGTGCTGAACTTAGAGGGCACTGAAATGAGAGGGAGCTGACAGCACTTGCAGTCAGTCCAAGACCTTGAGCAGGGTGGAATGGATGGAGTTTGTTATCTAGTGAGCAATAATAATTGCTTAAAATAAAAGTCCCAGGTTGGGGTGAGTGCCTATCTAGCCCAACTCTTCCCATAATTCTCACAGGAGCCTCCCTCGGAAGAGACCTTCCAATGATGTAAACTAGAAGCCTGAATCTTTATCTCTCTTTTCTTCCCCTCCCAACTAAGGGTGTGTGGTTTGGGATATTTGCCCCAAGATAAAAAAATCCCTATTTACTGTTCTACAGGATGTAGTTTATATATCATAGTCTATCTGCCTACCTACTATCTTATATTCTATTATTCTATACTTCTGTTGCTCTACCTATCTCTTCTTTATCTTTCTGGAAAATGTGTGTTACCCATGTGAAATATGTTTGTCAGCTTGAACTATTTAAAAGTAACTCTTGGGTGAACATAGAAAGATATTTCTGGAATTTTGCCCACCCCTCTCCAGGGAGACTTAGATTCCTGTCTAGAGCAGAGCAGGAGAAAGGTTAAGATGTTAATTTGATCAAAAGTGGCCCCTGGTCAAGGAGTCTTTTTGTTTTCCTCTGAGAGAGAGGAACTGGTCTAAAATTATGTTATTAACTCCCTTCCTTATTGTATTCCTTATTTCATCAATGACTTCTGTTACTCTCTCATTCTAGAACTTAGTCCTTAGCACTTAAGGCTTCCTTGACCTAGGACCATGTTGGCAAACCTATGGTACTTGTGCTAGAGTATACCAGATAGGACTTCTCCCTTCCCCCTCTCCATGTGCACCTGAGGATATTTCTTACATGACCTACCTCTCTGTCCAGCAGCTCTGTGGGAGCACTTCCTCCCTCCCCTGACTAGAGTAAGGTGGGGGTGGGGCTTACATGTGGCATGAGGGTCACACTTTGGGTACTCGGTCTCTATAAGGTTCACCATCACTGACTTAGGAGAATATTGTACTACCCCAACAGCCTATGGAATATGCCTTTATAATGCTCATTTAACTGTCTATCATGAGTGAGTTTTTCCTGAAGCCTCTATTTTGAGAAGGCCAGAATATCTTCAGTCTTCTCTTGGCACTGTTCCTTACCTTCTCAGGTTTAAAAAAAGTCCCCTCACAAGGTAACTTCATTCTCCTCCTCAACTTCATCCTTACTTCCCAATTATTCAGCTCCCTTTTGGGTGTTTCCTTCTCCCATTAGAATGTAAACCTCCAAAAGATATAAAACTATGCATACCCTTTGAACTAGCCAAAGAGATAAAAGAAAAAGGGACATGATCCATATGTGAAAAAAAATATATCTTTAGGAAGCTCTTTTGTGGTGACAAAGAACTGGAAAAGAAAGGGATGTCCATCAAATAGGGGACAGCCAAAAAAGTTATGATTTATGTATATAATAGAATACTATTGTTCCAGAAATGATAATGGGGATGATTTCAGAAAAACATGGGAAGACTTATTTGTACTGATTCAAAGTGAAATGGGTTTTTACCAAGAGAACTATAAACACAGAAACAAAAATGTTTTTAGATATTTTTATTCATTTCATCAAATATTTCCCAATTATATGTAAAAATTTTAACTTTTTTTTTTACTTTTTGAATTCTAAATTTCTTCCTTCTCTCCTGCCCCTCTGCCCAAAGAGTTACAAATCCATTTATACATTTTGACCCAGCAATACTTCTATTTGGTTTATTTCCAGATGACTAGGGAAAAAGGAAAAAAACTCTACGTTCTAAAAGTTTTATAGTAGTTCTCTTTGCGGTGGCAAAGAACTGGAAATCAAAGGGTGTTCATCAGTTGGGGGAATGGTTGAACAAATTGTGACATATGGTTGTGATGTAATACTAGTGCATCATAAGAAATGATGATTAGGTTGCTTTTTTTTTTAAGAAAACATGGAAAGACTTACATGAAATTATGAAAAGTGAGTCAATCAGAATCAAGAGAACAGGGGGCAGCTGGGTGGCTCAGTGGATTGAGAGCCAGGCCTAGAGACAGGAGGTCCTGGGTTCAAATCTGGCCTTGGACACTTCCCAGCTGTGTGACCCTGGGCAAGTCACTTAACCCCCATTGCCTAGCCCTTACCACTCTTCTGCCTTGGAACCAATACAGAGTATTGATTCCAAGATGGAACGTAAGGATTTAAAAAAATTTTTTTTAAATAAAAAGAATCAAGAGAACATTCTATACAGTAACAGAAATATTGTTTGAAGAATGATTTATGCATGTTTACCTCCAGAGAAAGAACTGATAAATAGAAATAAGTAAGACATAATTTAATAAATACATAAATCTCTTTGTTAAACTATGCCTTCTCCAATGGGAGGAGGAGGGAGGGAGTAACTTGGGCATTTTAATGTGACAAATTAAAAAAATTTAAAGAGAAGGCAAGCAATTTGATATCAATTATACAAGTGACCTCATGCAAAACATATTTTCATATTAGCTATGTTGTGAATGTAAACTCGAGAAAATGAAAAAGTATGCCTCACTTGGCATTCAGAGTTAATCAGCTCTCTCTCGAGATGGATGGCATTTTCCATCTTGGGTCCTTTGGAATTGCAGCAGATCATTGTCTTGATCAAAGTACCTAAGTCTTTCACAGTTGATCATCCTTTCAATATTTTAACAATAAAACCAAGAAAGCTACTCTGAACAAGTTTGACTCCCATCAAATACTAGTTATACAAAAGCCCATCACAAATATTAAGTAGCAAATAAGCCTATTTAACTACACAGATAGCAAACAGAAGTTAAAGAAATTATACAGGTTAGAATAAACCGGACAAATAGAGTGAACAAACTCTATAGATGGGAGTGAGCTGAGATCTTGCCCAAGAGAAAGGTCCCCAATCATGCCTAAGGGGAAATTCCCTTAAGTCTCTAGAGGAATGTTGAGGGGCTGGCTCTCCCTATAGATCTGCCTTCCAAAGTCTGCCTTTCTTGAAGCAGGAATGACGATTGTCCCTCTTCTCTCATGTCAACTCCTTTCCTCACATGGCATGTAGCTTTGAGTCATCATTCTCTCCACTGGTTAGAATCTTTTATGCAAAATGCTCCAGGCTTGAAACTTGGTTACATTCTTAGCCCCTGTTAGATTGTGATCTTCATGAGAACAGGGATGTCATCCAAACTTGATAGTATTTCTCAATGCCTAGTAGGGAGTGGATTGAGTGCTAGAAATTGGAGTTAAGATATCAGAGTTGGACTTCCAATTCTATCACTTTCTAGTTGGCAGAAACTTTCTCTCTCTGAAACTCAGTTTCTTCATAATTGAAATTGAAAGTGCTAGTATTAGTAATCCAATTTTATAAGCAAGGAAACTGGGAACCAGAGAGGAGGCGTACCTTACCCAAGGTCACACAGCTAGGAGTGCCAGAGCCAGAACTCTAATATCTCTTTGGTTCAAAATCCAAGGCTAATTCATGTCATCCATAAGCAGAACACTGATCTCAGGACTGGAGAAGATAACAGAGAAAAGCAAGACTAAGCCTGACCCAGTGGAGCCCAGGGCAGGTTCCCAGTAGGAAACCAATTCACACAGGCAATTACGATACAAAATAGAGCATGATAAATAAAGGTGGAGTGGTACAAATGTCCAAAAAAGAAATATATCAGATACTAGCTTTGCCACCAACTGTATGAGTTTGAGAGGCAACTAGGTGGCACGGTGGATAGAGCACTAGGCTAACAATCAGGAAGATTCATCTTCCTGAGTTCAAGTCTAACCACTTCAGATACTTACTAACTGGGTGACCCTGGGCAAATCACTTAGCCCTGTTTACTTCAGTTCTTCATTTCTTAAAATGAACTGGAGGGGGCAGCTGGGTGGCTCAGTGAATTGAGAGCCAGACCTAGAGATGGTAGGTCCTAGGTTAAAATCTAACCTCAGACACTTCCTAGTTGTATGAACTCGGACAATTCACTTAAACCCCCTTGCCTAGCCCTGACTGCTCTTCTGCCTTAGAACCAATACACAGTATTGATTCTAAGAAGGAAGGTAAGGATTTAAAAATAAAATAAAATGAACTGCTTGAATACATTGATCAAAGGGATATGGTTGGGGATGTAGACTCTAAATGAACATCCTAGTGTAAACAACAACATGGAAATGGGTTCTGATTGAGGACACAAGTAATACCCAATGAAATTGCACTTCGGCTGCAGGAAGGGTAGGGACAGGGGAGGGAGGGAAATGATGTGATTCTTATAACCGAGGAATAATGTCCTAAATTGACTAAATAAACTAATTCAAATGGAAAATAAAATAAAATGAACTGGAAAAGAAAATGGCAAACCACTCTAGCATCTTTGCCAAGAAAATCCCAGATGGGATCACATAGAGTAGGACTTGTCTGGAATGTTTGAACATTTCCTGTATATGAGGTTCAGTTTCTTCTATGGTGAGTGGAAGAAGAGATAGTAAGGAGGATTCCATAGTCTCTTCTGCCACATCCGTCCACTTATCCATAGTTCACCCATCCTTCAGAAATAGTTCAACTCTTTCAAAAAATGCTTTCTTAACATCTATAATTTGGAGAGAGAGACAGAGAAAGAGAAAGAGACAGAGAGACAGAGAGAGGTTGGAGAGAGAGAGAGAGACAGAGAGACAGAGAAAGAGACAGAGAGAGAGAGAGACAGGGAGAGAGGGAGAGAGGGAGAGAGAGAGTGCAAATGGGGATAATGAAAGGAAACCTGGTCACAGGGTTGAGAGGCTCAAGGTTGGTATTTTACCGCAGACATTTATCAGCAGTCTGATCACAAGTAAGTCAGTCAGGCAGTCAATAAACATTGCACCCACCATGAGTCATGCATTGCCCTAGGTGCTGGGGATAGAAATTAAAACAAAGATAGCCTTTGCCTTCAAAGAGCCTACAGTCTAATCAGAAAGATAACACAGAAAAGGAGGCTTGAAATGGGAGGAAGTAGGAGAATGTATCCTGCACAGAACACATTGGAAAGTTCTAGGGAAGCCCAAAAGCAGTATAACTGTTGAACAATAGGGGGTCGAACTGTACTTCCAGTCATTTAACCTTTCTGAGACTCAATTTTCCCATCTGTGATATGTAATAATAATAATAATAATAATAATACTTGTACCTTCTCCCAGATAAGGTAGTGAGGAAACCATCATAAAAATGTGATTATTATTACGGTGCTCCAACAGAATAGAAATTGGCTTGAACATAACACAGTTGGCAAGAGCTGAGAAGAATTTTTCCTCTGGTGTGAAGGGATCATTTGAGGTGTAGGTGACCCTTCAGATGGGCAGCTATTTGGAGAGAAAGGACCTCTGTGAGGTCTATATAGGGGATGACCTGGAAGAAACTTTGACCATAGGTTACTGAGCTGGCCTCTGCAGGTCCCTGAAGATAGGAAGGCCAAAGGGAGCTGCATCTTTGGGTCCCCATTTCCATAAAGAATAGTTAGATAGTTCCCCCACCAAACTGCTCTAGTTTGGGTGACCTATCCTCTCTTGCAACCTGCTTGCTCTACTCCGGACTGTGCCCTTTCCTCAACTTCTTGCTTTGCATGCTCTCCTGCTTCTTCTAGAAACTTCCATACCCTGTGTTTATATATCTAGGACCCTTGATGCTCAGTCCCTAATATGGTATGTCTGTGTTTTTCTAGAGTACCTGGAAGCTCAGCGGTGGTAAAATGAATAGAGTTCTGGGATCGGGAAGACTGGAGTTCAAATCTGGCCTCAGATACTTACTAACCTGTGTGACCCTGAGCAAGTCATTTCACCCCTGTTGCCTACAGTTTCCTCAAATGTAAAATTACAATAATAACAGCATCTACCTTATGGGGTGTTGTAAGGATCAAATGAGGAACTATTTGCACAGTGCCTAGCATATAGCAGGTGTTTAGTAGACACTCTTACCACCTTCTTTCTAAAGCTCCTAATATGTATCATATATGCCTGATAAATTTTCCCTCTAATAACAAAATATAGTCCCTGATTTTCCTTGGAATCTTTTCTACTTCTTTCTGTCTTTCTGCTGCATGATCACAGTCATGGATTTTTATTATACAGCATTTCTTTTTTTTTCTTCCAAAAAATAATCAACAACAAACTATCCAAATGCTTAAACCAAAATAAACCATTATGTGTGAAATATCAATCAAGAAGCATTTATCAAATTCCTACTATGTGTCAGTCACTGGGGATTCAAAGTAAAAAATGAGAGAGTTCCTACCTTAATGGAGCTTACTTTCTTTAGTGAGAAACAATGTGTACATATAGAAGACACAAACTCTCCTTTCCCCCACTCCCATTATATATACATAAAAATAAACCTAGGGCAAACTTGTTATTTACAATTTACTATAATGTCACAATATCAATTAATGCAAATTAATTAAAATGTACATAATAGGAGCAGTTATATAGCTCAGTGGATAGTGTCAGGCCTGGAGTCAGGAGGTCCTGGGTTCAAATTTGGAACTTCCTAGCTGTGTGACTGTGGGCAAGTCACTTAACCTCAATTGCTTACCCCTACTATTCTTCTGCCTTGGAACTGATATTTAGTATTGATTTTAAGGCAGAAAGCAAAGGTTAAAAAATGCACTTGTGGGTTCGCTCCTAATGAACTACCCTGACCAGCAGGGTCCCACAAAGGAAAGGGGCTCACCTTTGTGATGGGACCCGAGGAGAGGTAGGGACCGAGAACCAGGGTGGAAATGAAAGACACCGACAAATCAGTGATTGGATAGGGCAGGCAACCCCTATGATTTTCCTTAAGGAGGAAAATGAGGATAATGGAATACAATGTGGTTGAGGAGATTAAGATAGAGAATGCAGGCCGAGATGGTTACAGCCTCGGGGAAGGAAAGAACTTGGAGGAGAAAGAGAGAGAGAAAGGGTAATCCTATCTAGTGAAAGAACCTACCTAAAAAGAGAAAATTCCAGGGGTTGCCTTGCTTTTATTGATGAGGAGGCGGAGGGATGTCTCTAATCACGTAGTCAATTACATCACATATCTTAGACAATCATGATTGGGTGGTACAATGGATGGAACACCTTTTTGGGCGTGTAGGACGTAACTGCGTTTTCCCGCGTTTTCCCGGGCAAGTCTCCGAACATGTTAATGGACTTGTGTTGGGCAATAGGTCTCGTGATCAGGTCAAGGTTACCTTCACAAGCCTTATCGGTAAAGCCTCATGCTTGGAGACACAGTAGTAATACAGTCCTCTATATTTCATAGATGTGAATATGCTTGGGATGCTACAGCACATATCACTCACATATTCTACATTTGTCCCTCAGTACCATTATGTCCCAAGGCTGAATTCTTTCCATGGGTTCTGTGTAAATTTATGGGATATATCCAGGATTATGAGAGAGACATGTTCAATAATTGCTGTACTTACTATGCCATGAGATTGTGAGCTCCTTGAGGGCAAGGACTCTCTTTTGCCTTCTTACTTAGCATCCCCAACACTTAGCTCAGTGCCCATCACACACTTAAATGTTTCCTGATGAACTTATTAACTGACATCTTAGTCAGTTAGCCTTGCTGAAAAAAAAGTACATATTAATGTTAACAAGAGACTAAACAAAATTTTATTTATTTCGGTGAACCTTTCTGACCTCTTTTCTTTGGTCTTTAGTACTGGATTTTGCTTTGGCCAGGAATCTTCATGTGACATCATCTTGAAGAAGAGAATGGACATTATTCTCACTCATCCAGGGAGTTAAAGCTAAATTTTCTAGGCATTTTCACAGTTACAGTTGAGCACAAGGGGAGCTGTATCCATGGCAACTGTGGCGGGTACCCTAGATATGTACTCATAGAATCAGGGAATTGGAGGGAACATCAGAGAGCAACACATTCAACCCACACCTTAACAAGAGTCCCCTTGACAGCATACCCTACAGGTGGTCCATTCAGCCTGTACTTAAAGACTTTCAGAGATGGAGAAGCCATTACCTCCTGAGGCAGTCCATTTTACTTATGAATAGTTCCAGTTCAGTCAATCAGTTTCTGTTGTTCACTTGGGTTTTTTTCTGGTCATACTTGCCTCTTTCTGACCCCATTTGGGGTTTTCTTTTCTTTTTTTTTTAATCCTTACTTTGTGTCTTAGTAACAACCCTAAGACCTAGAGGAAGAACCCTAAGAAAGGCCAAGGCAAACATGGTTAAATGACTTGCATAGGATCACACATCTAATAAGTGTCTGAGGCCATATTTGAACCCAAGTTCTCCTGACTCCATGCCTGTGCTACTGTGCTGCCCCAATTTGGGGTTTTCTTGGCAAAGGTACTGGAGTAGTTGGCCATTTCCTTCCCCAGCTCATTTTTCAGATGAAGAAATGAGGCAAACAGGGTGTCACACAGCTACAAAGTATCTGAAGCCAGATTTGAACTCAGAAAGATGAGTCTTCCTGATTCTAGGTCTAGTACTCTATCCACTGGGCCACCTATCTGCCTAGGTCCATTGGTTCACTTAATTAGTTATATTAATAATTTAGCAAATATTTATTAAGTTTTTATTGTGTGCCATGCACTGGGTTAGTTCCTCCAAATACAAATACAAAATTTGTTAGGAAAGTTTTCCTTACATCAGGAGCTCTTAAATAAAGGCCCACGACCTTGTTGGGTTGTTTTTTCTAAAATGTTTTTCAAATATTTTGAACAACTGTATTTCATATGATTGGATTCCTTGGTAATTCCTGCTCTGCCTCTGTCCAGTTAGAATGTCTAATCTTTTTTAATTCAAAGATATTTTATTTTTCCAATTACATGTAATAATAATTTTCAACGTAGGTTTTTCACAATTATAAGATCCAAATTGTCTAAGCAATTTTATCTGGGTCATACATGTATCATCATGCAAAGCACACTTTCAAATTGGTCATTGTTGTAAGAGCACATTCATATAAAACCAAAACCCCAAAATAAAACCATAAATACACTGATGAGAAAAAAAATATGCTTTGATTGACATCCATCCAGTTCAACAGTTCTTTCTCTGGAGGTGGATAGCATTCCCCATCATAAGTCTTTCAGAATTATCCCAGATCATTGCATTGCTGAGAATAGCTGTTCATAATTGTATAATATTACTGTTATTACATAAGTTCTGCTTATTTTGCTTTGTATCAGTTCATGCAGATCTTTCCAGCTTTTTCTGAAATCATCTCACTTATCATTTCTTATGTCACAATAGTATTCCATCACCAAAATGTACCACAATTTGTTCAACCATTCCCCAATTGATGGACATGTATGAATAAATATCTAGGAGACCACCAGATCCTAGAAGTCTTATGTAATGGGGGGGGGGGGGTATAACAGAGTCACATGTCTTAATTTGCCAGTGTGGCAGGATTCCTGTTCAGCGGAAGTCTCTGGAGTCAAGGGATGTGACAAGTGGGGACTGAGATGGAATTCTGGCTAGTTGGAGGATCTTGGGGAAGGGTTTAGACTCTCTCTTTCTTCCTCTCTGCCATTTCTGGGGTTTGTGAAAGGAGTCCCTTTGTAGCCATCCAGGTGCTTATCTATGTAAGCCTATGGCAGGAACCATGCCTGACTAGAAATCTGGGGACATCAGAACTCAAGCCCTCTCCTTGGCCAGCCTTAATTTGTCTGACCTAGCCATGTGGGTAGCTGGGCCCCTTGACTACTGATTATGAAATGGTTAGCTTGACCCTTGGAGAATCTAGGCAGAATTAACTAGCCTCTAGACTTTGAGTTAGACTGGAAACCTTATTTCTCTCTTTCTTTCTCTTTACTAATACTTACAAATGTAGTATAAAATATCCAAGATTAATTTTTATTCATAAAAAATCTTTTTGATTTCCAATTCTTTGCTTCCAGAAAAACTAGATTAAGTCTACTCTTTCTTTCAAATATGGAAGCATAGTAAAACACCTTTTTAGTTTCTCTAGAAATATTAAGAAATATCATTTAGCCAGCCCAAACTCTTGGCAAACATTTCCCTTTAGGAAAATGGGAAGAAAAAAACATCTTTGAAATTGAATAAAGGTGATAAACACACTTAACATTTATCTTGATAAAATCATTGCCTTCCTTCCCACCCCCTGAAATGACTGGCACCTTAACCCACTCAAGCTCAGTGTCCCCTCTTTTGAAATTTAAGGTTAATTATTAATTACAGGAAGAAATTTTTCACTCCTGAAGGGTGATTCAGGAAGGAAATGAGTAGTTCTGGAAAGGTAACCCAAAATTATATTTTAAGATATTATAGTTTTTGTCTTGTTCAAGATTTCTATAAATATTACCTCTAATCATCTTGGGTCCCAGTCACATTGAAGACATGGGGGACTATACCCATTTGGACATCTCTCTCTCCAAGCTAGTGCTCGGAGACACAAATTAATTTTGTGCTTTGTACTTGTGCACAAATTAATGTTTTTTCAATAAAAATTCTTCTGGTACATGAGCCTTGATTGCAGAGCATATTTTTTCCTTTGATACATGTTAAAGTTCTTGAAATACTTGAAACTAGTTATTGTAGTCTTCCTTAGGCTTCTCTTCTCCAAGCTAACCAAACTCTTCAATCTGTCCTCCTGATTTTACACTAATATAATTATTTCCCACCCCACCCTACCTACACCTGTGTGTCCTCCAACTTCTAGAACTAAGTACAATACTCCAGATGTGGTCTGACTAAGGCAGAGGACACTAGGACCATTGCCTCTCCAATCCCAAGCACAATAGCTCTTTTAATACAATCTAAGATGATATAAAATGTTTATTGTGGGCAGAACACGGCATTCAGTCCTGAGATAGATATAACATTTAAATAAGACAGTCCCTACCCTCATGGGTTTCCTAATCTAGCAAAGGATAAGATACCTACATAGATAAATAGAATACACAATGTTACAGGACAAATGCTTCAGAGGGACATAAAGAGCTATTGGGTGGGGGGGGGGAGGCTTCATGGAGTAGGTGACACTGGAGATGAGCATTAAAGGAAAGGTTGAGGGTCACTGGGTGAAATAAGAGAAGGAAGGCATAATTCCAGTAGAGGAAATGGTGAGATCAAAGAGATGGGGTCAGAGTTATCCACTTTGACTGAAGCTTATGGTGAATGGGAGATCAGGTTGGAAAGGAAAGGTGTTCTTCTAAGGGATTCATTTTTTATTTGGTAGATCATAGGAGGACATCTGTGTGGTGCCATGTTCTATACTTAAGGAAAATTAGACTGTGTACAAAGGATTGATTGGAGGAAAGAAAGAGGAGAGGCAGTTAGACTTCTTAGGACATAATTGCTATAGTCCAGGCAGATCATAGAATCATAGGTTTAAAAAGGACCTCAGAAAGCAACTAGGCTAACCCTTCCATTTAAATATGTATTTATATATAACAATTTAAAAATATTTTAATTGATATTTTTGTTTTGTTTATTTTTAACACAGCCTAGTTTTCCTTCTATCTTTCACTTTGTGCTTGAAAGGGATAGCATACCGGGCCTGGTCCTTAAAGGATAATCTACACAGCAGTAAATATGATTAGGACAGAGAGATGGGAGGAAGATGGCAATTAGCCCAGAATGGCAGGAGGGCAGCATGGGCTGCCTCTGGGCAGATAGGAAAAAAGAAACAAAGATAAACTAAAGCTAATTCATTATTTTGACTGATACAGTATGTAAAGTTGGCTCCCCCCAGGTCCTTTTCCCAATAAGAACTTGCCAGATAGTTTACTTTGTGCCTGAAGTGAAAGATCAGGAGATAAAAGGAAGACAGAAAAGAAATCACTTTGAAGCTCCAAATCCACAATGCTGCAGGAATATATTAATTATGTAAGATGCTTTAATGGCTATTAACAGGTCAACAACATGCTCATGTGACCAGCCATGAGTAAACAGAGAATCATAATCAAATGTGAATATTACTCAAAAATATTACCCAGTTCTACATTCCTGTCCACATCTGTTTGACCTAGAGGACCCCAGAGCTCTTTCTTTGGCCCTATTCTGCCTAACATTTTTATCAGTGGCTTGCAAGAAAGCATGGATGCTGTATTTATCATTTTTAGAGATAAAGTGATCCCTAACATTTTGTGAAAGGCGGTGTGATGTATATATAGGAAAGAGACTTGAATTTTGGAGTCACACTCTGTCTCTTGCTAACTGTGGGAGCTCTAGATTCTCTGGGCCTCAGTTTCCTCATCAGTCAAATGGAGGTCCTATACTGGATTGTCTTCAAGTTTTAATATCCCCTGATCCTAAAAATTGGGGTAGATGGAAGAGAAGAAGAAACGAAAGAAGAGAATAAGCATTTATTATTATTTTTTAAATAAACCCTTACCTGCTGTCTTAGAATCAATGTTGGATATTCGTTCCAAGGCAGAAGAATGGTAAGAGTTAGGCAATGGAGGTTAAACGACTTTCCCAGAGTCACACAAATAGGAAATGTCTGAGGCAAAATTTGAACCCAGTACCTCCCATCTCCAGACCTAGCTCTCAATCCACTGAGCTGCCTAGCTGCCCTGAAGAATAAGCATTTATATAGTACTTACTATGTGCCAGGCACTGTAGTAAGTGTTTTTTACAAATATTTGTATTTTGTATTTTACATTTGTATTTGTATTTTACAAATATTCCAACAACTCTGTGAGGTAAGTACCATAATTAACCCTATTTTGCAGTTTAGGAAACTGAGACTGAGAGGTTATGTGTCTTGTCCAGGGTCATACAGCTAGGAAGTAGCAGAGGTCAAATTTGAACTCAGGTCTTTCTGATTACAGGTTCAGTGTTAGAGATAGTAGTAGTAGTAATAGTAGATGACTATGCCTGCACTTTACAAATATCATATCATTTTATTTTCACAATAACCCTGAGAAGTATATACTAGTATGATCTCCATTTTATAGTTGAAGATGTTGAGGCATCCAAAGGTTGTGATTTGCCTAGTGTTACACAGCTAGTAAGTACCTTGTTATTGTTCCTCCATCATTTTCTCTTTTTTTAAACTCTCACCTTCTGTCTTAGAATCAATACTAATCAATCCAACTATTTTGGAGGGCAATTTGGAACTATGCCCCAAGGGCTTTAAAACCATGCATACCCTTTGATCTAGTAATACCACTACTAGGTCTGTACCCGAAAGAGATTTTTTTAAAGGGAGGGAGGATTTGTAAAAAAAAAAAATTAGCAACTCTCTTTTTGTGATGGTGAAGAACTTGAAACTGAGGAGATGCCCATCAATTGGGGAATGGCTGAACAAATTGTGGTATAGGATGGTGTTGGAATACTATTGTGCTAAAAAAAAATAAGCAAAATGATTTCATAAAAAACTGGAAAGACCTCCATGAACTGCTGCAAAGTGAAATAAGCAGAACCAAAACATTGTACGCAGTAACTGAAACATTGAGGGATGATCAATTGTGAAAGACTTAGCTGTTCTCAGCAATACAGTGATCCAGGACAACTCTGAAGGACTTATGACAAGGAATGTTATCCATCTACAGAGAAAGAACTGTGGGAGTTGGAATTCAGATCAAAGCATACTATTTTTCACTTTAGTTTATTTGTATTTGTATTTTAGGATTTTGGTTTTATATGCATATTCTCTTACAACAGTGACCAATATGCAAGTCTGTTTTGCATGATGATACAAACATAACTCAGATCAAATTGTTTACTGTCTCTGATAGGGGAGAGGGAAGGAAGGGAGGGAGATAATTTGGAACTTATAATTGAAGAAAATGTATGTTGAAAATTGCTATTATGAAAATTGGGAAAATAAAAGATATATATGTATATATATATATATATATATATATTTATTTATTTATTTAAACCCTTACCTTCCATCTTAGAATCAATACTGTATATTGGTTCTAAGGCAGAAGAGAAGAAAAGGCTAGGCAATGGGGGTCAAGTGACTTGCCCAGGGTCATACAGCTGGGAAGTGTCCAAGGTTAGATTTTAACCCAGGACCTCCAGTCTCTGGGCCTGGCTCTCAATCCACTGAGCTACCCAGATGCCCCCTAAAATATATTTTTAAAAAAGAATCAATACTAATTATCTGTTCTAAGGTAGAAAAGAGGCAAGAGCTAGGCAACTGAAGTTAAGTGACTTGCCCAGAGTGACACAGCTAGGAAGTGTTTGTGGACAGATTTGAATGCAGGACTTCTTGTTTCTAAGCCTTTATTCACTGAGCCACCTAGCTGCCCTTTCTCTTTAATTTTTAAAGAGGACCAATGACATCATTGGGTGATGTTTTGACTTGTGCAAGAATTGGATTTAAGTGAGGTAGAATTACACAAAGTCAACAGCCCCACTCTCTTCCAGTCCTGAAAGTCAGTGGCAAGACAAAAGAAAGGATCTCTGGATTGGAATGCAGATCTTCCTTATTTTAGGCCCAGTGCTCTATCCAAACTAGTTGGCTAGGCTAGCCTTAGATTTAGGAAAATGAATTCAAATTCTGAATCTGATATTTACTAGTTGTAGGAGCCTGGTCATTTAATTTCCATCCCCCCTCCCCCACTCCTCTACCCTCACTTATAAAGTAAGATTTAGGGGAATAGAATAAAAGGTCATAGGCCTTAGAACTAGATTTATTCTGTTTTGACTTTCAAGGGGAAAAGCCCAGGATTGTGCTGGTAAATGTTTAAAAACCAGTTCTCTGGAGGAAAAAAAAATGACACACACTTTTAAATTCAATCTGCTTATCAATAGACATTTTCCTTCACTTTCTTAAGTTTAATCATCAACAAAACAATCATTCAAGACTTGACTGGTAGCCTTTGCTGATTTGGGGGTGTAAATGCCCACACTGAAAATTTAATAATCAGTTCTCACCGTCTTTTCAAGCTTGTTCTAGCACACCCCTGGAAGAACCAGAACCTGTGTGGGGAAATCATAAGAAAAGAGATTTCAGCTTATCACCAGGAAAAAATTCCTAATGATTAGAGATGTCATAGTTGAGTGGGATGCCCTGGGAGGACATGGGCTCCCCATTAGAGATATTTAAGCAGAGATTTAATGATCCCTTGTTGATTGCACAGTGAAGAGCCCTGAACTTGAATTAAAATCCACCCTCAGACATTTACTAGCTGTCTAACTCTGGGCAAGTCACTTAACCCTTGCTTGCCTCAGTTTCCTCCTCTATAAGACTAATAATTATAATTATATGTGTAGGACACTTTATAAACCTTAAAATACTACATAAATGCTTGCTATTACTATTATTGATATTACTATTGTTTTGTTGTTAATGTATAATGGTCAAGGGTTTAAGCAGGATTATATTTTGTCCAATTTACAATTAAATTAAGATGCTACCAGGTCAAAAGCCATTCTAAATGTAGGTCAGCATCCTAAATTTGAACAGCAGGAGTTCTTTGTAATAAGATATGATTCAGTATTTTTAAAAGAACAGGCTTTTTCCTAATTCAATTAGGATCTAAAAACATCTGCTGAAATGTTCATATTTTTAAAACACAGTGTTCCTAGCATAGTTATCTCTCACCAAAATAATCCTTTTTAAAAAATTCTTGAGACAAGTAGGTAGTTTAGTGAATAGAACTCTAAGCCTAGAATCAGGAAAACCTGAATTCAAATTCTGCTTCCAACACTTGCTAGCTGTATGACCCTGGGCAAGCTATTCAACCTCTCTCTGCCTCAGTTTCTTCAACTATAAAATAGTTATAACAAAATAGAAATAATATTAGAAGATAGAAATAAAAATAAGCACCTATCTTCCAGGATTGCTATGGGGATCAAATGTGATAAAAATGCTTAGCACAGAGTCTGGCACATAGTAGGTACCACTATGCCAAATGCATTTAGAAATCTCGTTTCATTGAACCAGTTATCCTTGTCTTAGTTGTCTACATATGGATGGAAGTCAGAACAAATGACTGATAAGTGACTAAGTGAAATGATCTGATCTAAAAAGCAAAGATAGAATCCTAAAAACCTCATGTTTGAGTCAGCAGAAGGCACCTTGCTGCTGAAACAATGGCAGAAATGGGAACTGGTCAATGGAGAGTTGTACTGGGCTATGACTAATCCCATTCAGAGAACTAAGAAATAGCTGGTGCTCTCCAGAGTTTACCACCCAATAGTCACTAAAGACTTACATAATGACATTAGACATATAGATAAAAAAAAAGACCTTGGGGCTGGTAAGAAACATTTTAATGGCTAGAATGACTGTAGATGTCACCAAGAAATACGAATCTTAATTAGCAGATGTATAATGTACAAAGAAAAGCTTTACCACTGCTGCATATCTGGAGAATGTAAATGCCAATAAATTTTTTGAATATCTCTGTATTGATTTTAGACCTCTGGAAGATTGTAAAAATATGTCATATCTTGGTGGTGATTTACTATTTCACCAGTAAACCCAAGTAACCTCAACCAGAAATCAGAAAGCATCTACTGTTACCAAAGGTTTGTGGGAAAAGAGATTCCCAGCCAGGATCCACTCTGACCAAGGTAAAGACTGTGAAAGCAAGCTACTTAAGGAAATATTAGCTTTGCCATCTTTGAGGAGATGTACAGTCTGGACATTTCATATAATGTTGAGTGTGTTGGGAACCCTGAGATCAACACAAAAAGTTTAGTACATTCAACATGTCGTTTGTATTACAGGCATACAATTCCAGTAGCCTTTATTTACTTGTTCATGTTTGGACAAGAAACATGGTTACCTATTGACTTGTGTTTGAGAAACTAAGGCTATGAAAATACAAACACTTGGTACTTCTCTTAGCTGAAAAAGAAGAAGAAATAAACCTGCCACAAGTCACAGTTTCATCTCAGAAGAGTTAGGACTAAAACAAAGTGTGATGCTTGAATATATTGTTAAGACCTTTAACAAGGAGATGGAATTATGCTAAAAAACCCTGGCATTCAAAGGACAAAGGACCTACTGTTCAAAGTTAGCTCACTATTGGAAAGTCAATCCACACTAAATTATTAAGAGACATGCCTGTTTATTAAACAGCCCCAGAGAATAGAGGGAGCTCTATTAAGACTATCCACTATGCACTACTGGTGGTGTTGTGAACCAATCCAACCATTCTGGAAGAGCAATTTGGATCTATGCCCTAAGGTCTATAAAAGTATGCCTGCCCTTTGATCCAGCAGCATAACTACTAGGTCTGTATCCTAAAAAGATTTTTTTTGGAAAAGGGAAAAGGACCTATCTGTACAAACAAATATCTATGGCAACTCTTTTTGTGGGGGTCAAAGAATGGGAAATTGGGGGATGCCCAACAATTGGGGATTGACTGAATAAGTTGTTGTATATGACTGTAATAGAATACCTTTGTGCTATAAGAAATAATGCACAAAATGGTTTTTTAAAAACCTGGAATATAAACTGATACAAAGTGATATGAGCAGGACCAAGAGAACATTGTATACAGTAACAGCAACATTATATAATGATCAACTATGAATGACATAGCTATTCTCAGCAATGTAACAATCCAAGACAACTCTAAAAGCTCATGATGAAAAATGCTACTAATCTCCAGAGGAGTCTGAATACAGATCAAAACATACTATTTTTTATTTTCTTTATTTTTTATGGATTTTCTTTGGTATGTGTTTTCTTTCACAACATGATTAATATGGAAATATGCTTTGCATTATTGCACATGTATAACCTATATCAAATTTCTTGCTGTCTCAGGGAGGGGGGTACAAAAAGAGTGGGAGAGAATTTTTAATTCAAAAATAAATTTAATGAACGTTAAAGATTGTTTTTACATGTAATCAGGACAAATAAAATACAAATAAATATTTTAAAAAGACTATCCACTGAAATCTCCTCTTGCCCCCTGGAGCATTAGTTGGACTTTCCAATGAACAGATCGAAAAAAACAGACTATCCACCAAATATACAAAGACTCTCTGAACTACGGGGTGTTAAAAGTGTTGTTTTGGGTAAAAGATGCTAATGTGAATTATTACAGGGCAAGGGAATAGAATCCAGGGGCAACTCCTTTCTTGTCTAGAACTGCTACAGAGATTCCTAGAGTATAGATAGAAATGACAAAGAATAAACATACTGATAGTTAATTGGTCTCCAGAGTCAATTGACCTAGACATGACAAACAAGTCTATAATCATCCGGATGGTCAGTCAGCCCATACCATCTATTGGCTTGGGTTTAAGAGCAGAAAAATAAGTTGGTGGTAACTGTACTAGACCCAGGAAATAATCACTAGACAAAATTATAATGTTACAGGCAAATCTGAAGAAATAGTCATGCATTTAAAAGTGACAGAAATTATGATATATTATATATATATGTAAGTGTATCTAATAGTATATAAGGCGTATATAAATATATAAGTGATAGAGATTGACTTTGTGAACTATTTGTATGTATTATTGGTATATATGTTAATTACTACATATTGACTATTGTTTGAGTGAAGAAGCATGGGCAAAGACAAAAAGTTGGATCTGCAAAGCAATGAGAGCTCAGAACTTTTGGAACACATAAATCATGGGGGGAGGGAAAAGACTGTTCCAATGGAAGCTTGAAGGAAAGGCAGTTAGGATTCCAGCTGCCTGGGTCTTGTCTTGGCTGTTTCTGCCTGAAGGTGGAAGACAGACCCCCTTCATCTCTCTGGCCATTGCCTTCTACCTATACCGTGAGCTGAAGAGATAATTTGGTCTTGCCCAGAAGACACTTGTTAGCAATGCTCTTATCATCTACCCTTAGGGGGAGATATTTTTTGTGTCCTGAATTGACTTCATTTCAAAGCCTTCAATCAACAAGATAACTTAGAATTATGGAGACCCTAATTTCCCTCTTTCACCAACCTCATCTTACCCCCTTCTCCCCAAAGAATAAAAGATCCTTAAGTTAAACTACTAGTTTGTAGGATTATTAGTGGGAAATTTTACAACTTATCATTTGGGAGAAAAATCTCTATCAAGACAGTTGGAAAGGAAGAAACAGGAAATAGAATAGGAGAGGGGCTCAAGATTTAGTCCCATTTATTTATTTATTTATTTATTTATTTATTTATTTATTTATTTATTTATTTATTTATTTATTTATTTATCTATTTATCTATTTATTTATTTGTTTGTTTGTTTGTTTGCTTGTTTATTTATTTATTTGTTTGTTTGTTTGTTTGTTTGTTTGTTTGTTTGTTTGTTTGTTTGTTTGTTTTTTAACCCTTACCTTCCATCTTGGAATAGCCACACAATACTGTGTATTGGCTCCAAGGCAGAAGAGTGGTAAGGGTTAGGCAATTCAGGTCAAGTGACTTGCCCAGGGTCACACAGTTGGGAAGTGTCTGAGTTCAGATTTGAACCCAGAACCTCCTGTCTCTAGGCCTGACTCTCAATCTGCTGAACTACCCAGCTGCCCCCTAGTCTCTTTCTTTTGCTTTCTTCTTGGTACAACTTCTCTAAATTTTCCTCCACTATAATTCACCAAGTTTTCATCTCTAGTATACTATGTTAATTATTTTGCTTTGATATTCATATTACAACATATCCTTATACTTCTAGCAAAGCTAAATTTAAAAAAATAGACTTATTGACAGTGCTATCATTGAAACTTGCTAGCTTTATTTGTTAGACATTTTGTTTTGTTGTTTGTGATTGATTGCTATATATTGTGACCATATGTGAGCAGGATACATACTATGCCTACCTGTAACTTGGGCATGTTGTCACTATAGTGCCATGTCAGGTGATTTACTGCCATGTCTATGAGATGTCCTGGTAAGGCACATTTGCTTTCTTTTATTTTCAAGGGTACCATAAGCTGGTTCCCTGGAATACCAGGACAATTAATCACTCTTCTTGTTTGAAAGCACTGATGCTTGTGATTATGCTGTATAGTTATAAATTTCAAGCTTAGCTGGGCTGATTTTTGTAAGGGACTGCAAAAAAATTTCAGCCCAGGGGAGTAATGTAACATTGCCACCTGCCTGAGCTGGACAGTTCCCTGAAGGTCAGCCTTGTGAAGCTGCATGCTACATATTTGGGCTCAAGGAACAGATGACTTCTAATCGGCTGAGAGGCTTCTCTGACATGACAATGCTATAACCCTATATGGGAGCCCTTTGGAAGAGGAGCTGGGAAGGATAAATCAAGAGATTCAAGCATGAACTTTGAATGGTGAATGGGATATCAATCCAGAGCTATAGATATGCGGGAAATCTGACCCTCCACACCTTCTTTGACTACCAGTGCCTGTAATGCTAGAGACTGCTAAGAGCAGATTCTCTCCTGGTGAGACTGTTCTCTCTCTGTGGGAAATGAGATCTTATCTCACTTCCAAAGAGCTCATCTCCCCCTGTGTATTCTATCACCTATAATAATAAGTAGTAGCAGCACAGGTTTACAGAGCAATTTACTCATCTTATCTATTTTGATTCTTACAATAATCCTATGAGGTAGATGCTATCATTACACAATTTAACAGATAAGAAAACTGAGGCTTAAGGAGCTTTACTGACTTGCTCTGGTTCACCTAGCTAGGAAAGTATTGAAGTAGAATTTGAATTTTGGTCTTTCTGGATAGACATGGTCCAGCATGCCATTTATTGTGCTCCATATAACATTTATGATTTCTATTTACTTTTCATATTGATAGAGGTTAGCTATTCGTGATGGTTTTTTATGCAACCATTATTTGGTAAAGAAAGCTAAGATAGTAAGAATAAATTGTTACTTTCCTTTTAGAGCTATCAGGGAAAGTAGCTTTTATTTTGAATCCCCATCATACCCCTAGACCACATATATTTGAAGTGTGGCAGACAGATATAAATCTAGTCTAATACCTCTTTTGGAGACAGGAGAATGAAAGAGATCATTCTGTCATGATGATACTGGATCCTGGCTGTCCCCTGCCCCCTGCTAGATTTCTGGTACTATTCTCCTCTTATTCTCAGCAAAGTTGGAAGCTACATTTTTCCTTTGGAGATGAGGTGGCCCAAGTAAAAACTGGATATCTATTTATAACATATATGGGCCAGGAATATGCATGTATGTATATTAGATAACCACCTACACATGCATATATATAAGCTCAATTGGTATTTATATATATAGAAACATATATGTTTATGAATGTACTTGTCTCTTATATGCCAGCTGAACAATGGATGGGGAGAATTAAATCCCTACCACTCCAGACAAATATGAATAACTCAGAGAATAATGGGAAAGGTTATTTTACTAACTGATGAAGACTTAAGTAAGCAGAAACAGAAAACAATATATAAAATGATTCTAACAGGGAACAAAAAAATATGAAACTGACTGAGCTTGACTCTAGAAAAGAGATATGAAGATACACTTCTCTTCTTTCTCTGCAGAGCTGAGGGACCATGGGTATAGAATATGTTATACATGTGTAGATAGTTATATATACTATATTAATATGTAATATATGTGTATATATATAATACATAGAGAGAGAGAGAGTCAGACATGAATGACGTGTTGGTTGGTTTTGTAGCACTGATTTTTTCTTTCTGTTTTATTCTTTGTTACCAAGGATGGTTCTCTGGAGAGGGTGATATTCAGAAATGAATGCAGTAAAAAAAGCAAAATCTATTGATAGAGTAGTTTAATTTTTTAATTGATCAATTTTTTTAAGTTGTTATGGTAAAAAAAAGAAGTCTTCACTCACCAAGCATTTATTAAATACTTACATTTGCCAGACACTGTACTAAATGCTTGGAATATAAGGAAAAGAAGGGGGGAAAGTCCCTTCAAGGAGCTCACATTCTAATGGGAGAGACAGAAAGCAAAAATCTGTGTACAAATGGACAGACACAGGATAACTTGGCAATAATCATTAGAGGAGAGGCACTAGAGTTAAGGAGTATCCAGAAAGGCTTCTCGTAGAATATAGGATTTTAGCTCAGACTTGAAGGAAGCCAATAGAGAAGTGAGGAAGAAGAGGGTTCCAAACATGGAGGACAGCCAATGAAAATGCTGGGAGTTGAGTGAATTGAGTGAGGAAGAGTAAGGAGGCCAGGGCCCTTGGATCTTACCTATGTAGAGGGGAGTTAATTGTAAGAAGACTGCAAAGGTAGGAAAGGACCAAGTTATAAAGGGATTTAAAAGCAAAACAGAAGATTTTACATTTGATCCTGGAGGTAACTGGGAGCACTAGAGTTTATTTGGGGGTGGGGTATATGACATGGCAGGTGTCTGTTTTAGGAAAATAGCTTCAGCAGCTGAGAGGAGGATAGATCGTAATGGAGAGAGATTTGAGTCAGGGAGTCCAATCAGCAGGCTACTGACACAGTCCAGGCATGAGGAGATAGCCAACCTGGCAGGGAAACTCTCTGAGCTTGGTTGAGATGGTTCTCAGACAACAGGAATATACACACTGATCCCATAAACTTGTTAGGACAAGCCAGAATTTATGTTCTGCTGGCATAGCCTGTAAGACTGCAAAGACTCTTTCACAGGAAGAGGAGGTTATTAGTGGACAATAGACAATGTCAGTAAATTACAGTCTTTTCCCCTTCATTTATGAATATATTTGTGAGGACTTCTTGAAGACTGGAAGCTCCAAATATTCCATTTTCTGAAATGTTAGGAACTACTGTGCAGGGTGGGGACTACTATGGCCAGCACTGCTGCTGATTCTAGGGACCGGAGTAGTTCCTCTCATTAAAAGAGTCCAGGGGGTTGTTCTGAACATCATACAAAAGGCACCATTGGTCCTGATGACACCAGGTTTGGGGAGTTGTACAGTGATTTAATCTAAGAAATGTTTATAAAGCATTACTACAATCCAGATACTGTTTGAGGCTCTAGGAATAAGAGGCAAAAGTAAAATAGTCCCAGCCCTCAAGAAGCTAAGAGTGGGAAATATAGCATATATACAATAAATGGAGGAAAGAAAAAACACTAACAGCTGAGAAGAACTCAGCACTGTCATGAGACATGAAGGAAACTAATGATCCCAGGACTCTCCTCCTAGAAGCAAGATGGAAGGGCATTCTGAACTTATGGGATAGTCTGTGCAAAGGTACAGAGGTGGGAGATGGAACGTCAAGTTTGGAAAACATCAAGTAGGATAATTTATCTGGAACCCAGAGTTCACAAAAAGGAGTAATTTGAAACAAAAAATGAAAAGTAGGTAGTAGCTAAGTATTATAGAGAGTTTTAAATGTAAGACTGAATTGTATTTCATACTTGTAGCATGGATGTCTCAAAGTGGCTCATAGAGAGGCAAAAAGATATTTCTCACATCACCCCTTTCTTCCATATTACTCAATAAACTCCAATGGTTCTTCCTCATCTCTAGAATTAAGTATAATATCATATTGGGCATTATCTAATCTCTAAGAACCTTTCTAACATTCTGTTTACTTTTTTTTAAGCCCTTACTTTTTGTCTTAGAATCAAGGAAGAAGAGCAATAAGGGCTAGGCAACTGGGTTTAAGTGACTTTCCCAGGGTCACACAGTTAGGAAGTTTCTGAGGCCAGTTTTGAACCTAGGAACTCCTGACTCCAGGCCTCCTTCTCAATCCACTTAGCCACCTAGGTGCCCTCCTAATATTCTATATATTAAATTTTTTTTCAGCTCTGAAAAATCTATGATCCTTTCATGCCCTAGGTCAGTCAGTCAGTCAGTCAACAAGCTTTAAATAATCATTTACCAAAACCTAGGAATTGTGCTAAACCTGGGGAAATCAATGAAGGCAAATGATAGACAGTCCCTGCCATCAAGGAACCCAAGTTATCATTTAAATAGCTATGGACACAAGTCTCACGTAAGGTATGAGGTATAAGATACCTACAAAACAGATGGAAGGAACTAGCTAGATGCTAGCAGTGGGGAGAAGTTGATGGGATGGGGCCTGGGAAGTCTTATTTATTAATTTATTTTTAAACTCCTACCTTCTGTCTTGGAATCATTCTGTGCTGTTGATTCCAAGGCAGAAGAACAGTAAAGCGCAGGCAACGGGGGTTAAGTGACTTGCCCACAGTCACACAGCTAGGAAGTGTCTGAGGTCAAATTTGAACCCAGGACCTTCCATCTCTAGGTTTGGTTCTCAATCCACTGAGTTAACCAGCTGCCCCTGGAAAGTCCTACTGCAGAAGGTGAGATCTGAGCTGAAACTTGAAGGAAGTCAGGGAAATTTGAGGTTCTTCCTTCAACATCACTCCACCTCCTCCAGACCTCCAGAATAATGCTTCCAGCTCTCTAGCCAATACTTGAAATTTTCTAGTCATGCCCCCTCTGAAGCTCTCCATCCAACTCCTACCCCTGCTCTCTGGCAGAACTCAAAGTAATTGCTTCTCCCCATGGGCTTTCTGGTTGCCGTGGTAACCGAGACAGGCCCAGTAAGAGAGACCAAACAGGTGCAAAATCTGAGTTGGCTCCAGGTTTACTGGCCTGGTTGATTCCTTTTCATCTTCAGTGCCTTTAATACATGAGCTACAGTTGTGGCCAGTCAGAATAATCACTTGTTTGACCTGATTAGGGGAAGAAAGGGGAAAAAAAACTGGCTCAACCAGTCTAAGAGGCTCATGGCCAATCTTGAAGGTCATTTCCCTTTTTAACTGATTCAGATTTATAGAAAGACGAAACATAATCACAAAAAGTCAAAGCTGGAAAAGGCCCTGGATACAGAGTGTCAGAGCCAGGAGGGGCCTTAGAACAGGGAAGGTCAGAACCAGGAGGAATCTAAGAGCATAAGATGTGAGAGCTGGAAGAGGCTTTAAAACCCAGGATGGCAGACCTGACAAGGACCTCAGAACACAGAATGTCAGAGCTGGGAGAGACCTTAGAACAGAGAATATCAGAGCTGGGAGAGACCTTAAACAGAGAATATCAGAGCTGGGAGAGACCTTAGAACAGAGAATATCAGAGCTGGGAGAGCTCTTAGAACAGAGAATATCAGAGCTGGGAGGGACCTTAGAATAGAGAATATCAGAGCTGGGAGGGACCTTAGAATAGAGAATATCAGAGCTGGGAGAGCTCTTAGAACAGAGAATATCAGAGCTGGGAGAGACCTTAGAATAGAGAATATCAGAGCTGGGAGAGCTCTTAGAACAGAGAATATCAGAGCTGGGAGGGACCTTAGAGCAGAGAATATCAGAGCTGGGAGAGACCTTAGAACAGAGAATGTCAGAGCTAGGAGAGCCCTTAGAACATAGAATATCAGAGCTGAGAGAGACCTTAGAACAGAGAATGTCAGAGCTGGGGGAGCCCTTAGAACAGAGAATGTCAGAGCTGAGAGAGCCCTTAGAACAGAGAATGTCAGAGCTAGGAGAGCCCTTAGAACAGAGAATGTCAGAGCTGAGAGAGACCTTAGAACAGAGAATGTCAGAGCTGGGAGAGACCTTTAGAACAGGAATGTCAGAGCTAGGGAGGGGGGTGCTTAGAACAAAATATCAGAGATGAGAGGGACTTTAGAAAACAGAATATCAGAATCAGGAACTATCCTAAAGTATTATGTGTAAGATCTGGAAGAGGCTTTAAAATGCAGAATGCCAGACCTAGTAAGTGCCTAACAGCAAAGAACATCATACCTGACAGGGGACTTAGGACATAACCCACACTTTCTAGCACCTTAAATTTTACAAAGTACTTTCCTCATAACACTCCTCCAAGGCAAGTTGTCAAAGTATTACAGACAAGGAAACAGCTTGAGATAGAGAAAGTGGATTGCTCATGGTGACACAGAAAAGAATTAGCGTGGTAGAGCTGTGATTCAAACCAGGACTCTCCTTATTCCACATCCTGTTTTCTTTCTATGACAACCATGAAGCCTCTGACCTAAGGACATTTTTTTCTCTTCCAGTGAACCTATCTCCCCCAACTTATAGCCTTAGAGAGAGCCATCTGGGGCACTGAGAATAAGTCTGTTACCCAGTGTCATATAGCTCACATGTGTCAGAAGTGACACTTGTACCCAGGTCTGTCTGTCTTCAAAGCCGGTTCTCTATTAACCACTCCATCAATGAATCTCAAAGACATTTAGAAACAGATAATAATGTTAGATCAAAAAGGGCCTTTAATAGAGTGCCAAGCCTGGAGTTGGGAGGACCAGAGATCAAACATGGCCTTGGATAATTCCTATAGCTGTGTGATCCTGGGCAAGTCACTTAATTGAATTTGCCTAGGTCTTGCCCTTTTGCCTTAGAGTTGTTACTGAGACAGAAAGTAAGAATTTAAAAAAGAAAGAAAGAGCCCTTAGAGATCATCTAATTCATGGGTTCTTAACCCGGAGTCCACGTATTTTTTTTTTAATATTGTGATAACTATTTCACCACTATTGGTTTCTTTTCAATACAATGGGTATTTTAAAACAGTATTGTGAGAACGAGTACACAGGCTTCACCACAAAACTGCCAAGGAGGTTTATCACATGTACACACAGCTAAGAGCCCCTGATCAAGTACAAACCCTTCATTTTTTAAAGGGAGAAAATGCGGATCAGTGAGGAGAAAGAGATTGCCTCAAAGTCCCACAGCTAGTCAATGGTCATGATTATAATCAAAGCTCAGCTGTCTGTCCTCAAATCTAGCTTTTCCTGCTACATGAAAGAAGTGAGCTCTTTGGGAATTCAATTCAATTCCACCTATTTGAATCTTTAGACACAGAGATTCCGTTTCCCTAATGGCAGGGTCGAATTAAGATAAGAGCTAGAAGTAGATGGCTTATTCTGCTCAATCATTTGGAGCCAGCTGTGGATGCAGTATACTATTTCTCCACCTGTTTAAGGAGAAAATTGTACAGGGATGAGGACAGCTTGTAGTAAAGACCTTCATCCAGAGGATTCGAAAGGGGAGACCATGCAGGGATGGAGTATCATTCTCTGCATAGCTTTGTTTCATCCCAGAAGGAAATCAATAAGAGAAACTGTTGAGAATTTCTTATCAGCACATCTCTATGCTCTCTCCCATGTGTCCTTCTGTGTCCTGTCACATAAGCTGTGGCCTTGAACACATTTCTCTTTGACTTACTTTACATACTTTTATTTACTTTACTTCCATCATTCACCTGCTCCCCATGCCCCGAATGTTCCTCTTCCTCTTCTTTCTCTTTGGTCCTCTCTCCTTTTTCCTACGAATTGCCTCTCTCTGGTGAGGCAATGAACTAGCTTAGAAGGTAGCAGGCTCCCCTTGACCAGAGATGTGCATACAGCAGACCTTGGACCATCAGTGGGGAAAGAGAACATGCTTTAAGGTAGGAGTTGGAGTGGGTAGCCTTTGAGATATCTCCAACCATTAAGATTTTTTACTTTTTATCTATCAAAAGACTAGTTCAGGACATCTAGGTGGCTAAATAGGGAATCAAGCCCAGAGAGAGGAGATCTGGAATTCAAAGGTGGCCTCAGGCACTTCCCTGCTGCATAACCCTGGGCAAATCACTTCATTCCAAATGCCTGGCCCTTACCTCTTTTTTGCCTAGAAATTGATGGTTTAGAATCAATTCTAAAACTGAAAATAAGAGAAAAAAAAAAGACTTGTTCAAGTCCCACTTCTTCCATGAAGGGCTTCCTTGACTGTGCTGTCCATACTGATTTCTGATTTCTCAACTCACAACAGCCTTTGGATGAATAAATGCTTGTTTACTAGTGATTGATTGTATCATTCTACTACATTTTTTTTCCAGAAGCAAGGAAAACAAAAAATTCTCTTTTATCACGTACATCTTGAAGTGATTTTGCAATTTCTTGTATCACAGAAAACATTAAGCATACTCAGCTTAACATCTCCATTTGAAACCTTGTTGTTTAAGTAAAAGAAATCATCCCAATAATTTATACAAGAGGCCATTTCATCTGACAACCCCTAAGGATACACAAATGGAGAGAAATGTCAAACACATTGCCCTCTTTCTCCCTCATTTGCACCTTCTTTGATCACCATCAGTCTTCATCCCAGGTCAGCTGCACATTTCTTGCCAATGATCATTAAGTGTCCAAGATTTCCATTATCCTCTTCTGCCACAGATATCTGGGTAATGAGTTCTTAGGTACCCCCGGGAAATGAGTTGGGGCTTGTATGTATGGAAAGTAAAATATCAGTCATTCTCAGAAATGATTTTGGTTGGGATTTTCTTGAAATTTATTTTACCAAAGATGGTGGCCACCTCATTGGGCAGTGTGAGCTTTGCTGATCTCATCTTCCATCATCCCCATCTAGCCAGGTCTCCCTACCACCTTCATCTTTGGCAACTCCACTTCTTCCTTTAAAAAAAAACACCTTATTTTCTGTCTTAGTAACAACTCTAAGGCAGAAGGGCAAGGGCCAGGCAAATGGGGTTAAGTGATTTGCCTAGGATCCCACAGCTTGAACTGTCTGAGGTCTGATTTGAATTCAGGACCTCTAAACTCTAAACTTAATGCTCTAGCCACTGTACCATCTAGTTGCTCTCCACTTCTTCCTACAATATCTATCTATCTATCTATCTATCTATCTATCTATCTATCTATCTATCTATCTATCTAGTTTTGTCTTATATCAACTCCATGAAGATAGGGGCCATGTCTTATCATTGGATTTTAGAGCAGAAAGGGGTTTTACTACATCATTGCAATGGCTGAGACTATCAGGCTATCAGCTATAGGAATATCAGCTAGTCCAAATCTCTCATTTATAAATTCAGAGGAAGAGAAATTACTTTCCTAAGTCAACTACCCTGTGTAGCAGAATTGGGCCTTGAACCTTGGTCTCCTGAACTAAAATGCAACATTTCCCCCCACTACAGCTAATATTTTTTATCTTCTCTAGTACAGGGGTATAGGGGATGATCCACAGTAGAGTTATTCAATTTAATCCATTAATGTTATTTTGCTATGTATGCCTATACTTTTTCTCCCTATTTAGGTCCTAAGCAACTTAGCCCAGGTAGATGACACATAGATTGAGTGCTGGGTCTGGAGAAGAAATACCTGAGTTCACATCCAGCCTCAGATACTTGCTAGTTGTGTGATTCTGGGCAAGTCACTCACCCTGTTTGCCTCCATTTCTTCATCTATAAGAAGGAAGGAAATGGCAGACTATTCTAGTATTTTTGCCAATAAATCCCAAATGGGGTCATGAAGAGTTGGACATGACAGAACAACAGCTTCTCAAATATGGTGAACATGTGTTAAATACAGTATTTAAAAAATATATCCAAGAGGGCCTAGTTCTGTGCTATATAATATTGTAGCCAATAAAAATATTTGCTATATAAATTACCTGTTATTGCTAACCACCTTTGTAAGAGAAGAAAGCTTTCTGATTACTTTTGTAAAAATGGAGATTTGAACCCTAGACTTCAATCCCCAGAAGGCCTTGGTATTTCCCAGAATTCCCTATAATCTCACCTGGGAGAAATCAAAATTGGTATTTAACTGGCAGTAATGCCTACTGCTCTCTTTTCTCTGCCATTGCAATGATGTAGTAAGCTTTGAATGGGCTAATCAGACCTTGGCACATGATTATTATTGTGTATTTTCTTTATTTCTTGATTTCTAATCATCCTTAATAAACCTCATAAAATATAATATTTTTATTATGAGATATAAAACCCCTACCTTCCATCTTGGAATCAATACTGTGTATTGGCTCCAAGGCAGAAGAGTGGTAAGGGCTAGGCAATGGGAGTCAAGTGAATTGCCCAGGGTCACACAACTGGGAAGTGTCTGAGACCAGATTTGAACCTAGGACCTCTCATCTCTAGGCCTAGCTCTCAATCTACTGAGCTACCCAGCTGCTCCTCAATTTTTTTTTTAGATAGCCTAGATAATTTTTTTAAGCCACGTTTCTCTGGCCAAGGCTTTTCGCCTACCTACACAATCTCCTCTTGATTCAGCTCACTCCTCCTGACCTTCTTGACCAAGATCAATCACCTGGTCCCAGCCCTCCCTGCCTGGCTCCTGTTCCTGCTCCTGGACTCCAGCCATCTCACTCACCTGGCCCAGCCCCAGCCCTGGCCCCAGCAACTCTGGCCTCCAACCCAGTTCACTCATTGCTGCAGGCCCAGCCCCAGGACCCAGGCTGCTGGTAGCTGCTGCCCCTGAGTCTTCAGGAATCACAAACAAACTGGTAAAAACTGGGGTGTTCTTTCCTTAGGCAACAATTAGCTTCCATGTGGTAGTGGACCTCAGGGGGGTGGAACGAGGAGAAGGAAGAGTCTTTTCCAAACAGGAAGTTACAAGTATGGCGTATTCTATGGTAGAGCAGTGCATTGCCTATTTCAAAGGATATTTTTTGAGTGCATTGATACTTTTACTTATCTCACCTGAGATTCAGGGCAGAAATTCATCTCCCTGCAACTCTTTGCCATTTGATCCTGCCCAATTTGAGGTTCCAAAAACCCATGTTCTCCACTATGGGAGATCCCATAGTACTTTCTATTACAATACTGACAAAAGGAATCTGAATGGATTTTAAAACATGAACTTTAAAGAGACTGGAGGATATATTTTTAAGGCTTTTCAGACTCCAATGTTTTATAAAATCTCTGCATTTTATTGCATTTTTTGATTGTTTTGTTTAAGATTTAATTTTGTGGTTTTAAGTTCATATATTAATGTATTCAATACCATTCTGTTACACTGAATCATTTTAATGTACTGGGTTTTAATGACTATTCTATTCTGTTGCTTTTCCCCTATAACTATACTGAACACATATTATTGAATAAACCCATATATAAAAACAGCTTTTTTTTCTATTTTGGCTGTGTAACTTTTCACATAGAGGATGGATTGACTTCATCAGAACTGGTTACAATTGTATAACAACCTTTAGAAAATTTAATGAGCTAAATATCTCACATTGATTTTAAAGGGTTTTTAGACATGATTTTTAGAATTTGTTTTCAACAACTCTGATCATTTTTCCTGCCTCTAATAGGAGGTAAGATCCATTTTGGTAGCTGAAGTAAAATACAATTATAATCCTCACCTCCCACATTTATAAAAATGTAAATGGATGGGACATCACAGTCTTATACCAAAGGATCTGGGAAGTTAATCCCAGGGCATGGTATTCCTGGATGGCTCCCAAAAGAGGAACATCTCTCATTTATAACTCTTCAGCTCACTTTACTTTCACCAAGAACAATCTAGATTTCTTGATGATGTTCTAGACCCAAATAAGTTTTACTTTGTTTAAAAATGTCTTTGCCAAGGTTTAAATATTGCTACACCTGAAAAACTTGTGACATGTATCCATTTTCTTTAAATGTCATACAGCAACATATGTTAAATATGATAGTGGGGTTGTTTGCTATTGTAATTAACTGGGCTATTGTGAATTTTGGGGATTTTGGTACTTTTTGAGTTTGCATTACATGTTGTACTAATGTTCTTTATAAAAAACTGTTACTTTGTGAAAATCATTTGCTTTGTACTCACAGTGGATCATGACCAGATATGAAGAGGGAATGGATCTCATTTTTGCTATGAAACCTTGTATTCTACATTTCCTTAGCTGACACAGTGTGTCAATGATTATAAGCTATATTTTTTTAAATTTTAAAACTCTTTTATTATTATATTTTTCTTCCATGTGCAATATACTATTTCAGTTTTTAATTTTTTCTCCTTTTTATATTTGAAGCACGTGTCACCAGTATTATGATTTTCTTTAACTATTTTTGATTTTGCAGTAATACATTTAAAATACATTTGCTATAATGTCAATACATACCCAAAAAGCTTTAGACTATATAAAAATGAGGCCCTTGATTGTTTTAAAAAATTATGGAACTGTGATTAATGTTTGTGTCTGATTCTAGGAAAATGGATCAAAAAGGAGCACAGACTTAACCTGAATAGTGCCAAAATAGCACACAGGTCAAAAAAAAAAAAAAAAGAAACCAATCCAGGTAGGATTGATGCACTTCTAAGCCAATACTATGGACTTGAACCTAGTGTGAGACTCGAGGTTGCGATGCTTGACATATGTTAAGACATAGGCCTCGTATCCACACTTTGTGAAAATACTTACAGACAAGTACCAAAGTTTGGCTATCATCCTGGATCCCTCTATCCCTGAGAATGAAGGTAAAATCAGACCAGGGAATGACACTTCCTATCAAAATAAAAATCTAGTCCCTTTTCTGTCTTTCATAATGTGGCAACTTTCTGTAGTCCTGGCAACTGATTGGGTAAATGCATAAATGCTTATGTCATTTTAATTGGGCCCTGATTCAAGGACCTGTTTTAGATTTATTTTTCCTTTACTTAGGATTTTTACACATAAGACTTTGATGTCTATATTTTATTTAGAATTTATCTTTTTTATTTTGGATTTTTTTTGATGTTTTTGATTTCTCTTGCAAATTGATTCATATACCTCATAACTCAGCCATGCATCTCTAAATGATCCCTGTGTTTTTCAATCACCCTCTTCAGGGGGGAGAATGTAAAATTATTATTATTTTAAATTTTCAAAGTTTAAATTCCTTTTTAGAAGAATTTTAGGTTAAGAAACATGATACCTCTCCAAAGCCAGAAAGTGAACTGTTTGGAGAAGACACCATGAAGATGCCTCCACAGACCACACATTGCACCAGAAGATCCAGAGTGAACTTTGGGATGTGGTGATTTGAACTGTGTGGGGTTTTAATACATTTGTTTTATATGTATATTCTTATGCCAAAGGGGACTGCCCCCTAATTGGCTTTTTTGTCAATGCGCCTAGAAATCTTTGGTTTTCTTCTCTTTTTCTCTTATCCTCAAATTATTGTAATTTCAAAGTTGGTATGTTTACAAGACCCAGCCGAGAGACTAGTCTTCCTTGGGTCTCAGGGGGAATGTAAAAATGGAGATTTGAACCCTAGACTTCAATCCCTAGAAGTCCTTGGTATTTCCCAGAATTCCCTATAATCCCACCTGAGTCTCCACCTGGGCAAGATCACAATTGGTATTTAACTGGCAGTAACACCTACTGCTCTCTCTTCTCAGCCATTGCAATGATGTAGTAAGTAACCTTTGAATGGGCTAATCAGCCCTGGGCACGTGGTTATTATTGTGTATTTTCTTTATTTCTTGATTTCTAATAATCCTTAATAAACCTAATAAAATATAATATTTTTATTACTAGAGACTAATTTAATTTTTACACTTTTTAAGTTGTATTGATATGTCTTGTTTTTACTTTTTAAATGTTTATAGATTACTCCCAGGCTATGAGAAGTCTTTTCTAACAAAGTAAAACAATTAAGTAAAGCCAATGATATGGTGACCTCATCTAAAAGTGCATGCAAAACAGGCAGGTAGGTGGTTCAATGGATTGAGAGCCAGGCCTAGAGATGGGAGATCCTGGGTTCAAATATGACCTCAGACTCTTCCTGTATGACCCTGGGCAAGTCACTTAACCCCCATGGTCTAGCCCTTACTGCTCTTCTGCTTTAGAACCAATACGCAGTATTGATTCTAAGATGGCAAGTAAAGATTTAAAAAAAGAGCAAGCAACATTCTAAACTAGTAGCCCCACCACCAACTTCTCTATTTTAATTATTTTTTATAAACAAATCTATTTCTCTTTATTCCACCTCCCACCTCATTGAAAAAAAAAGTAGAAAAGAAAAACAAATTCTTTGTAAACTATTTGCCTAGTTGAGCTAAATAATTTCCTTCATTGACTGTGTATGAAAATATGTATGTCTCATTTTGTACTCTAACTCTATCACCTCTCTCAATGAGGTAGATGGTATATTTCATCACTGATCTTCTGGAATCATGGATGGTTATTGTACTGATTAGAGCTCTTACAGCTCTTCAAAGTCCTATGTCTTTGCAGTGTTTTTGTTGTAAATAATAGTCTCCTGAGTAGTAAAATCTAGGAGGTTAGTTCCTAGAAGGAATTTTAGAGATCATGTGGCCCAAAATGATGAATTTAGAGAAAAGCAAATTGAGGATCAGCAAGAGGAAGGGATTTGCTAAGGGTCACACAGCTTTTTTTTTTTTTTTTTTTTTTGCAGAACTAAGACTAGAACCCAGGGTCTCTAAAGTCCCAGATCAGGCCCTTCCTAAAAATGACAGCTTTTGTAAGAGTAATTTTCAGGGTCTGGACTATATCTACTGTTAGTCTTTGGCTGTTTACCTAATCATTAATATCTCCAACTGATGTTTGGCAGGGAAATTCAAACAGGAAGAAACAGAAACAAATCTAGTTCATTTCTCATTACTCATTCTGACACATGGGAAAAGAATCCACATTTCTTAGCTAAAATTAGGATTAGGGAATATCTGTGCATTTGATTATATGTGTTACATAGTCATTTGGTGCTATTATGAATAATTGAGATCTAGAGGGGCAGTGAGTAGAAAGGGATAGATGTGGCTAGATTGATAGGGATAACAATAGTGTTACCCAATAGTACTTTAAGGTTTAGAAAATGATTTTCACCAAATCCTGGTAAGTGAGTAGAGAGGATCCTGGAGTATTGCAAAGAGCAATGGGATCAGAGTCAAAAGTCCTAGGTTTGAATTTAGTATCTCTTATTTAACTTCTTCAGGACTCTTGTCTTCTCATTTGCAAAATTAGGAGGTTGGACTCTAGATTATCTCTAAGACCCTTTCCAGGTCTAAATTGTGATCCTACTGCAGATATTAACCCCATTTTACAAATGAAGAAACTGAGATTCAGAAAAGCTAGATAGCTTTCCCAAGGTCACATAGAGGGGAAAAACAGAAAGACAAATTGACAGACAGACAGACAGACAGATAGATAGATAGAGAGAGAGAGAGAGAGAGAGAGAGAGATAGATAGATAGATAGATAGATAGATAGATAGATAGATAGATAGATGGACAGATAGACAGACAGACAGATAGATGGATGGATGGATGGATGGATGGATGGATGGATGGGTAGATAGATAGAATGATAAGGAGACAGGTGGATTAATAGGAGAGAGACAAAAAGAAACAAAAACAAAAAAAGACAAAGAAGAGAGAAAGGCAACATTATGTAACAAATATGAAGACTACTACATTAAACAAATAGGAACTAAGTTTGAGCATAGGCTCCTACTCACTAGCAGTAAGGGCTAAGCAATGGGGTTGAAGTGACTTGCTCAGGATCACACAGCTGGGAAGTGCCTAAGGCCAAATTTAAACTCAGTACCTCCTGTCTTTCTGCCAGGCTCTCAAATCACTGAGCCACCCAGCTGTCCCCTGGTTATTCTCACCTTTAAAATGTTAATATTGAATTAGATAATCTCTAAATATCCCTTATAGCTCCTATATAATAGCTAAATGGACAGACCTCCCAACCCAAGAGTGTAGCCTGTTTTAAGTTCATGCCAATTGTATAAACTAATTCCTTTTCCATGACAAAGTCCCTAGAAAAACAGACTTTATTAGATTAAATCTTTGCCTCACTACATGGCATGTTTCTTCATTTAGGAAAAATACACAAAAGAGAGCAGGAAGGAATTCAAAAGGGGACATAGACAAGTAGGACAGTTTTTGTCACTGTCATACTAAAGATAATATTCACTCTAAAAGAGTCTTTAGAAAATAGTTCACGGTTTCATGTATTTTATTCATCCATTTCTGTTTGTCATATATTGAAATGTTCATGTTTATTGATGTTTTAAAACAAATCTAAAAAGAAAAAAATTTCAAAAAATATTTGCTTCTTCCCATGGCTTATAGTCCAGAATGAGTCACTTGCTTCTGATGCTAGTGGCAGCCCCAGGAGGCACCAGGCTGGAGACATCGCATCACCATTACAAACCATGGCATCCCTCCAAGAGCCCAGAGATGGCTTCTGTGGATTCTGTTTCCCTTTGTCCACAACTCAATACTCTAACTACATAGTCTCCTGGAGGAAAGACGTTTCCTTTCAACAGGAGCGACATTTATCAAACCTCATGCTCCCAGGGGCAGAGTAAGTAGAATAATACTTGGGATAAAGAATAGGAGAAGAATAAAGCTTTGAATCAAGCTGCTTCACTCTCTTACAGACTGTGAAACTGTGTCTCAATTAACAGAAAATTCACAAGACTGAATAGTTATTTTTCTAAAGCCCAAACTTACTCTACAGTTCTTTCCACCCTTTGAGATCATGGAGGCCAATCTGGATTTACAGACAAAGAAACTGAAGCTCAGAGAGGAGAAGAGATTTGCTTACAGTCACATAGCTTTTTTGCAAGAAAGATAAGGATCTATCCCTTCCAAGGGCTCTATGTTCCAGTCCAATTGAATGACTCTCCCCCATGAATATGTTCCATCCTAGCTTTCCTCCTTTGTCTTTGCTCAGGCTATTTTCTATACCTGGAATAGACATCTTCTTCCTGTTTACCTGTTGAATTCCTCCCCCTGTTTTCTTTTAAACCCTTATCCTATGTTTTAGAATTGATACTAAATACCTATTTTAGACTTTAAATTCTAAGACAGAAGAGCAGTAAGGGCTAGGCACTTAGGGTTTAGTGACTTGTCCAGGGACACACACCTAGGAATTCCTTATGTTTTAAAACCCAACTCAAACATCACTTCCTCCAGGAAGCCCTCCCGAATCCCTGAATCAGAAATAACCTTTCCTGACAGATTTTATATAGAACTCTCTACCTTGCTAATGCACTTATCATGTAATAGGATGTATCAGCCATGTGTCTTTATGCCTTAATCAATCCTAGACTATAATAAATCCCATGATGGTGAAGACTCTAAGAGTATGCTGGAGCCAACTCAAACAGGATCTTAAGAATGTGTTGTAAATTTTCAATGTGGACATTTTATACTCTGGAAATCAGAAGAGGCCACAAATTTTAAAAAATTATTGCTTTTCTGATTGTCTAGGCAAGAAAGTGATAGAGAAAATGTTAATAATACAAAGAATGGGGATATGATTGGAGATGTACACTCTAAACCAGGGGTCCCCAAACTTTTTACACAGGGGGCCAGTTCACTGTCCCTCAGACCATTGGAGGGCCAAATCACTGCTATCTGATGCCTATATACAGTACTGGAGGCAGTGCTGGGCCTGTGACACTGTATACAGCTGTGGATACATCCACATCCTGTGCTCCTCTCGCTCACCACCAATGAAAGAGGTGCCCCTTCCGGAAGTGTGGTGGGGGCCAAATAAATGGCCTCTGGGGCCACATGTGGCCTGCAGGCTATAGTTTGGGGACCCCTGCTCTAAACGATCACCCTAGTGCAAATATCAATAATAAGGAAATAGGTCTTAATCAACAACACGTGTAAAACCCAGTGGAATTGTGCATTGGCTACAGGAGGTGGGTGGGATGAGGGGAGAGAAAGAAAATGAATCATGTAACCGTGGAAAAATATTCTAAATTAACTAATTAAAAAAACAAACTTAAGAAATAAAATTAAATAACATCTTAAGGCCCTGAAGGACCTATTTGAACTTGCTCATAGCAGTTGTCTTACCTTACTTAGCCCTTGGCGACTGTGCATCATTTCCATATCCATGCATCACTTCCAGTGGCCTTCACAGTAGAGCTACAGAGAGGAGAGAGTCAAAAGGGTTTTTTGTTTCATTTGCTTTTTTTGTTTTGTTTTGTCCATTGTGAACGTGTCCTCTGTGAATTCATTGCTGTGCCTTAGAGAGGTCTGAGAGAGGTGCTTGGGATTCTGAGAAGCAAAGGAACTTACTTCCCCATAGTTACAGAACCAATATGAGTCAGAGGAGGAATTAAATTCAGGCCTGACTCCAAGAATGGCCCTCTTCCCTCCACATCCCGCTGGGTACAGATAGGGAAACTAAGGCTCAGGACATGGAGTGATTTCCTGTTGTTGTTAATCCTTAGTTTTCAAAGACAACCAATGATATTATGGGTGATATCTTGGACTTGTCCATGAATTGGATTTCAGTGAGGCAGAATTGCACAAAGTCATCAACCTCATTCTCTCTTCCAAAGTCTTCTTAAATCCAGTGGCATGATGAAGGTTAGGACAACTGGTGATGGCCCAGGATTAAGCTCTAAGGGCCCTACAGCACCTGCTTCCTTTGCCTTCATGGTGGATGGAACAAATCTCATTTCACCAGGGAGAAGTCTTCGCACGCTTGGGATAAACATCCCCCTCACTCACCAACAGGTTGTAGACCAGTTGGTTACCCTCAATCCGTTTTGCCCTATTTGACAAGATAGTTTTACCAGGCTGTGGATGCTAAGCTTCTGGGAGCCATGGGTGAGAGTTGAGTACCAGGTGAATACTAAAGGTGAATGAGCAGTCCTGAAAAGGGCTAGGCAAGCCCTCACACCAAAGGTGCTAGTCTTCCCTAAACACTCCATACACCCCATAAAGTGACTACTCAGCTATTGAATAAAAGGATTAGTACCAGCCCCACCCCACCCCCAAATCCAGGACAAGGAGGAGAGAGAAAATAGAGAAGACAAAATCTGAACTTCAAATTAAACAAATGTATTTGGTATCTCCTGGGTGCAAGAACAGTACACCCAAATCTAGGAAAGATGTGTCATTTAGATAAGACCGAATCAGGGACAGATAGGTAGTTCAATGGATTGAGAGCAAATCCTAGAGACAGGAAGTCCTAGGTTCAAATTTGACCTCAGACACTTCCTCCATGTTGTGGAAGAGGCATGAAGGAAGAGCTTCATGCATTCAAAACAGAAAGCTGGGGATATCATCTGTCAGTCAAGGTGAACATTCCAAACAGAATGTTCTCAGGAAAGTCAGTTGGAGCCTGACTGGGAGATGAACTGAGGGACTGGCTGGGGGTTTCTGACCAAGGGAGAGACTAGTTTTTTCCTGACCTGGGCAGAGAGAGACCTTTGTGGTTTCTGACAGAGTCTGGACTTGAATTAATCAAGCTGAGATTATCTGGCTGGTTAAAAGAAGAAAAGAAGAAAAATACTTGTCCTCCAAACTCTCTGACTGTCCCTGAGTCACAGCTGTGACAGGACTGTCATTTCCCAAATTCCTCCTAACCCTCCTTATAGACTAGGGAATAACCCCTATCCCTCTCACCTCAATCTCCATACTGCTGTTCCCAATAAACCGCCTTACTTGAGAAAGGAAGAGAAAGGAGTTTTTCTTCATAAATCTCATAGTCCACTAAGGGAGGAGGGGCAAAGCCATTGGCTTCAGAAAAGGGTGGTGAAGGGTGGTATTGAGGGAGGAGGAGGGTAGGGAAAATATTGATCTATTAGCCATTAGCAGTGATCAATAGGCAACCCCAGAGTATCCCCTCTAGTAGCATCTCTCTCTCTCAGAAGTACCTCTATCTCCATAACAACTAGGCACCCTCAGGTTTCCCTAGCATCTCTCTAGTCAAGACAGGGTATATCCAGTTATTACAACCAGAAATATCTCCACAGATTATCTATTCTAATACACTGTGTGACCCTGGGCAATTTACTTACCCCCTATTGCCTAGCCTTTACTGCTCTTTTGCCTTAGAACCTTATGGCAGAAGGTAAAGTTTAAATAAAAAAATAGATAAGACCAAGTCCCTGCTTTTATGCAGTGTACAGTCCAGCAGAAACTTCTCTATCTAATTGTTAAGAGAAAGGCTTACTCACAGAAAAGGCAAAAATTTGGGTGGGACAGGAGTAGGAAGAATGGAGAGGAAATTGAAAGTATTGAAACTGTAGCTAGTCATATTGAAAGCTAATTTTATTCTTTTGGAAGCTGACCAAATAGTCACAGAAAAAAAAAAAGGAAAAAAATTTTCCATCTTGAAAAGCTTTAATTATAGTTATGAACGAGTTGTAGTCATAGATAATTAGAAAGCAGGAGTAGTCAATAAAGTCACAAAACATTTATTAAGCATCTATTTTGTGCCAGGCATTGTGCTGAATTAGATGAAATTCATAGGTTCCTATTTAAAGCTGGAAGTGTCTTCAATTGTAAAATGGGGATAATACACCAGGATCATAGATTTATAGCTGAAAGGTACTTTATGGATCATCCAGTCCAAGCTCCTCATTTGACAGATGAAAAAACTGAATCCCAGAGACGGGGAGATTAAATGACTTGGGTAGTTAAGTGGTAGAGCTAGGATTCAAATGCAGGCCATCTGGTTCCAAATACCAAATTCTTTCCACTATTTCACACTGCTTTCCACAGGAAAACTATTTTTCCTGGGCTTGAAGCTCAACAATGTTAGAGCTTATTTTGGAGATCATTGAGTTTGACCTCAACATTTAATAAAATAGGAAAGTGGGAGGGGAAGGTTCCAAAGGGCAAAATACACATGAAATAAGTAAAAGAGGCATGGTCAAAACTCAAGCCTTCCAACTTTAAACCCAGTGTTCTCAGTTTTAACAATAGTGAATCAAACTGTCTAACTATGTCACAGGAACATTTGGTCTCATCGATCAGTGAATCAACAGGCTTAATATTAATTGTTACAGCAGTTGAAAAAAGATTGTTCTCTCAATAACCAGTGCATTTGCAAAAAAAAAAAATACAAAAGCATTTGCTAAACAAGAAATTTAAATTATTCCTTATTTTCTTTGGATGTTTCCTTTTAATGTATTTTTTTAATGATGTGAGGCTTCAAAGATTGGTAGGGACTCTATAATGTATGTATCAGGGATCATAGAAAGAGCATTAAACTTGAAGGTGGGAGATCTGGCTTCAAATCACAGCTCTAATATTTAAAAAAGCTATGCTACTTTGGATGAGTCCCCTCACCTCCCTCAGCTGAGTTTCCCCACCCATAAAAAAAAAAAATCATTATATCCACTAAGTAGCATACCTGTGATCTTCTGTTAGCCTTAAAATACTATTGAAATAGGAGCTTTTATAATTTTCTCCTCACTTTCCATAAGATGTGGTCCTTCAAAGGTTCCATACAAATTAAATACAAATCCTTTGTGTTCAAGTCCTTTTGTAATGTGCAGAAATGACCCATATTTTTCCTTGGTTTTATAAATTCTGATTTTCATGGCTGGGTGCAGAGCTATAACTCTCAGCCTTTGTAGCCATGGCAAATGTCATTTAAATCACCCTCATGTCATTTGGGAGTAGTTGAGATAGGAAAACTACACAGCCTGGAGGCCATCCTTGAGAAGAACCTCACCTAGCTTGTGGATGCTAGTGGAGAGGAAGCCATCTTGTATATTGTTGTTTTTCTGTCCTGTTTTAGTCATGTTTAATTCTTTGTGACCCCGTTTTGGGGTTTTCTTGGCAAAGATACTGGAGTGGTTTGCCATTTCCTTCTCCAGCTCTTTTACAGATGAGAAAAATAAAGCAAATGAGGGTAAATGACTTGCCGAGGGCCATCTTATATATAGTTACTCCTTATTTTAACCAAGTATTCTTGCTTATTAGGTAGAAAGATTGTTTCTTTGCTGCCAAAAGCCTGAAAGTGCTCTCAGTGTCCCTCTACAATTTAAGCATATGGAGTAAAGCCCCAGGCATGCTCCCCTTGATCTAGCTGTGGTTTTCTTAAAGTAGAACATATCTGTAATTAAAGTAGCATGTCTGATGAATTTGCCTGTGGTGAAATTTCATTTCCTTCTTCAAATCTTCTCAGGCAGGACTGACCTGATACTTGAAAACCACTTTTTTTTTCTTCTAGCATTCAGTCACCTGACATTAGACAACTTTAACTTTACTAAAAATAGGCAATTAAGAGAAAGTTTTAAATACATTTAATTTATTTCATTAAAAATTTCAGTTATATAAAATTTTAACATTTAAAAAAATTTTGAGTTCCAAATTCTCTGCCTCTCTTAGCTCCCACTATTCCTTGATAAGGCAAACTACATGATATCAATTATATATGTGAAATCATGCAAAATATATTCCATTTTATTTACATTGCAGAAGAGACACACAAAGAAACAAGAAAAAACAAAGTGAAAATATATGCTTCAATCTGGACTTGGGGTTCATCAGTTCTCTTTCTGGAAGAAGAAAACCTTTTTTTTTTATCATGGGTTCTTTGGAATTATTTTGGATCATTATCTTGATTACATTAGCTAAGTTAAAACTAGATAAATTAATCAAATAATGTTTTTTTTCCACTCTAACTTGTCAGTATTACTCCCTTCTTAGAGTTATCAATACTACCTCTACTCTTTTCTCTCTATAAACCTAACTTCCCAAGATACTCATGTATTTTTCCAATGTACCACCATTTTCTTTATGTCATTCTCCTACTCAAAAACCTTCAGTAGCTCTCACTAACCAGACAACAAAGTATAGATTCCTGTTCCTGGTAGTCAAGGCTTTCTGTAATCTATCTCTAACCCCTCGAACCAGCTTTTTCTCTCTAATGTAGACTTCTGCTTTTGTATCCTAAATTTTCTGTGCCATATCCTTATCCTGTTCTCTCTTGTTCTGTCATGTCCTTCTGTCATCTATGGCCAGAATGGATTCCTCTCTCCCTATGCCCTAATTCTGCCCTATACTACTGGAATCATGGGATCATAGACTTATAAGCAGCTAAGTGGCATAGTGGATGGAATGCTAGACATGAGTTCAAATTCATCAGACATTTACTAGCTATGTCACTCTAGGCAAGTCGTTTTCCTAATCTATAAAATGTGAGTAGTAATAGTACATATTTCCCAAGGTTGTTGTAAGGATCAAATAAAATATTTGTAAAGAGCTTTGCAAACCTTAAAGGCTATACAAATCTTAACTATTATTGCATAAAGTTGGAGGAAAACTTAGAGATCATTTAAGTCCTTATTTTACAAAGCAACAAACTGAGGCCAAGAAATTTTAAGTGACTTTCCCAAAGTCTTATAACTAGTAGGTAACAGAATTGAGATTCAAATCCAGGTCCTCTCTATCTGTTGATGCCTTTTCCTTCGTTCAAGGACCAATTCGGGTGTCATGATACCTTCACTGATTCTCCCAGCTGAAAGTGATCTCATCTTCCTCAAATGTCATACATTTTGTCTAGATCTCACCTTTATACTTATACTCCCTTGAATATAATATTTTATGCACATGTAGACTATTAGATTGTTGGCTCCTCAAGGGCAGGGACTATCATATATATTATATATATATATATATATATATATATTTATATATTCCAGCTAAAGTGGCTTACTTGTTTTATCCCAAATTCTATAATTCCCCCTATTGATTTGTCTAGGATGTCCCCTCTTCATTTAGGGAATTTACTCTCTCTTCATCTCCTCCTCTTAGAATTTTTAATTTTCCTTCAAGGCTCAGCTCAGATATCACTTCCTACCCTAAACCTTTCCTAATGTCCTTCCTCAAATTATCTAGTATTTATACAACTAACCATATAACATCTGCATAAATTCTTTATATCTATCTATATATCTGCATAAATATATCAGAAGTATATCTGCATAAATGCTTGGTTCCACCCCTTACCTCCCCCTGTAAAATACAAGTTCTATGAAAATGTAGATTATTTCATTTTGTCTTTGTAACCCAGTGTCCTATACATAACAGACTTTTTTTTTAACCTATTACTTTCTGTCTTAGAATCAATACTAAGTATGAAAGAATGGTAAGGACGTGGTAACTGGAGTTAAGTGCCTTGCTCAGGGCCACACAGCTAGGATATGTCTGCAGCCAGATTTGAACCTAGAATTTCCTGACTCCAGATCTGGTACTCTATCCACTGATAGAGCGAGCAACCTGGCTGCCCCATCACAGACTTTTTTTTTGGAAATTTATTTATTTGCCAATTACATGTAATAACAAATTTACACATGAGTTTTCCAAAGTTATATGATCCAAAATTGTCTCCCTTACTCCCTTCCCTCCCCCTTCTCAGAACTGGCAAGCAGTTCTATCTGGGATATATATACATATATATATATATACATATATATACATAAATAATCATGCAAAACATTTCCATATTGTTCGTTTTTGTAAATGAATAATCGTGTAAAATCAGAACAGAAAGACAAAAATCCAACTAAATTAAAGTGAAAAATCATATGCTTTCTTCTGCATTCTGATTCCAATAGTTCTTTCTCTAGAAGTGGAAAGCATTTTTTGTCAGAAGTCCCTCAGAATTGTACTGGATTATTGTATTGCTGAGAATAGCTAAATCTATCACAGTTGATCATTCTACATTATTCCATAACAGACTCTTAAAAATGTTTATCAAACTGAACCTTTATATCTCTGGAGCTAAGGACAGTCTTGTATGTTGTAGGAGCTCAATAAATGCAAACTGAATTGAACATGATGATGATATGCAAGTATTTTCTAGTACCAGAATATATTATAATCTTCCAGATTAAAGAAAATCTTTCAGAAAATTCCAGGAGAAATTCAAGCTTCCTCAATATTGGCAAGAATCCTAACAATACTTCCTCTTCTGGATATCTTTAGACAATTTGTACTTGGTCTGAGAAGACTAGGTCTCCTTGGCTGCACGCCAGTTCTTAAATAATAGTACACTGCTCCTGGGCAGAACCTTGTTATTTATCATGCTTTGGGATCTTATCAATAAAAGAGTAAAGACTGTTCTCTTCAATCAGGGATAAATCAAGGTTGGCTTTTCCCTATTTCACAAACAGTTCTGCTTCCTATAGGGGTGCCTACTTCCAAACGCTGGATTAATTCTTTTGGGTAGGAGTTCCAGAGCTGAAAAGGATACGTCCTGCAAGGCATGGGTACTGGTCCAGAGGAGACAGAACAAGGTGGGCCATGAGAGCTGGATAGTACTTCTTCTCTGGAGAAGAGTTTCAACTGTGGCCTAGACAGATGAAGGACCATAAATCAAGGTCATAGAGCTTATAAAAGGCACTGGAACAGTTCCTTGAACCTAGGTCTTCTGACTCAAAATCCAGTGCTCTTTCCACCCTGTAAGCTGCCTTTTTTCCAGGAAATGAATTAATCTGCTATTATGATAATGATTTGCTGTTCTTAAACTCTTAGAGGTAAGAGAAGGACCATCATTTTAGATTGATAATCTGGGGGAAATGGGTAAGTGGAAAGAACACTAAATTTCAAATCAGGAAATCTTGGGGTCAAATGCCGCCGGTGGTTATAATACAGTATTCTTCTTACTGGGTTTTTGTGATGATCACATGAGGTTTGAACTTTGCTAATAATTTGTAAATTCCAGTTGTTAAAAAAAACGAGGCAGAATAAGAAAAAATTTTCTCATAATTAGAGAAGTCCAACAACAGAGTGGACTATCTTAGGAAGTAGTGAATTCCCTGTCACTGGAAATGTTCATGTATCCACTAGACAACCATTTGCAAAGATGTAATAAAGGATATTTCTGTATCAGTTTTGGAGTTTAAACTATCGGACCTGTGAGGTTCTTTTTATTGAAAGATTCTAAGTTTAAGCAAAAGACATTTATTCCCAAGATTGCATTTCATATCTTTCAGTACTAGCCACATGAGCCTTTCCACATGCTAGCAGTTTGGGAAATAGCACTTTAAAGAGAAATATAATAACACATGATACTTTTATATCACCTTTCATCTATGAACCTCAAAGTCTTCTAAAACCATTTATTAAGGCTCTCCATAGGAAGAAACATTTTATTATGGCCACCCAGATCAAAATGATGACTAGAATAGGATTGGAAAAGATATAGACAAATTCACAAAGCTTTTCCTAGGGCCTAATTCAAGGGCAAAGACTCCATATCTATCTGTTTTATCCATCTCAATTCAACAAACATTAAGTGTTTACTATGTACAGAGCACTACACTCTACCCTGTGCTGAAAGATAGACAATAAAGCTTAAAGAAAATAATATTCCTGCTTGACATCTAGTAGGGATATCACAGATGTAAATAAATATATTCAGGTACTTTGATAAATGTGATCACCTATGTATGGGTGGGTATTTTACATGTGTGAATTATATTCTTTTTTACCCTGTCTTATTCCTTATTGGGGGCTACAGGATATTCAGGGAAGACTGGTACCTCTGGTGTGAGGGCTTGCTGAGCCCATTTTTTTTCAGAACTGTTTTCCTTCTTAGGTGTCTACTTGTCACCCAGATCTTACCTGTAGCTCCAAGAAGTTGTAGCATGTAGCTATACCCTGGAATACTGTCTTGGCAGGCAGGCTAAACCAGATAGAGGGTGACTGACAGAACTCAAACTCATTGGTGAGTTAGTGGGGTATCTACCCCAAACATGTGAAGACATCAGAAGAAGGGATGCGGATGGATGAGGACAATTTGTTCCAGAGACCATGGAGGAAGCTGAAGCAAGAGCTCTGGAGACCTTAGAGCTTAGTTAGACATCAGAGAAGCTACTTCATTCTGAACCATCACCAGTCATCCTGACTTTTGACTTGTCTCTGGACTTTGATGACTGGAAGAAAGATTGAGGCTGATGATTTTGTGCAATTCTGCCCCCACTTAAATCCAGGTTATGCACTAATCAAAAGACATTAGTCCTCTCTGAATATGAAGGACAATAACCTCGATTTCTTATAATCTACAAATCTTCCCTAGGAAATCTACCCCATACCCCAATAATCTTGCTTTGGTTCTTTTAATATCCTGAGAAGTACCAGGATAGCATTTAGATGATTTGTTGTCTTTCCTTCTCAATGCACAGACAGGTACACCTCCAGCAGTATGATGTGGTGGAAAGAATGATTAATTTGCAGTCAGAAAACCTGGGTTTTAATGTTGACTATGCTACCTAGATGACCTTGAGTAAGTCATTTAAGCTCACTAGACCTCCTTTTCTCTTTTATAAAATGAGGTGGTGGGACACAGATTGAATTGTTTCTATGGTCCCTGCCTGTGCCATGATCCTTTTCCTATCACGCCATATCTCATGCTACCTCTCATGAGGGTAGGAATCATGTCATATCAACTGGATTTTCTCTAGTTCCTAGTATAGTGTTTTTCATACACTACAGATAGGTACTTAAGAAAGGTTTGATGAATGAATGGGCTAATTCTAGCTACCTAGTGTGGGCAAAATTTGGATTATGTATGCTCTGTCTTTTCAGTGTAAAGGGATTGAGATATGGTTGGAAGGGCACTAGATTGGGAGTTAAAAGACCTCGATTTCAGTCCAGGCTCAGCTATTTACTGCTTTGGCTGATCCTGGAATTTCTTCCTCTACTCTGAATCCCAGTTTCCTCTTCTATAAAGTGATATGGTTAGATGATATGGTATCTATAGTCCCTTCTAGCTCTGATATCCTTTTTTAAGGTTTTTACAGTTTTGGCATTCTATGACTGTGAATAGCTATGGATTTCACACAGGAGTTTTTCTCTGTCTGACCCTGGCTCAATGCTGGTGCCATGCCATTTGTGAATAATAGTTACCATTTTTAAGGTTTAAGGTTTAGGAGACACTTTACATATATGGTCTTTATTTGATCTTCACAATAACCCTGTCAGATAAGTGCTATTCTACAGAAGAGGAAATCAAGGCAGAAAAATAGTTAAGGGACTTGCCCAGGAAAACACAGCTAGCAAGTAACTGCAGGCAGAATTTAGACTTCAGAGTACCAGACTCTAAGACTGCCCTGCAACTAACCTACCTTACTGCTCTTAAGAGTAAATTTCTAAGTACAAAAATAAACAAACAAAAAAAGCATCCATAGAAGTAGTATAGGGTAGCAGAGAAAACCTTAGTGTTGGGAAGACTTGAGGTCATGTGTGCAAAATGAGGAATGCGGAATAAATCACTTCAGTTCTTCTTGCCTCCTGGAAAGCCCCTCAAATTGTAAATTACTGATCAATTCTGCATTAGTAGAAGTAGTTTTCACATCCTAAAGGGCAGAACTCAGATCCAGGATTGGCCCAAAGAGCATCCCCTCATCTCAGCTCACAGTACAGAGGTTAATGTCTTGGGGAGTGGTCCAGGATGTTGGTTTTAAAACAAATGTGTGTGTGTATTTGTGTATGTTTATTACCTATTCTTCAGGTCCCCAAAGTGACATTGCTATATATACATACCACCCTTCACAGAATTCTCAGCTTTTTTCTAACGACAATAGTCTATTGGAGATTTTCCTCATTGTTAGTCCCTGGATCCTTCTTGAAATTACTTTCTATTACAGTGTTTACACTTGGTGTTGGTAATATTATTTTGTATAAGCTTTGTGTTAGAGCAGATGGGTCTGGGTAATGGATAGAAAGATGGTTTTGGAGCCAGGAAGATCTGGGTTCAAATTCCTCCTCTGATTAATTTAACTTTTCTTTTGGACCCCAGCAAATCTGTAAGATGTGGAACAGTTGTAGATCTTCATTGGAGGAGGAACTTTCTTCAGGGATAGCTGCCTCCAGTGAGCAATTCCTTCCCAATTCCACTTTCTGTTTTTTAAGTCATATTCCTGTACTGGAAGGTAAGCTCGTTGAGGGCAGGGTCTAGTTCGTTTTGTTTTTGTCTCCCCACCACCTAGCATTGTCCTGGGGGGGGGGGGGAGGCATCTGTTGAATTGCATTGAAAAGAGGCCGAAGTCGCTGCCTCGACTCTAGTCCGCTTCATTTATTTAGCACCAGGCGTGTCCGGGGAGTGGACCGGTTTCCACCACACAGCTTGCCCAAAGTAGCTCCCACGAAAGCCAGGGAAAGAAGAGAACTACATTTCCCATGAGACCATAAGGCATCTCTCCTCCCTACCAACTCCTCTAGAGGCTCGTGCCCCGAAGTCGGAGTTTGACGGGTGCCCTCGAATAGCGGGTCACCTAGAGTGGCCCGAGGTGGTGGGACAGTCTCCTTCCGGGCAAAAGAAAAGGGAGAGGGATGGGACGGGTCGGAGCTAGAGGAGAACCGGAGCCCTCTGCTTAATCCCTTCTTTATTTTTTCGGGGTCTGTGAAGAGAATCGGGAGCGCGACTAGCTGCGGCGGTGCCAGGAGCGCGGGCGCGAGTCCGCGCGAGGAGGCGGAGCCTGGGCGGAGGTAGAGCGCGCGCGTGGGCGGGACTAGGGGCTGCGCGTGCGGCGGGTACGATCCAGACAGCTGGGGCCCGCTGTTGTTCCCGGCTCGCTCCGCAGCCGCCTGGGCCACCGCCCCCGCCCCCGCCCCGACTGTCAGTCAGTTAGTCTGGGAGGGAGGCAGGGAAGGAGAGGAGCTGAGGAGCGGTCGCCGTTGCCGCGTCAGTGATCCGCGCTCTGCCGCTGCGGCAGGTGCCCGAGCCACTCGCTCACTGCCCGATGCCCTGCGGGGATACAGGGGCGCCCACAGCCCGGTGAGCAGCCACCCCATTTTGCCTCCGCCCTCGCCGCCATGGGGGACGGCACCGTGGGGGACATGAATTCCAACCTGCCCAGCGCTCCCTACCTCACTGGAGACCCGCAGCTGGACACCGCCGTGGGCCAGTGGCTCCGCTGGGACAAGGTCTGTATCGGCGCGCCCCGCCCCTGCCTCTCTCTCCTCCGACCCTACTCTTGACCCCCAAGTACCCTCAATTGCCTTTCTCCTCCCGTATCCCTCTTACCGACTCCCATGTACCTCCTATTGCCTCATTCTCGACTCTCAGGTACCCCACCCCATTATCCCCTCCCGACAGAATACTGCCCATTGTCTCCTCCCAGATACCTCCTATTGCTCCCTTTTCGACTCTCAGGTACCCCCCCATCATCCCCTCCGGACCCCCAAACACTGCCCATTTCCCCCTCCTCCGATGTACTTCCTACTGCCCCCTTCTCGACTCTCGGATACCCGCATCATCCCATCCTGACCCCCAAATACAGTCCATTGCCCCACCACCTCCCATGTACCTCCAATGCCTCCTTGGCTGTCAGGGGCGCTCATCCTCTCCTAACTCCCAAGTACCCTTCATTGCTACCCTCCTCCTCAGGTACTTCCTATTGTCTCCCTTCTGACTCTGGGAACCCCTATTTCCCCCTCCAGACTTCCAAGTAACCTCCTACACTCTTTCTTAACTCAAGTACCCCCATTGCCCTCCAACACTCTTATGTAAGCCTAATGCCCCTTTTCCAAACCCAAGTACTGCCTATCGCCTCCTCTCTACTTCCAAGAACCCACTGATGCCCCTTCCTGACTCCCAAAGACTTCTATTGCCCTTCCTCCTCACACTAAGGTATCTCTTATTCCTCCCTTTCTAAACCCTCCATGTACCTCCTATTGCCCCCGTCTTCCCAAATTGGAAGTACCCCCTTATTGTCTCCCTCTCGAATCCCAGGTACTCCCCATTAATTCCCTCTTACCGATTCCCAAGTACTTCCTTTTTTGCCGATTGCCAAGTCCCTCTCATTACCCTCCCCTTTGACTCCCAAGTACCCATCAATGTCCCCTCCTAACCGACAGGCACCCCCTGTCAGTTCCTCTCGACTCCCAAGAAACCCACCTCTTCTTGCTTCCCTCCCACGTATCCAATACCTTCCTGTTCTGTTTTGATACCCGCTTCTTCCTCTTGTCATTCTTGTGCTTATTATTCCTCCTTGGATTAGACCCACCCTGCGCTCCAAATTGTTTCTGTGGGGGTGGGGCGGAGGATACCCATGGTTTGCAAGAGAGTCGAGGATACGCCTTATGCCCCTCTGCATGGGACATCTGCAATCGCTCTCTTCGCAGTGCAGTGGATTAAAAAAACAACAAACCTGCAAGTGCCTGTCATTCTTTACCAAAACATTCATTCTAAACAGTGTCCCTCCTTATGTGAAGCCTTTTCTACTCCTTTCTTCCACTTCCTATTTCCTAGTACGATGGAATGTGTGTATGTGTGTAGGAGGCACATTTTTAGACAATTCTAACCGTTATTCCTGACTCCCTTTTCTTATATTACCATGTTTTATCACCAGGTAGTTCTGTGTCTACTTTCCAGCCTCAGGTCCAATTCTGTCAGTGGTGTTTCCCTCGTATTCTTTCCTCTCCCTGGCTAGCAAATATTTATCAGTGTTTTCCCATTTAGCTAAAAATATCACCTTTCTTGCTATCTTGGGTGGGGAGGGATTGATGCTTTTTATTCTAAATATCCCTCCCTTGTTTGAAGACCAGAATATGTGGGATACAGTATGTGAGAAAGTGATGTTTATGTGCAGATATTTCATATGTGGTGAATGTTTCTCTAATTGAATTGAGCTAGGAAGAGGTTGGTGAATGCCCCAAAACAAGATGCACAAAATGCAGGTAACAAAATCAATGGACATTGAACTAGGACTAAGAGAAATTAATATTGTAGTAATTACTTCTATGAGATGATGACTGAAAATACTTTAAAAAAAGGATTAGTCTAAATTGGAATTGTTAACACCTGGCACATAGTGCTTCAGTAAATGAAGAAAATGGGAAAATGCCTCCACTTTGGGTACTATTACAGAGTAATTTTCATCTGGGAATTTTACTCCTTCTAAACATATTCAGGTGTCCTGAATCAGAGCTGGCAAATCTAGTTCTTTTTTGTGGCCTGATATGATCAGATTTATGCTTTGTTTTTGGTGAAATTAGGTGTGTAAAATTTGTAGGATGGAATAATCGTTAGAAAGTCTTGCTTTCAAGACAGCTAGGTGAGCAGTAATGGAAAAAGTACCAGACTCCCAAGTCAGGAAGTTTTCAAGTCAACAAGGATTTATTGAGCACCTACTATATGCTAGGCACTGAATTTAAATCTTGCCTCAGACACTTATCAGCTTTGTACTAGTTGGTTTACCTTTCTAATCCTCAGCTTCTCCATCTGTAAAATTGAGATAATAATAGCATCTACCTCACAGGATTGTTGTGAAGAAAAAATGAGATGATATGTGTCGTGTGCTTTGCAAATCTTAAAATTGCTAACGAGGGTTAGCTGTTAGTTTTATTACTATTATCATTATCTCAGGAAGACTCAAGTGACTTAAATGTAATTTTCACCAGCATTTATTAAATGCTTATTGTACTAGGTACTATGGCAGACTACAAATGAAATGAAGATGACTATCCTTGAAGTATTTAAATCTAAATGAAAGAATCACATGACTAAGATAATACAGCATGAATAATGTAAGGGAAAACAGTGACCAGCTCTCATGTTGTTTCTTTTTGCATATTTTTGGTAATGGCTTCATTGTAAGCAAAAGTTAATTCTTGATTAGAATTGTAATCTTAAGGAAAGTGTAACCTTTGGGGGTACAGAATTCAAACAAAGATTAATTTATTCATGATGTAAAATTAAGGAAGAAAGCTTTGCTAACAATTAGCTTTGTCCATAGAAGGCTAAATATAAACATTATTGAAAATAGTATTTCTTTGTTATAAAGTCCTTTTTAAAAAATAGGGGACACAATTAGGAAAAATTTTGGATACATCCTTCTGGCACCTACTATATCACTATTTTTAAAAACTGAATGTGAAATATGTAATTAAATACTTATTGAGCACCTACCAAATGAAAGCCATTGTGCTAGGCAGTGTGAAAAATACAAGGATTCATAAGCATCTATCTTCTAGAAGCTTAAATTTTAATTGTAGAGACAAATGGCATACATACAAAAAATTCACTAGTAATTGGTCTTTGGTTATTTTTGTTTGTGTGCACATGTTTACCCTGAAAGAGCTTTTAGAGATCATCTAGTTACAGAAGTAAAAAAAATAAAGCTTAGAAAGATTAGAGGAAAAAAAAAACTTGACCATGGCCACACAACCATAAAGTAGAAGAACTGTAACTGTAACCCTCATTTTCTTGATGTTAGATCAGGGTTCTTTGTACCTCACTTAGCTTTATCTCAGACTGTTCTAAGTTTCTCAGACTTTTCTACTTACCTGGTCTTGACATTCAAGCAGTGAAAAGTAGGGACTGAACTAAAAGAATATTCAATTCAAAGCAGCAGTTGCCTAGTTTCCTTAGAAATAATTTTTTAATATCACTTTTTCTAAAACACATAGCATATAAACATTTTATGAGCCTTTTGTAAATTAATACTTTCCTTTGACAGAAGAAAAATGGAATTCTATCTTTTAAAAATTCTGTTCCCTCCATTTCTTCATCCTTTTTAAAATTGTAAGTTACTTTTTGTATCTTCAAGCTTTACACAGTACCTGGCAAATAATCATAAATAATAAAGCAGACACTTAATAAATGTTTATTATCTGACTGACTTTTTATGTGAACATATACTCATCTCTGAAAGGCAGTATGGTGTCATGAACTAGCCCCTAGTGTCAGAAGATTTGGACTCAAGACAGACTATATGACATTAGCTTTTCTGATTTTGAGCAAATCATTTAACCTCTATCATAATTTTCCTCATTTGTAAAAATGAGAGTTCAACTTGTATCACAATGTAGTGAGGCAAATGGCTTATAAACTTTTAAAGTGCTATATATACATGTGAGCAATTTTATAAAAAAGATGAAACTATATAGATTCACTGGTTTTGACAGGTCCCTTGTCTTTCTCTTCAGTTACAAGTAAAAAGGTACCTGTATCTTTGTGACTTTTGTTTTTCTGAGTTTCTTTGACTCCCTGTTTCCCTTCCTAAAGTTTTTCTTTATCAATTGATTTTCTCCAAAAATCCGTCTCTGATTCTTTTCTTCACTTCTCTTAGATTTGCCATATTATCTCTTTGATCTACAGTATGGATCTTACTCTGGAGTCTGTGAACTTGTTTTATTTTTTTTACTTTTAATTAATTTAGAATATTTTTCCATGGTTACATGATTCATGTTCTTTCCCTCTCCTCTTTCCTCTTTCCACCCCCCTCCTGTAGCCAATGCTCAATTCCACTGGGTTTTACATGTGTCATTGACCAAGACCTATTTCCTTATTATTGCTATTTGCACTAGGATGATTGTTTAGTCTAATATCCCCATCAACCCATGTAATCAGGCAGTTTTTCTTCTGTTTCTACTCCCACAGTTCTTTCTCTGGATGTGACTAGTGTTCTTTCTCATAAGTCCCTCAGAATTGTCTTGGATGATTGGATTGCTGCTAGTAGAGAAGTCTATTGCATTTGATTGTGCCACAGTGTATCAGTATCTATGTATAAGGTTCTCCTGGTTCTGCTCCTTTCACTTTGCATCAATTCCTAGAGGTCATTCCAGTTGTGAGCTTGTTTTTTTTAAAAAAAAAACATATATATTTTAATAACCTGAGGCTGGAGAATAGAGACTGAGAAATACATGGTGAAAATATTTTAATAACTGAGAACTACTTGTTTCACTATAATGAATTTCCAATGTGGTCCTATGCATTTTATTTTATGTACTTAAAAACATGATTCCAATAAAGTCCATAGGCTTTATCAGTGTGCTATGGTACAAAAGATCCACAAAAGAGGTTAAGAACTCCTGGTATAGAGGATTATTTCCCCTATTCTCCATCTGCATTTATTTTTAAAAATTGTTTTGCAGAGTAACTATTAAAATTTTATCTTCTTTTAGTTATTCAGTATATACATAATACATATTTTTGGTATTACTAGTGTATTATCAAGAGGGACTTTGAAAAAGAAGGAACCAATGTTCAGCTGTTTGGGGATTGAATGCTACATGACACTTCCTCCCTCCTATCCCCAAGCTGATCTTTACCAATGAATTCAATCTGACTAGGCTGTAGTGGTAAGTCAGATTTCCCCTCAGCTTCCTTCTTTAAATGACAGATTTGAAGCTCCCCTCCTAATACATAGACTCTGATTCAAGTTCTATTATAAATCAAAATATCTAATTTATTTGGGTATAAAATTGTTGAAGGGTAATGGGAAAGGACAGTGGGAAGAGAAGATCCCTAAGATATTTCCCTATATATATTTGAGGGTATATATATATATATTTACATACCTATACACCTATATTCCCTATATATATTTGACCTAGGTAATCTTCATAAGCTCTGGGTTCCCTAAGGGAAAAAGAGAGTCCTTATCCCAAAGATTGGCTCCAGTTGAGAATTGAGATCTTCTGTTCAAACAAAGGATTTAGAGACTTGTATATATTCGGAGCCAAGTAGTTCTCCCTCCCAGCTCCAAAGAGTCTAAGACAAGAAGCTTGATTTTTCTCCTCCAACTGCTTTTGGGCCTGGCTAGAATTCCATCAATCCCCTGATGTCTTGTGAAGTTCCATCTGCTCCTCCTCTGAGCATCTCTTTGAACTTCAAATTTCTCTTTGCTCCTGTTCATCCCCATGTTCACACTAGTTATGTATTTACTACTCAACCAATGTTGGGGATTTAAAAAAAATAATTTAGCTATGTCATTCCCTGTGGGAAAAGTGCTTCTTTCATTTTTCATACAAGGTTTATAAATCTAGTCACATTGTTTATTAGAGAATTTTTTCTTAAGGAGTTTGTTACACAGTTAATTGCTGTCAACAATAATTGCTAATTAGTACTGAGGTTGCTGCCCTCTGGTGTTCAGAGTTATTATACCGAATAGACCACATGATTAATGATGTAGAGCTTTGTACACACCAAAAAGTTATTATACTAAATCTTCCACTAGTGTCTTTAAGAAAACAAAACATTCCTAAACATTCTTACCTATAATGAAAAACTGGGAGCAGTACTAACCATTGCCTTAAAAATATGTGAAAGTTTCTTTGTTCTGTCAATTGCCATTGTTCTTAGTTATGAAGCCACTATAATTGACTGTGAGCTTTCTAGATAGAAAATATACTTAATTTAAGGGCCAGCTAGGTGGCACAGTGTATAGAGCACCAGACCTGGATTCAGAAGGCCTGAGTTCAAATATGAACTCAGATACTTCCTAACTGTGTGACCCTAGGAAAGGTACTTTATTCCTGTTTGTCTAGGATAGAAAGTAAGGGTTTACATATACGTGTGTGTATGTGTGATTTTCCCTTCTAAAGCTTTTCTTTATCACTTGATTTTCTCCAAAAATCCTAATATATATATATATATGTATATTTATACATACATATATATATTTAATTACATTGTTACTGCTCCATAAATTTTTAGTGAATTTTTATTTCTCTTGCCATATTTCTCAACTTTTTTTTTAAACCCTTATCTACTGGGGCAGCTAAGTAGCACAAACAAGTGTGACTTTAAAAATGTTTTTGTTTTCATTGTATCAGTAGCACTTAGCATAGCCCCTTGAATGACTGACTTCAAAGAGGACAATGACAAAGTCTCTCATATGTACCAAAATCATCATAACAATACTTTTTATGAAAATAAGTAACTAGAAACAAAGAGGCTGCCCACCAAATCAAGAATGACAAAGTTGTGCATTGCATTGAGCACTGGACCTGGAATTAGAAATACCTGAGTTAAATTGAGCACTGGACCTGGAATTAGAAAGACCTGTTGAGGACCTGAGTTCAAATGTGACCTCAGGTACTTCCTAGCTATGTGATCTTGGGCTTAACCTCAATTTCCTGGGTGTAAGGGTTTAAGAAACAACAACAACAACAACAACCAAAACCCTTACCCTCTGTCTTAGAATCAGTCAGTTCCAAGACAGAAGAGAAGTAAAGGCAAAGCCATCAGGGTTAAGTGGCTTGACCAGGGTCATATAGCTAAGAAGTATCTGATGCCAAATTTGAACCCAGGTTCTCTTGACTCCACTTTGGCTCCATCCACTAAGCTACTTAGCTGCCCTTTGAGTAGTTCTTAACACCAAAAGCTAAAATTTCTTTTTGTTTCTGAAGCAGATAAAGTATGTATTCATAGGATCATAAATCTTAGAACTGGAATGGACCTCCCAGGTCAGCAGGTCCACCTCCCTGCATTTCAGGCATATAAAGTATTTTCATTTTATAGATAAAACTAGAGAAATTAAATAACCTTGCCAAGGTGAGTAACATGATGTTTTAAACACACACTCACATACATATGAAATAACTCACTTATGTATACATGTTAGACTGGAGAAGTTTATCACTCACCCAATTTTTTAAAAAAAAGTTAAAAATTTTAAAGATGTATTAGTGAAGCTTTTTATAATACAGTAATTTCTGAATACATCCTTCCCCCTCACTAAGCAAAATCCCTTGTAACAAAGATGTTAAAAGAAAAAAAGCAGTTCAGCAAAACTAACCAACTTATCACCCATATCTGACTGTTTGTGCAATAGGCCACACCCATGGTGCCCCTTACCTCCTATAGGGGAGAGAGGTACATTTTCTTTATTCTACCCTGGGGCTAAATTTGGCTTTTATAATTACTCAGCTTTCAGTTTCCTTTCCCCCCTCCCCCACTTATATTGTTCTAAATTATTTTATATATAGTTTTTTGGTTGTTGCTTATTATACTTTATATTTATAAGTACTATTATACTTTCATAAACGTCTCTATATATTTCTCTGAATTCTTCATCTTTGTCATAGCAGTAATAAATATATAAACAAGCATTTATTACTGTGTGCCAGGCACCTTGCTAAGCACTTACATATTATTTCATTCAGTCCTCATAACTGTTCTTTGAGGTAGGTGTTATTTTTGCCCCCATTGGCAATGGAGGAAACAAAGACAGAAATTAAAGGACTTGTCCAGGGTCACACAGCTAATGTCTGAGGTCAGATTTTTAACTCAGGTCTTTCTAATTCCAGGTCCAGTGCTCAATGCAATGCACAACTTTGTCATTCTTGATTTGGTGGGCAGCCTCTTTGTTTCTAGTTACTTATTTTCATAAAAAGTACTGTTATGATGATTTTGGTGCATATGAGAGACTTTGTCATTGTCCTCTTTGAAGTCAGTCATTCAAGGGGCTATGCTAAGTGCTACTGATACAATGAAAACAAAAACATTTTTAAAGTCACACTTGTTTGGAAGGAACTTACCTTCTACTGGTTGATCCAACATTCAAACATTTAAATATAAAATAATTTGGGAAAGAAAGGATCCCTAGCAATTGGGAGATCAGGAGAATCTTTCTCTATATAGGCTGATCTTGAATTCAAATCAACAAGCCTCTATCGAATATTTCCTATTTGCAAAGTATGGTGCTAAACATGAGTATATGAAGATCTGACCTTCAGGAATTTATATTCTAATCCAAGACAACATCTTAATAGATAAGTCCATATAAAAGACATACACAGGTGTTTCACCCAGTGGGGAGGACTCTCACAGGAATGGCTAGGGGAGATCTGGAAGGATTTCCCTCTTGTGAAAGGAGGCAGTTGAGCTGAGCCTTGAAGGAAATTAATGATCCTAAGGCAAAAATGAGGTGAGGAGTACTTTCCATATATGAGGGCAGCTTGAGTAAAGACATGGAGATGGAAGTTGAGATGTCATGGACAGGGGACAGAATGTGGAACAGTTTGAGGGGGGAGCAGAAATGACTTTTTAAAAACTTATTCTCAGTTCTAGATTCTCTCCCTCTAACCAATTCCTCATCCGTTGAGAAAGCAAGAAATATAATGCCTATTATAGAAATGAAGTCATAAAAAACATTTCCACATTAGCCATATTATTTTTTTTAAAGACAGACAAGAAAAATAAAGAAAAAATTTTGCTTTATTCTCCACTCAAAATCCTTTAGTTCTCTATCCAATAATAGATAGCATTTTTCATCAGGAGTCTTTTGGAATTGTTGTGGATCATTGTGTTGATCAGAGTAGTTAAGCCTTTCAGTTAAACATCATTACAATATTGCTGTTGGGTGCAATGTTCTCCTGGTTCTGCTCACTTCACTTTGTATCCGTTTATGTCTTCCGGGTTTTTCTGAAATCATCCTGTCCATTTTTTATTATAGCATAATAGTATTCCATCAATTCATGTCTTCCGGGTTTTTCTGAAATCATCCTGTCCATTTTTTATTATAGCATAATAGTGTATTCCATCAATTCATACACTATAACTTGTTCAGCCAAATATAGTTTGGCCAGACCATAGAATGTATGAATGGATAGTAATGTGAAATTAGACTGGAGAGACTGGGACCAGGTTGTAAAGGGCTGTATTTGCTATACAGAGAAGTTGATATTTTATTCCAGAGCAGTAGGCAGCTTCTTTAGAAGAGGAGTGACTTGGCTAGATTCCTGCTTCAGTATTTAGCACCTGTATAGATGCTGGATTGGGGAATGAAGGCAGGAAGATCAATTAGTAAGTAGTCTGGTAGAGTTATCTAAGTGAGAAGTGATAAGAACCTGAATTAAGGAAGTGACCTTGTTAGTTAGAGGGAGAAATGTTGTGAAGGTAAAATCAGTAGCATTTGGCTACTATTTAGGCATAAGGGGGGAGTAAGGAACATTAAAAGAATTGAGAATGACTACAGTTTCAAAAAGAAACATAAAGTGGTGCCATAGAAGTAGGAGGAAGAGGAAGATGGGGGGGGGGTGAATCATAGAATATGAGAATCAAAAGGGACCTCAAGCCATCTAGTCAAAGCTACACTTGAAAGAAATCCTGAAATGAGTTCCACTTTGGCTATGTGGAGCTTGCAATGCTTATGGGTCATGTAGGTGGAGCTGTCCAGTAGGCAGATGGTGATGCAGAACAAGTTCAGGAGCCAGACTAACACTGAATATATAGATTTAGAAGACATCTACACAGAAGTGATATTTGAAGGGGAAGTTAAGCATTTTTCAGGGCACAAAAGAGGAGGAAGTCATAATAAAGCAGTTATTAAGGCATAGGATGGAATGAAAAATTCAGTAAGTGTGTTAATCTGGCTAGATCATATGGAGTATGTGAAGGGAAATAAGGAGAAAAGAGTCCAGAAAGGTACACTTGAGCCAAATTGTGAAGGACTTTAAATAACAAACTGAAGGGTATATGATTTGGGGTTGTAGTTCTAAAAGATTACTCTTATTATAAACATGAATAATTTGGAAATAGGTTTTGGGTAATAAGACACATATATACCAATGGAATTGTTTGTCAGCTCTAGGAGTGGGGAGGAAGAGAACATGTAACCATGGAAAAAATATTTTTAAAAAATAATGTGGAAAAAAATAAATATCAAACTGAAGAGTTTGTATTTTTACCTCCAGTCAATAGATACTGGAAATTTTAAGCAGGGGACTGAAATGGTCAGAGATAATGGATTTATCATTGGAGGAACTACCACTTGCAACTCATAAACATTTATTAAACACCTATTCTATGCCAGGCACTTTGCTAAGCAAGCACTGAAGATATAAAGAAAGATAAAAAATTAGTCTCTGCACTCAAAGAGTCTCCAGTCCAAAGGGGGAAGCTATGTAAACATCTAAATACTGCCAAGCTCTGTACAAGATAAATGGTAAATAATCAAAAGAGGAAAGGAAGAGAAATTTAGGAAAGGCTTCCTATGGAAAATGAGATTTTAACAGGGACTCAAAGGAAGTCAGGGAAGCCAGGAGGCAAATCGGTGAGAGAGCCTGGTTCATGGGGTAAGTGGTATGGTGTAAGAAGACTGAAAAAGTGTGAGTGTAGCAGGGCAGGTAATGAAGGACTTTGAATGACAAATGGGGGATTTGATATTTGATATTTGATCCTGGAAGTGAGAGAGAGATACTAGAGTTTATTAAATGGGGTTAGAGGCGGGGGAACAAGTTCTTGAACCTCTCTGGGCCCCACTTTCCTCCACTGTAAAATGAAGCAATTGGACTAGAATATCTCTAAGATCCAAGCTCAAAACTGATGATTCTGTGACCTGTGCTTCTTTTAATTCCTTTCTTTTTTTAAAAAATAATCCTTTACTTTCTGTCTGATTAGATTCTAGGTATTTGTTCTGGGACAGAAGATAAGGTAAGGGCTAAGAAGTTGAGGTTAAGTGACTTGCTTGGGGTCATACAGCTAGGAAATGTCTGAGGTTACACTTGAACCCAGGACCACCCACCCCCCTCTCCAGGCCTGGCTTTCTATACATTGATATATGGTAGTAAAGAACTAGAAACAATGTTAGAAACCCACTGGTTAGGGAATGGCCAAACTAGCTGTGTCTCTCTCCCCTCTCCCTCTCCCTCTCCCTCTCTCCTTTCTGACCCTGTACTACAGAGAAGTGCCTACAGCACTGTTAAGTGATTTGCCTAGTCACACAGCCAAAATATAATAGAGGCAGGATTTGAACACAGATATTCTTAATTCTAAGACTATCTACTATATCCCTGCAGCCTCTTATTTTCTTTTTTGAAAATAATTTTTCTGAATATACTTTATTTTCTACATTTTTCAGCATATTCTTCCTCACTACGTATCCCTATCTTTAATAACAAACAATAAAAATGTGGGGGAAAGAAGTTTAGCAAAACTAGTCAATTAAAAAATAATCTGACATTATGGAACCTTCCATACTCATAATTCCCCACTTTGGCAAAAAAAAGGGGGAAAGTTGCTTTTCACATTTAACTAAGCCAAGGTTATTCATTTATAATTATACAGCATTCACTTTTGACCATTTTATTTTTCTGGCAATTATGTATATTGTTTTCCTGGTTTTGCTTACTTCACTTTGCATCATGTCATGTAAATGACATTCTTTGTTTTCTCTGTTTTCATCATATCCATTGTTTCTTATAATGAAGTAATATTCTATTTTATTTCGATATTCCAACTTGTTTTGCCATTCTCTAACCAATTGCCATCTGACTTTGTTTCCCATTCTTTACTACCATAAAAGAGACTCCTGTGATATTATTGGAGTATATGTAGCTTTCTCTTTTTGAAGACCTTTGCATATATGCCTGGTAAATCTTTTATATTTCAAATTCCTGTGTAGGGAGCAGCTAGGTGGTTCAGTAGAGAGCCAAGCCTGGAGATGGGAGGTCCTGGGATCAGATCTGGCCTCACACCGTCCTAGCTATGTACCTGTGTAAGTCATTTAACCTCATGTAACCCCATTGCCTAGCCCTTATCTCTCTTCAGCCTTAAAACTAACACATAGTATCAATTCTAAAACAGAAGGTAAGAGTTAAAAAAAACTCCTATGTAGGTGCTTAATAATAAATTCGTTGAATTATATAGAAGGAAGAAATAACAGGATTTGTGACTGATTGTATGTATGGAATGCAAGAGAAGAGACAGGCAATTATTTTAAGAACAGAAATGATATTCAAAAGGGGAGCCAGTTAAAAGCGGAATAGGAGAAAGAATGTTTAGTTTTTGACATTATCTGAAATAACACTGACATCCTAGTAGAAATGGCTTAATTCCAGATTCTTTTAAGGATTTCTCCTTCACTTTTATTTTGGCGTTTGTGGTTTTGCATCCAGACTCAAGCATATTTACTTTAATATTTCAAATATCTTTTTTCTTAGTGTGGGTTCTCCCTCTGCTAACACAGACTACAATCTTTTGCTTTCAGATGATCTTAGTGAGTTGCTATAACTAGAGGGGAAAATTACCTGATGGCTAACTTTCTGTTATGAACCTCTCTCCACTTTTCTAGGGTGTTTCTCAGACAATATACACAATCTGTTAGCAGGTCTGTACTTTTGAAGCCATTTTGATCTGGTAGGATCAACCACAACTTGTGCCCCGATGGGATAGCCTTCAAAAACCCAGGGTTATGAATGTATTATAGTGAAACATAGTAGGACTTTACTGTAAAAAATTCACAAATTTTCATTTTATTTTATTTTGAACTTTAAAAACACAAAGAGTATTTTGATATATAGTAGGTAGGGAGTGAATTGTACATGAAACTGCAAATCTCCCTTATGTAGAGCTTGCTTTTCTTTTTAAGTATATAATAAATTCAATATGTAACTTTAATGATTTCTTGAGCATCTATAATTCCTTATGTTGTTTCAGGGAGAGATGAATGGAAGGCTTATCTTTAGTGTCACTCTCCCTTACTTCCTTACCCCCAAATGAAAAGAAAAATAAATGCCTTGTAGGAATATGTATAGTCAGGCAAATATCTACATTGGCCATATCCAAAAATGTATGTCTCATTTATGTCATTTTAACTCATCCCTTCTCTGTTAGGAGAAAATTTAGTGTCCTTCATCACTGATCCTTTGGAATCATGGTCACTCATTGAAGTGATTATCTCATCTTTCTAATCTATTTTTCTTTACAATATTATTGTTATTGGACATGTCTTTCATGTTTTTATCTCTAAAAGTGAAAGTAACCTTATCTTCATCCTGGCTTATTTTCAGACATAACAATCAGATACTGGGAATCTCTTTTTGAGCTTAAATAAAAAGCAAAATGTAGTATAAATGATAATAATTATAAATAAAGTATAAAGCAGAATGTAACATTATTAGGAAAAATATCACATTGTAAAAAGGTATTTCTGTTACAAATTAGAATTAATTTTTATGCATGACATTCTTTGATATTTAGAATTAATAATGTCCTAAAAAATTGCTTCATTCAGATCCACATGAGAAGTTTCCTGTATTATTGTAATAGCCTTATTACTATTCTTCCTGGCTTTGGTCTCTTAGTCAAAACTCTGAGCGTGTCGCTCACTTGCTCAAAAAAGGAATCACAGAATCTTAGAGCTGGCAGAGACTATGGAAGCTATCCAGCTGAACCCATTTCTCAACATGAATTGCTTCTAAAACATACCTGATAACTTTATGTGGTTTTCCATTCCTTCTCAAATTCTAAACTCCTTACCCTGGCTTTTAAGATTTTCTGTAACTTGATTCCAACCAAATTTCCAACTTTCTTTCATGATATACTCTTTCTATATTTTACTATCCTACCCAAAAGTACTGATTGTCATTTCTGGTCTTGTCCAGCCTTTGTTGTCTCAGGGTATTTGTTCATAGTGTTCCTTGACCTTACAGAATGCATTAATCTTCTCCCTCAAGTATGATACTTTCCCATTTCTATTTATTGATCCATCAAAACCCAACCCTACTGCTGTTGACCTTGCATGGAGAGAATGCTTCAATTGACCTCTGAAGATGTGGGACTCAGTCTTACTTAACTTACTGTTTTTGTTGTTTTGGAATACAGATTTAATAGTGATATTGCTAAGTCAAAGGGTATGTTTGTATATATATATATATATATTTTTTTTTTTTTTTAACCGTTACCTTCTGCCCTAAAACCAATACTGTATATTGATTCCAAGGCAGAAGAGTGACAAGGGCTAGCAGTGGGGGGTTAAATGATTTGCTTGGGGTCACACAGCTAGGAGATGTCTGAGCCAGATTTTCCTGTCTCTAGGCCTGTCTCTCAATCCACTGAATTACCCAACTGCCCAAGATGTGTTTGGATTTTGTAGCCCTTAGGGCATAGATCCAAATTGCTCTCCAGAATGGTTGAATCAGTTCACAATTTCATCAATTTTCCCACATCCCCCCCAACCTTTGTCATTTTCATTTTCTGTCATAGTAGCCAATCTGATATAGATGTAGAGTGGTACCTCAGAGTTTTTGTAATTTCCATTGAAGATGTGCATTTATTAAGAGCTTAACTGATTCATGTTCTAAGCCCTGTAGTTACTGAGATAAAGCAAAACCACACCTACCCTTAAGGAACTTACATTCTAATTAGAGACAGAACTTGTATAAATAAATAAACAGAGCACATGGAAGGTAACTTTAGAGGAATGGAACTAATATCAATTAAATAAAAACATCCAAATAACTTCTCTGAGAATGTGTACAATATTCTACCCTAACCTACCTCTTTGCTATGAAGGAAAAGGTATATTATCTTTTCTCTAGTACCTTCATTTGGTTTTTAGTTTCTTAGAATTTGATTTCTATTTAAGAGTTTTTTCACTTATTTTAATTTTTATAATTAATTACTAATAATGTAGTTATTGTGTATATATTGTTGTGGTTCTGCTTGTTTTGATCTGTATCAACATAAGTCCTTTCATGATTTTCACATTCATTTGAGTGATTTCTTATCACAGAATATTTCATTTCACTCATGTTCTTCCTTTGATGCACCATGACTTTTTGATCTTGAGTAAAACCTCTCAGTGCTCAGGGCAACTCTTAAAAACTATAGTTTATTAAGGAGGCATTGCTAACCCACCTTAGGTTAACAGAGAGTCATTGTCATTTTCATCATAGTAATAGCATTCATATGCCACTTTAAGGTTTGAAAAGTATTGTATATATTTACCTTATTGGATCCTCACAATAACCCTGAGGCAGGTGCTATCATTTCCCTCATTTTACAAATAAGGAAACTGAGGCTGAGAGAGGTTAAATGACTTGCCCAAGGTCACATAGCATCTGAAGTGAACATACTTTCTGATCCATGTCAAGCACTCGTCACTGTGCCACATATTCCTATCCTACATGTATGTATGAATTTTGCATTTAAAGTATCCAAATGTAATATTTTATGTTTATAATGGTCTAGATATCATATCATACCTTGAGGATTTATTTATTTTTTTATTCTGCTTATATTTTTGGGGGCAAATTAAATTTTACAATTTTATTTTTCTAGAATCCCAAGACAAAAGAACAAATTGAAAATCTCTTACGAAATGGAATGAATAAGGAGCTAAGAGATCGACTTTGCTGCAGGATGACTTTTGGCACTGCTGGGCTTCGTTCTGCCATGGGAGCAGGATTTTGCTATATTAATGACCTTACAGTGATCCAGTCAACACAGGTATGCACTGAAATATCTCATGTACAGAGGTTTTTTTCAATTATATTTTCTTTGCTTGTACCTTTATTTGGAGGAAGGTTCTCTTCAGTATAAATTACTTACCAACTTGTGACCTTTGGACATTCCTGTGACTCTTTTGGGAAGCCATCTGTGTACCTTAAAGGTCATAGTTTGGCTCTTCATATGTGTTTCCTTCTGGTTATTCTAAGAGGGTTATAGCTCAGTTGCTTAGCAACCATATGTGGGTTGAAACAGGAAGTGAATTGTAATGTTTCAAATTAATACAAAGGAAGTTACAAATTATCTAAATTTGCATCTGGCTAGTAGTTTAAAAATCAGACCTCAGTTATCTGATAGTATTGATGCTTCATCATTTTCCCAAGGGAATTGAAATAGAGGAAGTAAACTGAAGGAAACCATTACTTCTTGAGATAGTGAAGGTAAACTGAGGGGAACCTGTTTCTTCAGCAGTGACTGTTGTTCTCTGTCTGGCTGTGACTAGAGAGAGCTGCTAATAGGAACCTAAACCTACTTATATGTAATGGAGGGATGCCACACACACACAGATGCTGGTACACAGGGGACACTACTCTGGGGTTTTTGCCTATTGATCCCTACTGATGGCTGATTCTTCAATCTATTTCCTGACCTCTCCTTCCTCCCTCACTCCCTCCCTTAACCAACCTCTCCCTTTTGCCTCCCTCACCTCCCAAATCTTCTTGAAGCCTTTGCTTCTTCCCTTCCTCCTGAGTAAACTATAAAGATATTCCAGTTGCTTTCTCAGTAAAGGGGTTTATTGGGATAATAGGATGGGAAACTCTGAAGTAAGAGGGATGAGGATTTCCCTTAACTACAGGGATAATTTTAGAAAGGTTTGAGGAAGTATTCCTGTTACAAGCTGTGACTCTGAGACAGGGAGATGGAGGACAACAGCAGTTCAAAATCTTCTTTCTTCTTCTTCACAAATCAGGTCTCTCAGCTTAACCCCAGAAAGAAACAAAGTTCAAAATCTCTCCTTTTCTCCTGGCCAGCTCAACTCTCTTATAGACCACCAACTCAAAAGCCTCTCCCCGGTCAGCTTCTACTGCTCAGACAGAGACCAAGTCCTAAAAGCCAAGTTTCTCGTCTCAGTGTCAACTTCAACTTCTCAGAGCCAGAGACAAAGTCCAAAAACCAAGTTTTTCCTCTCAGTGTGTCCAGCAAAAGCCCCCAACTGCCCCTCCTGGAAACATTCCATTGGTATCCTCTCTTGACTGACATCTAGAGCTAGATCTCCAGCCCTGCATCTTGGCCCACAAGTCCTGCAAAACCTCTCTCTCTTCATGTCTCTATCACAGAATCACAATCTGTATCAATAGTAAAATATTCAAGAATTATATGATCATGGATTTATTGCTGAAAAAGGATGTTGGAGGTCATGTAGTATCTACAAATGAGGAAACTGTGGTCTGCAAGGGAAAGGGGAATAAATTGCCTTGTGACCTCCAAAAGGTGGTAGCTTTAAAGTAGTGGGATATTGGACAATCACCAGTCCTCTATCACTGTCCTTTCATATTATCTCTCAAAGCTTTCAGAATTATTTTCTATAGTACTTGCTATTGAGATTGTGTGATTAGCACAAAGTTTTGGGGAACTTTTGAACTGGAACTGATTTTATAATATTCCTTGCTACCCTAAAAAGACGACTCAGTAATAAATATTTTTGTAAATAATGTAGCTTGTGTGATAATAGTTTTTTTAAGTGTGATATAATACTTTCCTCCCCACTTATGACATAATTAAAAACCATTAGAGAAATTCTCTTATAGGATTAAGGAATTTTTTCTTTTCAGTTACTTGATTACCTGGCAACTACCTAAATGTCTTATCTTGTGCCAAAGAAATAACAAAGGATACATGCCAAATCACTACATTTTAAATAATGGTTTATAGTTTTATGATACTTTGTTGTCCATTTTCTCATTTGAAACATCGAATAAACCTGTGAGAAAGACAATAGTGCTGAACTTTGAAGTAGAGGACTTGGGTTCAGATTCCCAATCTTCTACTTAACTTCCTTTGTGACCTTGGGCCCAGACATTTAACCTTTCTGGGCCTCAGTTTCCTCATCTGGGAAATGGTGATGAAGTAGACAAGCTCTAAATCTATGACCCAGTGACATTATTTTTACTTCCCAGGCCCAAAAACCAATATCGAGAGAGGTCATGACTAGCAAATCATGCAGCTACCACATGATAAATCCAAAATTAGGTCTTCTGGTCCTAATCAGGTCATCTTATTTTTGTCCTGCAATTTTTTCCCTCTAGTCCATTGCTCTTCTGATGTTCAGTCCATTGCTTTTCCCACTTTCCCACTCTAGTAAGTCAGTGGATAAGAAATGGTTTTCACATTTACAGTCCACTTGTAAGATAAGACATTCATATTATAAACAAGACTGTAGATAACCACATATAAGAGTATTATAAACAGTAAATATTGCAGGAGTCAGTAAAAAAAATTACTATTAGATCAAAGGTAATAAATAGGGAAAGTTTTCATTTGTGGAAGGGTAGCAGTTGGGAACTAATTAAAAGATTTTAGTCATGGAAGAGAGAGAATTTGAGTTGGACCTATAAGACAAAGAATTTGGGCATAGAAGAAGGGTACTTTAAGTTAAGAGAAATTTGGGGGGGCTGTTAAGAAGTGAGACTAGTTGGAACATAGACATTAGGATACTTGAAAGTAATTAAGGAGCTTTGAAACTGGGCAAAACCATATTACTAGGATCATGAATGCTAGAATGATGACTACTGACTGGATCTTTTAGAAACAAAACACCATTTAATGTTTTAAGTAGGGAAGCATCAGATATTTTAGGAAGACTAATTTGGCAGAAAGGTAAAGGAAAAGGTAATAGTTTGGTTATTGGAAGAATGTAAACCTGAGGTGATAAAAATGCAGAGGAAAGGATAAATGTTAGAAACATTTAAAAGGAAGTATTGATTAGAGAACAGAGTAATTTATGTAGGGGATAGCACAATAACCAAAATATTCTTTCTCAAAATTTGTTTTGTGCTATTACTTGTGAGGAAAGCTAAAGGTAGTAAGTGAATCATCACATTGCCTTGCATATCAAATAATCTCTCTAGAGGACCTTATGTTGAAGGGGGAAGTTAGTTCTCTGGGAATATACAAGCTGGATACCAAATGTTCTAGTAATTGAATTAAAGCCTGTGATGTAAAAGCATCAGCTTTGAACTAACTTTTTATGCTTTATCTGCTTTAGGGAATGTACAAATACCTTGAAAGATGTTTTTCAGACTTAAAGCAGAGAGGCTTTGTTGTCGGCTATGACACCAGGGGTCAGGTGACCAGCAGCTGCAGCAGTCAAAGGTACACAATACATATTTTGGAAAATTAAGTATTGAATTGGATCATGATGGAAAGCAATATAACATTCATCCAGTCACGTAAATGATTTTAAGTAGGATCCCTAAAACACTAGATTATACAAAAATATAATCCTGAGCTGCTGAACTCTATTTAAAAGTCAGGAAGGAGCCTGAATTCCAGAGCAAATAAGATAAGAAACTAAATTGTAACTGAAATAAATTTCATTAAGGTAAAAGTTTTTATTATTTTAGAGTTTTAAGGAAAGTATTGTTTTATTGCTATAACTTTACCTTCAGGTTTAGGGTTTCAAGCTGAAGAAAAAAGCCAATGCTACATTTTACTCCTGTTGAACTTTACTGTGGTGTGTTAATTAAATATTTCTATGTAGACTTTAGTCACTTTATGGTCTGCTGTGAAGTTTTTTTAGAGGCAAAATATGTAGATTTTTAGATTATCTATATCTTTTATTTTGCTTTTTGTTTTTTCTTGCCCTTTGTCCACTTCATTGACTTTCAGAATCATCTGAAAGAAGGAAAGAGTGTTCTATTGGTTCAGAAGTGCTGGCGTGTGTGTGTTAACATATATATTTTTCAAAATTTATAAAAATAGTAAAATATGAGTCTAAGTGCAGTATTTTCTTTGTAGGCTTGCAAAACTAACTGCTGCAGTTTTGCTGTCCAAAGGAGTACCTGTGTATTTGTTTTCAAGATATGTTCCTACACCTTTTGTGGTAAGTGTTCTGTGCAAGTAGCCACACAATTTGATTTAATCATTTTCTTTTTAACAGCATCAACAAATATTCAAATACTTGAGTTACTCTTCTATTCATAGCATTGTGTTATCTGCTGGGGGAAATATGAACTACATAACAGACTATAGCTTGAAAAAAGTTTATCATAACTAACTAAAAGTTTAAAGATAATCTACAACTCATTTGGCATTTAGCATATCAGGACAGCTTGTATATGATTTTAAATAGCCAATTTGGTTTTCAACCCATGTTCTAAGATGAATAGGACCAGAAATCATTTTTCACCATTGCACTTGTTGGCATTTCTCACTTCCAGAACAGTTGTTTATTGGCCACCAGATGGCACACAAAATCCTTTTCATATAAGCCCCCTGGCACCTGAATGGCATGGCCTTACTGTCTAGGTCCTATAGAGAAGTGAAGATTTTTAAGGAAATTCATAGATCATAGGATTTTTAGAGCTGGAAAGAGATTTTAAAGATCTTTGAATCCAATCCTCTCGTTTTTTACAGATAAAAAAAGACTGTGCGTGATTTTATCCAACATCATATAATTAATGAGGTGTTACTATTTCTTAAAAGCTTGATTTATTAACAGAAAACTTTGTTATACATTATTAAAGGTTATTTTCAAAGACTTCCTTTCAAAGAAATAAGCAAAAACATCTTATAACATTGCCTGATAGATATATCTTCATCAAACTTTCTAGTATTCTCCAAAGAGAAGCAAATGGAATTATAATAGCATCAATCTTTGCAGGATATGCTTGCAAGGAATTTTCATAATTAAAGGTCTCTCCCTCTTCTATTTGCTGTTGCTATTTTTGCCTTCTTTTGAAGCTAAGTTTTCCAAGTGTTTCTTACTGGAACTATTCATTACATATTTAATATATGTTTAATTAAACAGTTCTCACTAATCTAGGAAGTGAGAAATCACTTTTTTCTCCCCTTTTATGATCTCCTTGCCAGCTAAGGTCTGAACTTTAGAACATAAAGTTCCATTTCACCTTAAAACATAAGTCTAAACAGGAGAGCCCTTACATAGATATAAAAAACCTTTGTAACTAAGAAAACCAATTTCTGAGGATAATTGATGTAAGTTGGATTCAGGTCTATTCAAAGTCAGTTGTTTTCTCACTGTATTTTTTTTAAACCCTTACCTTCCATCTTGGAATCAATATTATGTGTTGGTTCTAAGACAGAAAAGTAGTAAGGGTTAGGCAATGGGGATCAAGTGACTTGCCCAGGGTCACACAGCTAGGCTGTGTCTGAGGTCAGATTTGAACCCAGGATCTCTCATCTCTGAGCCTGGCTCTCAATCCACTGAGCCACCTAGCTGCTCCCAACACTGTATCTCTTCTTCAGGCTAAGAGCGTGATTACAGATATGACCTAGGTTAAAAACCTGTCTCCTTTAGCTGAAGATGTCACAAATCCCTGTGCCAAAGGAAAGAAATAAAAACAAGTAGTGACCCTATACCTGACATAAGCTAAGACTAGGAGATCAGGCTTTTACTGGTTGGGTTGGCCCTGGTGGGAGAAAGAATACCACCTTCTATGGAACTCAGAGAGGTTCCTTTATACTTAGTGGCCATCAGGAAGAATAAGGGAGCTCAATCTGATCAGTTAATATCTTTTATATTCACCCTCAAATTCTGCTCAGTAGCCAGTAAAAAAGCTTTTCTTTACTACTCAGTAAGCAGACAGAAAATAGCTACAGAATCCCTGTACTTAATACCTATACTTACTCTGAATTGAGGCAGAGCACCACTTCCATTACATATCATAATATACTTCCAGAAGCAGAAGCCCCATATAGCTATGTGAATTAGCATCAAGAGACTGGGTTTTCACTTGCCAATTCCTCAATACCTGTGGTGTTTTTTTTTCTTAGCTTTGCATTTATTTGGTTTGGGCATCAAAATCCTATTAAACCCAGAGGAATTAGGTAGCTGTCTTTTTCAGTATTTTGAAATAGTTTATATCATGTATACATTATTTCTTACTTGGCTATACTATTTTGGGACTTCTCTGACTTCACCATGCTCCAAGAATGTTACTGGGGTAACCTCATCATCCTGTAAGATATTTGTACTCTACCTCATCAATACCCTTCTCTTCTCTAATTGGAGAGTAGATCCATGAACTCCAAACCTCTATTTATGAAGAGATCTTAGCTCAGACGTCTCATTTCTCACTTGGCTACACTACTTTGGGATTTCTCTGACTGCTTTCACCATTTTCCTACATTGGGTACCTTTTCTCTGCTTTTCACCTTCTGTGTGTTTCCTTCTCTCATTAGATTGTAAGCTCCTTCAGGGTAGGAACTTTCTTCCTTTTTTTCTTATTCATATCCCCAGTATTTAGCCCAATGTTTATTGACTAAAAATTTGCTTGAATTAGTTTGTGATTCTATTTGGGTCTATTGCCTTTTTTTCTTTAAAGGGAAGCTTTTTAATCTGCTATTTAGATTTCTACTTCTTGTTTGTAGATATTTAATTTCTTTTAGATTCCCCAGATATATTAAGAGTAGTAATCTTTGTCAATTTTTGGACAACTTTTTATTTCATGGTCTCTTCTTGTGCCTTTCTGTTTTTGATTTGGGTTTACTTTTTATTAAACTTGTAAATTTTTTTTAGTTTTTAAAAATTAGCTTTTGGTTTATTTACAATTTTAAAAAAAAGGAATTGTATTTGCCTCTGATCTGATCTTGGTTTTTTTTTTTTTGTCTGCTCATTAATTTCATCCTCCAGTTTTGAAAGTTTTGAAAATTCATTAATTTTCTTTGTTTTGTTGATGCAGATGTTTACTGCTATAAATATTCCTCTTAATACTGTTTTTTAATTTTATTTAATTAGATTATTTAGTATATTTTTCCATGGTTACAAGACTCATGTTCTTTCCCTCCCCTTTAATACTGTTTTAATAGCAACCTGTAGACTATATATGTACACCTATATGTATTTTAATTAAAATTTTTTCAATGAACAAAAATCTTTTTTCTCTCCCCCTCACTTACATTGGAAAGAAAAGAAAAAGAAAACCCTCATAACAAGTTTGCATATTCAAACATAGCATTCTCACTTTGGCCATGTCCAAAATTTATATGTCTCAGTTTAGTCTATCACTTCTGAAAATAGATAATAGCATCATCTGGAGTTGTTATTGATTAGAAAGCTTAAGTCTTTCAAAGTCGTATATGTTTAAAATGTTGAAGTTATTGTATAAATTTTCCTCCTGATTTTGCTCATTTCACTCCACAGTAGTTCATATGATTCTTCCTACATTTTTCTGAAATTGTCCCTTTCATAATTTCTTATAGAACAGTAGTATTCCATAACATTCATTAACCAAAGATAATTTGTTCAGCTGTTTCCCAATTGATAGATAATAACTTGCCCTTAGTTTCTAGTTCTTGGCCACCACAAAAAGCTGCTACAAATATTATGGATTACACAGACTTTGATATGCAACATCAAACTTATTGGACTTTTCAATGCCATGTTTACTTAGGCAGCATTCTCCACTTTCAACTCTGTCCTTGAAACTAGCCCATACTCAGGCCAGGGCCTTTATCTTTTCAAGGGCCAAGCCTCCACCACATTTCCATACCATTTTACTTACATGTCACCATAAACTTACCCCCACCTTAACTGGCTAGAAGTGGCTAACTCCAGCAGAAGTTTTCTGCAGTGATTCTCAAACTTTTTGGCCTCAGGACCTTAAAAATTATTGAGGACACCAAAAAACTTTGTTCATGTATCTATCATTATATACTGTGTTAGAAAGTAAAATGTCTTAGTATTATTTTTCTTTTAGTCCTTACCTTCTGACTTGGAATCAATACTGTATATCATTTCTGAGGCATAAGAGTGGTAAGGGCTAGGCAATGAGAGTAAGTGACTTGTCCAGGTTCAGACAGCTAGGAGGTATCTGAGGGCAAATTTGAACCCAGAATTTCCTGTCTCTAGGCCTGGTTCTCAATTCACTGAGTCACCTAGCTGTTTTCATGTCTTAGTATTATTATGAAAATAGTTTTGACCTCACAGACATCCTGAAAGGTTTCAAGGCCATCAGGATTTCTTAGACCACACTTTAAAAGCTGCTGGTCTATTGGGACTTCAGAGGCAATCCCACAAGTGTATTGCTCAGACTCAAACTCTGGTCAGGAACTTGCAGATCTCAGCCCAGAAGGTCAGCAATCAGAGTTTGCTCATAATCAGACAACTCTGGAAATATGAGAAGCTTTCAATTTCCCATGAGCTATATCACCAAGACCCTGAAAATAATATGTGGGTTTAAAAATTAATAATCAATAACTAAGTATTATATTTTTAAAGTTTTATTAATAACTAGGGCAAAGGAACTACCTGAATTCAGCCCGGTCGCAGGTCCAAAAAGAAGAAGAGGGAGGAGTTATAGCCACTTAAATACAATCACACAAAACATGAGGTTGCAGGAAAAGGGAATTTTGGCAAATACTAAGGGACTTCTGGGGGATGAAGTTCAAAGGCTCAAAATCTCCATTTATATATATATTCCCCTGTGATCCTATTGGGAAACCAATTTCCCCAAAGGGATCATGAAAACAGAATCAACTTTAAAATTGCAATAATTTGTGGATAAAAGAAAAAGAGAACAAAACCAATGATTACTAGGTTGACAAAAAGCCAATTTGGGGGCAGTCCTCTTTGGTATAAGAGTACACATTCAAAACAAAGGCATTTTAACCCCCCATAGTTCCATTCACATCCCGAAGTTCACTGTGGATCTTCTGGTGCGGCATGTAGTCTCTGCAGGCATCTATCTTCATGGCGCATTCTGGATTCTTGGAGGTAGCAAGTTTCTTATCCTAAAATTACTCAAAGTTCATAACAATAACTTGGCCCCCCTGAGGTGAATAATAGCAAACACAGAGATCACTCAGGGATGCATGGCTGAGTTATGAGGTATATGAATCAATTTGTAAAAGAAAATAAAAAACATGAAAAATCCAAATAAAAGAGAAAAATAACTTGTGGATAAAATACAAAATGTAAAAGTCTTATGCCTAAAAAAATATAAGTAAAGGAAAAACAAATCTATAACAGGTCCTTGAATCAGAGTCCAATTAAAATGATTTAAGCAATTATGCATTTACCCAATCAGTAGCCAGGAAAGTTTGCCACACCTAAAGACAGAAAAGAGACTAGATTATAGGAGCCAGGTAGGAGCCAAATTTGAGATACTTGGGTAGAATGTGGGAAAAGGAAGACCTGCCTTTAACACATGTTAAACAGCCACAACCTTGAACCCCAAACAAGTTCAAGTCCTCTTGTCTTGGCTCAAAATTCCATCAATCCCACTGAGATTTAGTCTCTTTGACCTTGTGCTCCATAGGCACTAGGCAGATGCTCTGTGTTTCTTTTTCACTGTACAGTGGCTCTTTTGCATATTCCCTTCTTCCAGAATAAGACCAAATCATGAAACAAAGACCCATAATTCTTTTAAACAATCAGTGGCATCATTTTTATAGTCTAAAGCTTTTGGGGTATGCATTAATATTAGAACAAATGTATTTAAAACTTACATTAATGCAAAATAAAAAAATTAAAGAAAAATCTTCTCAATACTGTTGACATGTGCTTCAAATACAAAAAGGAGAGAACATAAAACTCAGATACTATATTTCACTTGCAAGGAAAAACAATAATAAAAAAGTTTTAAAAATAAAAAAAAATATATATATATATAGCATAAAATCAATGACACACTGTCAACCATGTGCAAGTACAAAATGATTTTCAGAATAAAACAGTAACATGGTAGATAATACACTTTTAAAGAAGTACCAAAATCCCCCAAATTCACAATAGCCCAGTTAATTACAATAGCAAACAAACCCACTATTGTATTTCACATAAATTGCTGTATGACATAAAAATCCTATGAGCTGATGAATATTTGTCACAATTTTTACAGATGTAGCAAATCTTTCAACCTTGGAAAACATACTTTTAAACAAAGTAAAACTTATTTGGGTCTAGAACATCATCAAAAAATCTAGATTGTTCTGGTGGAAGTAAACTAAACTGAAGAGTTTTGCAGAAGCTCTTTTTTCAGCTTCCTGATTTATATAAACACATTGGTAGGAACATTTCTTTGTTTCTCTACCTTTAATATAACATTCTTTATAATATGTATACATTTTAAAAATCCATACAGAAACTACTAGTTACTAAAATTATTTCTGAAGACCCCTTAGAATTACCATTTAAATTCTTAGCTCATTAAGTTCTCCAAAAGTTGCACACAACTTAACGAGTTTTGTTGAAATCCATCCATCATCATCTATGTGACAATTAACAAAGGCAACATGTGATCTTCAATGGATCTAGTGACACGGGTTTTAGGCGAGATGTTCATGGGCTCATACAGAGATATTTTGTTCAGCAAAGGTAAAGGTACAAATTAAAGATCCATATAGGCAAAACATAGCTTTAAATGATTCAGTATAACAGAAAGATAATGATTAAATTAAAACAGACAAACTTAAAAATATTTAAACCTTAAAACAATCAGTAAATATAATAATATAAACCAATGAGAAAGTGAAGACAGGCAGTGCAGTCAAAAATCTTTTTTTTTTTACCAATCCCAATAGACTTGTTCACTATTATAGGAGGAGAATAAACTCAAAATAGTTAGCAAGAAACTTCTAGATCTCTCTTAAAGTTTTCTTCTCCTCCCCTTATATTTATTATCCATTTAGATTTCATTTGTCAGGGGGTCTGAATTGCTTCATAGAAGCACAGGGCAGAATCTCCACTCTGCATGTTGAGAGCAGTTAGGACTTTTAGAACTTTGTCAAAATATTTCAGGTTGGTTTGTAGCATAAGCAGCCTAGCTTGTGGTATATTCTTGAGGAGAAGGAAATAAAGTGGGAAATCTCCAATGAAAATAAAAAGTCCCAGGATAAGAATTAAGAAGATCCAAACTGCACTTTTTAGCTCTACCAACTCAAACTGTTGTTTCAGAGTTTCAAGCATGCTTTGCAATAGCACTTTTTCCTGAAAGATACTGAATGGGGTTTGTTTAAAGAGTAAACAGAAAGAAGCAAAACTTAGAGGGAAAACAATAGCATATTTGCATATGAGAGAAAAAATACTTCTCCTTGGTGTTTTGGGTCAAGTGAAAAAAGGGAAAAAATCAGGCTTATTCCCAAAAACTGATTTTAAATCTACTGATTTGGACTAGCTGCCCTCCCTGTGAAAAACCTATAGTAACAACCTTCTAAACTAGGAGTCCAGGATCAGCTTTAAAAAAATATGCTTAAAAATTAGAAGGTGTGGGGTTCTTATTTCCAAGTTGAAAAATGGCTTTGGCAGGCTAGAACATACACATGGAGTGTGGAAAGGGATTGGGGCAGAAAGATTTTTATACATCACCCTCTGTGGAAAAAAAATGGCTTGGATTGGCAGGCTCTTGTGGCAGGTCTGGTCTCAGCAAGAGGAGGCTCCAAGCTGGGTGGAGAGTGGTGAGGAATGCTGGCCAAGCAGATGGGCAGGAGAAATATTAGGCAGTGGCAGGCAGCAGGGAGGGGAAGGAGCACAGGTACACCTCACCACCAGACCCTCATGGTGGGCAGCAATCAGACAAACTTACTATCTTTACCTTAAGGCTATCTGCTCAAAAATTTTTGAGAATTCATCATCCCTTCATGGTTGCCAAAATGTGGGTTTTGAAATTAATAATCAATAACCAAATATTATATTTTAAAATTTTTATTGATAATACCAAGAGCAAAGGAATTGCCTGAATTCAGCCTGGTTGCAGGTCCAAAAAGAGGAAGAGGGAGGAGTTACAGCCACTTGAATATAATCATGCAATATGTGGGGATGCAGGAAAAAGGAATTTTGGGAAATACTAAGGGTCTTCTGAGGGATGAAGTCCAAAGGCTCAAAATCTCCATTTATACAAATATAATACTCAGTACCCTCAAGAAAGTATCACAAGGACCTATGAGGACAAAAGCTCAGTTCAGATATTACCTTCAGATGTACAAAGCCCAGCCCTAAAATAATAAGTCAGAATATAGGCTATTAGACTGAGCAGACAAAGAGTCATTTGGATAAGACAAAGAGCCTTACCATTAAAGAGCTATTATGGTGATAGATATTCCCAAGGCACAAAACCAGAAGGAGAACTCGATTCCAAAATATGTACAAGCAAAGCCTCAACTAAAAGCATATTGTGGGCACAAGTTCAACTAGAATTCCTGGAAGAGATGAAGTAAGAGTTAGAGGAAAACAACTAGAAGAGAAATGAGTGAATTGGAAATAGATTTGATACAAAAGTTTATCCAAGAAACAAACTCCCTGGAACAAAAAGAAGTTGATGACTTCATGAGCAATAAAAAATATTAAAGACAAATGACTAAAAAAAGAAGAAAATAGTGTATCATAGCAAAAACAATAGATCTAGAAAACAGATTGAGAGAAAATTTAAGAATCATTATACTAACGGTTAGCTATAACTAAAAAAACTGAGAAATCATGTTTTAGGAAGTCATGAAAGAAAATTGCATAGATCTCTTAGAAACTGAGGGCAGAATGGCAATAGAAATGTTATAGCCCAAATCCAGAGCTTCCAAGTAAAAAAAATACTGAAAGTAGACCACTAAGAAAGTATTCAAAATACTGAAGAGTCAGTCAGGAGTCACATATGATTTAGAAGCCACCATTTTGGAGAAGTGGAGAACTTAGGTATAATATTCCAGGAGGCAAAGAATAACTTCCCGGGCAAAATTATATATTATCCTATAGGAGAAAAAAATGAACCTTTAATGAAATAGGGGACTTTCAAGTATTCCTGATGAAAAGATAAGAAACTCTAAAGTTGAAACTCAGAAGTCAGGTTAAACATTAAAAAATAAACATGATTGAATATCATAAAGGATTAAAAATTCTAATATGGGGATATGGTACATATATCTCCTCAAAGCCCTCTCATTAGGGATCATAGTAGGAATCTATTTACAGAGACATTTATTAAACAGAGGACCTCAAAGTGGTCTTGTCATGTTTTGATCTTAGAAGAATTATGGAAAGGGAGAAGATGAATACCTTTGGGTCAGAGGAGAATAGGAGAGGAAGTGTGGGGGAAATTAATTTATAATTGTAAGTCAAAATTTATGTAAAGTAGAAATCTATGTAAACAAGAAGAAAAGGGGGGGGATAGCCAGTACTTAAATGTCACTCAACTGAACTGGTTAAAAAAGGTAGAATACACATACACCCAGTTGGGTACAAAAATACATTTCACTCAACAAGGAAATAGAAGAAAAAAGAGAAGGGAAAGAGAGACGAAGGAGCAAAAATGAAAGGAGGGGTTGGTTCTAAGTAAAACAATTCTTTAGAATATACAAAGTTACTTACAATAGCTTTTTTGTGGTAGCAAAGATTTAAAAACTAAGAGAGTCCTCATCTGTTGGGAATCACTGATCAGGCTGTGAATGTGATGGAATACTATTGGTCCATAAAAAATGATTAGGTGCATGGTTTCAGAGAAACATAAGACTTGTATGAACTGATTCTGAGTGAAATGAGCAGAACTAGTGGAATAATTTATACAGTTACAAATTTTGTAAAGACAAATCACTTTGAAAGACTTTTAAATTCTCATCAAAGAAATGACCAAACACAATTCCAGGTGACAGATGATGAACCATGCTACTCATCTCTTGATAAGAGAGGTGATAACGCTGTGTGTATGTGTTGTGTGTACATGTGTATTTTAGACATGGCCAATGCAGGATTTTGTTTTGCCTATCTATGTTTGTAACAGTGTTTTATTTTTCTTTCTCAACAGGGGAGGGCAGGTTTTCTTTGAAATAAATAAAATTTAATTAAAGGAAAAAATACTATAAGCTCCTTGAGGGCAGATACTGACTTGCTTGCATTTGTATCTGTAGTGCTTAGTACAGTATGTAAGACAATAGAGGTGAATCTATGGCACATGTGCCAAGGGGGGACTCAGCTCTCTCTGTGGGCATGTGTGCTATTGCTAGAAAACCAGAAGGATGCAGGGGACAGGTTGCTCCCCTCCCCCTCTCCACACACACCTAAGGACTTTTCTCACATCACCTGCCCCTTTAAAAGGTTTGCCATCACTGGACTAGGACATAGTGCCTACTAAATGGATTTTTTTTTTAGTCTCTCTGGCATCTGTACTGTGATTAAATATAACAGTGTTTTAATTTTCTCATTCACACAGTCATTTAATATTTTTTTAGTTTCTCTAGGTTCTGTGTCTTTTATTTTTGTTACTGTTTTTACTACTCCTTTTAATGCATTATGATATTTAATGCAAGGTGGTCCAGTGGATAGAGTGCTGGGTCTGGAATCAGGAAGACCTGTGTTCAGATTTGGCCTCAGGCACTTCCTGCCTGAGAAGATATTTAACCTCTGCCTCAATTTCCTTATCTGCAAAATGGAGCCAATAATAACATCAGCCTCCCATGGTTGTTGTGAAAATAAAATTCAATAATATTTGTAAAACAGATTACAAATTTTAAAGCACTATGTAAATGCTAGCTGTTTTTATTATTAGCTATATTTACAGCCTATAAAAAGCCAACAGCTATTTATTAAGTACCTACAATGTGGTAAGCACTGAAGATACAAAGATTATAAAAACATTAAAAATTATTCTTAAATTGAAATTTAATAACAAAATAATTAATTTGAATTATGACTATCTTTTTCAGCCCTATGCTGTTCAGGAACTGAAAGCAGTTGCAGGTGTGATGATTACTGCCTCCCATAACCGTAAGGAAGACAATGGATATAAGGTAAATCTTGGAAGTCTAATTGATGTGTGATAGAATCAAGATCCAAATGATCTTGACATGATATAATATTAGTTAAAACAATAAGATGATATTTATCAGAGATAGTGTAAAGGATTATATTTAAGTTCAAAATATTTAAACATCCAAAGGTAGAATGAGGTAGATTCAACTTGACAGTAGTTACAAAGCAAAAATAATGATGAGGTGAAAGGAAAAACTAAAAGCAACATTATTAAAATAATGACAATACAAATGATAGATGAATAGACATACTTTGTACTAGTTAAACCACTTCAAGAGTATAATTTTGGGCACCATACTTTAGAAGAGACATTGACAAATTAGTGAGAGCTCACAGGATAGTGAAAGGTCCAGCCATATTCTATTTTTGCAAAAGGCTATGGGTCACTTAAAGGTCACCTAAAGAATTGCTGACTACTGTCATAAGCCCTTGTTTCTACCACAATAACTGCACAGATATGATTTTCATTAAATAGGAAGTAAGAAGAACATAAAAGAAAACCTAACTACCTTTGAATTCAAATCCCTTGGCCCTAATGAACTATATCTTTGGGTACTGACAAAATTGATTGGTATGATTGCTAAGCCTCAGTCAATCATATTTGAAAGATTGTGTAGAATAGGAGAGATGCCACAATAATGGAGAAATATAAATTGTCCTAATTTTTTGGAAAAAGAATAGGGGAGCAGATAGAGCCTAAAAACTCTTAAGTTAATAAGCTTGACTTTGATTCTGGGGAAATTCTAGAACAGATTAATTTAAAGAGATAGTGAACATTTAGAAAATCAAGGTTCCAAAGATTCACCAAATGGTCATGTTAAACTAATTTCCCTTCTTAACAGGCTTATTAAATTGGTAGATTGGAAGAATGTTGTGGCTATCCTTTACCTAGATTTTAGGAAAGCATTTAACAAAAATTTTTAATACATTATTTTGGAAAGAATGGAAAGATTTGGGTTAGGAAATAGTTCAATTTGATAGGTTCAGAACAGTGAATATACTTAATTTACAGTAATTATTTGGTGACCCTTAGCAAGAGTTCTTCAGTGAAATAGCCCAGGGATCTCTTTTGATCCTATACCTGTGTTGGCAAATCTATGGCACATGTGCCAGAGGGGTCTGCTCCCTTTCCCCTTTCCACTGTATCTGGGATTATTTCTCAATTCACCCACCTCTCTTCCCAGCAGCCCAATGAAAGTGCTTCCTCCCTCCCCTATCTGGGGTAAGGTGGGAGCAGAAGGGCTTACATGTGGCGGGAGGGTTGCAGTTTAGACTCTCGGTCTCTAAAAGGTTCACCATCACTGTCCTATTCTGTTTACCACTTTTATTAAAAATATTTCATCAGTAATTTGGATTAAGACATTGATGCTAAGCTTAAGAAATTTTCATATAACCCAAAACTAAAGAGAGCTGACACTCTAGATGTCAGTCAGTATACACAAAGAACTTGATGGGCCAGACCACTGGTCTGAATCTAATAAGAGGAAATTCAATTGAAATAAATATAATGTCTTACACTTAAATGCAAAATATCAACTTCACAAGTATAAGATGAGGTAGCATGGTTAGATAGCTGTTTGTTTCCAAAAGACCTGAGGGTATAGTGGACTACAAGCTCAAAGAAAGCCAGCACAGTGATGTGGAGGACCAATGAAGGAATGTGGGCTTGGACTGAATTGCGAGGTGGAATATCCCTGGTATAAGATGATGACAGAATCATTGTACCATGCCCTACTCAGACTGCATCTGAAGTATTGTGTTTAATTCTGAATGTCTCAGTGTTCTTATATGTAAAATGAGCTACAGAAGAAAATGGCTAGCTACTCTAGCTAGTATCTTTGCCAAGAAAACCCCAAATGGGATCACAAAGAATTGGACATGACTAAAACAACTAAACAATAGTAACAAAAATTAGGTTTGGTGTCATAAAAATTACTAACAAAGTAGAACTGTCCAAATATTGAATAGAATGCTTTGGAAAATAATGGGTTTCCTCTCACTCTTGGTCTTCAGGGAGAAGCTGGATAACCACTTGTCTAGTATGTCACAATGATAATTTACTTGTGATTATTGTTTAAACTAGATGGCCACTGAGGTTTCCTCTAACCCTGAAATTTCATGCTGAACTTTGTGCCTGAGAAACAGGAAAACCTATGAATTTTTAGCCTGGAGAAAAAAATAAGATTAAAGAGGAGCCATAAAGGATTGACTTGTTTAACTCAAATAATCAACACATATTATGTATTTACCAGGTGCCAGGCACTGTGCTATGTTCCAGAGATACAAAGAAAGGCAAATTATTCAAATTTATCATTAGCATTATTATTCAAAATTATTATTAATGATTAAGTATTATTTTGGAGAGACCTTTGGTAGGTACTGAGTAAAGGCACAAAGTTTAAATGACACATGGTCTCTGTTTTTGTCTTAGGGGACAATTAGGGTGTCACTCATACACAAATAAGAGTATATCCAGGTTGATTCCTGACTGAGAGGATGAGGGGAAACTTTGTAGAGGAGCAATATAGACTTTGAGTTGAGCTTTAAAGCAGAAGTTGGCAGACTCCAGCCTGAGAACCAATTTTTGTATGCCTGAGAGCTAAGAATAATTTTTTTTAGTTTTAGATATAGAAAAGCCAATAATTAGGAATTCAACCACCAAAGAGAAGGATAGAACAATTGGCAAAAGATAAACATTCAAAGTACCGGGCACTACAGAAACAAAAACACAGTTGCTATGGTGAACTTGTCAAGAAGGTCTTAGATCAGAGATGTGGAAGCTGGGAAGTGCCTTCTGAGAAGGACCATTTATTCCAACCATCTCCTTTGGCCCTTAGTCAAAGAAAACCAAGACCAGAGAAGGTCAGTGACTTGCCTGAAATTGCCTGAATGGCAAAGCCAAGATTCACATTCTAACTCCATCTTAAGATCTCTGCTTAAAGAGAGAAAGTCCCAAGGGATGGGCATTCCTTTTGCCCTGGGAAATCTCTCTCTGGCAGCCCTTTTAGGAATTATAATTTATCATATTTCTAGATAAAGACATAACCCCACAATCAGCAGCTCCAGAACTTAGATGAAAGTTTGTTGAACAATTGTGATTTTATCACTTAGCTTTTGGTGTATCCTGGAGACTTCATTGATTGAACCATTCATTCTATTCCAAGATAAAGATAGGGAATGACTTTTATTAGATTCTAATGTTTCCAATCTAATTCTGGTTATCATTATTTCCACTTCCCAGGAGCTTTTTAAATTGCCCCAGTTTTCTCTCAGGAATATTAAGACCTTTGGTAAGAATGATATGGAAAGATTTTGGTGCAGGACATTGTTTGGGAATTGGTATTAGAGAGGGATTTTTCATTCAGATTTAGACCAAGAGGTTTATATTGAGTATTAGTCTAATATTATTTTATGATATATTGCCTGTAGAGGAAACAGTAGCATCTGTATGCTTCCACAAGGAGTGAGAAATTAAGTAGTAGTAAGATAGGGTGGGGGGAAAGGAGGTTCAAGGAAGGCCTGAAAATGATATCTTGGCTATAATTTTCCAACAGAAAGAAGTACAGACTTGTGATGTTACAAACAATGTAATTTCTCTCCATTGGTTTAATTCTAAGGAACCAAGTAAACTCAACGTAATAAAGTACTATCCAGCAACAAAAGCTCTCTCCTTTTTAAATTTGTTCCCTAATTTCATCACACTTCCAACTTTAAATTCTGTAATTCTTGTTTCTTTTCTCCATTTGTGTTTATTGTCTCTCATTCCCAAAATTGTATATCTCATCTGTTGAAATCCTTGTCAAGTACAGGAGCCTTCTCCTCCCTTGAGGCTGTCCCTCACTTCTCTTAACTTTTTTTTTTTTTGGCATACTTCTTTCTCTCTTGTCTTGGATTATCATCATAGATCAGACTACTTTGTATAAATGCCACATCTACCCATTTGCTTTTAAGCTTCCTGAGGGAAGAGACTTGCATTTTTCAATTTTGTATCCTTGATGCCCATAGTAGGTTCTTTAATAGGTTTGTTGAATTATTCTTAAATCATCTAGGTATACTGGGAAACAGGTGCTCAGATCACATCTCCTCATGATAAAGAGATCCTAAAATGTATAGAAGAAAGTGTCGAGCCCTGGATTGATTCCTGGAATGAAAATCTAGTGGACACCAGCCCCCTGAAGCGAGATCCTCTGCAGGATATTTGCACACGTTACATGGAAGATCTGAAAAAGATCTGCTTTCACAGGTACTTGCTTAGGTAGATGTGATCATCTCACTTTAAGGGAGGGTCAAAGAAATGAGGATGGGTTTTGCAGTAACAGAATCAACCGTAGCTCCTAGAGTAAATGGATACAATTTATTGGGGGTAGGTAGAGCAAAGTCTTAGCAGGGTGTTATGTGTGTGAACTTGGGCAAGCTACTCACTAAACATTTGTAGTCCATTGGTTACTTTATAGTCATTCTTCTCTGGCTTTTTACTGGAAAGAGAATAAGGCAAAGGCTCTTATGTATTTATTATACTGAAATAATTTTTAAAGGATAGAAACTTAGATAATCTTTTATAATTATTGCTATTAAAATTGGCTTTTCAGCTATCACTGAAAATCACTGAGAAACTACCCTTTTGGAGGGGTACCATACATTTTTCATTTTCTCAGTTACCCCCCCCCCAAAGAACTCCCTACAATGTAAACTTTTAAAAGTGTTTTTTTCTTGTTCATTTCTCCTAAATTTTCTCCCCAGTAAGCCATTATGTATTATCTGTTAAGTCATTTTAATATACTTTTCTTCTTTTCTATATAAGACTTCAAGTAATTCTCTTTTGAAATGTTTGGTCAATTGAATACCAGTATTTTTACTTAGATATCCTTAACTATAAAATGTTTGCTGGCTTTGTGCCAGAGGCCATCACACCCCAACCAGTTGACAAGGTCATGGTCCAAGGAAGGAAGGCCAGCAAAGCAGACCCCAGAATGAGGGCCCCCTGCTGATCCCTCTCTGTGACTTCTATCCCCAAATTTTCCCCAGTAATGGACTTATTATGATTATTATTCTCTCCCCAATACAGGAGAAATAATATGAGAACAAATAGTTATAGGATCAATAAATATATATACCCTACTTAAAGCCCCCTATGTTATTATCCCAAAAAGATTGCAGTTACAGAATTAAAGCCCAAAGATTACTGCCCATGACCCCTCCTTTCTCAAGCACAAGACACGCTCCAAGGCCCTATAATAAACACTGGCCAAAAACTTGAGTACAATAATGAATCTTTTCCTACAGTTACCACACTCCAATGAATTTGTTGAAACAGAAACCAAGCAGCATTGCTAGACACTTCAAAGTAGTGCAAGAAAAATGGAACTTGTAAATTGAGGAAAACCCCAAAATTGGCCTGCTTTAAGTCCTCACACCTAGATATGAAGATGTTTTGTTGTTCAACTCCCAAGCAATTATGATTGATAGTGAAAACTGACCAAAAGCACAATGATCCTCTCAGCAGGTCAAGGAGTACTAACCTACAAATGGCTTTATTCACATTAATCATATCTATCACAGAGTGTTGTAGAAACCTAGTAAATGATCAGAATTCTTTGTTGTTGTAACATCATAAGAGTGTATTTAGGTGATTTGATAATATCCAATCAAATTGTAGAATGTCACATGTGTAGAGGATTGATTGACTGCATAACAGTCATCTTCCATAACTAGGTTCTACCCTATATCTAGCCCAAGATGAATTGAAATCACTCCAATTAAAAAACAAAAAAGGGGGAGAAGAAATGACTTTTTCTTCTCCTGGATAAGAATTAATAATCCACATTTCTGTAACATTTTATAATTTATAATCTGCTTTCTCACAACAACTCTGTGAAGTAAGTAGTGCAAAGGTAATTTCTGTTTTATAGGAGAGGAAGTGGAGGTGAATCTGAATCCATATATATTTTGGCTCCAAATCTAATACACTATTCACTATGCCATACCACCTCTTAGATATGTGGGTCTTTATATGCAACATTGTCAACTTGCATGATTTTTCTAATAGTAGGGACCACCCTCGGTCAATTCTCAAAATACATTTGGAATCTTGCTAATGTGATCCATTCATGGTCGCTGGGAGCTCTGAACCAGGCCAGAAGTTGATGTAGAAGATTCTAATAGTAGCAAAAGGCTTCATAGCATAGAGAATAAGAGTTATGTGTTATCAGTGGAATAGACTGGGGGCAAGCAACCTCAGCAAGACAGTATATGACAAACCCAAAGATCCCAGCTTTTGGGACAAAAATCCACTATTTCATAAAAACTGCTGGGAAAATTGGAGGACAGTGTGGGAAAGATTAGGCTTAGATCAACACCTCACACCCTACACCAAGATAAATTCAAAATGGATGAATGACTTGAACATAAAGAAGGAAACTATAAGAAAATTAGGCGAACACAGAATAGTATACATGTCAGACCTTTGGGAAGGGAAATACTTCAAAACCAAGCAAGAATTAGAAAGAGTTACAAAATGCAAAATAAATAATCTGGATTACATCAAATTAAAAAGTTTTTGTACAAACAAAACCAATGTAACCAAAATCAGAAGGGTAGCAACAAATTGGGAAACAATCTTCATAAAAACCTCTGACAAAGGTTTAATTACTCAAATTTATAAAGAACTAAATCAATTGTACAAAAAATCAAGCCATTCTCCAATTGACAAATGGGCAAGGGACATGAACAGGCAGTTCTCAGCCAAAGAAATCAAAACTATTAACAAGCACATGAAGAAGTTATATTATAATATATTATAATCAGAGAGATGCAAATCAAAACAACTCTGAGGTATCACCTCACACCTAGCAGATTGGCTAACATGACAGCTATGCAAAGTAATGAATGCTGGAGGGGTTGTGGCAAAGTGGGGACATTAATTCATTTCTGGTGGAGTTGTGAATTGATCCAACCATTCTGGAGGGCAATTTGGAACTATGTTCAAAGGGTGCTAAAAGACTGTCTGCCCTTTGATCCAGCCATAGCCCTGCTGGGCTTGTACCCCAAAGAGATAATGGACAAAAAGACTTGTACAAGAATATTCATAGCTGCGCTCTTTGTGGTGGCCAAAAATTGGAAAATGAGGGAATGCCCTTCAATTGGAGAATGGCTGAACAAATTGTGGTATATGTTGGTGATGGAATACTATTGTGCTAAAAGGAATAATAAAGTGGAGGAATTCCATGGAGACTGGAACAACCTCCAGGAAGTGATATAGAGCGAAAGGAGCAGAACCAGGAAAACATTATACACAGAGACTGATACATTGTGGTACAATCGAAGGTGATGGACTTCTCCATTAGTATCAATGCAATTTCCCTGAACAATCTGCAGGGATCTAAAAAAAAATACTACCCACAAGCAGAGGATAAACTGTGGGAGTAAAAACACCGATGAAAAGCAACTGCTTGACTACAGGGTTGGAGGAGATAGGACTGAGGAGAGACTCTAAATGAACACTATAATGCAAATTCCAACAACAGGGAAATGGGTTCAAGTCAAGAACACATGTGATAACCAGTGGAATCATGCGTCAGCTATGGGAGAGGGAAAGGGGGGGGGGGGAGGAAAAGAAAACGATCTTTGTTTCCAGTGAATAATGTATGAAAATGACCAAATAAAATAATGTTTAAATAAAAAAAAAAGAGTTACGTGTTGACTAGTTGTACAGAATCCTTGTCTTGTTTGTTCTCAGGTAAAATAGTAGTTTCATATAGAGGTAAGGTCAAGCTCTTCTAAGATATATATGGGACCCACCTACTTTCATAGTTTGGTCTGGCTACTTAATGTCCCCTAAAAGGGGATTTTAAAATATAATGATAATATTATTAAAATCCCTTAGCTTAGTCCCTTAATTTCTAATAAAAAGCCTTTCTGAAAATCTGGTTCTATTTCAGAATGAGCTGAAGATTAGTCCTTTTGAATAAGATGTAGGGGTTTTAGTAGACTGCAAGTTCAAGAGGGGAGGCAGCAACGCCATGTGGTAGACAAAAACCATCATGGGGTCTTAGGTTGCATTAAGAATGGCAGAGCTTTGAGGATATAGTGAAGTGATCTATAGAACCTGTTCTCACTTGCTCTCCTCAGACCTCCCCTGTAGGGGAGTTTGGGGCACCACCACAATTGAGATAGAACACTGAATTAACTTGAGATAGTCTCAAAGAGGATAATTAGAATGGTGAAGGAATTTGAGTCTATTTCACATAAGGATCAAATGATACAATGGGCATATTTAGACTAAAAGAGAGAAGTAAAAGCTACTTCAAATATTTAAAGGACTCTCTTTAAAGGTCTCATATCTCAAACATAAAGAACTAAGCCAATTTATAATAATATGAGATTCTTCATTTGATAAATGATCAAAGGATACAAACAAGAGTTTTTGGAAGAAGAAACCAAAGCTATGTATAGTTATGTGAAAAATGTCCTAAAATCATTACATTGATTAGAGAAATGCAAATTAAAACAAATCTGAATTGTACCTGTCTCATACCTATCAGATTGGCTAAGATGATAGAAGGGGAAAAATGACAAATACTGGAGGAGATATGGAAAAAATTGGGACACTAATACAATGTTGTTAGAATTGTGAACTAATTTTGGAAAACAATTTGGAATTATGTCCAGAGTTATAAAACCTTTTGACCCAGCAATACCACTATTAGGTGACATCCCAAGGTGATAAAGAAAAAATGAAAAGAACCTGTATGTTTTAAAATATTTATAGCAACTCTTTGTGCTGGCAAAGAATTGGAAATTGAGGGGATGTCCACAAATGGGGAATGGACAAATGGGGAAATAAGTTGTGGTAGGTTTGTGATAAAATACTATGAGAAGTAAGTTGGTTTTAGAAAAACATGGAAATTATTGCACATGTAAAATCTGTATCAGATTACTTGACATCTCAGGGTGGGGGAGGTAAATGGATAGAAAGGACTGAAGGAGAGAGGGAGAGAATTTGGAACTCAAATTTTTTTTCCAAATGTTAAAAAAGAAAAACATGGAAAGACTTGCATGAAATAATGCAGAAAAGTAAGTAGAACCAAAAGAACATTGTATACACTAACAGCAATATTGTTCAAAGAATAACTATGGATGACTAAAGTTTTTTGAGTACTATGACCATTCAAATAAACTACAAAGAACTTTTTGGGGAAGGGTGGCAACTTGGAACTCAAAATGTAACCAAAAATTTTGAAAAAATAATTAGAGCAATCTAAAAGTTGAATGAGTTGCCTTGAGATGTTATGGATTTAGCTTCCTTGGTGGTCTTCAAGCAGAACATAAATGACCTCTTGTCAGATGTGTTTTAGTAGAAATTACTTTTATGTATGACCTTGGTTATGAGCCCACTAAGATCCCTTCCAGTTCTCAAATTCTGAGATTCTGTGATTGGAGTTGTAAGATGATAGTGAAAAACAGAAGGAGAATGCCTTGCCATTGTAGCTGGAAAAGAGTGTCAAACAGCAATTTGGATGTTATAGAATAAATGAGTAGAAGAGAAAGCTGTTTTGTTTTGCTTCTTGCAGGAAGTTGGTGCCCATTTTGTCAAAAAATATCACAGGGTACCTATTGCCTTAATGACCTTCAAGTATAACAAAGCTTTCTAGTCTTGGAAAGGATTGAGATCAGACCAGAAATTTTTGTTCTCTTAGTTGAATACCATGGTTTATTTTTAAGTCATGTTCAATTTCTGCTCAGAATTCTGAATTTTTTTTAGTTTTACTTAATTGGTCGATTTAGAACATTATTCCTGGTTACAAGAATCATATTCTTTCCCTCCCCTCCCTTTGCCCCCTCCCGTAACCAACTTGCAATTCCAAGGGGTTTTACATGTGTCTTTGGTCAAAAACTTTTTTCATGTTGTTGATGTTTACACTAGGATGATCATTTGGAGTCTACATCCCCCAATCATATCCCCATCAACCCATGTAATCAAGCAGTTGTTTTTCTTCTGGGTTTTTGCTCCCACAGTTTTTCCTCTGAATGTGGATAGTGTTTTTTTCTAGTAAGTCCCTATGAGTTATTCAGGATCACTGCATTGTCCCTAGTGGAGAAGTCCATCACCTTCGATTGTACCACAGTGTATCAGTCTCTGTGTACAATGTTCTCCTGGTTCTGCTCCTTTCACTCTGCATCACTTCCTGGAGGTCGTTATAATTCTGAATTTTTAACTACATTTTATTAGAGTATTGCCATTTTCCATTATATCATAATTAAGTCTTTGTAGTATTGATTGAATTCTGGTTTTTCTTTCAGAGAACTGAACTTAAAGACAAGCTTGAAATTTGTCCATACATCATTTCATGGAGTTGGTCATGATTATGTACAATTGGCTTTTAAAGTGTTTGGATTTAAGCCTCCAATTCCAGTACCAGAACAACAGGATCCGGATCCAGACTTTTCTACTGTTAAATGTCCAAATCCTGAAGAAGGAGAATCTGTGCTGGTATCTATATATTTTATTACCTATTTGAATTAGTTAACTTCATTAAAATGGAAAGAATCTTAAAATAGCATAAATAGAATAGATCTCTGCAATCTTCTTAGGTCCCATCTGGTCCCAAATTTATGATCTTATCATGTAGTTCATTCCCGTCATTTTACATCTAGGAAAACTAAGATTCAGAGTGGGACATGTACTTCCTCAAGCCCCACAGTTTATAAATTACCAGAGCCATAAATTCATTTGCGATCTTATTCTAAACCTAATTCTTTTCTCATTCTTCTAGGCTACCTTTGTCACCCACAAGTCAGAGGATAATTAAAATTTTAAGAGTTAGAAAAGCAAAAGTCATACTTTATATCTTTCTTAAATTTCAAGGGAGCTTTACAATCAGTATTAATGCTATATAACTCCTTGATATGAACATATAATTTCTAGGAAAGCCTAGGATCCTTTTTTAAAATTTGGTTAAACTCTTCTTCCAAAACTACAGTACATTAGAAGGGATCAATATTTCAACATATTGCATACATTTGAGAGTTAGGATAAACTTGATTTCGTCAATGTAATCTGGATTTTTGGATGGTTGTCCCAGGAGTTGTCGCTGAGATTGGCTGAGAAGGAAAATGCCAGAGTAGTAGTTGCCACAGATCCTGATGCAGACAGACTGGCAGTGGCTGAACTGCAGGGGGAGTAAGTAGCTTATAAAGGCTTAAATATTTAATTTGATTGTTCTTTTGCCTTAGAGCAATAATATCCTTTTCCTAATGGCATTAATTCCAGACATAGCTGGGCTTTTTCATAGCTTTAAAAAAAAAGGCAATCTCTTTTCTCATCTATCCTACTTGATGTTTAGTTAAATGTGGATTGTTGTTGTTGTTTTTAACCAATTTAGGTCTTAATATAAATATATAGTTAATATGTTAATATAGTTTTTAATAAAAAGTTCAAAGGATTTGGTTTTGATGGATTTTTCCCTTCTCTGTGCAGTGGCCGTTGGAAAGTTTTCACAGGCAATGAGTTAGCAGCGTTGTTTGGGTGGTGGATGTTTGATTGCTGGAAGGAAAATAAGTCACAGAATGCTGATGTGAAGAACATTTACATGTTAGCCACTACAGTCTCCTCCAAAATTTTGAAGGCAATTGCACATAAAGAAGGATTTCAGTTTGAAGTAAGAGCTAGATAGAATTTTTGTGTTTATTTTTACAACTGGAAGTTAAAGGAATTTTTACAAGTATTGATTTCCATTGATTTCTCTTATAATTTTAAAACAATGCTATTTCCTAGTTTGTATTTATAAAGTTTAGCAGTGGAAAGGATCTTAAAAATTGCATCCAAATTCCTTATTTTACAAATGATGACTGTCTCAAGGTCATGCAGCTAATTAGTAAAAGAGTTAGTACTAAAACTCAGATCCTTTGACTTCTAGTGTGGAATATTCTTTCCAATTCCTTAACGATAACTGTGATTCCAAGACATCTGGAAAATCAATAGAAAAGTGAATGCTTTTTATCTAGTTGTTTTGGTGTTTTGGAGATAGCTTTAAGAAACTCAAGTTTTAAAAGTAACTAAATAGCTAACAACAAGTAATTTTTGAAGATCAACATTATTGCTTCCTCTGATAATTATGAAGCTTTTTAATTACAAAGCTTGTATTTTGAGTTAGTAAGCTGTAATCTAGAGTTAGATTATGTACATTTTTCTTTTTTTAATTGTCTATAGTAATTTACGTTGTATTTTGTATTTAACTATTATTCCACTCCATTCCACGCCAGTTGAAAAGAAATCTCAGTACTAAAGATGAACCAATAACTCTTACAGGTTATTTCATTTAGTATTTAATGAAGTCTGAGAGTTATAGAGCAGTATATAAGTGGTTCAGTGTGAATAATCAGAAAAGCAGTCAAGGACATATATGGATACTGGGAATATATCACAGTAAATAACCATGTCATTTTACTACATGAACACTATGTATATTGCTACATGTATGTATCAGTTTATACACATATACATGATAGAAAAGTCACTTAGTATCCTACTTTATATTTTAGGAAACATTACCAGGTTTTAAATGGATTGGAAGTAGAATAAAGGAACTCATGGAAAATGGGAAAGAAGTCCTTTTTGCATTTGAAGAGTCTATTGGTATGTATGAGAACACCAGAGGGACCATAGTGACTATTGCTACTTTAGTAGCACTCATAACCTCATACATGTATTATTATAGTACTTTACAAATGGATATTTCTGCTTCTTTTGAAACTTAGAATATCAGCATTGGAAAAGGCTTTAGAGATAATTTAATTCTACCTATATATATTTTCCTATGAAATGAATGTTTGGATTTGTTGATTTTCCAGGTGACCCTTCAGCTTCTGATATTATCATCCTCTACTTAAATATGTCCATTAACAAGAAGCTCACTATCTCACAAGACAAATCATTTAATTTTCAGATAGCTTTGCTCATTAGAAAATATTTATTTCTTAATATAGAAAGTTACTGTTTTAAAACAACTAACAAGCAGATTTCATCATGGAATCTTGTGAAGAGGGGATTTTTGTCTTTTAATTTTAAATTTTGATTTGTAACCATCTTTTATTTTACTGAAAAAGATGTGATTAACTTTTTAAAAGACATTAAATATATTAATTTATAGGTTTCATAAGGTATTAAATGACCCTTGATTTATTTTGTCCTTTAGAACTATAAGACTAATGAAAACATAATGCTGTTTTCTCTCTTTTTTTGTCTTTTTCTTCTTTCCATTTTTTCCTTCCTTATGTTTTTGATTGTTTTTCTCTTCTTTTGATAATTGATTCATACACCTCCATAACTCAACATTGCATCCTGAGCTGAACTGGATGTTTTTTAACCCCCACTTCGGGGGGGGGGGTTGTATTTTAATATAAAATCCAAGATTTTGATTTTTTTGTTCGAGAAAGATCTTCAAAGAAGAAGCTTGCTAACTCCTAAATCCAGAGAATGAACTGTTGCAGAAAGATGCCAGAGAACCTACACTACATCAAGAAGATCAAGAATGAACTTTGGGTGTGGTTGATTGAACTGAAGTTTGATAGAACATTTATTTGTAAATGTACACTTTTATGCCAAGGAAACTGCCCCTAATCTGACTTTCTGTCAATGTGCCTAGCAAAACATTGGTTTTGCTTTCTTTTTTTTCTATTCCTCCCTAAATACTGTAATTTCTTCTTAGAAAATTGAATATTGTATACATCTGTAGCTAAAAGTGCTTTAGGATTTTTATGTTATGATCAATGAGGAGACTAGTCTCCCAATGATCATCAGGGGGGATTGTGAATCTTAAAAACTACTCAGACTGTACCTTAGAAGATTTGGTTTAGCTATTCCCTTATTGTAACAATGGAGATACTTGGTCTAACAAGAATCAGAAATGTATTGGGAACTTTTAAAATTACTCCACCCTACTCAGACAGTGCCTTAGGGGAAGATAAAGTTGTAAACTCCTGATTGAACAATGAAAGTCCCTAACTCATACCTTATGGTAAAGCTAGAACCAAGATAGGTCTATTTTTAGATCTAATACAAAAAAGGTGTTAAGTACCTGTAAAAGTTAAATTAGTACCTAAAAAGGTCAAGTAACTTAAAAAGTCAAGCTTAACAAAGAGGTGTGAAGTACTCAAAAGATATAATCTAACCAGAGAAGGTGAGAACCAAAGAAGGTGAGAACTAAGAATGAGCAGCCCTGGAAAAAAGTGTCTACTGTGATTGGTAGACATGAAAATTTAGGGGAGGTGACATAAGAGAAATTTTCTTTAAAAGGAAGGGGTAAAAAGTCAGGAGGGAATTGAGTGAGGAGTTGAATTGAGTTAGATTCTGAACTCAGTTCAGGAGATTCAGTGGAGGACTGGAGCTTGCTTGGAGACAGTCTTGTGGTGAGTGATAAGACTTACTCCCTCTCCCTTAGGCTCAGGGAGGCCACTTTGGCCTAGGCCTTTAACTACTGCTTGGCTCAGCCTGAGCCAGAACAGTTTAAATTAATTCTTTCTCTCTCTCTCCTTCCCTTAATTCATTCTCTCTTTATTAATTAAAATCTCCATAAAAATCCCCAGCTGACTTGGGTATTTTCATATTTGGGAATTTCCCATGGCGACCACTTATTTAGATTTTAAGTAAATTCACTAAAAACTATCCTTACAGTTTTGGCATTTACAGTTACAATAATCACTTTATTTCCCTCCCTCCCCTCCACCCACCCTTCCTGCAGCTGACACACAATTTCATAGGGTATTACTTGTGTCCTTGATCAGAACCTATTTCCATGTTGTTGTTTGCACTAGGATGTTCATTTAGAGTCTACATCCCCAACCATATCCCTTCGACCTATGTATTCAAGCAGTTGTTTTTCTTTTGTGTTTCTACTCCCACAGTGTTTCCTCTGAATGTGGATAGTGGTTTTTGTAGCATTTAAAAGAGTGGGAACCATAAACTGTAATAATTAAAATGGTTGAAGGTTATAAACTGTAGTGAGTAAAAATAGTTGAAGACATAAATTATAGTAGATATAAGAGTGGGTGAGTAAATTGTGACCGCAGAAAATATGTTTTCACTACAGTGTCTTGTTTTAAATCAAATATAAGGTGGTCGCCAGGGAAATATTCCCAATTATGAATATACCCAAGTCAACTGGGTTTTATAGAGACTTTAATTAATAATACAATGAGGAATTAAAGAAAGAGAGAAAAAGTAACAAAGGAATAAGTATGAAGGGCCTTAAGCCAACATGGCCTAGACCTGAATCTTAAGAAAGAGAGATCAGTCAGTCTTTTATCACTCACCATAAGATCTGTTCAAGCGAGGATTCAGGGGGACAGAGTCTCCCCAGAGGGAGTTCCAGCCAGAGTCAACCTCCCTTGAAAGACCTCCTTAGAGATTATCTCTCAAGAACCTCTGAGAAAAGATCTGTCTAAGCAAGGATTCTAGTGACACCAGGCCAGCTCCATCTCAGCTGACTCCAGCTCAATGCCTGAATCTGAATGTGTCCAATGTCCCCGAGAGAATCCCGAGAGAGAGAGACCCTTCAAGGCAGCCTTGGCCAGCTGCCTCCTTCAATTCAGCCTTTCCCAGCTGACTGTTTTCTACTCAGATTTCTCATCTCCTTATATAGGGCATTTTCTTCTTTGTCACCTCCCCTAAATTCTTACATCCACCAATCACAGTAGACGTTTTTCAAAGGACAGCTCATTCTTAATTTATATCTTGCTCTCACCTTTTCTGGGTAGACTAAAACTTCTGAGTAATTCACATCAGGAAAGCTCTAAGTAAGTTTTCACTTCTTTGCTCCTTGTACGTTCACAAGTTGCCGGACCTTTATAGGTACTTAGCACCCCATTGTATTCTAAAAATAGGCATGGCTTAAAGAACTTTTTGCCTCATTATAAGTGTGGGTTTAAGTACTTTCATTGATTAGCAAGGAGTGTTCTCCCCTAAAGCAGTCTTAAGTACGGGTGGAGTAGAGGTCTTCCCATTTCTGATCTAAGAAGAGTTCTCACTGTCCAAATGGGGAATGTTCCCAGTAGGGAATTGTTCCAATGGAGAATTCCCCAATGGGGAAATTTTTAACATTCACAAGTCTGAGAAATTTCAAGATTCACATTTTTCTCATAGATTCCTCCAAGTTGTTCAGGATCACTGCATTGCCACTAATGGAGAAGTCCATTACATTCTATTGTACCACAGTATATCAGTCTCTGCATACAATGTCTTCCTGGTTCTGCTCCTCTCACTCTGCATCACTTCCTGGAGGTCGTTCCAGTCTCCATGGAATTCCTCCACTTTATTCTTCCTTTTAGCACAATAGTATTCCATCACCAACATATACCACAATTTGTTCAGCCATTCTCCAATTGAAGGGAAGCCCTCATTTTCCAATTTTTGCCACCACAAAGAGGGCAGCTATGAATATTTTTGTACATGGCTTTTTCCTTATCTCTTTGGGGTACAAACCCAGCAGTGATATGGCTGGATCAAAGGGCAGATAGTCTTTTAGCGCTCGTTGGGCATAGTTCCAAATTGCCCTCCAGGATGGTTGGATCAATTCACAACTCCACCAGCAATGCATTAATGTCCCAACTTTGCCACATCCCCTCCAGCATTCATTACTTTCCTTTGCTGTCATGTTAGCCAATCTGCTAGGTGTGAGGTGATTCCTCAGAGTTGTTTTGATTTGCATTTCTCTGATTATAAGAGATTTAGAACACTTTTTCATGTGCTTATTAATAGTTTTGATTTCTTTAACTGAAAACTGCCTATTCATGTTGTTACAGATAAAAGAGTGGCTGTCATAAACTGTGACTGCGAAAATATGGTTTCAAGACAGTGTCTTGAGTTAAATCGAAAATAAAGTGGTCGCCATGGGAAAATTCCCAAATATTAAATATACCCAAGTCAGCTGGGTTTTATGGAGATTTTAATTAATACAAATAAGGAATCAAGGAAAGGGAGAGAGAGAATAAGAGGAAATAATGTATGAACCTTAAGAGAAACCAGTCAGTCTTTAGTCCACTCACCACAAGATTTGTCCCAAGCAAGATCCTAGTGTTCAGAGAGACCCTCCAGTTTAGCCCCTCAGCTCCACTAAGTTCAGCCACCAGGCCCTCCAATTCAGCTTTGGCAAGCTGAACTCTTCAGAGGCCTTTCAGACCTCATTTTTTAAAATAATATTTTATTTGATTATTTCCAAGAATTATTCATTAAAGACAAAGATCATTTTCTTTTCCTCCCACCCCACCCCCCATAGCTGATGGGCGTGATTCCACTGGGTATCACATGTGTTCTTGAATTGAACCCATTGTCATGTTGTTAGTATTTGCATTAGAGTGTTCATTTAGAGTCTCTCCTCTGTCATGTCCCCTCAACCGCTGTAGTTGGGCAGTTGCTTTTCCTCAGTGTTTCTACTCCCACAGTTTATCCTCTGCTTATGAATAGTGGTTTTCTCCTAGATCCCTGCAGATTGTTCAGGGACATTACACCGCTACTAATGGAGAAGTCCATTATGTTCTATTATACCACAGTGTATTAGTCTCTGTGTACAGTGGTCTCCTGGTTCTGCTCCTCTCGCTCTGCATCACTTCCTGGAGGTCGCTCCAGTCTCCATGGAATTCCTCCACTTTATTATTCCTTTTTGCACAGTAGTATTCCATCACCAACATATACCACAATTTGTTCAGCCATTCCCCAATTCAAGGGCATCCCCTCGTTTTCCAATTTTTGGCCACCACAAAGAGCATAGCTATGAATATACTTGTACAAGTCTTTTTGTCCATTATCTCTTTGGGGTACAGACCCAGCAGTGCTATGGCTGGATCAAAGGGTAGATATTCTTTTATCATCCTTTGGGCATAGTTCCAAATTGCCCTCCAGGATGGTTGGATCAGTTCACAACTCCACCAGCAATGAATTAATGTCCCTACTTTGCCACATCCCCTCCAGCATTCATTACTTTCCTTTGCTATCATGTTAGCCAATCCGCTAGGTGTGAGGTGATACCTCAGAGTTGTTTTGATTTGCATCTCTCTGATTATAAGAGATTTAGAACACTTCTTCATGTGCTTATTAATAGTTTTGATTTCTTTATCTGAAAACTCCCTATCCATGTCCCTTGCCCATTTATCAATTGGAGAATGGCTTGGATTTTTGTACAATAAATTTAGCTCTTTATAAATTTGAGTAATTAAACCTTTGTCAGAGGTTTTTATGAAGATTTTTTCCCAATTCAGACCTCCTTTTAAAGAGAATTTTCTCTTATGTCACCTCCCCTAAGTTTTCACATCTACCAATCACAGTAGATGTTTTCCAAAGGACTGACCATTCTTAATTCACACCTTCTTTAGTTCTTAACTTCTTTGGGTAGACTAAAACTTCTGAGTAAGTTCACACCTCTTTGCCCCTTGCAAGTTTGCAAGTTGCCTGACCTTTTAGTGATTAATTTGACCTTCATAGGTACTTAGCACCCTTTTGTATTAGATCTAAAAATAGACTTAGCTTAAGGGCTTTTGCCTCACTATAAGTATGAGTTAAGTACTTTTCATTGTTCAGTAAGGAGTTCACAACTTTATCTTCCCCTAAAGTATGCTTAAGTATGGGTGGAGGAATATTAGAGTTCTCACATTCCTGATCAAGTACCTTCATTGTTTAAAATGGGGAATAGTCTTAACCAAATGTTCTAAGGTAGAGTCTGAGAATTTTTAACATTCACAAGTCTGAGAAATTTTAAGATTCACAATGTCCCTTGCCCATTTATCAATTGCCAAATGACTTGATTTTTTGTACAATTGATTTAGCTCTTTATAAATTTGAGTAATTAGACCTTTGTCAGAAGTTTTTGTAATGAAGATTGTTTCCCAATTTGTTATTTCCCTTCTAATTTTGAATGCATTCATTTTGTTTGTACAAAAACTTTTTAATTTGATGTAATCAAAATTATTGATTTTACATTTTGTGATTTTTTTCTAGCTCTTGCTTGGTTTCAAAGTCTTTCCTTTCCCAAAGATCTGACAAGTATACTATTCTGTGTTCGCCTAATTTGCTCATAGTTTCCTTTTTTATATTCAGGTCATTCACCCATTCTGAGTTTATCTTGGTGTAGGGTGTGAGATGTTGATCCAAACCTAATCTCTCCCATACTGTCTTCCAATTTTCCCAGCAGTTTTTATCAAATAGTGGATTTTTGTCGCCAAAACTGAGACCTTTGGGCTTATCATAGACTGTCTTGCTGAGGTTATTTACTCCAAGTCTATTCCACTGATCCTCCTTTCTGTCTCTTAGCCAGTACCAAATTGTTTTGATGACCACTGCTTTATAGTATAGTTTGAGATCTGAGACTGCAAGTCCTCCTTCCTTTGCATTTTTTTTTCATGATTTCTCTGGATATCCTTGATATTTTGTTCTTCCAAATGAACTTAGTTATGTTTTTTTCTAATTCAGTAAAGAAGTTTTTTGGTGGTTCAATGGGTATGGCACTAAATAAGTAAATTAATTTGGGTAGGATTATCATTTTTATTATGTTAGCTCATCCTACCCATAAGCAATCAATGTTTTTCCAATTGTTTAGATCTAGTTTTAAGTGTGTGGAAAGTGTTTTGTAGTTGTGTTCATATAGTTCCTGTGTTTGTCTTGGCAGATAAATTCCTAAGTATTTTATATTGTCTAGGATGATTTTAAATGGTATTTCTCTTTCTAATTCTTGCTGCTGAGATGGATTAGAGATAATATAGAAATGCTAATGACTTATGCAGGTTTATTTTGTATCCTGCAACTTTGCTAAAGTTGTTAATTATTTCGAATAACTTTTTGGTTGATTCTCTAGGATTCTTTAAGTAAACCATCATATCATCCACAAAGAGTGATAGCTTGGCCTCCTCATTGCCAATTTTAATACCTTCAATTTCTTTTTCTTCTCTAATTGCTACTGCTAGTGTTTCTAGTACAATGTTAAATAATAGAGGTGATAATGGGCATCCTTGTTTCACTCCTGATCTTATTGGGAAGGCTTCTAACCTGTCCTCATTGCAGATGATGTTTGCTGATGATTTTAGATATATACTATTTACTATTTTTAGGAAAGACCCTTCCATTCTTATACTTCCTAGTGTTTTCAATAGGAATGGGTGTTGTATTTTATCAAAGGTTTTTTTCTGCATCTATTGAGATAATCATGTGATTTTTGTCAGTTTGCTTGTTAATATGGTCAATTATGTGGATGGTTTCCCTAATATCGAACCATCCTTGCATTCCTGGTATGAATCCTACCTGGTCATAGTGAATAACCCTTGTGACGTCTTGCTGGAGTCTTTTTTTTTTAATTAGATTGACCTTTTAATTAGATTGAACTTTGTCTATTTTATTTGCTTTTTCAAAGTATCAGCTTCTAGTCTTATTTATTAAATCAATAGTTCTTTGACTTTCAATTTTATTAATTTCTCCTTTGATTTTTAGGATCTCTAATTTAGTCTTCATCTGAGGATTTTTAATTTGTTCACTTTCTGGTTTTTTAATTTGCATGCCCAATTCATTGACCTCTGTCCTCCCTAATTTGTTAATATATGAACTCAAGGATATAAATTTCCCCCTAAGTACTGCTTTGGCTGCATCCAATAGGTTTTGAAAGGATGTCTCATTGTTGTCATTTTCTTCAGTGAAATTATTAATTGTTTCTATGATTTGTTCTTTGACTAACTGGTTTTGGAGAATCGTATTGTTTGATTTCCAATTAATTTTTGATTTACCTCTCCATGTACCCTTACTAATTATTATTTTTATTGCATTGTGATCTGAGAAGGTTGCATTTATTATTTCTGCTCTTTTGCGCTTGTTTGCAATGTTTTTATGCCCTAATACATGGTCAGTCTTTGTGACTGTACCATGTGCTGCTGAAAAGAAGGTGTATTTCTTTTTGTCCCTATTTATTTTTCTCCACATATCTTACTAACTCTAATTTTTCTGAGATTTCATTCACTTCTCTTACCTCTTTCTTATTTATTTTTTGATTTGGTTTATCTAGTTAGGATAGAGGAAGGTTCAGGTCTCCCACTAGTATAGTTTTTCTATCTATTTCATCCTTGAGCTCCACTAGTTTCTTCTTTAGAAATTTGGATGCTATGCCATTTGGTACATACATGTTGAATACTGATATTTCCTCATTGTCTATACTGCCTTTTATCAGGATGTAATTACCTTCCCTATCTCTTTTAACTAGATTTATTTTTTACTTTGGCTTTGTCAGATATCATGATTGTGACTCCTGCCTTCTTTTTATCAGTTGATACCCAATAGATTTGGCTCCATCCTCTTACTTTCACCCTATGCGTATCTACCTTCCTCATGTGTGTTTCTTGTAGACAGCATATGGTATACTTTTGGATTCTAATCCGCTCTCCTATTCACTTGCATTTTATGGGTGAGTTCATTCCATTTACATTCAGAATTATGATTACCAGATGAGTATTTCCCAGCATTTTGATTTCCACTCCTAGTCCTGCCTTTTCTTCTTTCACTATTTCCTTTTACACCAATGTTTGTTTTTAATCAGTCCCCCTAGTTCCCACCCTTATTTTACTTCCCTTTCTACCCCCCTCCCTTCTTATTCCCCCCTTATTTTCTTTGCAGTCTTTTTAAAACTACCCCCACCCTCTCCCTCCCTAATACTGCTTCTCTCCCCACCAATCCATTTGTTACCCTTCTACATCCCTATAGGGCTCAAATCTCTTCTTTGCCCCAATGGATTGGATTGTTCCTCCTTCTTTGGGTCAATTTCAATGCACATAAGAGTTGAGTATTTTCTGTTTCCTACCTCTTTACCCTTCCAGTGTATTGATGTTCTCCCCCCTCCCGCCATGAGCTTCTTTGTGACATATAAATTTACCCCCTTTTGTTTCTTTTCCCATTTCTTTTAGTATTAACCTCTTTTTTTAGCTCTAGTTGTGTGTGTATATATATGTATATATATACATATATATACACACACATGTATATATGTATTTATGCCTACATATATCTATATACCTATTTATGTCTTTTTTCATTCTATGCAGTTTGCCACTGTTCCTTTTAAGTGTAATTATTCTAGCTGCCCAAGTGATAGCAACAGTTTTTAAGAGTTACCAATGACCTCTTTTCTTATAGGGATACATATCATTTTAACTTATTGAGTCTCTTAAAAAACAAAGTTTTGTTTTGTTGTTGTCTTGTTTTGGTTTTCTTTTTTCCCCTCTTTTTTAATTACCTTTTGATGATTCTCTTGAGTTCTGTGCTTGGACATCAAGTTTTCTGTTCAGGTCTTTTCTTTACAAATTCTTGGAATTCTTCTATTTTTGTTGAATGGCCATACTTTCCCCTGTAAGAATATAGTCAGTTTTTTCTGGGTAGTTGATTCTTGTTTGTAGACCTAGTTCCTTTGCTTTCTGGAATATCATATTCCATGCCTCTGTGTCCTTCAGTGTAGATGCAGCCAGATCTAAGGCTGTTTTCTCTTGAAAAAACTTTTTTTCTGAAGCTCTTTTTTGTTTCCCAGGATTTCTGTGTGGGACTTTTGTTTTGGATAAAGATGGAGTGAGTGCAGCTGCTGTTGTTGCTGAAATGGCAACTTACCTAGACACCAAGAACCTAACATTGGCACAACAGCTTACTAAAGTTTATGAAAGGTAAGTTCTGTTGTTTTGAACCTAACATTCTGGACTCTTGTTTATTATCTTTGGTGGGGGGGGGGGGAGGGTAATTGAATTAATACTCACTTGTTGGCTGCTCTTTGTAAATTGCAATGGTCCTAGGGATAGGACTTCCAATTTTCTCAGCTTGGCTGTCATTTCAGACTTCTAAATTTCCCTTAGAAAGTGATATGATTATATATTGGTTATCTAAAAATACAACCAATTGGCTTAATATTGGACTGTTGGATATTTCGTTAATGTTCTTTAAGAACAGAGACTCTTTTGTTGTGTTTTGTCCTTGTGTTCCTCAATACTTTGCAATTATTATAGATGCTTATTAATAAATTTTATTTAGATCTGAATCTGGATATAAGCCTCCCCTACATGAAAAAGGATAATAGAAGCTCCCCTGAGGAAGAAATGGCATACACAAGATTAAGCCCCTTCAGTAAATCATAGCTTTGGCAGTATTCATCTACCTCCCACCTTCCCCTTCTTTGACCAATAGAAATTCCCTACCCTAAACTACTGCTATGTAGTACAGATTCTGCAGTACTTTTGGAATGCAAATAACTTGTTGTTCTAATTCACCCCTTGCTTCTTGTCACTGAAGGAGATAAAGAAAATGAAAGAAACCTAGAATTTACTCCATTAAAATAAAATGAACAAATAATGTTTAAGAACCAGCTAAAGTAGCCCCATGTAACTTGCTAAATGCTGAATATACAAGACAAAATAATTAAAAAGAGTCCTTGACCTCAAAAACTTTATTTTATGTGGGGATAGAACAAATAAATACAAAATTAATTATCATACTGATTATCTGCTTGGGAGAGAGTAATACAAAAGGACACTGGATATGTCTCCTTATAAATCATACCTGAACTGAGTTTTGAAGGAAGCTAAATATTTTAAGAGGCAGAGGTAAGAAGATAGTGCCTTCCAGGTGGGATAGAAGGTTCATTCTGTCTCTAAATCTTATCTAGCTTTTAGGGAACTACTGAAGATTCTTGAGTAGGAGAGTGATATAGTCCAATTTTCTGGATAGTGAAGAATGTTTTAAAAAGAGGAGAGATTAGAAGAAAAGTACAATTAGAAAACTCTTTTAATAATCCTGGCAAGAGGTTGTGATAACTAAAGTAGGATGGTTGCTATAGGAGAGAAAAAATGGGAATTGCAGCAAAAATGTTTCAGAAGTAGAATGGATAAGATTTGGCATTTATTAAAATATTGGAGGTGGGATAGAGAGGGTTAAATAGAAAATGGCTCTGAGTTTGCAAACTAGATGAGGATTGGTGGTACTGAAAAGAAACAGAGAAGTTTTGAAGAGAGATGGATTTAGGAATAAAGATAATAAATTATGTTTTGAACATGTTGAATTTAATATATCCATGAGACAGTCATGTAAAGATGTTCAGCAGATAGTAATATGGGTTTGGAGTTCAAGAGAGATGGTGGTTAGAGATGTATCTGGGAACCTTTTGTATAGAGTTATTAGTGGAGCTCATGAGAGGTGATGATACTACTAAGAGAAATAGTGAAAGGAGAAGAGGACCTAGGTCAGGGTCTCGGGGTATATCTATGCTTAGAGAATGAGACATGGATAATAATCCAAGAAGGGAAGCTGAGAGAGGAGATCACAGAAGTAGAAGCAGAACAAGGAGAAAAGGAAGGTCAGAAGGCACCAAAGGGTTATTAGTCTATTATATTTAGAACTGTCAAAAGTGAGGATTGCAAAAAGGATATTGGATGAAGCACTTAAGAGATTCTTATCTTAAAAAAACAATTAAGCAAAACTAGTTGGCACATGTTGTCTGAATGTGTAATACAAATTTTCATACCCAGAATTTCTCATATTTCCCACAAAGGAAGGATCTTTCTTCTTTGACCAATATTGACCCTTACAATTACAGTTTGTTTTAGTGTTCATTTTGATGGTTACTTTAGTCATTGTGTATATTTTTCCCTGGTTCTGCTTACTTCACTCTATATCAGCTCCCAGTGCTCATTACTTCATTTAACAATAATTCCTTTATGCTTAAAAACCTTCTCTAGACCCTACCATCTTATTTCTTGTCTCCTTTTCTCAGCCAAACTCCTAGAACTTTTCACTTCTATCCCTATAAACTTGTTGCTTCCATTCTACTCTCACATAATTCCTCAACTCTGCAGTTTGGCTTCTAACCTCATCATTCAAATTAAACTACTCTATCCAAAATCACCAGTGCTCTATTAATTAACAAATCTAATGGTCTTTTCTCAGTCCTCAATCTTTTTTTTTTTATCTTTTAGCTGCATTTGACTTTTACCATACTTTTCTCCTGGATACTATCTGTTCCCTGGATCTTTGTGGCACTTGTCACTTGTCTCTCATAGTTATCCTTCTGTTTGTTTCTTCTCACTCTTTTTTTGCTGTATCATAATCCATATCATGCTCCCTAACTTGGGATATATTCTGAGGTCCTGTCTTGATTTTGTTATTTGTGTAAAATGTGATTGAAATGATTTATTTTCTCATTGTAAACACTTCTATTATTTGATCAAGAATTTTTCTTCTAGTTGTTGTGAAAGGTATATAACCATTCTCCTCTATTTTTAAAAATGATTTTTAAATCATAAATTTTTAAATTTAGGGTGTGTTATGTTAAATTTAAATTGTGGTTGGACTCTGAATATTTAATAGGTGGTCGCCAGGGACTTAATTTCTAAATCCCAAAATGAATTACTAAAGTAAATGGAATTTATGGTAGTTTATTTACAAATATTTACAATAGAAGAAAGATACTAAGGAGAGAGAGAGAGAGAGAGAGAGAGAGAGAGAGAGAGAGAGAGAGAGAGAGAGAGAGAGAGAGAGAGAGAGAGAGAGAGAGAGAGAGAGAGAGAGAGAAGAAAGAAAGAAAGAAAGAAAGAAAGAAAGAAAGAAAGAAAGAAAGAAAGAAAGAGAAAAAGAAAAAGAAAAAGAACTGGCTTCCTCTTATACCAGTTAGAATTTCTAAGCCACAGTCAGGGGAAGAGAAAAGCAAGTCCACTAAGTCAGCCTTTCACTCACCAATGGTGACAGTCTAAAAGAAGTCTGGGTGTCTGTCTTCCGGTCTCCCCAAGGGTCTGTTTTCCAGTCGCTTCTCCGAGTCAATGCCCAAATTTCTCCAAATGTCCATCTTCCCTCCAGCTCCAAGTGACTGATCCTTCACTCCAAGCCCGGGTGAATGACTGTCTGAACTCATCTGAATGTCTGAATCTGAATGAATGAAATCCTTCCTTTTGGTCCTCTTTTTAAAGATCTTTTTCTCTTGTGTCACCTCCTCCCCTAAATTTTCATGTCTACCAATCACAGCAGACACTTTTCTCCAGGACTGCCCATTCTTTAGTTCTCACCTTCTTTGGTTAGATTTTCTCCAGGATTGTCCATTCTTTAGTTCTCACCTTCTCTGGTTAGATTCTACCTTTTTGGGTTACTTAAAACCTGTTTTGGTAAGTTCACCTCTTGTAGTTACTTAATACCTTTTTGTAGTAAAAATTTAAAAATAGATTGTAGCTTACTATTACTATTACTTCTAGCTTCACCTTCATTGTTACAATCAGGAGATTACAACTTTATCTTCTCAATAAAGTAAGAGCTAAGTATCTTCATTGTTATAATCAGGAGATAGTTAAATCCAATCTTCACAGTTTTCATTTAGAATTTAATATAGTGTGCATTATAAAGTGTTCATTTAAAACTATAAAAGGCTTATTTAAACTCATTCTGATTTTTGTTTTTCTTTTGTGTAGATATGGATATCATATTTCAAAGACATCTTATTTCTTATGTTATGACCCACCTACTATCAAACATATATTTGAAAAGCTTCGCAATTTTCATTCTCCAAAAGAATATCCAAAATTTTGTGGAGCTTTTGACATATTGCATATACGGGATATTACTACTGGATATGACAGCAGCCAACTTAATCAGAAATCGGTAAGTGATATGGTTTTTGAAAGGTCTCTTAAGGCATTTCTAGCCATCTTGAAGGCAACATGATATAATGGAAAGAATGCCGAATTTGGAGTCAGAAGACTTAGACTTTAAAAAATAATAACATTATTTTGTTACGTTGTTACTTTTGCTCTGTTAGCCAGTCAGTAAGTTAACACTTATTGAACAAAACTTTTGAACAAAATTGTAAGGATTTTCCCTTACATGGAGCCAAACTCCAACTCTGAAGCATTAATACATACTCCTGCTTTTGAATTTTGTTCTCTGGAGCAAGGAAAGAATGGTTAAGCCACATTACCACTCTTCAAATAAATACTTGAAGAAAAGGATTACATTCCCCTTATGTCTTAACTTTTCCAGACTAAATATCCCATGTTTCTTCAACCATTTCTAATATGACATAATAGTGTTTTCATTCCTTTTTACAGTTTACACAGCACTTTATATATGCTATCTCATTTGATCCTTAAAACAACAGTGGTATTATTATCCCTTTTTTTATGAACTGAGGCTGAGACATTCAGTGCAGGTATATATCTGAGGTCACATTGACATAGGCTAACTTGACATTTAGGTCTTTTGTACTCTAAGCCCAACCCCCTATTCATTGAGCCAGCTCACCAGCACAATTTCAGTTCTTTTCACTGTCTCATTTTCTTTCCTTTGGCTATGTTTCCATTTAACAGTGTCTCTCCTAAAATGTGATATCTCATGAACTCAATACAATATTCTATCATAGTCAAATAAAACAAATTCCCATATCAGCCATGTCCAAAAATATGTGTCTCATTCTTCATATTAGTCCATCATTTCTCTGTCAGGAGGTAGGGAGCATTCTTTGTCATTGACCCTCTGGAACCATAATTAATCATTGCATTGTTTAGAGTTAAGTCTTTTAAAACTTCTCTTCTGGTGTTTTTTAATGCAAATTAAATAAAATTCAGACAGTTCTACTTTTTCTTATGCATTGGAATTATTTGTTTTTTGACATTAGAATTTTGGTTTTGAGTAATATCTCTTTTTTGTATGTGAAACTCTGAATCCATTATAGCTATTTATCCATTACATATATATGGATGTATTATGCATATATGTGTGTATGTATATGTATATGTACACATCATATATATATACAGAAATGTACATATATAGAAAGATACCTCAGAGACAATATAGCTCAACTCTTCATTTTGTAGAGAGGAAACTGAGTCCCAGGGAAGTTAAGTGACTTGCCTACACACAAGTAGTAAACATCAGACGTGGTTCAAATAAGAATTTGGACTCTGGTCTTTTGACTCCATGACTTATGCTCTTTCAGCTATACTATATTAGCCCCATTAATTTAATGTGCTAGTACCAATATTGCTTGTGCTCCCTTTTGAACTTTTGTTATGTTCTATTCTGCGTTATTTTTTATGTTTCATTGATATAATTTTATTTTTTTTGGCATTACCATCACTGCCTCTCCAGTTTCTCTCATAACTTTTCAAAACCTTTCCCCAAATAAAACTCTTCCTTATAATAAAAGATTACAGGTAAGCAAAACAAATTTGAATTATATTATTTGTTATATATTTTATATTTTGTTATATATTGTTTGTGTCTGAAAATGTATGTCAGAATCTATGCCTACATTTATTTCTTACCTCTCTAAATATATCATTTGTCTTTTAATACTTCTCTGAATTATTCATATTCATCATTTCTTATGATCCAGTAATATCCCACTACATATATGTACAATAATTTAGTTAGATATTTCACAATTGATGGAGATCTACTAACAAAATTATTTTCAAAAATCAAGCCAAAAGGCACTCTATCAAGTTCATTTTATAAAGCAAATTATCTCCCTAAACTAGAGAAAGATAAAACAGAGAAAGAGAAATATAGACCAGTCTCAGATAGGATGCAAAAAAATAAGAATTCTATATCAATAAATCCTGAAAATATTTCATTGTGATTAAGTTGGTTTCATATCAGGGATAAAAAGAAGCTACATCATTAAGAAATCAATTATCATAACTAAACAAATATACCACAAAGATAACAAAAACTACATAATTCTATAGATGCAGAAAAGCCTTTTAGAAAGCATAGTACTTGTTTTATGACAAGAACTCTAAAGAGAAACAAGTAGGTAGTTTAGTAGATAGAGAGCCAGACCTGGAGATGAGAGATCCTAGGTTCAAATCTGGCCTCAGATACTTCTTAACTGTATGACCCTGGGCAAGTCACTTGGCCTCAGTTGCCTAGCCCTTAGCACTCTTCTAACTTGGAATCAAAACTTAGTATCAATTCTGAGACAGAAAGCAAGATTTTAAGAACTTTAAAGAGCATAAGCATGGAAAGACCTCTTTAATATGATCATTGTATATAGAGAAACACTAGAAGAAGCTCTTAACAGTATAAATGGGTAAAGCAAGAGTTACCCCCCTGCTATTATTTGACATAGTTCTAGAAATGTGAGCTATAGCAATACAAGAATATGAAAGCAATGACATCAGTATTAACAAAGGAATGATAAAATTATCCTCTTTTGCAAATAGTGTGGTTGTATACTTAGAAACCCCCAGAAAATCAATGGAAAATCTAATTGAGATGATAGCTTCAGTAAGATAGCAGAATACAAAATAGATCTACAAAAATTATCAGTGTATCTGTAGAGTACTAACAAAAACTAGGAAGACATGAGATTATATTTAAAATAAAAACTGTATATATTATTTGAAAATTAACCTACCAAGACACATAAGGACTTATACAACTTTATAAAGAGGTAGTGTGGAAGAATAGATACTCAGAGTTGAAGGCCTAAGTAAAAGTACTGCTTCTCTCTGATAATGACTGGCCATGGCAAATCTCTTAACTTCATATGCAACTCACAAAGCCCAGAAGTTGCAGAGAAAGTACCTACCTGCATTAGCAATCCAGTCCTCATCTCTGTCTCTAACTATGAAACATGTTTTTAGAATTAAAGGGAGACTTAATAATTGAAGAGCTATTTACTGCTCATGGTCAGATTATGCTCATATAATAATATATCATGCAATATAATAAAAATGTTAATATCATTTACTTTGTAGATTCAGTTCTAAGCAAGTAAAATTTCTCAGAACACTTTTCAAAATTAACAAAATAATAAAATTCATTTGAAATAAAGGCTTAGAATCTCAAGTAAAATAATAAAAATCAAATAATAAAAGGGCAATAATATTATCAGACCTCTAGCTATGTCATACAGCAATAACCATCAATAATATTTGCTATCAGTTAGGAAAAAAGATTAGTGGATTAGTAAACAGACTAAATGAGGAGAAAGCAGAAGCAATCAAAAATGAAATCTTAATGTTTAACCCAAGAATATATTCTTTTGTTCATTATTGGGGTAATTGGCCTTTTTGCAAAAAACTATTAGTACCACAAGAAGTTCAAAATGGACATATCTGAATATAGAAACGGTAATAATATTTAAAAATTTAGAAAAGGGCAACATCAGATACCTTTAATAGCTTAGTTTGAAGGAGAATTGATAATACTAGCATATTATATAAGATAAAATAGAATGAAATATTTAAAATGAGATCAGGAAATTCATATGGCTTATGGAAATGTTGATATTTGGTGTTTTTTAAGTTCAAAATAATACAGAATGAAAAAGTAAACAATAAACAAATGAAACAATGAGTTAGCACATCTAACACTTTAACGATCACAAACCATTGTATTTTATATTATCTTGGTGGGTTCTTATCACAGTGTTATTAGAATAATGTAAGGGGGGAAAGGGTTAATTTTTAAAAGGTTAGACTTGATTATTTAAGAGTGTGGTCACCAGGAATTTAATTAATTCCAAAGAGATTTATTTTACAATTTATTTACAAAATGTAGAAAGAATGAAGTAAGAAATTAGAGAGAGGATAAGGCAAGATATCTAGCCTGAGCACTAACTCCAGCCCCTTTGGGCAGGGAAAATTAGTTTCAGCTGGCCTCGGCAAAGCCAGGAAGTGTCTCTCAAGAGTAGGTCTCTCCAGAAGATAGTTTTTTTTCAGAAAAAAAATCCAGCATTTAAGAGTCAGCTCTTCACTCACTATGTGTCAGTTCAAAGGAACAGGGTCTCAGGTCCAGTCAACAGATCAGAGAATGAAGAATTCCTCCAGTGTCCACTTCCAATAAATGAAGAACTGAATCTCATAGGAAGTAACAGCTCCTTTTCAAGATGATTCTTTTGGGGCACTTCCTGTGTCATCCCCTAATTTTATGTCTACCAATCACAGTTGAGTTTTTGTTTTAGGATCGCCCAGAAGGCAGTCAGTCGATCCTGATTCGTCAACCACTATCACACACGTGGGTCATAGACCTTCCCCACTCAGTGTATGAAATGGGGTGTTTGCACCTTTGGTGATGAAATCTAAAAATGGGTAGACCTCCATACTTAACTTTTAAGTACCCTGTTCTTAAAATAGGCAAGGGTTACAATTTAATCTTCACAATAGACAATATCATCTCTGAGTTCTATTGAAGGAAACAGTGTGAGATGTGCATGGGGTCACCCAGCTACTAAATGACTAAGGCAGTATTCCCTCTTGGGTCTTATTAGTTACAATTCCAGAATAGAAAAAGAGAACTTAAAACTTAAAAAATCTCATTACATGCAACCTGGTTTTTTAAATGTATACTCAATTCAGTGTTTTCATCCCTAAATCAGTCTCTCTTATCAGTCTTGCTCTCAGAGTATACTATCACTTAGCCACTATGCCATCTAGAAAGTTTTGACTATATAACAATTTTTAATTACCATGCAAAAGGAGATTGCCATGCAAATTGTCAAAAATTCAATAAAATTGGGAATAGTCAATGTTGGAGAGAAATATTTTTGTGCACTTAGCAGAACTGTGAATTGATCCAGCCATTCTGAATTTCAACTTGCAAGAAAAATTAACTATCAGTATTTTTGAGCCAGTGATCTCACTACTGAGTACATGCCTCAAGGAAGTTACTGACAGAAGCTGAGGTCCAAAATATAACAAAATATTTATTGCAGCAGTTCTTATGCTAGCAAAGAATTAGAGGCAAAATGCGTTCTCCTCCACTGGCAAATTGGCTTTAAAAAAATATGGTATTTGGATATAATGGAATATTATTGTGCACTAACAAATGATCCATGAAGAATTCATAGAAACATGGAAAAAATTTATAAGAATTGATCCTTGAGTGAAATAACTAGAATCAAAAGAACATCTCACACAATGACTACAGTAAGATCAATGCAAAGATCTCAAAAAGTAAAAATATCTCTTGAGTAACTGAGGACAGATAATGAAACATACCACCTCCCTTCATGGCAGGTGAGGGTGGGGACTACAGAATTACTTCTATGACAATATTGTCAGATTTATATGAGATGTTTTTTGTTTTTCTTATAAGAAAAGGGGTGACGAAATGACTGTGACATAAAGGTGAAAGACAATAATGAAACGTTTAAAAATAAAACTCAAAAAATATGAAATTCTGAAGACACAAAGAAAATTTTAATGAGCTGTCTAAAGAGATTGATATGGGTGTACAAAGAAGTCATCAGCATGAAATTTTTAAAAAACATGCAGAAGATTGAATCAAGGGCAGGTAACATAAGTGAAAAGTATGGCCCAGCCCTGTAAGATCCTCATCAGATATGCTGACATTCAGTTGAGGCCGGCAGGAAAAGTTAAGAAGGGATTATTAATTTCACTTATATTGGGAGGGAAAAAAAACAGATCAGAAGAAGAAAAGAACAATTGCTTACAGTGTAAACCAGATAAAAAGTCAAAGAAGCTGAAACTATTTAATTCTCATTCTGCATCTATTTCTTTTACTAAGAAGAGTGTGATCTTTGGACTGGTTAATAAGCTAATACAAATGATATATTTATAGAGAGATAGTAAGACTTCAACTACTTAACTGATGTATTCAGGTCTTCAGGACCAGATGTACTACATCCATAGGTCCTAAAACAACAGGTGGATGACATTGCTGAGCCACTATCAGTGATTTGTGAAAGTTGATACAGAAGGGGAGATGTACTGAAGGATTAGAAAAGGGCAAATGTTTACATTTTCAAAAACCAGAAAACGTTTTAGACTATAAATATGCCAGTAAATTGACTTAAATGCTTTTCAAAATTATAGAATAGATTTTTAAGAGCTAATAATATTTGGGAGTGGGTGAAGCAGTCATTCCCTCTATTGATTATTTCCAATTTATCTTGCATGTAGCTTACTTGTACATAGTTGTTTACATGTTTTCTCCCTCATCAGACTTCCTTTAAAGATTTCCTTTAAAGAAGTGACTGCCTTTTGCCTTTCTTTGTAACCTCATTGTTTAGTATATGCCTGGCACATAATAAGTGCTTAGTGTTTATTAACTGAATGACAATGGCCTCATCAAGAAAGGGGTGTGCCAAACTTAACCTCATTTTCTTATAGGAGTATTGGTAGATCAGAGAATGGTGCTGATATAATTTACCTAGATTTTAAACTAAGCACTTGACAATGTTTTTCATTATTTTTTTGTGTGAAAAAGATTGACATGTGGACTAGATGAAAAAATTAATTGAATCTTAATTGCATTAAGAAAAGCATAGAGTCTAGGATTTAGGCATGTGATAATCCTGCTCTATTCTGCCCTAATCTGACATCTGTAGTATTAAGTTCTGGGAACTACATTTCTGGAAGAATGTTGATAATCTGGAAGAATGTTGATAATCTGGAGAATGTCTATAGGGAGGACAGCTAAAGTTAAGGGTCTTTAAAATCATGAATGCCACATGGTGATCAGTTGAAGAATTAGAGATGTTTATCCTGGAAAAGAGAAGCCTTGGTATGAAACAGATCTGATAATGGTTGGGGGTTATAGCTACCTTCAACTATTTAAAGGGCTAGAGTGGGAACCAAAGGTTAGACTTGGGGGGAAGCAGAGCCAAAGCAGAACAAAAGCTGAAACTGCTCTGACAATCCTTCCAAAACAATCTTTTAGAAGATCCTCAAAATGACAGGGGTCAGAAACCAAGAGCAAAACAGAGTGAGGGGCCTCTGCCACTGAACACAACTTGAAAGGTAGGCACAGGGTGTCAATTTTCATGGGAAACAAAACTGCATACATCAGAATGCTGGCTGAATGCGCACACGCACATACACAGACACAGACACACACACACACACACACACACACACACACACACACACACACACCTATTACACCAGGTAACAAGCTTGGGCATAGCCCAACTTCAGGATCCCTGGACCCCAGGTATAACAACAGAGCACCCCGTACTCCAGATCCACCCCTTGAAGGGCCCAGGCCCTGGCACCAACCCACATTGAGACCCAGAAATCCATGCACTGGGGTGAAGACCTAGCCCCAGGGCAAAATATGTCACAGTGCAGAGTCCTGCAAGCCAGCAGCAAAGGAGACAGAACCAGAAGATTTACAGAAATCCCAATCCATAGGCAAAGGTTAAACTTGTTCTTCTTGGTCCAGAAGGCAAAACTAGGAACAGTGGTTGGAAATTGCAAAGAAACAGGTTTAAGCTTAATGCAGAAGGAAACTTCTTAACCATTAGAGCTATCCAAAAGTGGAATGACCTGCCTCATAAGTGAATGGGTTCAAAAGCCTTCAAGCAAATGCTTATGACTTTTTAGAGATGCTGTAGATGGAATTCTTGTTCAGATAATAATCAGATTAGGTGGGTTTGAATGACCCTTTTAGATTTGTGGCATTCTTTGTAGACATCATGGGAAACTGAAACAGAGTGATCTGTTTAAAGTCAGGCAGTTATTTATACTAGACCACACTGTTATTTAGGTGGATTCATACAGGGTTCTCCTTAATTCCCTATTATTTGGCTCATCTAATTTTTCCCTTGAGAGTTTCTAAAAAACAGGAACTTCATTTCACCTAAATTATGAAACTTGAAACTTGAGAAGGCATAGTCTTGTACAGCCTAGGTTCAAAAATAGATGTTTATTGGGTCTTAGAACCAAACATGTTCTAGCATAAATAAAACCCCCATGTTTCTCCCCATGTAATTTGATACTGTTTTGATGATGATATTGAGATGATCCTTTGTTCTTGTAGGCAATATCAGCAGAATAGAAGCTTTAGAAGTATCTACCATGCTAACAAGACTTCAATACAAGCCTAGTGATAGATTTTCTATTATCAAAGGACCTAGTTACCTGAGCACACAAAGGCCTGCCACTAAAGGATTTCCCAATAATTAATAGTTCATGATTTTTTTTTGGACACAACACTCCATACTATGTACATAAATACAAAATATCCCTTAGTATTATATGAATGACCCTCTTTTACTTTTTAAATGATTGTCATAATATAGCAAAAAAGAAAAGAGTGAGTTATGGGGTACTGAGATTTACATAGCTCTTAAAATATCTATAAGAATTAAATTTAGTTGATTGTACATTCAGCATGAGATTTGTGTGTAATTGTCAGTTGATAGTCAACTTTAGGAGCTGAATCATCTATGTGTTGATTTTCTTCCTATAAATGAAACTAGGTGACTTGAATTTGCAGCTAAATGGAAAAATGGCTCAGATTCAACTTTGAGAATTAAGTTAAGAAGTTGGAAGAGTTGGTTTTATGGTATGCCCACAGGCAACAAGAAACATCATCATTTGATGGGACTTTGTCTTCTCACCTTTCAGTGGTCATGATAAGCAAAAACAAACTACCTGAAAAAAAATTTTGGAAAATGATTCAAAACCAAAAGATGAAAGATACTAAAGGTTTGTAGATTATTCAAAAGCCTCATCTGAATATCATGACTAATTCAAGAAAATCAGAAAGTATTTTCTATGTCCATCACCTTCAATATTCTTTCCCACTCATATTCAACTTCTCCCTATCAACTGTTTATTCCTACTGATTTAAAGTATGCCCAAATCTCCCTGATACTTAAAAACCTTCATTAGACTCTGCTGTCCCCTCAAACTGTTACTCTCTATCTCTCCTCCTTTTTTTAGCTGAACTCCTTGAAAAAGTTGTCCATACTCACTATCTCCACTTACTCTTCCCTACTTAACCAACCCTTTGCAGTGTTTTCTGACCTCATCACTTAAGTGAAACTTCTCTCTCTCTCTCTCCCCCTCCCTCTCCTCCCCCCTCTTCCTGCCTCTGTCTCTCTTTCTCATTTTTATATGTCTTTATTGTTAGATCTGATGGCCTTTTCTCGTTCCTAGTTCTTCCCTACCTATAGATTCAACACTGTTGACCACTTTCTCATTCTAGACATTCTTTTCTGGGTTTTTTGCTCTCTCCTGGTTCTCTTTCATATGTTTTGACTGCTCCTTCTCAGTCTCATTTGCTGACTCATCATTTACATCTTGCAACTAACTGTTGATGCTCTCTGAGCTACTCTTCTAGGTCCTCTTTTCTTTCTGTAGTCTCAATAACATCATCAATTCCTATAGGCTTAATTATCATCTTTATTCCAATGGCTTAATTATCATCTTTATTCCAATGACTCCCAGATTTATATATCTAGCCCAAGACTCTTGCATCAGTCTCTCCATACCAGTCCATTCTACACCTTGCTACCAAATAAAGCTTCATTAAGCATAGATCTTATAATGTAATACCACTGCTCAGCCAACTCCATTAGCTTGCTTCTAGGATAAAATATAAACTCCTCTATTTAGCTTTTAAAGCCTTTCACAACCAACGTCCAGCTGACCTTCCCATATTCACTGGACATTACTGTCTCCCACACTCTGATACTCATTGATTGATCTGATTTTACCAAAAATTAACTTGACTATCTTGGGCAAAAGATAGCATGTTATAGCTATAAGTCTTTCAGAATCAATTGTCTTTTTGTAGTCATATTATCAACTATTTGGAGCAAATTTCAAAGGAAATGTTAAATTAGAAGAAAATGTAAAGATGAGAAGACACTTGTGTATATTTATAGCCACTTTAACAAACTATTGGAAATTAGAAGTGTACATATGTAAGGAAATTGACCATAGACAAATAGGACTGATGTAGCATAGTTATTTTCATGAGACCAAAACCACTTGGACTAACAAACATTTGATCTCTTTGTCAAGTAGAGAGATTTGGTAGCTGAGGCTGCCACAGATTTAGAGTACAAGCTCATTGGCAAAGTATTAATAAAGAAAATGAAAGATCATGAACATCCAGCAAAAGGCTATCAGGTAAAGAATGAGCCTGCATATAGAATGTGGCATAAGATCCAGCTAAACCTGATCATTGGAAGAATATTTGAAGGTGAAACCTGAAAGAAGAGAAACAAACATGAAATAGAACTGGTCTGCCAGCATGTCTAGTCATCTGTCTTCATCACTGATCATAGTGGAAACCCATATTTGGACTCTACCATCTTAGTACCCCATGAGGTATCTGAGATCTGGGAAGGATGGTTGGATATATATATAGAAATGTATACAGAAGAAATCAGGTTATCTAGGAGAATGTTCATGGGAATAATGGAAGGTATGCTTCAAAGAGAAAACAAAGAATCCAAAGAAGGGGGAAATTATAACATGATAGTTCTGTTCATTACCAACAATGGAAGTCCCAGTTCCCTGGGTTAGATCCTCCATGGAGGATATGGATGAGAATTTCATAGACTAAAATGGCAAGAGTGATTTTGATCTATACTAGTGGAGAAAGAGCTCAAACTTATACATGTCTATCAAAATATAAAATGTTATTGATACACATTATACAGAAGGTAGTGATAATGTACCTATAGATAGCTCAATTGACAAGAACTCTTTCCATTTAGGCATCTCATATAGAAAGAGCCCTTTTAAATTTGGGGAAACAATGATGCCTTTGAAAAGGTATTTTTTAAAATACATATTCTTTTTATATATATTTCATTTTTCCAATTATATGTAATAACAATTTTTACCACTGGTTTTCTAAAATTTGAGTTCCAAATTCTCTTCCTCACTCCTTTCCCTCCCTTCTCTCTGAGAAGGTAAGCAAGCTGATCTAGTTATACATGTGTATTCATGGAAAATATTTCCATGAATACAAATCCATTCTTTAGTAAAATTCCTTCCTTTCCAAATTCATGAGCTACCTCCTCTAAGAAGGCATCTGTAAATGTATATTCTACCTCCCAGGCTGTGAGTAATCATTCCCTCTTGGCATCTTCTTTAGCAGATTGCTTGTTATCTCTCTATCCATTGTCACATTCTAATATGTATTAGAATTTATTTTCCTTTTACCAATAGATTGTAAACTGCTTGAGGACAGTGACTACATCTTGTTTAAATTTTTTTTCCTTAGCCCTGAGCCCAAAAACCTGGAACAAGGTAAACACTTAATACATGTTCATAATTTATATTGATTCAGGTGAAGTGCAGCATGTGATGACAAAAAAAGACACTTCTTGGGATTCAGTTGTTGTTACTTTTATATATAGGTGCTGCCCGTGAGTAAAAACAGCCAAATGATTACATTTACCTTTCAAAATGGTTGTGTGGCCACACTACGGACAAGTGGAACTGAACCAAAGATAAAGTATTATGCTGAGATGTGTGCATCCCCCGAACAGAGGTGAGAGCTGAGGTCTAACTTGAGGGCATTTATGTTCTTGCCAAGTCACAAGAAGTGAACCCTCCATCTCTTAGCACACAAAGGTCAATAGTTTTCTATTATCTGTTTGCCAACAATTCATGTCTTAGTGGTAAAAGATGTTATTATTTAAAAGGGAGTTTAGTAGTCCTTACAAGTATATGGTATGAAAAATTTCCATTAGAATTTGTTTATCCAAATGAATGTTTTCCGTTTCACTGGAGGCTTCACAGAAAGTGATAATGCTAGTCATAATCTTATGGGTAACAGTAGCTTTCTTCAGACAAGACTTTACAATTTAGAAGACACTCCTCACAATAAGTCTAATATATATGTATTTAAACTGACAGCTCATGAAGGTACAAGTCAGGTAAATACTCTTTCAGTTTTATAGATAAGGAGAACTCAGTCTGAGAGGTGATGTACCTTGTCACCAAGTGAGTAAAAGGCAGAACTAGAGGGTACCTTTGAGATAGGATGCAACATTTCTTCATTTTGAAGATGAAGAAACAGTGACCCAGAGAAATGGTGTACTAAGTAGCCGAGCCAGGATTCAGATGCAAGCCCTCTCAAACAACAGCACTAATGTTCCACTTTGCTGCCTACCACCTACATTGAGTATTAATTTCAAAGATGTTTTCGGTGTTCAAAATGGTTTTGGAATTCTCTTTTTTTTTTAATTACCTTCGTAGCCTCTACCATATTCTTCAGGGGTGGCAAAATTTCTCCTTTGAGGGTGGAGAGCAAAAGTAATTCACAGCTGAAACTGGTGAATAAGATGGGCACACAATCTAAGAAATATGGATTTTGATCATCAGAAATGATCAAGTAATATGAGATGTTTTCAGGTCCGATTTATAAGCTATATAAAGAAGAGTTTCAGAGATTTTGTGAGTGAGAGATATCCAACTTCCTAAGGTAACAATTTTGAGTACAATCCTCATATAAGATACAATATTAAGAAAAATTAGTCACATTTACAGTTTTAAGTTATGGTTTAAACTGAGTTTAAAAATTGTACTGCTTACTTTGCAGTTTTTTTTAAAATATATTTTATTTGATCATTTCCAAGCATTATTCATTAAAGACATAGATCATTTTCTTTTCCTCCCCCCCACCCCCCATAGCCGACGCGTAAATCCACTGGGCATTACATGTTTTCTTGATTTGAACCCATTGCTTTGTTGATAATATTTGCATTAGAGTGTTCATTTAGAGTCTCTCCTCTGTCATGTCCCCTCAACTGCTGTATTCTGGCAGTTGCTTTTCCTCGGTGTTTCCACTCCCATAGTTTATCCTTTGCTTATGAATTTACTTTGCAGTTTTAAGAGATGTTTTCTTGTTTCTATGAAGTTTGCAATACTAATATTGCTGTCCTCATTTTACAGATGAAGAAACTGAGGCTTAGAGATTGTGATTTACCTATGTTAAAATTTGATAAAACATGGACTTGAACTCGGGTCATCTGACTATATTTATTGTTTCTTTTACCATATTGTGCTGCTTAACAATCAACAAACATTTATTAATCATTTACTTTGTGCCAAGCACCATGCTACTCTCTAAGGTTGCAAATATCTAAAAGAAAGAAAGCTCCTGCTATAAAGGATTTTATATTATACTGGGCACATCAATAAATATTCACCCCTTTTTTCATTATTTGGCAGTTATACCTTATCTGGTATCATGAAGATTCAGAGTCTACCATATTATTCTTTAATTGAACTAAATAATGTCCAAAGGTTGTATGCTAAAGAACAATTCTAATTCCAGTATCCCATTTTATTCAAGATCCTTTTCTTTTTATTTCACATCATTAAGTTACATGATCTAAGAAAATTATTTTGCTTTTATTCAGCTACCTTTTTCATCTGCCAAGATTTTTCATTCATTACAGAAACCCACTAAAGTATTCCTTAATCCAGTCCTTCTTTAGAGTTGATGTATTATCAGTTCATTTATTTGGATTTCAGTTTTCTCACTTTTAATATGGTGATAGTAATATGTATTCTGACTACCTAATTGTATTGTGATGAAAACTTTTTCTAAATAAATTTACATTTAAAAATAACAAAGAGTAATAAATAACAGTTGTATAGTTGTGATCATTCTCAGCTTCTGAGAGACTACTACACAGTTATGAGCTATTATTATTTTAGCAGGGAGAAGCTCATTTTGGATATTTTTAATTTGGGAAGGATTTATAATTTTATTTTATTTTTAAATATGTAATGCTAAATTCCTATTCTGATGCCTCATCTTCCATAGAGGTGTACTCCTAGGTTCTTAATGTCTGTGCCAGGCGAGCACAAACTTTGGCTAGTCCTATGAAGCTGAAAAGGCTTTGAGTATGGGCTTTAGCCATGAACTATGTGTGTTATCTGCAGGCCAGACTACATGTAGAAAGGCTCATCCCCATAAAGTCTTGGCCATTAAATGAACTTTCTTGACCATGGCAACTCACTGATCATTGCGCTGGAGGTTCTGTCCGAACAATTTCTGAAATGGATGGAATTATTGACCCTTGAAATTTTGGGGTAATGTTTCGAATTGTGGATATCTAAGCTTTTAATTTTTTTTTCCCTCAGTGATATCGCCTTACTGGAAGAAGAATTGAAGAAACTAATTGAAGCTCTAATTGAGAATTTTCTTGAGCCTAGTAAGAATGGACTGATCTGGCGATCTACTTAGACATCTTCCAGGCTGTTGCTATACAAATGGCTCTTTGCACTGTCACGTAAAACAAAAGATTCAAGACCTACATTTAACTTTGTTCTTGTGTACATTTGTCTATTTTGGAACTCACTCCTTTAAGACCTAAAATGAAGCAGGATCTTTTCTTGTCAGCTAATTTAACCAAATTTCATGAGTTTGAAATAGACTTAAATTTAGATGCAAGTGAAATAATTGAAATTTTCACTTTTTTTTTACACCAAAGTCACATACACTGAACATTATAAAGCATACTCTCTCCAGCCTTCAACTGGAAGATCTCTGTAGAGGTCATGCAGGAGTGAATTTTCCTTTTGTAATTTGACTATGTTTACTTCATTTGTGTCATCTGTGTCTGAGTACAGTTCAGACAAAAATTAGCTAAATATTCCAAATGCTGTTTGTGGTTGTCAAGTTAGTTAGGGAAATAAACCATCATGTTGGTGAGAATACAACACAGTTTCTTTAGCACCCCCATGGCACTGTTAGAGGTCTTGATAAGTATGTTAGAATAGTTAGAATTATTAGATTAGGACAATATGATGTTATGGCATACGGTTATAACACCTTTATTTCAGGCATTCTTCATTGGTCGTACTTTTCCTATGTGTATCTTAAAAATACTGATGTTTATCGAACAATAGTGGCAATTCTCCTGGGAAGCTTTGTTTTTGATAGATCTCTCAGTGCCTTCCAGGGGTTTTGGTATGAGCTGAGATAATGTTCCCACAGGTTCTAGTGATATTTTCCCTCCCAAGCAGGAGCCATTGAACTTGAGAATATATATATATCATCAGCACCTCATCTATTTGAACAGTTCTTCTAGATGGCAAAATAGTCAAATAGCTAGGGTGTTGTTTTAAAAATATCAAATAAGGTCTTCATAAGAAGCAGGTCTTAAATTACATACTACTATTGTTTGAAATTTCCATGTTAAAGTTCAGTGTCATTACAGGTGAGGAGAATTGTGATATAAAGAGAGAGATGGAATTCCAAATATTCAACTAAAAAGAGATTTATTTCATTTAAAAACCATATCTTTTCAAGCAGATTAATCTACTGTGATAAAGATAATTCTGTTAATGGAGTTTTTGGAAAGTATATTAATTTATTATGGCTTCTTTAAAATTCACTTGTTTTCTAAGATTGTTTAAGAAATCAGTGTGGAGAAAGTTGTTCTAATCCAGACCCATTATTATTTAATATAATATTTTATTTCATTCTTTTTAACACTACTATTTAGCCAGTGCACAAATATGAAAGTATTTATTGTACTCTTTTCCTCTTCATTAATATCTCTCAAAGGTTTTACAGGCATAGAATATTTAAGTGAGAAGATGGCAGGAACTATTTTGTCCTCCCTCTCAGTGACCCAACTGTGACATACTCAGATATCTCTAACTTAGTTTTCCATTATAGTTAAAGAGAAGTTCTTCATCTTCAGTACTGGTTCCTTGAAAATAAGTCACTACTCTTGTCATCTTGGACAGCAAATTTTTCTCTCCTTTCTAGTTTCAGTATTTAAATACTAAACAGCATGGAAATATCATATATTACAATATAGTCCCTGGTCTTTAACAGTTGTTAATGTTGAACCAAACAAAGAGAAGTGAAGTATTATGAAACAGAATCTTACTGGACAGTTATCAAAAATTTTACTTTAAAATTAGGTTGATTTCTCTAGTCTTTCTGATCAGAAGATTTGCTTTCATTCCAAGAAGCTGTATATTTAGACAGTTGTCATTGCTTAGTTTATTTAGCATTCTTGTGGGAGGAAAAACCTTCTATTTTGCCCATTGGTTTATTCAGTGTCCTCTTGTTCTGCTTAGTTACCCTTTATAACATACTTATCACATTAAGCATTCTAAGTAATAAGAGTTAAAGTTCCTTGAACTAATAGGCCCTCAAGTAAGAAAAAACAGTTCCTAGGATTTTAGTGATCTAACACATGGCATTAACTAATCAATCTAGTCCAACTAAATCATGGTTCCAGTTTGAAGTTGTTACATCTGTTCATATTTAACTGAGCTCAGTTTCAAAACTGTTTCACCTCCAATGTGAAAAATTGTTCATTTGTTTGCTCCTTACCTCTCCCCAACCCTGTCCTTGAAGCAGGACATAAATGACTTGCATATAGGCAAGTAACCAGATGTAAAAGAGAACCACATTTTTGCATCTAATTCATGTTGATAAAAGCTTTGCACTAAATAGGAAAAAACTTGTAAATTACTTTTTATTTAGCTTTATGAATGTATATTGTAATGTAGGAGATTGTCTTTGTTGCCCAGGAACCCATATGATCAATATTTTTTAGTAAAAATATGTATTTAAGTTTCTGCAAAATAGAGTGAAGCTAAAAAAGATGGTTGTCTCCTTCATTCATTAAAGCCACATTTATTTTGTTCCAGTATGAAGGGAACAATTTTATTTGGCCACTTCATTAGTATACAACATTGAATTCAAGGTGAAAAATCTTTGTTGCTGGAATTGTTATTTATAAAATCAAATATTTTCAACTCCTTTTTACTTTATTTTGTTTAGATCTGTTATTTATGTGGGAAATCTCTGGATATGGAAATTGTTCTGCAAATAATCACCAATTCATGCATGACTTTGTTTTAGAAAGTTGCCTGGGACATTATGAAGTTAAGTGGCTTGCTCATGGTCCCACAGCTAATTTTTGTCAGAGGATGGACTTCATCAGGTCTTCCTGACTAGTATACCACACAGCCTCTAGATTTATTTAACTTATACAGATCTAAATTCTCAAACAATATAAATTCAGTAGTAACAAAGAAGAGAAGACCATTAGGATTACCAGATTCAAATACTAGAGAATTGTCATTAAAAAGGATTGATTCTTAGATGGAAGGTAAGGGTTTTTTAAAAAAAAGTGATTATATATGTTCATGTTGAATGTGGAGAGAACTAGGATCAGTATACAGAATTTACAATGAGATAAATTTTGGCCTTAAGAATTTCCTAACAATTGTATCTGTTAAATAATGCAGTGCTCTGCCCTTTAAGGTCGTAAGTTTCCCACTGAAGATGTTCATGCAGAGGTTGGATGACCACTTGTCCTCTGTGTTGTAGGAAAGATTCATATGTCTAATGAAAGGCTGGTCTGAAGTCCATCTAGCTTTGAAGTTCTGGGATCCTAGACATTGAATTCAAGATATAGATAGATCAAGATCTATAGATAGATGTACAGCTAGCTCAAGTGTCAGACTTAAACAATGGCAAGCTGAGTTCTCCATACCTAGGTCTTAGACCTAGTGTTTAGCATTTTCTTGTACAACATAAAAGATAGGATAGGGATGGATATGCTTTAGTTTGTAGAAGTTAGAAAGTTGTGAAGCTTGCCAAAAACTTGGGAAAGAGTCTAGAATTCTAAGTTGGGGAGCATAATTTTTTAAAATTTATTTAAAAATATTAATTGAATAAGTCACCAGAAACAAATATGAGAAAGGCCAACTGGGCCAGTACAGATAAGGATATACATTTGTAGAAGAAAAGGAAGTTGTTATAAAGGCAAGGACAAGATGAAAATGGGAGGTTGTGTGTAAACACAGCACAAAAATATATACCATATTGATTTGAATATAGGTCATCCTCTTTTTTTTTTCATTCAAACTGTATGTGTCAAGAAAAGTCTGACTTATATTTACACCAGTACAGAATAACAGTAATAGAAGGAAGGTGAATAGTAATAGTTACAGAACTTGAAATGGAAAGGTTCTCAAAGGACCTCTACTCATGTACCTAAAAAATCTTCAATATTCCTGAGAAGTGACCATCTAGCCTTTTTAACTTCATTTGTGTCCTAGACTCCTTGGGTAGCCCAATGAAGCCTGTGGACAACATCTCAGAATGATGCGTTTTAAATGCATAAAATTAAAATACACTCAATTACAAAGGAAGCCAATTATATTGAAATACAATTTATATGTGTGTACCACATTTTGAACTAAGTGTATAGACTCTAGGTTAAGCACCTCTGATTTAGCTCCTAAACTCTTCTAATGATGGGGAAGCCAGATTATTTTACATTAATTTGCATTTACTCTCCAGCTTTGTTATGGGAATTTATCTCTGTTTCTAAAATGAAAAAATTTAGTGACAGAGAGGTCATGGAATTATAGTGGAGAAACTAAAGGTGAACTCACAGTCTACTGCTTTAAGAGCAAATATCAGTAAGATAAAGAGTAGAGAATTCCTCTTTGTACTTGGTGGTCCTTTGGGATTATTGTATATAAAGTTCCACCCAGGCGCCACAACAAAGTGAAGAATTTGAAGCAAATGATCAATGTAGGAGGAAGGTAATTTTAAAATAAATGGGCTTGGAATTAAGACATATGAGAAAAGGTTAAAGGAATTCCCAGTCCTCCAATCTTAGAGAAGACTGAAGGATAATTTAATAGGTCCTCAAAAATTAGGCAGCTGTTGATCTGAGAAAGATGAGTAACTGTTCTCCATTTCCAGTGAAGACAGAGCAAGAGCAAACAAAGTCATGGAAAAGTAGCTATGTTATCTGAGCAAATCACTTCCCTTCTCTAGGCCTTAGTTTTCCTATATTTAAAAGGAGAGATTTGGATTAGATGATTTCATGGATAGGAATAAATAATTTTCATTCCTAGGAATCTGAGTTAAGGTCTGAGAGGTTTAAGTTAAGGAAGAAGAACTTCCTTCCAAGAATTGTTAAATGTTAGAGTGTGCAAAAAAAAATGCAGCAAACTCTTGAAGGCTTTAAAAAGCAAGCCATGTTTTCTTCTGATTGAGATTTCCTAGAGATGGGAATATGAACTCCTTATACTTTTTGTAATTTCTGCAGGCATTCATTTTTGGTGGGTTTAAGCAAAAGTTTTAAGTGTTTAAAAACCCTAATAAATTGATCATTGGGTTTCATTCTGGATCTAGAAGATAATATTGCAAATGTTTTCCCCAGTTTTGAATAAAGAACCCAGCAACAAGTAAAGATATTCTTAAACTTCACCTTTCATTCATCCTGCCATAATGACCTGGATACAGTCCTTTTCATTTTAAGGAATGTCCAGAGCTTTTCTGTTTGTTTATTTGTTTTTACACATAAAATATTTACCATATAGATGTAAGAACTTTGTCAAATCCAGAAGTTTTGAGAAATTGGAGACTTGGAAATGTTATTTCAGGAAATGAATCCTTGTTTCTTAATCAGTATATATTTCTGGGATGTCAATGACTAATGAAACATCATTTTTAGGTGAAGGACATGCTAATTTTAAAAATGATTTACTCTGCAAAGTGCTACTATCAATGTTTACTACAAATGCTTTCTATTCATGTTGATAATGCTTGAAACATCCATATGATTCCATTTAGAAAAATTTCCTTTTGCTGTTTTCTACCTCCTTTCTCCCTCCCCCCATTCTACATGTTGCTACCATGAAAAGATAACATCCTATTACCTTATTGAAGCTCATTTGTGAACTGTTTGTTTTGCTACCATCAAAAAAACTATTCGTGGGGACAAAAATTTGAACCTGTTCAGAACTTATTTGGGTTTGAATACTGTTAATTTCCTATGGGTTTTTCGAAATTCATATTTTTGGAAATTATGTTGAGAATCTGATAGGGAAACAATGGTTTCCACCTAAAACAATGACTGTTTGAATATTTGATTTTAGTTAGGTTTTTTTCACTACTATTGATCCAAGGATTTAAAAATATTCATAATAAATCTTTGTTCTTTGTCCTTAAACCTCAAAGTACTGGACAGAGAGAAAAAGTCAGAAGTCAAAGATTTTTCTCTCTGCCTCTCTAAATAGCACAGCTATTCTCCCACCCCTAATCTGTCTTAGTTTTCAAAAAGTCTTATTTACTTCAAAAGTTGCCATTCTGTTATCTTGGTCAGGAAACTTTCTTCCTCTTTCTAGTTTCAGTACTAGAAACAAGGCGGTATAATGGAAAAGCATTGGACTGGGAACCTCAAAACATGGGTCCTTGTCTTGCCTCATAATTTGTGGTGTAACTTGGGCAATTCTCCACATCTTGGTTGGTTTACTTATCTGCAAAGGATGGGGAGACTGAGCTCTTAAAAGATCTCCTTAGTTCTGTTACCAACAATATCCCCATGGCATTTAATACTTGAGTCATATAAAGTTATTGAAGCATGTGAGGTGCCATGTTCAGCCCTCAAGGAACCATCATTCTTTTAGGTATGGATCAAACTCTGTTGTACAATTATTACTTAATGGTATTTTGATATATTAATTGGCTCATTACCTGCCTAATCCTATGATATTACTCAACATTGCAATTGTATAGCACCTATAGAAATTAAAAGCAATAGGGATTCTCTTTGCCAAATTTATTCAAATGATATTTTCAGTGTCTTTTTTTTACACAGCCAACAGAGCATTCCCACCATTGCAAGGTAGATAGAACACCAATTATCATCCTTGTTTTTATAGCTGAAGAGCCGACGCTTAGAGAAATAAACTAAAGCATAGAAATAAAAATTCATTTAAAAGGCTTAGAGGAATAAAGCTGGCCACAATCACCCAGCTCCTCAGCATCAGAGCCATGAGTTCCAGAGGCCTGGCTCAAAGTCCACTGCTCTTTCCATTATACCATGCTGCCTTTCCATTCCTATTTGGATAATAGTACATTGTCTTTGATACTTGCTATATGCAACTCTAATAATTAAATTACATTTATATAGTGATTTATTGTTTACAAAGTACTTTATGATCTGATTTTATTATCTAAATAAGCCTGTGAAATGGGCAGGATAAATGTCTTCATTTTGCATATGAAGAACTTGAGGCTCAGAGAGATCAAATAGATTGCTCTCTAGGCAACCTTGGGACTCAAAGTTTGGTTGGTCCTTTGACTAAATCCAGGTTTTTGTGCTGTACCACCTACCTCCCAGTTCCAGCAGCATTTAGGAGAGAATTTTGCCCTCCATTTGTTGAACTGAACTAACTAGCTAAGCTTCAAAGATTCTACCTACACCCAAAGTATTATCTGAGAAGCTCACTCAGAAGCTGAGTAATAAGAGTAATGAGTTTGGTTGTTAGGTTTAGAAAAGTCATGATTTCCAGAGAAATATAGATCTGCAAAATGTCTAAAAACCTCTTAGCAGCAACAAATTATGGTGGAAAGACATTAGACCAGGAGACCTGGGTTCTAGTTCTGGTCCTTTTTTTTTATGACATTGGAGAAACTAGTTTTCCACTTGGGACCTCAGTTTCCTCCACTGTGAAATCAGAGAACTGGCCTGGGTGAACTTGAACTCAAAAGTCCATTTCATTGTCATCATTCAACGATTGTCTTAACACTCCCTCAGTCTACATTTTAAGGGTAAAGTAAGTGAAGGATCAATTGCTATTGGAGCTAGAGTTGATCCCATAAAGAATTCCCTTCTTAAATCTGCAGCAAACTCTCCCAAGGGAGTCATAACTTATGGAACCTCTTATGTCGTATAGAAAGATGTATCTGATGAGACATGCTCAAACTGATAGCATGGGTAATGTTTACAGAAACCCCAGATGCTCTTCCAGGCATAACCGCACACCCTCTTGCTTTGTTCTATTGTATGTTAGGGGATTACATGCACTGTTACAAAAGAAGCATCATTTTCCTTATTAGGTGTGTGATGATAAAAGGTTTGCACCAGGGGACTGAAATGAGAAGCGTGACTTTGTTTAAACCACCTTAACTCCATCAGGTCAGCACCTTTGTTGCAGATGATTTCCCTATTGTGAGACCAGGGTGTGTTATCAATATTGCTTGTGAAAATTTGCACTTTTTCTTAAGCATTTGTGTAAGGATTATTTTCGTGGTTTTAGCTGAATAAAGTGTTGTTAGTAATAAACTGTTCTCTTCCTAGTATGTTTCCACTTGAGTTGTTTTGTTAATGTTAGCTTAAATATTTAAGGTACTGAATATTTGCTTAAAGCAGGCCCATATTCTCAAACCGGCTTTGAGGACAGTGTTTCTATCACTGTGTTAGGAAATACCTAATAGGGCACAGCTATGTAGTTGTATGCTTTGTAGTTTAACAACACCCTGTAAGGTATATTAGACAATAGGATTATCCCTTTTTTACATGCAAAGAAACCTAAATTTGGAGAGAAGTGGCAAGCCCAGTGCCCCACCTTTTGAAGAACGGACCAAGAATTCAGACCCAGATCTTCTTACTGTACTAAAGCTGTCTTAGAAATAAGAATGACTTTCAAAATTCCAAACATCTCTAAGGAGGGATGGAGGACTCAGACAGCTTGGGTTCCAGCCCCGCCTTTGCTTTTAACAAGCTATGATGTCTTGCATTAACCACTTCATTTTGCTGGGCCTCAGTTCCCTACTCTGTAAGATAATGGGAGTCAGGGCCCCTGAGGTCCGTTACAATTGCAGTATTCTCTTTTAAATCCCTACTTTCCAGCTGACTGCACTTCCTTACAATTTTCAGTACCATCTAGCTCAGTTAGATCTAAGAAATGAAAACCCAGGATGTCTCTGAATGTATAACTGATAATTGAATATTTCTGTGAATGCTAATTGTAGCCAGCCAGTCTCTTAATTGACTATGAAAAACAGTTCCATAACCAAGGGACAGTTGGAAGGAAAGGGGATACTGAAGCTGGCCAAGACCAAGGCAATAATCTGAAAAGCAAACTAACGTCTTAGTCAACAAAATCTATTCTGAGAACACTCCTGGGAACCTGGGAACAGCTTCCACTGCAAAATGCCAGAATTGCTGCTGTTTGACGCTGAGTAGCTAATGATTCCTCTCCATTCTCAGTCACATAGAAACAGACCCCTTTTCTAACCACTTGGCTACTAGGCTGGCCAAGGAATTCTTTGGAATTGGAACATTTCCTCTTTGGGCCTTTATCTCAACTTGATCTTGAGATTCTACTACATTATTTTTGTCCCTACCCTAACCATTTCCACATTATTATAAAGTGCAAAGCAATCACTGCTTGGGATCAAAAAATATTACCTTTGGAAGGAGTCTTAGAGACCATCCTAGCCCAGGGCTTCTTAACTTAGTTGTGTGTCATAGATCCCTTTGGCAGTCTAGCAATGCCGATGGACCCCTTCTCAGAAGAGTGTTTTTAAATGCATGCATACATCAAATTACAGAGGAAACCAATTATATTGAAATAGTTATCCAAAAAAAAAAAAACCTTTTTGGTTCACAGGCCCCATGTTGAGAATCCCTGAAGTCCCATCCCCTCTTTTTACCAGAAGAGGAAATTGCAGCTTGCCCGAGGTTATACAGTCAATAAACAGCAGAGCTGGGGCTCAAATGCATGTCTTGTTAACTCCTTTGTACATTGTTCTTTCTGTTGCCTTTGTAAGGATTTTAGAACTTCTTTGGAGCTGATCATGATCATCTGACCTTAACTCCAGGATATTTTATTTTACTTCCCAATCTAAATTCCAACCTAAGGCACCAAGCTCCTGGTCCTTCTTAGGTTCTGTGTTGGCTCCCTAGGTTCAGAGATCCACCACACCCAATCCAAGTATCTATTGTTTCTCTTCTAATGCTGCTACTGTCACTGGGTCCCCCAATTAAGCATGAGTTTCTTTTTTATGTTTCTTTCCCTGCTTATCACATTCCACCACGAGAGAACATTTTCTGGGGTTTATGTGCAAGGGAAAAGAGAATCTATAATTTATAATATACTGGGAGTCAGCTGGGTGGCTCAGTGGATTGAGAGACAGACCTAGAGATGAGAGGTTGAATTTCAAATATGGCCTCAAACACTTCCCAGCTGTGTGACCCTGGGCAAGTCACATAATCCCCACTGCCTAGTCCTTACCACTCTTCTGCCCTGGAACCAATACACAGTATTGATTCCAAGATGGAAGGTAAGAGTTAAAAAAAAAAGCATTACCATATTAAGGTAGTTAGAAATGTGTAAAGAAAACTATTCAGATTGAAAGCTGAGTCTTCTAATCCCATTTTTAACTACTATTCTTGCCAAGATTAGCTGATGTTTCTTTTTAGGCTTGGAACATCCATCTTCCTTTGGTTACTCTTTAAACATAATGCTGGTTTTTAGACCAGGATTTCCCTGCTGATTTGAGTGTGCTGGGCCCAATTCCTTTCTGTAAACCAAAATATTTGCAGCTGATCAGAAAGCTTTTTATGGGTGGTGTGCTGGATTTGGGGGAATCCTAACCATTTAGACCCAATGATTGACTTTCTTCCTCTACCCAAGCCCATCCTTGCCAAAAGATGGCGAAAGAAATGACAAGGCACTGTTCCCATTTCCTAAATTATAGACCATAACCTGATCCAAAGAACATGATTGTTAAATCCTATTCTACTCTTTTTCTATTATTCAGACCTCCAAAACTTAAGAGACTCATGAATTTGTCAGTGTGAACACTCCTTTCATTGATGTAGAGCTATAGTATCAAATAGATTGAAAAAGGTCCACTAATTTGTGCGTAAGGATCCTGGTGGGTAACATTGATTTAGTTTTCAAATGTGATTGTATCTATGTTCTACTGTATTTTAAAGTTTGTTAAATGTTTCCCAATTACATTTTAATCTGTTCCTCAGAGAGTTTTACTGAGTTGCTTTGGCTGAAAAAAAAAGACACCAACCCTTTCTGATGATGAAATACATTGCACTGGAACATTCTTGAGATCATGGTTCATCATTGCCTTTCCAGATTGGTAGATTTGGCATAGATATTGGCATGGCTTTGGAGAGCCCAGGGTCACCTCATATCATTTTTCTAGAGTAGTTCCCTTCCAGTAGCCGAGAAGGGAGTTACATTCTGGATTCCATGCTTCTATTTCAAGATCCTCCAGGGAACCAGCCCAACCATTTTTTCTCTGCTGACTTTAGAGGGGTCTCTGCCTCTGGAGTGTTTCTATTGTATTTCTGAGAACTAGGACAACTAAGAGAGTCAAGGGGAAAGTTCTTGCAAGGCAAATTTAGGTTTAAATGAAAAAGGAACTTTCTCCCAATAATGGAATGGACTGAATTGAGGAGGCTGGTATTCTAAGGTGGTCAAGCACAAGCCAGTTAAGTGGATTTTTGCATTGAGAGTACAATGGAACATACAAGTAATGTTGAGGGTGGGGAACAATTATGTAGGGACATCATTTTAGCTGGAGCAAAGCCAAACATTCATCTGACTTCCTAGATTGTTGCTGCCACCTCGTGGACACAATCCCACATTCATGCCTCAGGCTCAGAATCAGAAGTATTTAGAAGACAAGAATCTTAGTGTCTTCTCTCTCTCCACCTCTTTTTTTTTTAAGTGGAAGAAAAAAAGAGGGAAAATAATTTGTGAAAGGTCAGACTACAGGTCTCGGAAACACTGCTCTAGGTCTTTTCAACTTTATCTGTCATCCATTAACAAAATTTTAGTACTAATGCAATGAGATAAATTTCATGTATTTTAAAGGGACCTTCCCCATCCAATGAGGGTAAATTGGTCCCTCTCCATTGGCCTCAGCTTAGACTTCCAGATTAAAATGGCCCTAGAGTAGAAGCAAGGCTTGACCTCTCCTCTCTGCTGACCAATATTAAGTGCCTCAAAAGGACAAAACCAAAATCGGATGAATGAAGGGGCTCCCCTATAGGGCACAGCATTGGAGGTAGGCAAAGTTTGGGCATTCCCACACTGAAAGGAGGCATAATTACTCCCACCAAAGGGTGAACTCATCACCCCTCCCCCATTCCACCTATGGTGCCAGTCGCAGCAAGTGTGGGGCAACTTCTAGGTTTTGGGGGGCTGGCTGAGGACACCACAGACTTACCCCTAAGGAGACTTGGGACCCCAGGAGGCTGAGGAAATTTAGAGATAGGCTGTGGAGATTGGGCAGTGAGAGATGGATCACAACAGATGCCACCAAAAAATAGCCTCAGGGCAAAAGCCAATCTGTAGCTTGTTACAAAGATTGTCCTCACTCAAACTTCAGGCTGGGAAGGAACAAAGCAATGGCCAGCAACAGTCAAGAACTAAAATCCACAACTACAAAAAAAAAAAGAAAAGAAAAGAAAACCTTAACCCTAGATCATTTTTATGCAGAAAAACTCCAGACTAAAGAGGAGACAGAAGAAGATGACAAGTAAACACATCCAAACCTTCCCCCAAAAATGGAAATTGGTCACAAGCTCTTGAGGAGTTCAGATTTGAGATTATGAAAAAGAAGAAACTTGGCAAGAAAAGCGGGAAATAGTTCAAAAAGAAAACAGTTTAAAAGACAGAATCTCACTTGCAAAAAGAAGCCCAGAAATCAAATGAAATGATAGGATAATTGAAGACCAAAAACAACCTGCTGGAAGCCATGAAAAGCAGGATAGATCAAACCATAAAGGAAAACCAAAAGATCTTAGCTGAAAACCAGTCTTTAAAAACTAGAATTGGGCAAGTAGAAGCCAATGATCTCACAAGACAGCAAGAATCAATAAAGCAAAGTCAAAAGAACGACAGATTGGAAGGAAACACGAAATATCTCATTGAGAATATGGTTGACTTGGAAAAAAGGTCTAAGAGAGACAATTTGAGAGGCCTAACTGAAAACCTGGAAATAAACAAATCTTGCAAGAAATTATCCAAGAAAACTGCCCTGATATTCTTCAATAAAAGAGCAAAATAGACATTGAGAGAGGCCATAGATCACCCTCTACATTAAATCCTCAAAAGATAATCCCCAGGAATGTAATTGCCAAATTCAAAAGCTTCCAAACTAAGGAGGAAATATTGCAGGAAGCCATAAAGAGACAATTCAGATACCAAGGAGCACCAATCAGGATTACACAGGATCTGGCGGCCTCCACACTAAACGACCACAAGGCTTGGAATATGGTATTCAGAAAGGCAAGAGAATAGGGTCTACAACCAAGGATCACCTACCCATCAAAATTGACTATATACTTCCAGGGGAAAGTATGGGCATTTAACAAAATAAAAGATATCCAAGTATTTGTAAAGAAAATACCAGAACTAAACAGAAAATTTTATGTCTAAATCCATTGGCCTCAGCTATTCTTTCTTAAGGTTGAATGAGATTCTTCAAGCAAATGCATGCAGATCCTTCTTTGTACTCAGGACTGGGGAAAATATGAAGGCAGAAACTGTTGTCTCCCTCCTGCCTAACACAGGGTTTCACACAGAGTAGACACTGAATAACTATTGAGAAAAATTTAAATGGAGACATTTGTCTTCTCTAAGCCTATATTCATCTATCCAAATGGAAATGTTTATATTATCTACCTCTCAGGGTTATGCGAGGAGATTTACAAAGTTCTAGAAGGAGGTTCAGGAAACAAGAAAGACAACCCTAGATCCAACACAGATTTAAATATATATTATTTTTTAACATGCAAACTTTCTGTAATAAAGAAGCTCAGGTTCCTATATAACTCTCTTTTTCTGCTTTTAAAAAATATATGAAAATGCTGAAATTTGATATTTATCAAGTTTTAAAGACCCAAGAAAGTGAAATTTTAAAACTTACAAAGTTCTTTGGAAATATGAAACATCATCTTAATAGTTTGAGAACTCTCTTATGGCAGGGACCATGTCTAATGTTTTTCAACAAAGATTTCTTGAATAAATGAAGCACTTTTTAATATGTTATCTTTTGTGGTCCTCATTTGCGAGGCAAGTATATCCGAAGACTGTGGACAAGTCCTTTTTTCTCTATAGGCCTGAGTTTCAATAAAATGAAGTAGCTATTTGATCTTGGGCAAGTTACTTTTGCACACAGTGTTCATGGCAAAACTCAGGGGTCCTGATTTCCAATCTAGTCATGGTAACAGCTCACATCACAAACCATAAAGTGCTATGTAATGGGAGTCACATTATTTAATTTGGTCTTTCTATCAATGAAGTATTTATCAAGCTCCTACTACATGCCAGCCACTATGCTATGCTCCAGGGATACGAGACAAAAGTGAACAAATTCTTGCCTTTGGGAAACTTATGTTCTACTAGTAGAATTCAACATGTCCTCCTATCAGTGTGTGTGTGTAAAATCAAAGTGATTGCAGGAGAGATTACTGGGAAAAGTCTCTTGTTTAAGCAGGGGACTCCTGAGCTGTCTTAAAGGGAGCTAGTGAAATAGCAAAGGTATTGTTCCCATTTTATAGATGAATAAACTAAGGTTCAGGCAAAATTAACTTGCCCAAGATCAAATAGCTAATGTCAGCTGGGATGAGAACCTAAGCCTTACTCCAAATACAATACTCTTTTCTCTATACTCCCTGCCTCCTAGTGCTTTTTAGGAAGCCAGTTTAATGTCTCCACAACAGACCTATAAGCATTTAATGACAGACAAGAATCTTAGGTCCTGCTTTTATGCCCTCTTCCTGGCACAATGCTAACCACAAGGCATGAGCTCAATAAATACTTCAAGCATTAAATTGCCTCACCAAGAAATGGGTCCCAGATAGCAGTCTTCATTGTTAAGCAGAAGACAAATGGGGCATGTCTTCACTGAAGCATGGCAGAACAGTTCTCCTATAATGCTAGAAAAGTATCAGCATGGAAAACTGAAGAAATGGAGAAAAGACATGGTCAGGAATGCCACATACAGTGGACTCCAAAATTCCACCAGGGGGCACCCTTGAAGTGAGAATTTTCTGGAGCCAGAGTCTGGTCAACCTGAATGTTACCCTCTCCATGCAGTGCTCTGTTCTAGCTGCCCTCCCTCATCCCCACCTATTCCCTGTAAGGATTTTTTCCCCTTCTCCAAAATGCTACTTTCTCCCTCAAGCTGGCCTTTCTACTTAAAAGTGGCAATGTGGTTTTGTTGAAAGAGTTCTGGATCTGGAGTTAGGAGACTTGGGTTGGACCCAAAGTTCTACTACTTGTGGGACACTGAGCAAATTGTTTCTCTCTGGGTGTTTTCCTCGTCTGTAAAATGACTGGGCTGGATTAATTATTCTCTTCACCCCCTTCCAGTTTTAAATCCTAAGGCCCCACGCCCTTCCCTGATAGGGAGGAGGAGAAGATGGTTAAGAGGGTGCTATTTTAGCCCAGTTCTCAGAGCCTGAATAGAGAAGAAAGAAGAAAAGCACCCAGGTGAGTCCCAACATTAGCAAAGAAGTTGGCTTCTAATGAGAAACTCTTTTCCTTGAGAAAGTACTTGGGGAAGAAGTCAGAACATAGCAAATACCTTAAGCCAGAAGACCTAGCTCCTAGCCATGGCTATGCTGCTGACTCTTACATATGACCTAAGAATATTATTAAGGATAGGTATGGGGGCACCACAAAGTCCTTTTCATCCTGTACCTTGGACTTCTTTCTTGTGGATACCAGACTAAGAGAGACTAGCAGCCACAACAGATCCATATGACTTTAGGCAGGTCCCTTTACTCATGCCTCCATTTCCTCCACTGTAAAAATGAAGGATTTGGATGGTCTCTAAGGGTCTTTCTAGCTCTGACATTCTATGGGTCTGTTGTGGCTGGAGTGAGGCTTAGGTTCCCATCCCAGCTGACATTAGCTATTTAATCTTTGGCAAGTTACTTTTGCCTGAACCTTAGTTTATTCATCTATAAAATGGGAACACTATCTTTGCTATTTTATTAGCTCCCTTTAAGACAACTCAGGAGCCACCTGCTTAAACAAGAGACTTTTCCCAGTAATCTCTTCTGTAATCACTTTGATTTTACACACACACACACACACACAGTCTTTTCTTATAGGAGGACATGTTGAATTCTACTAGTAGAACATAAGAGAGAGCTTTATCATTACTTCCGGGTAATCATGGCTGCAATCTAGACGCTGCACGCTTTCTTTCCCCAGCACCGAACGAAATAGACTACATCAAAGGAGCATAAAATCACCTTTGGAGGAACAGAAGGACTCCCCAGTACCCCACAGAGGCAAAGGTACGTGGGGCTTGAACATTTCCACACTAAAATAAGAAGGAAAAGCTTGCACAGAAAAGTGAACTGAGCCGCCCTTCCCCCACCCCACCTCCCCCACTAAACCAGAGTGAGCTACCTGAGCGCTCACCGGGACAGTGAGTGAGTGGGGAGCGTCTCTGTCTGGGGGGGCACTCCAGGGTCCTTGGGATCTGGGGACTGCCAGGAAAAAACGTCTCAGGGCGCTTTCACTGGAGAAGCCAGCGGACCTAGACTTCGGGCGGGCTGCGCTGAACAACGCGCGCTGATTATCTGGGCGGAGCTGAATACCTGGGCTCGGAGGCTGGGAAGAACTAGTCTGAAGCAACCTAAATTCACAGAAAAACCGCTCTTATAACCCAGACCCCAGACCAAAAAGGAAAGGGAAATAAAACCACCAAAGGGATGGCTCACATGGCCCAAAATCAAGCCTCCAGGAAGAAAGGGAAAAAAGTGACTATTGAAAACTTTTATGGTGGAAGTACCCAAGGAAAAGAGGAGAATGAGGAGGAAATCCAAAAAAATTCAGAACACGCCTCCCAAAATGGAAACTATCAACAAGCTCTGGAAGATCTCAAACTGGAACTTATCCAAAAGATGGAAACCTTCTGGAAAGAAAAATGGGAGAAAGAGATCAGCTGTCTGACAGATAAGAATGCTCAATTGGAAAAAGAACTCGAAGCATCCAATAGAAGGGCAGACAAGGCTGAAAAGCAAATCCAGTCCCTAATGACCAGAATTAAGCACCTCGAAGAAAGTGAGATGATAAAACAGCAAGAATCAATAAAGCAAACCCAAACAATTAATGAATTGGAAGAAAACATAAAATATCTCACTGAGAAGGTCACGGACCTGGAGAACAGAGGAAGACGAGAAAATCTCCGTATCATCGGTCTCCCAGAAAAACCAGAGGTAAACAACAAATTGGATTTTATTCTAGAGGAGATTATAAAAGAAAATTGCCCCCACGTTCTGGAGCAAGGGGGCAAAATAGAAATAGAAAGGATTCATAGAACACCTTCTATACTAAATCCCCAAAAGACAACGCCTAGGAATGTAATTGCCAAATTCAAGAGCTTCCAAGTAAAGGAGAAAATCCTACAAGAAGCCCAGAAGAAGAGCTTCAGATATAAGGGGGCTCCCATAAGGATCACACACGACTTAGCGGCTAACACACTAAGAGACCGCAAAGCATGGAAAATGATATTTAGAAAGGCAAGAGACCTGGGTCTCCAACCAAGAATCAACTACCCAGCAAAACTGACTATATACTTCCAGGGGAAAGTTTGGGCATTCAACAAAATAGAAGATTTCCAAGCATTTGCTAAGAAAAGACCAGAGCTCTGTGGAAAGTTCGATATCCAAGCACAGAAAGCAAGAGAAACATGAAAAGGTAAATATGAAAGAAAGGGAAAAGGAGATAAATCTTATCTTTCTCTTTAAGTCAAACTCTCTTCTATAAGGACTACATTTACATCTAATTATATATATTAATATGTGGGGAAAATGTTTTGTGTAACTCTCATAAATTGTATCATCATAAGAGTAGTTAGAAGAAACATGCATAGGGAAAGATTGGGGAATCAAGAAGATTTGGGGAAAGTTGGGGCAAAAAAAGGAAAAGGGAGGGGGGAACCGTGATAACACTAAGATTAACTTCAAGAAATAGGGGGGGAATCAATAGAATAAACTTTCCCATATAAAGATACACATGGGAAGGGGAGGGGAAGAACTCTCATATGAGAAGGAGAGGAAGAGAGCGTGAAGTGGAATTACTTAAACCTTACTCTCAGTGAAATCAAATCTGAGAGGGAAGAACATCTAGATCCAGTGGGATCCTGAATTCTATCTTATCCATTAGGGCAAGAAAGAAAGGAAAATTAAGGAGGGGGAGGAGGGAGGGAGTACAAAAAGGGAGGGAAGGAGAGGGGGGAGGGGAAGGGAGCATAAAAAGGGAGGGGCTAGAAAGGGAAGCATCTCAAGGGAGGGGACTAGGGGGACTGACCTAAAGTAAATCACTGGTTCAAAAGGAGAAAGCTAAAGAAGAAAGGTCAGAACTAGGGGAAGACATCAAAATGCCAGCGAATCCACAAATAACAATCATAACTTTGAACGTGAATGGGATGAACTCACCCATAAAACGCAGACAAATAGCAGATTGGATTAGAACACAAAACCCTACCATATGTTGTCTTCAAGAAACACATATGAGACGGGTTGACACTCACAAGGTTAGAATTAAAGGTTGGAGTAAGACCTTTTGGGCCTCAACCGATAGAAAGAAGGCAGGAGTTGCAATCATGATATCTGACAAAGCCAAAGTACAAATAGACCTGATCAAAAGGGACAGGGAAGGTAAATATATTCTGCTAAAAGGAAGTATAGACAATGAGGAAATATCACTAATCAACATGTATGCACCAAATGGTATAGCATCCAAATTTTTAATAGAGAAACTAGGAGAATTGAAGGAGGAATTAGACAGTAAAACCATATTAGTGGGAGACTTGAACCAACCACTATCAAATTTAGATAAATCAAATCAAAAAATAAATAAGAAAGAGGTAAAAGAGGTGAATGAAATCTTAGAAAAATTAGAATTAATAGACATATGGAGAAAAATAAATAGGGACAAAAAAGAATACACCTTCTTTTCAGCACCACATGGCACATTCACAAAAATAGATCATACACTAGGTCATAGAAACATGGCACTTAAATGCAGAAAAGCAGAAATATTAACTGCAGCCTTTTCAGATCACAAGGCAATTAAAATATTGATCGGCAAGGGTACATGGAGACCCAAATCAAAAATTAATTGGAAATTAAATAACATGATACTCCAAAATCGGATAGTTAGAGAAGAAATCATAGAAACAATTAACAATTTCGTTGAAGAAAATGACAACGGCGAAACATCCTTTCAAACCTTATGGGATGCAGCCAAGGCAGTACTTAGAGGAAAATTCATATCCCTGAGTGCATATATTAACAAATTAGGGAGGACAGAGACCAAGGAATTGGAAATGCAAATAAAAAAACTTGAGAATGAACAAATTAAAAACCCCCAGAAGAAAACCATACTAGAGATCCTAAAAATTAAGGGAGAAATTAATAAAATAGAAAGTGACAGAACTATTGAGCTAATAAACAAGACTAGAAGCTGGTACTTTGAAAAAACAGACAAAATAGACAAAGTACTGGTTAATTTAATTAAAAAAAGGAAAGAAGAAAGGCAAATTAATAGCATCAAGGATGAAAAGGGGGATCTCACCTCAAATGAAGAGGAAATTAAGGCAATCATTAAAAACTACTTTGCCCAACTATATGGCAATAAATATACCAATCTAGGTGATATGGATGAATATTTACAAAAATATAAATTGCCTAGACTAACAGAAGAAGAAATAGTTTTCTTAAATAATCCCATATCAGAAATTGAAATCCATCAAGCCATCAAAGAACTGCCTAAGAAAAAATCCCCAGGGCCTGATGGATTCACCAGTGAATTCTATCAAACATTCAGAGAACAGTTAACCCCAATATTATACAAACTATTCGACATAATAAGCAAAGAGGGAGTCCTACCAAACTCCTTTTATGACACAAGCATGGTACTAATTCCAAAGCCAGGCAGGCCAAAAACAGAGAAAGAAAACTATAGGCCAATCTCCCTAATGAATATAGATGCAAAAATCTTAAATAGGATACTAGCAAAAAGACTCCAGCAAGTGATTAGAAGGGTCATCCACCATGATCAAGTAGGATTCATACCAGGGATGCAGGGCTGGTTCAACATTAGGAAAACTATCCACATAATTGACCACATCAACAAGCAAACCAACAAGAATCACATGATTATCTCAATAGATGCAGAAAAAGCCTTTGATAAAATACAACACCCATTCCTACTAAAAACACTAGAAAGCATAGGAATAGAAGGGTCATTCCTAAAAATAATAAACAGTATATATCTAAAACCATCAGCTAATATCATCTGCAATGGGGATAAACTAAATCCATTCCCATTAAGATCAGGAGTGAAACAAGGATGCCCATTATCACCTCTATTATTTGACATTGTATTAGAAACACTAGCAGTAGCAATTAGAGAAGAAAAAGAAATTGAAGGCATCAAAATAGGCAAGGAGGAGACCAAATTATCACTCTTTGCAGATGACATGATGGTCTACTTAAAGAATCCTAGAGACTCAACCAAAAAGCTAATTGAAATAATCAACAACTTTAGCAAAGTTGCAGGATACAAAATAAACCCACATAAGTCATCAGCATTTCTATATAATTCCAACACAGCTCAGCAGCAAGAACTAGAAAGAGAAATCCCATTCAAAATTACCCAAGACAAAATAAAATACTTAGGAATCTATCTCCCGAGACAAACACAGGATCTATATGAACACAACTACAAAACACTTTCCACACAACTAAAACTAGACTTGAACAATTGGAAGAACATTAACTGCTCATGGGTAGGACGAGCCAATATAATAAAAATGACCATCCTACCCAAACTCATCTATCTATTTAGTGCCATACCCATGGAACTTCCAAAAATTTTTTTTACTGATTTAGAAAAAAACATAACAAAGTTCATTTGGAAGAACAAAAGATCAAGGATACCCAGGGAATTAATGAAAAAAAATACAAATGAAGGGGGTCTTGCAGTCCCAGATCTCAGACTATATTATAAAGCAGCGGTCATCAAAACAATTTGGTACTGGCTAAGAGACAGAAAGGAGGATCAGTGGAATAGACTGGGGGCAAGCAACCTCAGCAAGACAGTATATGACAAACCCAAAGATCCGAGCTTTGGGGACAAAAATCCACTATTTCATAAAAACTGTTGGGAAAATTGGAGGACAGTGTGGGAAAGATTAGGCTTAGATCAACACCTCACACCCTACACCAAGATAAATTCAAAATGGATGAATGACTTGAACATAAAGAAGGAAACTATAAGAAAATTAGGCGAACACAGAATAGTATACATGTCAGACCTTTGGGAAGGGAAATACTTCAAAACCAAGCAAGAATTAGAAAGAATTACAAAATGCAAAATAAATAATCTGGATTACATCAAATTAAAAAGTTTTTGTACAAACAAAACCAATGTAACCAAAATCAGAAGGGTAGCAACAAATTGGGAAACAATCTTCATAAAAACCTCTGACAAGGGTTTAATTACTAAATTTATAAAGAACTAAATCAATTGTACAAAAAATCAAGCCATTCTCCAATTGACAAATGGGCAAGGGACATGAACAGGCAATTCTCAGCCAAAGAAATCAAAACTATTAATAAGCACATGAAAAAGTGCTCTACATCTCTTATAATCAGAGAGATGCAAATCAAAACAACTCTGAGGTATCATCTCACACCTAGCAGATTGGCTAACATGACAGCTATGCAAAGTAATGAATGCTGGAGGGGATGTGGCAAAGTGGGGACATTAATTCATTGCTGGTGGAGTTGTGAATTGATCCAACCATTCTGGAGGGCAATTTGGAACTATGTCCAAAGGGCGATAAAAGATTGTTTGCCCTTTGATCCAGCCATAGCACTGCTGGGCTTGTACCCCAAAGAGATAATGGACAAAAAGACTTGTACAAAAATATTCATAGCTGCGCTCTTTGTGGTGGCCAAAAATTGGAAAATGAGGGGATGCCCCTCAATTGGGGAATGGCTGAACAAATTGTGGTATATGTTGGTGATGGAATACTATTGTGCTAAAAGGAATAATAAAGTGGAGAAGTTCCATGGAGACTGGAACAACCTCCAGGAAGTAATGCAGAGCGAGAGGAGCAGAACCAGGAAAACATTGTACACAGAGACTGATACATTGTGGTACAATCGAAGGTGATGGACTTCTCCATTAGTATCAATGCAATCCCTGAACAATCTGCAGGGATCTAAAAAAAAAAAAATACTACCCAGAAGCAGAGGATAAACTGTGGGAATAAAAACATCGCTGAAAAGCAACTGCTTGACTACAGGGTTGGGGGAGATAAGACTGAGGAGAGACTCTAAATGAACACTATAATGCAAACTCCAACAACAGGGAAATGGGTTCGAGTCAAGAACACTTGTGATAACCAGTGGAATCATGCGTCGGCTATGGGAGAGGGAAAGGCGGGGGGGGGGGGGGGGGGGGGGGGGGGGGGGGGGGGAGGAAAAGAAAACGATCTTTGTTTCCAGTGAATAATGTATGAAAACGACCAAATAAAATAATATTAAAATTAAAAAAAAAAAAGAGAGAGCTTTATCAGTTTATCAACATCAGATCACTGTCAGAACCAGAGGGCCCATGAAACAATGAATACTGTTCACACTTGGAGTTGGAAGGGAGTTTAGTTGTTCAATCTTCTCATGCTAAAGATGTGGGAACCCTGGCTCGGAAAAGTTAAGCCAAACACCCAAAGTCTCAAAGTGGCAAAGCCGGGAGTCCTTTGACTCCAAACCTTATGGTCTTTCCCTCTCTCATTTCTATGTAACTTCAAGATTTATAAAGTTGGCTCTCTTTATAACCCTTTTCAGGAGGCAGGGAGGGTACTCCAAGCACAATCTGCCCCCATTTTATGAGGAAGGACAGAGATGCTCCAGCTTGGGAGTGATCCATTCATGGAAACACCAATAGTGTTAGAAATTTGGGATTAGAGCCCAGCTCTCTTTCCAATTCCAAATCTAGGGTCTAGCCCCACGTTGCCTGTCAGTCTGGCGTTGAAGAGATAAAAGTCGGGATTGAGTCCTTAAAGAGAATTTTTAGGACGTCAGATGGGGGAAAGGACCTTAGCCCAAAGGATGTTCGAATTGTAAGGGGCCAGGAAGAACTCTTAAGAGAACATTATTCCAACCCCCTCATTTTACAGAGGAGGAAAATGAAGCCCGGATGGAAGAAAGGATTTGTCCAGCGCTACACCAGGAGCTGGCTGCAGAGCTAAGACTAAAATTCAGATTTCTTTGGCTCTCGGCCAAGGCTCCTTCTTCTAAACTCTGCAATCTCGGGAACTGAGATTTAAGAGGAAATGGGAGAAGGAGAAAGCTTAATGCGAAAAAAAGGGGGGAAGGGAACAGAGCCAGGTGGGAGGGTAAAGTAAAAGAGATGGGAATGCAAGAGAAAAGAGGGGTGTGAAGGAAAGAGGAGAAGTTGAAGAAAGAGAAGGGAGAAGAAAACAATGAAGGGCTGAAGAAAGGGTTACAAAAGAAAGAATGAGAGGAAAAATAGATAAATGGATAAGTAGTGGGGGAGGGAACAGACAGGGGGAAGGGGGGTTAGAGGGGAAGGGGCCGAGCTATATGGTGAGAGGAAGGGAAGGGGGAAGGGAACTAAAGAGGGAAGGAAGAAAGAGAGCCGAGAAAGAGAGAAAACAAGAGAGACCGCGAGAAGGGAGAGGGGGAGGTGAATTTTATAAAGTGACAGAGGTGAAACAGTAGAGAGAAAGGAGAGGCAAGAAATGGAGATACCGCTGTAGAAGGAAGGCAAAGGGAACTCCAGAACGAAAGAGGGAGCGGGGTAAAGAAAGGGGAGGAGAAGAGACGGGAAAGAGAGAGGCAAGGGACAGAGGAGGAGAGGTGTGAGGAGGGAGGCGAGGAGGAGGGAGCCCGGGAATGTGAAGGGGAAAGGAGGGAGGAAAGAGTGCGCGGAAGGCAGTGCAGCCCCAGACGGGATGGGCCCCCGGGCGGCGCTGGTGCTGCTGGGGTTACTGGGACTGCCGGCTCCGGAGACGGAGGCTGGGGCTGAGGCCGGGGGTCGGGGCAAGGAGGTGGGGGTCGGCCTGGGCCGGGGCCGAGGGGAAGACACGTTCTCGGCGCTGCAGAGCGTGGAGCGGGCGCTGGGGCCCGAGCGGGAGTTGCTGCGGCTGCTGGGAAGCTACATGCGGGGCGAGGAGGCTCGACTGCAAGACCTGCGCCGGTAAGAGCGGCGGGGCGGGCTGGCGGGATGCGCGCGTGTGTGCGTGCTCGGGACCCTGACCCAGTCACCTCTGGCCACTTGCGACAATCGAGTGTCTGACACTGTGTGAGAGAGAGCACCCTGGACGCTGCCGCACTGACCCGGTGGCTTCCTATGACGCTCCGCGTGTGTGACCCTGAGCGTCGGAGAGAGAACGCGGGGGACACTGACCCTGTGGCCGCTTATGAAGATAAATGAGATACTGTGTACCGAACGCATCTTGCCACCCTTAAAACACCTGGGGAAACTGTTACTGTTATTGAGTGATGGGTGTATTGGGAGACTCGGGATGTGACTCCTGAGGCGTACCGTGGAGAAAGTCACGTTCGATGAGGCAGAGTGAGCGACACTGTCACAGTGAAGTCGACTAGGCTCCTATCTGAGACGCTGCGTGAGACGCAGGGACTAAATGGATGCGAGAGAAGCACACACGGATGGTGGGCTCTGAGCTCCTCCTGCAGGACTGAGACTCTCAGCCAACTCTGTATAAAGACCTCAGAGGCAGTGTTGCCGAATGGATAGATCGCAAAAGAGAGTCAGAAAGACCTAGCGTTAAATCCCACTTCGGACTTCATATTGCCTGAGTGACCCTGGGCAAGTCGCTTAACCAATCAATGCCCTGGGGCAATTCTGAAAATTAAGTAGCAGAGCAGTTACTGCTCTAATCCGAATTGATAGAGGGAGTTTCCTCACTGGGAGTTCCCTACATGGAGGAAATCACAGGTCTAGACCAAAACCTTGTGTTAATAGTGTCTTCCCTGGTGTCCAGCACATGGGGTTTTGCACAATAAAGGGGTTTGTTTAGTGCCCTAAGAAATATCTCGCCATAGGACTGGAGGGATAGGTTTTGAATGGAGACATTGTGTGGCATCCCGCATATATGTGTGTAGGATGGTGTGTTAATATTTACTCTGGGTGTCGGTGACACTAATGTGTGTGGCATTGTATGGGTCTCACTGAATGAGGCAATGTTACCTCGTATGAATGTATAGCACTGTGGGTGCAGACTGAGGGGTCCAGTGAGACAGGGCCATCCTGGGGGGCATGGCGGTAACCTTGACACCCATCCCTGCCGACTCCTGACTTCTGGGACTTGGAGTGATTGGGCTTTCTCCTATGTCTGAAAACGAGACAGCAGACGGACAGACACAGAAAGGTAGAGACAGACAGATTTACTCAGAGAGAGACCAAGATCAGGACAGATAGGAGGAGGACAGATTCTGTTTGTGACTCTGGGAACAGCTGAGTATTGGTATGTAAACAATACTTGATTGCACACATGTGGAATGATGTATTTACTTTGGGGGGCAGTTAGCCAGTGTGTGTGTGTGTGTGTGACAGTTTATCTGCATGGATAAAGTAGACATGAGCGTGTGCCTTGAAAAATAAATGATAATGGCAGTTTTAATGATGATATAATGGTAAGATACAATGGAAAGAGCCAGGAAACATAATTTTATTCCCAAGCTTGGAGTAGTGGGAAGGAATACTAAGCCTGGATTCTAGTCCCACCTCTGCCATTGTGTGATCTTGGACAAGTCACTCTCTCCATGGGCCTCTTTTTTCCTATCTGTAAAAGGAAGAAGTTGGACTAAATTGCATCTTGGGTCCCTCCCATTCTAACATTCTATGATCAAATGAAATAATGTTTGTTAAGCAATCTGCAAACCTTAAAGCACTATCTAAATGTGGGTTTATATTCTAATGATAATTTCAGGCATGTTAAGGATCATCCCATTAGATGGTGAGCTCCTGGAGGGCAGGGACTGCCTTTTGCTTCATTTTGTATCCCCTGTGCTTAGTATACTGCCTGGCACATAGTAGGCACTTAATAAATGTTTATTGATTGAATCCAACTCTAATATCCTACATGCTAAGTTCCTTCCACCCATTCCACCCCACCCCTTTTCTGATAGTCTGTGTTTCTGTCAGGAATCAAAAAGCTCCTGCATAGGTAGGCTATTTGTATCCCCAGTGTAGTCTGAGCTTCTGTTCCACTCAGTCTTGTTCCCTTCTCCTGCTGTTGCCTAGCTACTAGAACAACGTAGCTCTGGAGGGCAAGTTCCCAGAGCCACTAGCATCAAATTCCACAAATGTTATTAAGTGTCTGCCTTTTAGTAAGGTTCTCTGCTTAATGTTGTTGGAGAGGGAGAGGGAGAGAGAGAGGGAGAGGGAGAGGGAGAGACAGACAGACAGACAGACAGACAGACAGAGACAGAGACAGAGACAGAAAGACAGAGAGACAGAGAGAGAGCAGTAAGATATAGCTCCTGCCTTCAAGGTTCAATGCCCTATCAGAGAAAGAGGATTGGACTTGGAATCAGAAGACCTGAGTTCAGATTCTGATCCAGCCCCTTATCTTTTGTGTGACCTTGGGCAAGTCACTTGACTATTGTGGTCTTCAGTTCCTCATCTGTAAAAAGACAGAGTTGAACTGGATGACCTCCAGGATGTTTTCCAACTCTGAATCTTTTTTTTTTTAGGATTCAAATGGGAAGCCCAGATGTGGGTACTCATTGGAGTATACTGAAGCAAATTCATACTAGCTTTTTTTAAAAGCCATTATCTTCTGTCTTATTAACAACTCTAAGAAAGAAGAGCAAGGGCTGGGCCAATGGGGTTAAGTGTCTTGCCCAAGTTTTGTTTTGTTTTTTAAGTGTACACAGTATTGATTTCAAGATGGAAGGTAAGGGTTTAAAAAAAAAAAAGTGAATCTCTAGGCTTCACTAATTCCTTAGGCAGCTCATTTCACTTTTGTATCATTCCAGTCATTAGGAAGCTTTTCCTTAAATCCAGCTGGCATCCGTCTCTTAGCAACTTCCTCCCAATACCCTTGGTTCTGACTCTAGAGCCAAACACTGAATCTGTTCCCTTTTCTACATGGCAGCCCTTCAGATGTCCCACCCTAAATCTTTTTCTTTCTCTAGGCTAAACATTCCCAGTTGTGTCCTTCCATGATGACGTGATCTTGAGGACCATCATCATTCTGGTCAACCCCCTCTGTGCATGCTCCCGCTTGCCACTGTCCCTCCCAAAATGTGGTTCTTAGCCTACACACCAGACTCTAGATGAGGAGCCCAGCAGGATTGTCCTGTACACTATCTCCCCCCCTGTACTCTGAGCCTCTCTAGAATATCATGGGGTCAGCCTCTCTGGCCACCATCTTGCCCCTTTGACTCACATTGAGCTTTTAAACCACTAAAAACCCCAAACCTTTTCCACTTGAATGGATTTCTAGCCTTCCCTCCCAATCTTGTACTTAACAAATTGCTGTTCTCAAGCCAAATGTGAGAGTTTACATTTGGGTATCAGGCTGGATCTGAAAAGATGTTGGCAGGCTAAAAGAATGGGCTGAATCTAATAAATTCCAACTAAATATGACTTCAGAGGGCACAGCTCAGAGCACTGACTAGTAATTATGGGGAAGCAGATTCTGGTTCAATATATTGAAAAACCCCTAACAATTGTCCAAAAGCAGAATGGGAAAGGTCCCCATCACTAGAAGTCTTCAAAGGAAAGGTGGATGACCACTTGATGGGGATATGGTATAGAAGATACTTGCTTAGGTAGCTTAGGGATAGATTGGACTGGATAGCTTTATTGGACTGATGGCCTTCCAACTCTTAAGATTTTATGAAAAGGGGGCAGTTGGGTAGCTCAGTGGATTGAGAGTCAGGCCCAGAGATGGGAACTGCTGGGTTTAAACCTGGCCTCAGACACTTCTTAGCTGTGTGACCCTGGGTAAGTCACTTAACCCTCATTGCCCAACCCTTATCATTCTTCTGCCTTGGAACCAATACCCAGTACTGATTCTAAGACAGAAGGTTAGGGGTTTAAAAAAAAAAGATTTTATGAAAAATCCTAGAATATCACTTAGGACAGCTAGGTAGGACAGGGGCTAGAGTGCCAGGTGGGAGTCAGGAAGACCTGAATTCAAATCAGGCCTCATATATTTACTAGCTGTGTCACCCTGGAGAAATCTGCTTGCCTCACTTTCCTCATCTGTAAAATAAGCTGGAATAGGAAATGGCAAACCACTTCAGTATCTTTGCCAAGAAAATCTCAAATGGGGTCACCAAGAGTCAGTAAATTGGTTGAACAACAAAAAGAATATCACTTAATGAAATTATGTTACTCTGGTAGGATTAGTTGTCCTCTGAGGACCCTCTAGCTATGATCCTCTCTGTTTTCTAGCTGGGGGGAAAGATCTGAGGATGTGAGAGATCAGGGAAGGCTTCATGCAACAGAGAAGATTTCCATTGGATCTTGAAGGCAACATGGAATTTTATCTGTAAAACATCTGGAAACTTTACATCATGCCAAAAATCTGTACATGGCATGGTATAGACAGGGGGCTTTGCCCTGACTAGTAGCACTGTATCCTTGCCATGATCCTGCTCCAGGTACAAATTTCTTTCTGTGTAAGACTGTTTTATTCCGTCTTTAGTTCATTAAGAATTTGGGAGTTCTAGCACCTCCATTGAGGGACGTGATACCAAATGTATTCAGAAAAGCATGTTTTAATCCTGGCTCTGACACTTACCTATGTGACCTTGTTTAAGTCACTTAACCCTTGGGACTCAGTTTACCCATCTGGAACATGATAGAATGATACTAGATTAGAAGTATTCTGTGCAATCAAAGATGCATTACTTCTCATCTCTGGACCTCCATAAATGTGGAGTTGGTCTAGAACCCAGAATTCTTAACCTAGAGTCTATAAATTTATTTTAGTTTATCATTTTTTTTAAACTCTTACCTTCCATCTTAGAATCAATACTGGGTATTGGTTCTAAGACAGAAGAGTGGTAAAGGCTAGGCAATGGGGGTCAAGTGACTTGCCCAGGGTCACCCAGCTAGGAAGTGTCTGAAGCCATATTTGAACCCAGGACCTCCCATATCTAGTCCTGGCTCTCAATCCACTGAGCCACCCAACTGCCCTATATAAACTTATTTTAAAAGATATTATGATAATTTATTTCAATATGATTGGTTTCCCTTAGGATCTATATATTTTATTTATATATTTAAAGTCATTTTTCTGAGAGGGGCCTTTAGGCTTCATCAGAATGACAGAATGTCCAAGACACAAAAATGAGTAAGACATCCCTGACAATCTCTAAGACCCCTTCCAATACTTGGAAATACTGTTGTCCAGTAAGGCAGGTTCCAGGTGCAAAAATCCATATTTGTGGGATTCATGAGAATCTTATTATGAAACAAAGTACATTCATCTGTCCCACATATGAGCAGATGCAGAATCATGTGCATAGACGACAAAAAGAGATAAAGCAAGGTATATGAAGGGGCTTTATAAATCTAAATGCACATATATGAATGTGTGTACTAACATATGTGCATATATTACATACATGTAAGTATATACAGAAAAAGGGAGGAAGAGAAAGAGAGAAAGAGAGAGAGTGGGATGAGAGGGGAGAGGACAGAGAGAGAGAGAGAGAGAGAGAGAGAGAGAGAGAGAGAGAGAGAAAGGAGGGGGGAATGGAGAGAGAGAGAGACAGACAGAGACAGAGAGAGAGAGACAGAGAGACAGAGAGACAGAGACAGAGACAGAGAGAGAGAGAGAGAGAGAGAAGAAGAGACAGAGAGAGACAGAGACAGAGACAGAGACAGAGAGACAGAGAGAGACAGAGACAGAGGCAGAGAGAGACAGAGAGAGAGAGAGAAGAAGAGACAGAGAGAGACAGAGACAGAGACAGAGACAGAGACAGAGAGAGACAGGGAAAGTTTGGAGAAGACCCTGGCCCAGGCCCCAAAGAGTTCATTGTCTAACTGAGAGAAGAGTCCATAGTTCTACTTAATGAGACAAAACATTTTTGCTCCCAGATTCAGGAGAATTTCCTTTAATCTGAGAACAGCATGCTGACTCCCTTGGGTGCAGAAGACAGCTGGGATCTCTTTTAACTCTAATGATCTCTGATTCTTTGGCTTCTTAGACAAAGAAATGAAATATTCACTGAGGTGCCAATAATGTCCCCCTTTAATTAAAATCCTGGCCACTGTCATTGGTAGGTGAATTCCAAGTTCATCTCTGAAATTAGTGTTATAGTTGGAAAATCAATAAAGCACTTGGAGAAACCTGAATTGGTGGTTCAGAATTCTCTGGCTGAGGCTCCAAGGTAGCATCTTCCCAGGGGGTGTTTGTTCCATGAAGCTGTAGGGCCTCACATGGGGTGAGTTCAGTTTACACCAGAAGGCATCAAAATGATGCATAGACGTTAATTCATTCAACAAACATTGTGAAATGTCTTCTGTGTTTCCTGCGGAGGAAAGACTCCAAATTTAGATAAGAAATAGCCTTTGTGGAGGCTGACCCCCATAAATATCTTCATGGAGTTCATCATCTAGTAAGATCAGATTCAGTCAGGTAAAAATAAGTATAATACATTTTTGCATAAGCACAAAGTACTCTATGAGGTCTGAGAGGGATCCTGGGGACCACCCCAGAGATCAGGGAAGACTTCTTGGAGGAGACGGTATTTGAGTTAGGTAGGAATTCTCTAGGTGAACAGAGGGACATCTGGGCATCAGAAGCATTTTAAGCAAATGCAAAGAGGCAAAAAAAAAAGCACCTTAGTCCATTTGGGGAATAAAGAGATAGCCAGTTTGGCAAGAGTATAGGAAGAGAAATAGGAGGTAAGGCTGGAACAGAGTGGTTCCAGATTGTGGAGGGCCTTGAGTGCTAGATAAAGTTTAAACTTTACTTCGGGTGGGAGGAATAGCTAGGTGACCCAGTGGATTAAGAGTTAGGTCTAGAGACAGGAGGTCCTGGGTTCAAATTTGGCCTCAGATACTTCCCAGCTGTGTGACCCTGGGCAAGTCATGTAACACTATTTGCCTAGACCTTACTACTCTTCTACCTTGGAGCCAATACACAGTGTTGATTCTAAGATGGAAGATCAGAGTTTGTTGCTTTTTTTAAAAGATATACAAAGAAATAAATAAGCTTTACTTGGCATGCACTAGGGAGCTGGTGAAGATTTTTGAGCAGAAGAGTAACTTGACTACATCTATGAATAAGGAAGATTGTTCTGGCAGCCAGATAATGAATGGATGGGGGTGGGGGTAATGCAGCTGGGTGGCTCAGTGGATTGAGAGCCAGGTCTAGAGATGGGAGGTCCTGGGCTCAAATCTGGCCACACTTCCCAGCTGTGTGACTCTGGGCAAATTACTTCTTCCATTGCCTAGCCCTTACTGCTCTTCTGCCTTAGTGCCAATACATAATATTGATTCTAGGACACTTCTGTAAGAATTTAAAAAAAAAGAAGAAGAACAGATTGGAAAAGAAAAATGATAGAAATCTGTTCGGGAGGCCTTTGACTAGGGAAATGCTATGCATTGGAACCAGGAATAGAGAGGAAGGAAGGAATGTGAGACATGTGGAGGAGCTGAATCTCTCAGAACTAGTGACAGGAGGGGAAGGATCATTGGTGACCAGCTCCTATGTTTCAAATAGGAGAAACTAGGTGTTTCCAAAAAGGTGTAAAAAAAATTCTTTACCTGTGACAGTGAAAATGAATTTTAATTTCCTTTATTTAGCTCTGAAATTTCCCAGCCCTCCCTTATCTCTTGGTAGTTCATACTTTTGGCCCCTCCCATTTACAACATCAGTGTATTTTCCAAGCCCTAGAGTATTTTGTGGTTGAATGCATTTGAGAAATGTTGCTGTAGAAGGGCTGAGACAAAGCCAGTGGCTTCCCCATGTCTGAGAACCAAATGAGAAACAGCTTGGATGGATGTTGCTCGTGTATTGTGATTGTCCAAACTCCTGAGGCTCCTAGGGCTAAGGCAGAGGTTGGGTTTCAAGTTTTATGTGCACATTCTTTAGAAAAAAAAAAAAAGATCTGATTTTCCATTTTCAACAGTATTGGCCAGCAAGGGGGGGGGGTGCTTTTAAGAAATTATGAGATTTGAATCCGGCATCCGGGACTAGGGCCCCTGGAAACCAGCTCTGTTGGATCCGAGACTGGGCATCCAGCCAACGTCTAGTCTCCCAACCGGCCTCTGGTGTCAGCAGATTGCTTCTCTGTTTGTGTGACAGCAAAACCCCATGTGGCAGAGTCAGGGTGGAATTGGTAAGCCTAGACAGAAGCCAGAAACCAGGGATTGCCTGGAAGGAACAAGAGAATTCACAGTGGGACTCAAGGACTTCCAAGGAGCAGGAAGAAATGATGTCAGAGTGTTATAATGTCTCTGATTCACAATGAGTAATCATCCATAGGATTTTCTCTGCTCCCACTGTCTAGAGATAATCAGAGGCAATGTCTTGGCTTGGTCATTGAATGACGTGTTTGGCTTATTAGTCATGAGGGAGATGATGGATGGAAATCATTGACCATCTCCATCCATCTCATTCTCAGGACCAATTATGTCTTAGACACTCCAACGCCACCCCTCCTCCATGGGCAGGAATAGCAACAAATAGAATTCTCTGGTCCTTTAAGGTTTACAGAGTTTTTTTACTGATGACAAACCAGGGAAATAAAGTGTAGAGGGATTAGAATTTCTTCTTTTACAGAAAAGGAAACTGAGGCTGAGAGAATTTAAATGGCTTGCTCAAGTTTGTGCAACTCATTAGTTTTGGGAGTAAGAGATGATCTCAAGTCTCCTGGCTTCTAGATCAGTGGTGTCTGAAATAATAATAATCAACAGCAACATTTACAAAGACTTTATGGTTTGCAAAGTGCTTTATGTATATCAATTCATCTGATCTTCAGAACAATCCTATGAAGTAGTTGCTACAGGATCTTTTGTTTTAGATTTGTGATGTCATGGGTTTGAGGAGCTCCCAGGGAGGAAATTCTCTCTACCAGCCTGTTTCATAATTTACTTTTAGAGAGTCAAGTAGATGGGTCATATAGTAGACAGAGAGCTAGTTTTGGAATTAGAAGACCCGAATTCAAGTCTTACCTCAGATACTGAACAAGATGAAAGTTCCCTGAGACTCAGTTTCCTTATCTGTAAAATGAGAGAGCTGGGTTTTGTGGTTTCTAAAGTGTTTTTTTTTCCTTCCCTCAACTCTAAATCTATGATTTTATGAGTGGCCAGGAGACAAAGAAGAAACAGCCAGAGATTAAGTAATTTATCCAAGATTACTTGGTACATATTAGAGATTCTTCTCAGGTCATCCTGACTCTGAGGCAAGTCTCAGAATTCTCTCTAGTGTTAGGAATTAGCTACTAAAAGCTGGCTGAGGGATAATTTAGAGATGGTAGAAGGTGAAGGAAATTATCAGAAGATTGAGGGTGCTCGTTAAACTTTTGTGGTCTGCCAGAAATGTTAAGAATTAAATTTATGGGTCTGACTGAATATGAGACTTCTATGGTAATATTGTGGTCACCAATTTAAAAATGTAATAGCTCAAGTCAAGTGACTTTTGGTATTTATTTACAAAGAGTTGAAAAGAGTGAAAGTAGAGAAATATAAGAACAGGATAGAGAAAATGTATAGCCTATCACACTAAATATCAGCTCAGCCCCAACAGGGCTCATTAACCCTTAACCAGAGGTGGTGTTTTATGTAACAGTTCCAGCAACGCAGCCTTCTCCAGGAGAAGGAGGCCTCTCTGGAACTAATCTCTCCAGAAGCCAGAAAGGGAAGGCCAACTACTCATCCAAGACAAAGTCCAAGAAGCCAAAGTCCCAAGTCAAAGTTAAGCTCCAAGTCCAAAGTTACCTCCAAGAGGCAAGTCACCAGCCAAAGCTCCAAGCCAAAGTTCCAAGTCAAAGACCCCTCGGACAGGAAGTTCAGGACTTTTTGTAGTCCTTTTTCCACATCACTTCCTGTTCCTTCCCCTCTTCACAGGGGCCAATCATAGCTTCCAAATTGCCTAGCACTGCCCAGAGGGGCAGTGTCTGTGGGATCCAGCTCTCATCCTCTGAGGGTATCAACTCTTATCAAAGGATTCACAAGCTTCTGACTGAGTTAAAAGGGTGGATCTTTCCAAGTAAGTGATTTGTGAACTCCCTTAATGTTAAGTAGGAGTGTTTAAGTTTTTGGTTGATTAATTCAAAATAGACAAAGAGAATAAAGAATTCCCTTTCACACTAGTCACTATTTCATATTGATTCTCAGTACTTCAAATATTATTGATCCCTTAAGAGAGGAAAAAAAATAAAACTTAAGGAAGGTAAAGAGAGTTGTCCTTGGCCCCAATTTTGGCCAAGTTTCAAAGCCAGGTTTTGAACATCTTCCTGACTTATCCAGCACTCTATCCATTATTTCACACTATCTTTAATATTCACACTGCCTAATTTTAACATTAGACCCACACACTTTAATAACACATGGATCTGTGAGTTCGTTCATATGAGTGTTACCTCCAACAACCTGGACCACAGCCCCTCCAGGCCTAGCTAGTAATTTAGTGAGTTTCTGTGGGTTAAAAAAAAAAAGATCCTCCTGTGACCATCATTCCATTGGTGGAGAGTCTTGAACGCCAGAAAAAAATTTAAACTTTATTTGATAGGTAATAGTGTTTATATGGCATTTTGAGGTCTGCATATATTTCCAGAACTTCACACAGCTCCTGGCACATAGTAGTCTCTTAATAAATATTCATTGGCATGATCTATATTCTCTTTTGATCATCACAACAACCTTGTGAGGGAGATGCTATCATTATTTCCATTTTACATGTGGAAAAACATATCTAGAGAGTTTAGGTGACTTATCCAAGGTCATCTGATTCGCCCACAGGATTTCCAGTGCCCTTCCCAAAATGTGGCATCCAGATGGGAAATAGCAATAGAGTACTATGGTCCTCCCCTTTGCCCCTAATATCTATTATTATATCATATTATAACTATCTTTGTAAGTCAGGGATTGCCAACCTGGGCTACAAGAAGCTTGACAAAGACTATGGAAAAAATTCTAATAAATGGCAATATTATCCTTTGAAATTAATCTCTTTGTTTTATTCCTTCTGTCCATGGTAAATGGTATAATTGATTTCCCTTCATATTGAAAAGGGAGTCTAGGGAAGTTTGCTGGAAGCCAAGGGGTCCAGGGACTGAAATAGATTGAGATTCCCAAGAGTAAGTATCACCCCTGCCACTCTGCCCCTGGAGTAGAAACAAATGTTTTAAGAACAGAGATTATTATGGGTTTCATCTTTCTACTCCTATAACCTAGGCCATGGCTTGGCCCATTTTTATGTTGGTAGAGGATGGTCATGTGATTTCATTGGTGAAGAAGACTCCTAATTAGGAAATTCCTTCCTCCAATGAAAATTAGTACCCTACCTACCACTTATAGTCTTAGAAAACTGAAAAGAGCTTAAATGATTTATCTGAGGTCAAACAGTCACTGAAGTGTCAGATGCAGGATTTGAACCCAGGTCTTTCTGACTGCTGGTGGGTCTCTAGCCTTCACTGATTCTGGCATTTAACAGCAACTCACTAAATGTGTAAATCATATTGGGTCGAATACTCCAGAAGGCATTTGAGCAGATCAGAGGGTGTTGGGATGCTCACCTCACTCACTCCAGACACTGTGACGCAGTCCTGGGTGGCAGAGTTAAACCTGGCACTCACAGTCCCTTAGCTTTAGACCTGTATTCAGACATCCTAGGGCTGTCCTTCCCCCGTCCCCTGTCCCTTGCCAAATGGCTTTGAGTTTCCATATCTGTGAGTCAGAGCAAAACGCAATGAGTAGGGGTTGGGATTTCTTTCTGCCTTATTCTGTTTAATGCCTGAGAAACCAGGCAGTCCCTCTTCTAGGATGATGATGAGGCCAGATGGGGGAGAAGTCACTGTTCTCCTGTCTTGCAGGTTCTACAACAAGGTTCTCTCTTTGCACAAGGGATCAGCCACCCCCGTGGGTAACCCTCTGCTGGCCTACACCCTCATTAAGCGGCTACAGTCTGATTGGAAGAATGTTGTGTACAGCCTGGAAGCCAGTGAGAACATACGAGGTACCGAGAGCGGATGGGCAGAGGGTGGGAGAATCTTTTCATTAATGTACAGAAACCTAGTTCATCCGAGTCCCATTCCAGACCCACAACTTCTAGTGTCCTGTGACTACTGACCCAGCTCTACCCAAAAGAAGAATCAGAGTCCAGATGTGCTGTCAAGGACACAGGAGAGGTAGAATCGCATCATTGCTCGGCTTTTTGATGGGTCCAATTGCTCAGACAGCTTGAAGAATGAGGTTTTCCCCAGGGATACATGCAGGCAAGAGAACAGGCACAGATACAGAGGAAGCCCCCCCACCCCAGGGAACTAGACTCCCTGGAGATACCTTGTTTTGCCAGAAAAAAGGTACCCCCTCTCTCTCATTTTCTCCTTTCTGTCAACACACACACCTCAGCGAAAGAGTCAGTTGAGCACAATGACCAACAACAACTTCAGAGAGCTCATTCTTATAGAAGCATGCTAGCCAGCTCCCTCTCCCTCTCCCTCTCCCTCTCCCTCTCGCTCTCCCTCTCTCTCTCTCCCTCTCTCTCTCTGTCTCTGTCTGTCTCTGTCTCTGTCTCTCCCTCTCTCGCCCTTTCCCTCTCCCTCTCTCTGTCTCTGTCTCTGTCTTTGTCTGTCTCTGTCTGTCTCTCTCTCTCTGTCTGTCTCTGTCTGTCTCTCTCTGTCTGTCTCTGTATCTCTTTCTCCCTCTCTCTCTCTGTCTTTGTCTGTCTCTGTCTCTGTCTCTCTGTCTCTCTCTGTCTCTGTCTGTCTCTGTCTCTCTCTGTATCTCTCTCTCTCTCCCTCTCTCTCTCTGTCTCTGTTTGTCTCTGTCTCTGTCTATATCTCTCTCTGTCTCTCTCTCTTTCCCCCTCTTTCTCTCCCTTTGTCTCTGTCTCTGTCTCTCTCAGAGAGATTATAGAATCAGAATATAGATATTCTGGCATATATATGTGTGTATATATGTATATACATACAATCACATATATATATATACATATATATAAATAAAACTAAGATGATATGGGAATTTGTTTTGTCTGAGTATACAAAACAGGTTTTGTTTTTCTTGCTTTCTCAAAGTGGAGAAGGAAAGGAAAAAATGTAGATCTAAAAATAAAGTAGGGAACATCTCAATGGTTCAGTATATTGAGAGCCAGATCTAGAGAAAGGAGGTCCAAATTCAAATCTGTCTTCAGACACTTCCTAGCTGTGTGACCCTGGTCAAGTCACTTAACCCCCATTGCCTAGCCCTTACCACTCTTCTGCCTTGGAACCAAAACACAGGATTGATTCTAAGATGGAAGATGAGGATTAAAAAAATAAAATAATAAAGTAAAATTGACTTTCACATACACACACACAAACGAATTTAGGAAAGTCCAATTTAGGGGACTGAGCTCCCTCTGCTTTTGTCTACTGCCCACAGCCAGCCTCAGAGTCAATGTTTCCCTCTCTGGAGTTAATGGTCACAGCTCTTGCCTTCCTGTCTGCAGAACTAAATGGTTCTGCTTCCTTTGGTTTGATGCCATCATTTTTTTGAGGAACAAAAGAACAAATATACTGATTGTCCTCGTTATTATCCTCCCCACTTTGGGTGGAAGGAATGATTGGGTGGATAATATGGGTCTCGCACCCAAAGCCTGTGAGTAGTAGGAAACTTCCTTTTTGGTTGAGCCTGAGTCTGGGATTATATAGCCATTACTGTGTGCCAGGCACTGAGTGAAGCACTTTACAATTACCATTTACAATTTATAAATCATCCCATTTGATCCTCACAAAAGTTCTGAGAAGTGAGTGCCTTCACTATCCTCATTTTATCGATGAGAAAACTGAAACAAACAGGGTTAAGTGACTTAATGGAGGTCACACAACTAGTTAGTGTCTGAGGCCAGATTTGAATTTAGGTCTTCCTGACTCCAAGTTTAGGTCTCTAACCACTGTTCCATCTAGTTAACCTTTATTTTTCAGATGAGGAAACTGAGGCTCAGAAAGCAAAGAGGGTCATCAAAATATTCAGTGGCAGAGCTTGGGATTTGAACTCTCAATTCTATACTTTCTAGGTTGCTGGTGCCAAAAAATTAACCCCTCTGGTGATGACCTTTGTGACCAGCCCCTGGTCCATCACTCAGTCTGTAAAGGAAGCCCATCTAACTTTCCATGCCCTCTTGGCTTAGCTTGTGTGGACCCAGGGTCACCCTTATGTAACAGGGAAGCACAGGAGGCACGGGGAGGATGCAAGTAAAGGATACTGTAGTTAGTGGTGGGATTGCCTACTCTAGCTAAGCCCTGGCTCATTGTCTTCCCTTGGTGAGAGGGAGGGTTTAGGGAGAGAAGCCTGGGCATGATCTATCCCCACATTCCCCCTTAGTGACATCCTCCCTAAAGTAGCATCCTCCTTGGTGCCTGGAGAGAAGCCTATAACATGGAAACCAGAGCATCCTTTACCACAACCTAGTGAGGTAGGGTGGGCAAAACTTATTATTTCCATCTATAAAATGGGGATAAACATACCTCTTACCTCCCAGCATTGTGACCCAGGGAAAGTTATTCAACTGTTTGCTTCAGTTTCCTGATCTGCAAAATAAGCTGGAGAACAAAATGGCAGGCCACTCCAATTTTTTCCCCAAGAAAACCCCAAAGAGGTTCATGAAGAGTCGCATAAGACTGAAATGACTAAACAATAAGAAATCAGACTAATATTTAGGGATGCTCATTACACCGACTTTTGTTGAAGGCATTTCTCGTTGTCTGGGCCTTGGTTTCTTCATCTTCAAAATGAGGGTATTGGAGCAGATGAGATTTCTTGTGGCTCTAAAACTGTTCTAAGACCCCTCCAACTCTGACATTTCATATTTTAAAGGCCGTCCCAGATCTGACATTCTCTGTTCTGTTCTGAGGGCCATCCCAACTCTGATATTCTTTGTTCTAATTCCTCTCAGCTATGACACTCTGTGTTCTAAGGTCCCCCACTCTTCTGTTCTGTGTTGTAAGGGTCCTCCCATTTCTGACGTGTCACATTCTAAGGTCTCTCAATTCTAACATTCTGGGTTCTAAGGTCCCTCCCAGCATTGGTGGTTTAAAGTTTCTCCCAGCTCTGACTGTGAATATCTTTGGGCTGGGAGCAATTGTGCTCTCATGCACTAGGGACTCACTAAATGTCTGATGAATGAGTGCATGTTTTTTATCATTTTGCAGCCTTGAAGGATGGCTACATGAAGGTAGAACAAGACCTCCCGGCGTTCGAGGATCTGGAGGGGGCGGCCCGGGCCCTCATGCGGCTGCAGGATGTGTATACGCTGAGTGTGAAAGGGCTCGCCCATGGGGCTTTTCAGAGAGTCACAGGCTCCCAGGTCACTGACTTGTACAGGCCCCGGCAGGTTTTTTCCCTCTCAGCAGATGACTGCTTCCATGTGGGCAAGGTAAAGGTATTCTGTTTTTCAGGAAGGATGCTGAATGGGTGGAGAGGAGGGCATCCCAGATGGGACTAGGGACTAGAATCAAAGACAAGAAAATGGGGGAGGATGATGATGCCTCTCTTCAAGGGTTTGAAGCAGGGGTCCCCAAACTTTTTACACAGGGGGCCAGTTCACTGTCCTCAGACCATTGGAGGGCCGGACTATAAAAAAAACAACTATGAACAAATCCCTATGCACAGTGAACATATCTTGTTTTAAAGTAAAAAAACAAAACAAAACAAAATGGGAATAAATACAATATTTAAAATAAAGAACAAGTAAATTTAAATCAACAAACTGACAACATAATGGCCCCTATAATGGGGTCCATTATGTTGTGCATCTAGGGGAGTATGAGGGCCATTGTACTACCATGTTTTCCTGAAAATAAAACACTGTCTTATATTAATTTGACCCCCCAAAAAACAGGGGGTTTCTTATAAAACGCCCAGTGGCAGTGGTGGGCTTCTCACAGTAGAGGCCCACCACTGATGTCACAGGCCAGATCACTGCTATCCGATGTCTGTATACAGTATGGGAGGCGGTGCTGGGACTGGGACACTGTGTACCATTGTCTGGGATAGCAGAGGCTGCAGCACTGGCTGTGATGGGCCTGTCACACCTTGCACAGGCCCATCACCGCCACCACTATACCGGGCAGCAGTATACACAGTGTGGAATCCCCTCCCCCAGATCACTGCTTACCATGCTGACGGCTTCCATTGTGCAGCCACATAATCATTGCGTGGCGCCTCGTTCTCATTCAGTTACTCTCAGAACAAGGCACCACACAAAGGATGATGTCACCGGAAGAAGTACTGTATGTGAGGGATGCCATGCTTTGCAGCACCTCCACATACAGTTCTCCTCTCACTGACCACTAATGAAAGAGCTGCCCCTTCCAGAAGTGCAAGGGGGATGGATAAATGGCCTCAGGGGGCCGCATGTAGCTTGTGGGCTATAGTTTGGGGACCCCAAACTTTGAAGGGTTGCCTTCAAGGGAAAGAAAGGTCAGACTTACTCTGCATGGCCTCAGAAGACAGAACTAGGAGCAGTAGTGGGGAATTAGAGTGTAACAGTTAAAATTTAGTTTCTCTCCTAAAAGTATTATATTTTTAGAGGTTGATTAAAGATTATTAGAAATCAAGGATAAAGAAATACAAAATAAGAAGGCACATGCCTAGAGCACTAGCCCATTCACAATTCACTTACTACATCTTGAGAGCCGAGTGTGCTTAGAGGGCAAGTAGGCGGTACAGCCAGTTTAAATACAATTCTTGTTCTCGGCCAGGTGGAAATTCAGGTGATAGTATAGGGAATTCTGGGAACTGCCAAGGACTTCTGGGGATTGAAGTCTGGGGTTCAAATCTCCATTTTTACAAGAGGGAGGAGAGTTTTTACTGAACCTAAAGAAAAAATATTCCTAACAATGAGAATTGGGCTGACCCTGAGGGCAATGAGTTTCCCATTAGCAAAAATCTTAGAATGTGGAGCAAAAATAATAACAATAATAATGATAATAATAACAATTTTAAAATTGATTAATTAATTTAAATTAATTAATCAATTTTTTAAAAGAATGTGGGGCAGTGAAGTAACTAGAGAGCTAGAGCTGGAGATGGGAGGGCCTGGGTTTGAATATGACCTCAGATACTTCCTTAGCTCTATGACCCTGGGCAAGTCACTCAACCCCATTTACAGAGCCCTTATCACTCTTCCGTCCTGGAACTGATTTGTATTGTATTTTAAGACTGAAGGTAAGGGTCGTTTGTTTGTTTTTTAAAGCCTTTAGGTAGAGGTTGGAATACTACTTGTTATTGTTATTTCTGTATAGATTGGGCCAGGTGCACCGTCATGCACCAATTTGGAGATTTCATGTGATTTTTGTCACATTCTCTCTGCTTTCTTTTGCACCTAGATGAAGGGCAGGTTTGAGAACGGGAGTCGAAAGTTAAAGGGGCCAAATCAGAAAACCAGCCAAATACTAGAGAAATTCTGAATCACATACAAATTTCCCTGATCATTATGATATTAAAAAATCCCAATTAGATGGTTAAGAAGCAGGATGGCATGGTGGGATGCTTTGGAGGAGGATTTTTTACCCTTTTTTTGTCCTAGATCCTTTGGGCAGATGAGTGAAGCTTTTGAATCCTTTCTTAGAATCATGTCTTTAAATGCACAATGTAACATGCACAGGACTACAAAGGGAAGCAATTATTTTCAAATACAGTTATTAAAATTTTTTTAAAGAATTCATGGAATCTCTAAACTCTATCCACAAACCCCAGATCAAGGATCCCTCCCTTAGAAGCAAAAGACATGAGTTTGAGTCTTGGCTTCCTCAGTCTCTTTATGTGTGACCACAACTAAATCACTTCCCTTCTCAGAGTCTCGATTATATATGGACAGTGGGGACAATCGTACTTATGCTGTTACCTTTTGAGTTACTGTGGGGAATGCTTTACAAGCCAGAAGTGCCACAGAAACGTGACTTGTTGCTTTTTATTACTGTTATACCTGTGACCTCTTTACAGTAGATACTATCTCCCCAGATATTGATGCCAATCCCTCCATGCCTTAACTACATGCTCTTTGAGATTTGTTTTTATTCTTCAGTTGTTTCAGTCCCGTCCCATTCTTCATGACCTCATTTGGGGTTTTCTTGGCAAAAATCATGGAGTGGTTTGCTATTTCCTTCTGTAGCTCAGGTTCCAGATGAGGAAACTGAGGCTAACAAGTTGAAATGACTTGGCCAGGGTCACACAGCTAGACCATATTCAAATTCAGGTCTTCCCTGCTTCCCAACACTCCTTCCTCTGTGCTACTTAACTGGCCTCTTTTAGAGTTGCTATGATTTAAAAAACTTCTAATCAATATAAACATTAACAATATTAATAAGCATCTACTTAATAGTAGATGTAATAATAGTAATAAACCAAGAACAGTGCTTAATGCCAGGCATGAAAAGATGAAAAAAAAATTGTCCTTACCTTATTTTAATAGAGGAGAGAGAGTATTTACACTAATAAAAATGATACAAGGTGGGGAGTGATGATGGCTAAGGAAATATGCAAAGTACTCAAAGAAAATTTGAGTAGGGAGAGTTTGTTTTAAGCTGGTGAATCAGGAAGCTCTTCTTGGAGGAGGTAAGCCCTGAAACTGAGCTTTGAAGGAACAAAAGACTATAAATTATAGCCTGTTGTCCAGCACCCTAAATCTTGGGCTTATTTCTGTGGACTGAGTCCCAGATTGGGGCAAGATCCAGATGTGGGCAACGTCCATATTTTCTTTGGTTTGTTTCCTCTGGAACAAATCTCACAATATAGCTCATGTCTAGGTTTTACAGATGTGAGTAAAAGAATTAGCAGCTAAGAGTGCATATGGGATATGAAATAGCTTTTATTTTATCCCACTGAAAATGCAAAAAATACAAAGGACACACAATAGATCATAAAGAGTTATAATTCTTCTCCCTCTGTGCTTATTAAATATTTACATTAGGACAGTCACCAATTTCTTTTGCACTCCAGAGACCCATAAATACCTCCCACCTTCTACGGTGACCTCTTCTTCCTCAGAAGAGAAATGTACTTGAGGTTGCTAAAGAAGCAGCCTTGTTTCTCATTAGATCTGTAGCATGCAATTAATTCATAGTTGAACCAGAAGAAGTTGAACTCAGAACCAGGGTCTGGCATCCTGTTCTGAGAGTCTGATGCTGTCCACAAAGCACTTCCTCTTCTCTCTTTGAAAGACCAAACTCTTGCCCTTGAGGTTACTGGAGAGACAGCCTCCTTCCCATCAACCCTCTACCATTTGAATAACTCTTAGTGGTAGCAGAATGAAAAGTCCAGGTTTTTGCATGCTCCATCCTTGAGCTCTTGACAATCCTCCAGAAACCTGAGCTTCAGGAATTCACATGTGGTTCTCTTCTCATTACCTTTCCATGGCTTGGTTCCAGAAACTCTCCTGAAGCTACGTGATTGAAAGGCCCCCACAATTATAGGGGCTAAGATGGTGAGGATGTCCAATGCCCATGTGCCCATGGGCAAGGCTTTGGTTGGAAGACAATGGAGAAGGGCTGATAGTCCATAGATATATACAAAGGTTTAGGTCTTTGCTCTGCTATCCTCTGGACTGTGCTCAGCTCTTTTGAGATCTCTCTGAAAAAGAGTGCTAAAAATTTAAACAGTTTCCAGTCCAATATAATGAGCTTTGCTACTAGTAACAATGCAACAAGCCAGGATGCTCTGGAAGGAACTATGTAGAGGAATGCTATCCATGGTGAAAGAACTATGGGAGTAGAAATGCAAAAGCAAAACATGTGACATCACTTATCACATGCATGTATGGACATATAATTTGGGGCTTAGGTCTTTAAAAAATCACTTGATAGCAAAAAAAAAATGAATAATATGGAAATAGGTATCAACTGACAACATTTGTACAACCCAGTGGAATTGCTTGTCCACTCTGGGAGGGGAGAGGAAAGAAAATGAATCATGGAAACAAGGAACATTTTAAAAGAAATAAATAAAAATTTTAAATAGTTTCCATGGCAGAAAAACCTATAAGATAGTCATTTTTATTAGTTATATTTCCACCTGTCTATGGCCAAGGAAACTGAGGCACTCTGAAGAGGAGGGGATAGAAACATGGAATAATGCTCAATCTTAGACTGTACTTGAGATTGGGAAGGACCTAAAACATCAGGTAAAGAAGGGGCTTTATTTGATAAAGATTGGGGAACCATAGCAGGGACTTGAACAAAGGAATGACTTGACCAAATTTTTGCATCAGGAAGATTATCCAGGTAGTGAGATATAGGATGAGACTTTTTTTTTTTAAACCCTTACCTTCCATCTTGGAATCAGTACTGTGTATTGGCTCTAAGGCAGAAGAGCAGTCAGGGCTAGGCAATGGAGGTCAAATGACTTGTCCAAGGTCCCCCAGCTAGGAAGTGTCTGAAGCCAGATTTTAACCCAGGACCTTCCATCTCTAGGCCTGGTTCTCTATCCACTGAGCCACCTAGCTGCTCCCCTCTTCCCCCCGGTTGAGACTCTTTAATAAATGTGTGCAACTGCCCTTTGTATACCAAAGGGTGGTTCAGTTTCACCCTAGCACAAATCAACCAATGCACTCTCAGTCAATGCAATTTAGGGAGATGGCTTCCTCTATAAAGAGTAGACATTGTCTATATTAATGGGTATACCTCAGTAGAGATGCCCCCAGTCCCCACAGTGGGCACTTCTACTCCTCCTTTGGAAAATTCAACAAAATGGGCATCAACTCTTCAAACTGAACTGTTGCTGAGAAAAGTCAGCAATCAGAACTCAGACAGACATGCTTAGAACTAGTCTAAATTCAAAGCAAAGTTTCTTCCTTTCCTATATGGCTCTAACATATGTGCCACCTCTCAGTAACCAAAGCCAGATGTTCTCCCCCTTTCATTGGCTCACTTCCTAGAAGCCACTTGGAAATGATGCTGGTTTAAAGTTTCCTTGGCAGAAAACCCCATAGCACAGTGGCTTTGTATTAGTTATACTTCATCGCCACTGATCCATGGCCAGGGAAACTGAGGGACAGAGCAGGGGCATAACTCGATCACACTCTGGGTCAATAATAGAGGTAAGATGGGTGTTCGAAGTAGCTCTCATTTCTGTAACTGAATTGGGTTTACAAAAGTGCTTCTCTCCAGCTTTCTTTGAGGTACACAGTCTTAACCTTATTTCCATTTAAGAAGGGATGGAAGAGACTCAAAAACTTGTCCGAGGTCACAGAACTAAGAAGTGTTGAAGCCAGACGTAAGCCCAGATCTCTTGATTTCTAGACCAAGTACTCTTGCCTCTGCAGACTAGTCATTAATTATATATAATAATATAGTTATTAGTTACTTGCAATTAATAATATTAATCAGTAATCAATCTTTTCAGCTAGAACACCTCCAAATATTGTTCTGACTGGAAGGAGACCCAGCCTGTCTCCTCCTCTGTGATTTCCACAGCCTCTACTTTAGTCCAAACCTTCATTACCATCTATGGCAATAGCCTCTTATAAATCTTCTGTCCTCCACTCTCTTCTTGCTCCAAATTGTCCTGCATACCACTGCCTGAAAACTCCTCCTTAGGCACCAACTTAAGTGAAGTAACTCCTCTAAAAATACACAGTATTGATTCTAAGATAGAAGGTAAGGGATTTTATTGTTAAAAAATAAAAAGAGGGGCAGTTCTAGGGATGGAGGTCCTGGGTTCAAATCTCACCTTAGAAATTTTCTAACTGTGTGACCTTGAGCAAGTCACTGAACCCCAATTGCATAGCCCTAACCACTCTTTTGCCTTGGAACCAATACACATCCATCCAAGATGGAACATGAAGGTTTAAAAAATTTTCTTAATAAGAGGAAAATAAAATGAGCTACATTATTGAACATTATATTGAATATTGAAAATAATTAAAGCTCTCTGTACTCATGCAAAAATAATACTCTATATCACTATTAATTAGAGAAATGCAAATTAAAACAGCTCTGAGATACCACCTGAAAGCATAAATTTTAGGGTTGTGACTTAATCTAAATTTAATTGATTGCCAGGGAAAATCCCAAATAAAATACCCAAGTCAGTTTGGAAATTTTATGGTGGTTTAATTAATATAGAGGGAAGGAATTAAGAAGAAGAAAGAGGGAAAGGGTATAGGATTTCTCCAGCCTAGCCTGTGCCAGGGGGAGTTTCAAAGACTTCCGCCACAAGGTTTTTTTTTTTTTTTTTCCAGAAGATTAGAGGCTTCCTAAGAGGATAGTGTTTTGGAAGGTAAAGGAGAAAGGAATCAGCCTAAACTCCAAGAGAGCTCAGAGAAGACGCCTCATCTGAACTAGGTTACTAAGCTTCCCCAGTAGTGTATCAAGGACACTCACCGCCAAACCCAGACAATAGCTACTGCCATGCCAAGATGCTCAGCATGCTGCTGCCAGCCACTTCTCTGTTCAAAGAAGCCAGAGAGAGAGGAAGTGACGCCAAATATATAGACTGTTTTACATCACTTTCCTGCGTCTTACATGTACCAATGGTAGCTTAAGCTTGACTTAGGACAGCCCAGGGGTCTGTCAGTTGTTTCTGATTTGTCATTTGCTAGCACATGGCTGTCATAGGCCATCCTTCTCAATACTTAATCCTTAAGTATGGGTGTAGACATTCCTGTTTTGTTAGACTAAGCAGGGTGGAGTAAATCTAAAATTCACACACCCCACACCTATCAGATTGGCTATTATGACCAAAAAGAAATATGACCAAACTTGGAGGGAAGATGGAAAAATTGAGACACTAATACCCTGTTGGGGGAGTTGTAAACTGATTCAACCATTCTAGAAAGCAATTTGGACCTTCGTATCCTTTGACCCAGTAATACCATTACTATCTTTGTATCCCAAAGAGATTAAAACCAAAAAGGGGAAGGAACTCTATGTACAAAAATATTTTAAACAGCTCTTTTTTGGTAGGGAGAAGAATTGGAATGTGAAGGGATACCCATCAATTGGGGAATGGCTGAGTTAGTTATAATAAATGATAATAATGGAATACTATTGTGCTGTAAAAAATGACAAGCAAGAGGAACTCAGAAAAAACTGGAAAGTCTTATGTGAACCAAAGCAGAGTGAACTGTGTAGAACCAAGAAAACAATGCATACAATGACAATAAACAATAAATGATAAAAAAGACTATTTTCAGCAGTACAATGATCCAAAACTATCCCAAAGGACTCATGATAAAAAATGCCATCTGCTTCCAGAGAAAAAGAACTGATAGAGTCTAAATCTAGACCAAAGAAGTCTTTTTTTGCCTTATTGTACATTTTTAATTTGAGTTTCCTTCCACAAAAGGATTAATATGGGAAAATGTTTTGCATGACTTTACATGTAGTCTATATAAAATTCCTTACCATCTCAATATGGGTGAAGGAGTAGGGAGGAAGGGAAAGAGGGCAAGAGTTCAAGATCCAATATTCTGTGAAAAATAAAAATGTTGGAAACTGTTATTACATGTAATTGGGGAAAAAATAAATTAAATATAAAAGACTATATGGTGGTATAGGTATGGGTACTCCCTCCAAACCTGAAGATTTCCTCTATTCCCAAACTTAGTAGTATGTCTTTGAGACCTACTCTTGCCTAAAACATTCCTCTCTGCCCCTGGCATATATCCAATGATGAGGCTTCCAGAATTTAGCTAGGATGATAGTCCTTTATCAGGCCTATACAAAAAGCTTTTCTAGCTTGGTAAGACCTATCAAAGATTTCCATCAACCAAGGGCAGAATCTTTGAGAATTAAAGTTTACTTCTGTGTCAAAAAGAAACATCCAAGTAATATATGTTAATAAATGTTTGAAATGTATTTTCCATTTGATTCTCACAATAAGAGAAAATAGTACAAAAATTATTTTTTCCCTTTCCTGATGAGTAAACTGAGGCTTTCAGAGATCAAGTGATTTACTCAATATAAAACCAACAAACAACAAACAAACATTGGTTAAACAGTAGATCTAGAACTCAAACTTAGATTTTCTGACTCCCAAAGTCAGTATCTTTTCCTTTCTCTTGTCTTTGATTTGAAAATTGGTGATGATACAGATTCCCACTGGAAATCCAGAGTGTCCCTTATCCCTTAAGTTTCCTTGTTGTTTTCTTATCTTAAGGGAATGTGATTGTCCTTCATCATGACTTTTCTGCTTCCTTGCAGGTAGCCTATGACATGGGCGATTATTATCATGCCATCTCATGGCTAGAAGTAGCTGTCAGCCTCTTCCGAGGCTCCTATGGAGAGTGGAACACTGAGGATGAGGGAAGCCTGGAAGATGCTCTGGACTACTTGGCTTTTGCTTATTTCCAGGTAGGTACATGAGTAGCTCAGAGGGAATCAAACTGTAAAGTGCCTTAGAGGTCATTCAGTACAAGTCTTATCTGAAACATGAGCTCCAGGAGGACAAGTGCAACATCTGAGTTGAACTTGTTTTATTTTTATTCGTTTTAAGATTTATTTATTTATTTACCAATTACATGTAATTACATGTTTTTCCAAAATTATATGATACAAAAATGTCTCCCTCCTTCCATTCCATCCTCCTCCTCCTGGAGATGGCAAGGAATTCAATCTGAGTTATACATGTATTATCACACAAAACGTATTTCCATATCATTCATTTTGTCAGCAAATAATCTTATAAAACCAAAACCCTAAAACATACCCAAATAAACAAGTGAAAAATCATCTTTCTTTCTTTTTTCATCTGCATTCCTACTCCAACAGTTCCTTCTCTGGAGGTTGAACTTGTTTTAAATTCCAAATATAACAAACAACCTGGGCATTTCCATATGCATGGTAGAACAGAAAAAGAAGATTGTACACCAAGCTGTTGATTGTCGATCTCTGCACACCTGGCTTTTATTTTTAATTATATAATAAATACAACCTATAGATTTCAATGTTGTACTATTCTGTGTTTTTCACTGACTTTCTTTTTGTTTCCTTTTCTGCTTTAAAAAAAAGATACTTCAATGCCCTATTCAATATTTTTTTGCTTCCCTTTTCTTTTCCTATCCTACCTCCACCTCTCAATGTAAGGTGTTTTGCCTTGTGGAATATCATATTCTATGTCTTTTGGTCCTTTAAAGCTTCTGGGCCCTGTGTAATCCTGTCTGTGGCTCCATGATATTTGAATTATTTTTTTTTTCTGACTGCTTGCAGTATTTTTCTCCCTAGCCTGGGAGTTCTGGAATTTGGCTATAATAGTCCTGAGATTATTAAACTTAGGATCTTTCAGGTGCTAATACTCTTAAATTTTATTTTATAATTTTATATGTATTTATTATTATTTATCTATAATATAATATATAATTATATATTATTGTCAATAATATATAATTAATATAAATAATTATTTATTAAACATAAATTTTGTTTTACTTGTTTATTTGTTCATATTCTTTGACCATTTATCTATTGTGATGGCTCCTAGTCAAATATGTATGTTATATCAATTTCTTATATATATTAGATATAAGACTTTTATCAGATATACTATGAACATTTTTCTACTCAATAGTTTATCTTATTATTCTAGTTGCATTGATTTTATTTGTGAAATACTCAAATATTACTTTTATCTTAATGTGGAAGCTTTATCCTTCATTTTGGTTGTTTTTCATAGTTTGCCATGTTACAACCTACAGAGCCATGCTCATGAGTCTCTCCAGTGATGTCTCAGTGATACCCATATTTAATTTTTTAGAAAATATAGTGATTCATGGCATGTAGCCATACAGTAATATGCATAGAATAGTGTTCTTAAAAATATGGACCTTTGTTTCAGAGAGAAGTTTGGAATCATTAAAGGAGCTTTCCTAAAGTTAAAGTCCAATATCCTGCCTAATTCCGAGCTCAACTCATGCTCTATTTGTAGTATTTTCCAAGACCTAGTGTACATAGGTGTATATATTCACATATTATGTATATATGTTGTATATAAATATATACCATATATTATAGATGATGATATATTGATATGTAAATACACTGATATTTGCATAAATGCTTAATTTCATATAATCAGAAATATCTTTTTTTTTCACTTGTGATCTCCTTGTTTGGTTAGAGGTCTTCGCCCTGATGAGCCTTACGGAAAGGTAGCACCTTCCATTCTCCTTTAACATTTTTAGGACATGAATTTTACACTTAGGTTGCATAAAATGTGAGCCTAACCCTATTGTCTTCCAAACTGCTGTCCTAGCAGTTCTTGTTGAATACAGAGCTTCCCCCCACCCCCACCCCTCCCTAGGTAGCATGTTTTCTTGGATTTATCAAGGACTGAGATACTTCAGTCCTTTATTTCTTGGCCTTGCTTCTCCTCTCTTCTGCTGATCTACTTCTCACATTTTTAATTAAGAGCAAAGAATAGATTGGTGCTTTTTGCAAAGTTAGTCTGCATAGCTTATCTAACACTTCCACAAGTCAGGTCAGTGCTCCGACTGGACATTTCCTAGACCTTAAGTGTGTCTTGATATATTCTAGGATAAGAACAAAATCCTGCTACCTGGGGTGGAGCGTTGCCACTGGACACACGCATCTTTGTTTGATGTCAATACATTTGTCATTGGAGCCTGGAATGGCGGCTAAAGCCATGGCCTTGGATTCAGGAAGGTCTGAGATCAAGATCTGTCTCTGTCTTATACCAATCCCTTGGCAGTTCATTAACTTTTGACTCTCCCAGAGTCTGTATTGTAAGACCACTTTTAATCTGCATTGATGGAGGAAATTTCCTCCTTAAGAACTCCTTCCATAGATAAAGTCACAGGCATAAAGCAATAAACAAAAATAAATAAATGCACATACATGTACATGCACAGGCATCTAGACAGATTTGTAGATATGTAGCATTTACGATACATACTAAACACGTACATACACATACACAAATTGGCATTAGATAAAACTCCATCAGTGTTTCTTTTCCTCAGCTCTTTTCACTTTTCATTATCTCACATTAGTTTTTCTAAATGTCCAAACCAAAGCAGAGGTATAGAATAAAAATTCTATTACAACAAATTAGACTTAAAATTACAATGGAGATTGAATGGAGATGTCCAAGAATTTTGACCACTTTTGCTCTTTTTTTAACCCTTACCTTCTGTCTTAGAATCAATACTGTGATATTGTCATTGTATACAGTAACCAATACTGGTTCCAAGGCAGAAGAATGGAAAGACTATACAATTGGGGGTAAAATGACTTTTCCAGAGTCACCCAGCTAGGAAGTGTCTGAGGTCACATTTGAACTCAGGACCTCCTGTCTCTAGGCCTGAACCTCTCTACATCTGAGACACCTAGCTGCTCCCAGCCTTTGCTCTTAAGAAAGAGGACCCCAGTCCTGTAGAACTGCTAAGGCCTATGCCTATCTCCATTCCTGAGAGATGTGGAACACAGTATTCTCTCTCTGGTGGCTTTACTTGAATTTTGTTCTTGTTGCTTTTACAAGAAAGAATGAGGTGGGGCAAGATGATGTTAAAGGAAAATATTTGTGGGGTAAAAACAAAAGGCCAGAAAAGAAAAGTAATTATTTTAAAAATACTTAGAAGAAAGAAAATGTACCCTAACTTTTTTTTTAACATGGACTTTGAGAAACTATTTTGTGAAAGATGGGCAGCCCAGTGACCGTCCTCAACATCCCCCATGCTGACCTTCAAAGCAAGGCCTGGAAGAGGGAATGGGCTCATGGACCCAAGTTCCTTTGACCCTGGAGTGGGCTAAGGTCAGGGCTTCGTCTTGCCCTGGATCGAGCTCAGGGAAGCTGGAACAGCCGAGAGAGATGTTCAGACGAATCCAGACTGCTCTGCTTTCAGTTCCAGGAAAGTGGGTGGGAAGCTCTAATGCTTGTATGATACAGTTATGGAAATATTTCTCTTCTCATGCCCAAATTCCTCCCCTTTTTTTGTAGATGTGAGGAAATCAGGTCTGAGGATGTTCAGCCCAGAGAAGACACAGGGGAGGGAGAAAAGCTGTCCTCCCTTATTTATAAGGCTGGTCGCAGAAGAGAGATGGGGCTTGTTCTGTTTGGCCCAGGGGGCAAAGTAGAAGCAAATGGGTGAAGGTGGCTGATGGGAATTTAAGTTCAAAGTGAGGAAAATCTTCCTTAAAATTACTTATCCCAATACAGAATGGGCTGTCTTGGGAGGAGGAAAGTTCCCCCTCACTGGAAGTTTCTTCTCACTTTGGTCTTCAACCAAAGGCTGAATGACTCCTTTGCCAGGGATGCTCTAAAGGGAATTCTTATTGGCTGCAGGTAGGATGGATTAAATACTCTGTAAGGTCAAGTTCTAAGATTCTGTAATTCTCAGAGCAATTCTTATTTTTAGAGAATTTTTTTTAAGTCCCACTCAGAGACTACAGAGGAAAAAAAGACTGGAAGAAAAGAGGAGGGGTGGTAGACATGATGGCTCAGTGGATAGAGCACCAGGCCTGGAGATGGGAAATCTTGAGTTCAAATCTGGCCTCAGATACTTCCTAGCTATGTGACCCTGGGCAAGTCACTTAATTCTCATTGCCCAGCCCTTATTGCTCTTCTGCCTTGGAACCAATACGCAGTATCTGTTCTAAGATAGAAGGTAAGGGTTTAAAAATGAAAAGAATAGAATGGGGCAGCTGAGTGGGACAATGGATAGAGCTTCAGATCTAGAATCAGGACAACTTGTCTTCATGAGTTCAAATCTGGCCTCAGACACTTATTAACTATGTGACCCTGGGAAAAAACACTTAACCCTGTTTGACTCAGTTTCTTCATCTGTAAAATGAGTTGGAGAAGGAAATGGCAAACCAATCCAGTATCTCTGCCAAGAAAACCCTAAAATGGAGTCACAAATAGTCAGACACAAATGAACAAGAAAGAAAATGGTCCCTAAAGTGGGACTTTGCTTACTTTAAGATCTCAAGGCAGTTACAATTATATATCTTAGCTATTTTATTACTGAACTCCACTACATCCCTTTGACAATGGATTTAGCCTTCCACACTAGTAGTCCTCCACCTTTTCTTGCTATAAGGAGGCAGCTAGGTGGCACAATGAATAGAATGCTGGGCCTAAAGTCAGAAAGACTTGAGTTCATATGTGATCTCAGATAACTTACTAGCTGTGTGATCCTGGGCAAGTCACTTAAACCTTAGTTTCCTTGGCTATAAAATGGGGATGGCAATGGGACCTACCTCCAAAGGTTGTTGTAAATATCAAATGAGGGGTTTGGGGGCCTCAGTTTCCTCAAATGTAAAATAGAAATAATAATCACACCTACCTCCCAAGGTGGGCATCAAATCAAATAATATTTGTAACATACTTAGCACAGTGACTGGCACATAGTAGACATTATATAATGGCAGGTATTTTAAAAAATTTATATCATTTATTCTCTAGGTTCATCTTTAAACTTTCTCAGAATTTAGGTTCTTTCTAATGAAGTTTTCATTTGCAGTACTTTAATTATTGTGTATATTTTTCTTTTGGTTCCAATTTTTTCACTGCCTAAACTCAAAATCTTGCTATTTCTGAGTTCCTCATAGCCATCATTTCTTATTGCACAATAGTATTCTATTACATTCATATACCTCGACTTATTTAGCCATTTTCCAATTAATGGGTACCATTTTGTTTCTAGTTTTTTATTACCATAAATAGTTTTGCTATAACTATTTTGGCATACAGTGGACCTTTGTTTATATCTTTGACTTCCATATGAGCACATGCCAATTAGTGACATTGCTGGATCAAAGGCTATGGACAATTTAGTAATTTTCTTTCATAATTCCAAATCGTTGCCAACTTTAAAGGTCGGAACAGTTTGTTCTCGAACAAAAGTGTGTTAATATGTCTATCTTCCCTCAGCAACTCCAACATTGACTGAACCTGGGTTACCTTTTTCTGGCCATCTTTGCCAATTTTCAGAGTATGGTTAGGAGGGTGTTTTCAAATGTTCATTTGCTATTTGCAATCCTTCTTTTGAAAATTGGCCATTTCCCTTGACCACTTATCTACAGGGAAATCAGTCTCATTATGATATGTTTGTGTGACTTCCATCCAGATCTTGGATCTCAGTATTTTCTCTATCATATTTGACATCAATATTTTATTCACTCTATAATTCCTATTCTTATTCTTGCCTTCATTTGTTTCATTCATGCAAAAAGACTTTTAAATTTGTTTTGATAATTGAAATGACTTATTTTGTATTTTTTAGTCTCCTTGGTCTTTTTTTCAGTTAAGAATTCTCCCCAAATTGATACCTGTGAAAAATACCTCTTTCTTCTTCTTTTGTCCTAGTTATTTTTATGATTTAACTTTTTATATTCAGATTGTATATCCATTTAAAATTTATTGTGGTCAAGGACATTAAGAAATTTCTCTAGAACATTTCTTTTTTATTAATAAATTTTATAGACAACTTTTATTTTTATAACAGTCATTTCTAAGTAGAGAATCAATTTCCTCTACCTTCACTGTGGAGTGAAGAAAAACAATTAAGCAAAAAAAAACAAGACAAAAACCCAACATAGAGATATATGTCAGATGACATATGCAACATTCTGCTCTTGTAGTCCCTTGCCTCTCTGTCAGGAAAAGAAAAGAATTGGTCTAAACCTAATTTCTGCCAAACTGTTTCCCAGCTCTCCCAGCAGTTCTTGCCCCAAAGAATAACTCAGGAATGCAACATGATCTTGGGAAACAATTTGGCAATGAAGAAAGAACACTCTTTTTGGAGTCAGAGAATCTGTGTTCAAATTCTGCTTCTGACACTCACTACCTGTATAACCAAAATGAGGGGCCTGGGCTAGGTGGCCTCAGAGGCCCCTTCCACCTGTAAATCTAGGATCCCATAAGGGTTGTGAGATCACTTCATGTAAATGGGAACACAGAAGCAATAGTGTTGCTAGGACCACACACCTAAGTGCTGGCAAATCCTGGATTAGAACAAACAACGTCTCAGTTTCTACTCTATGTTGTCCATCTCAATAAGCTTCCTTGTTTGCCTGTGGAGAGAAGTACATTAGTGGTATTTAATTAGAAGATGTGGTATGCGGCAGCTGTGTGGCTCAGTGGATGGAAAGTTAAGCCTAGAGACAGGAGGTCCTGGGTTCAAATATGACCTCAGACCCTTCCTAGTGGGGTGACCTGGGAAAGTCACTTAACCCCCCATTGCCCAGCCCTTACTTCTCTTCTGCCTTGGAACCAATACACAGTATTACTTCTAAGATGGAAGATAAGGGGTTAAAAATAAAAAAGAAAGAAGAATAAGACATAGTGCAATGTAGAAAAAAGAGTGTTGATATTAGGAGTTCTGATCCTGGCTTTGACACTTATGAGTTCCTGGATTATCTCCTTCATTTGATAGTGATAGGATACTATTGTGCCATAAGGAATTGAGAAATGGTTGATTTCTTTAAGAACTGGGAAGACCTCCACAAACTGATGCAGAATGAAATAACTTAGAACCAAGAGAACATTGTACATAGTAACTGAAATGTTGTGGGATGATCAAATGTAACTGACTTTGCTACTAGTAGCAATGCAATGATCCAGGATAATCCAGAGGAATTTATGAGAAAGAATGCTATCCACATCTGGAGAAAGAACTGTGGGAGTAGAAATACAGAAGAAAAACATGATTTATCACTTGTATATATAGGGTATAGGATTTGGAGCTTTTGGTTTTAAAAGATTATTACAAAAATGAATAATAAGAAAATGGGTTTTGAGTGATAATACATGTATACCCCAGTAGAATTGCTTGTCAACTCCAGGAGTGGGGAGGGAAAAGGGGAGGGAAAGAACATGAATCACATAACCATGGAAAAAAATAAAATATAAAAAAAATATGTCCTTTACAGGGTAGTAGGTAAAGTGCTTTGTAAATACCTTAAAACACTACCCCAAAAATGATTATTATTGGCCTTTGGCCTGCCTGGACCTTTCTAACTAACCCTATTCTTTCCTCTTTGTTGTAGGCAGGAAATGTTTCTAATGCCCTCAGACTCTCCAGAGAGTTCCTTCACTACAGTACGTAAAGACCACCAAAAGCTACTGGTTATTGGGAAGTTTCTATTTCTGGCAGAAATTGAAGTAGTGAGCTCCCTGTCCCTAAAGCTGTTCATTCAAGCTGAGCATATGTTGGGGATATTGCAGTAGGAATTCACATGTGCACTTGGGTCTTCTTGCCTTCCCTGGCAAGGAAACTCCCTCTGCCAATGATGCAGTGGAGAGAGTGCTGATCCCAGAATCAGGAAAACGCATCTTCCTGAGTTCAAATCCAGCCTCAGACACTTATCTCTGCCTCAGTTTACTCATCTGTAAAGTGAGCTAGAGAAGAAAATGTCAAATACTCCAACATCTTTGCCAAGAAAACCTCAAATGAGATCTGAAAGAATAGAATAAGGCTGAAAAAAAAACTGAACAACAATAATTTATCATTTAAGAGACAGCCCAAGGTACTGAGAGTGACTTGCCTAGGATCATACCATCAGTATATGTCAGAAGTGGGACTTGAATCGCTGCCTTTAATGAACTGATAAAGGTAGCAATACAAATAAATTCATATATTTATGTCACTTAACAGTTTGTGGTGACCTTGTTGTGAAGCAGGCATAGCAGGTATCATCATTTCCTTCTTAAGATTCACAAAAATAGAGGAGTTCATGGATTTCCAGTTGGAAGGGAAGGACCTTATTTTACAGAAAAGGAAACTAAGGCTCAGGGGTTAAGCGATTTGCCTAAGATCCACAGTCAGTTGTTTTTTGGTTGGTTGGTTGGTTGTTTTTTGACAGCTTATTCCACTTTTATTTTTTCATGTTTATTTTTTTTTTCATTTAAGCAGTCAGTCCAGATCTCACCTTCTGTCCACTTCTCCAAGTTAAGTTACCTGATAATGATCACACAGTGACCGTTAGAGCTGGGGCTGCCCTCGAGCATCCTGGCTCCAGGCATAGACTATTCCCCCTTTCCCACACTGCCTTAAAGGTGGCTGTTGGTTCTAGCATTCCAGGATTCTTGGCATTCTTTCAGCTCCACAAACTATGCAGGCATCACAGATAGCAGCATGTTCTTAATTTTGTGAATGTGTTTATTTCAGGTCATGTGTACCTGTGTGTCAGCCTTTTTTTGTTAAAGTTTGCAGTTGTTCAGGAAAGAAGCTCCCTTTCTCCCCTCTGTTAACCCCTATAATCAGACCTCAGGGCTGGCTGAGGTATGAAGCAAATTTGGGGGAGTGCGAGGAGAGTCTGGCGAAGAACACAAGTCAAATTCAGAGACGTTTTTCAAGGCTGAAGCTTTGGAAGCAGATCTGGAACTGAAAAGTATCAATGGGAGCTGTGTGTGCAGGAGAAAAACTGGACAGGATCATCTGCTCCATCTGTTTACCTAAGGATATCAATTTTTCCTTGGAATCCCACCCAGCTTCCTGTATTTCTGGGTCTTGCACCATCTAGCTGTGGAGATTAGATCTGAGCTCCCCAAAACAAGGATGGCCCCTGGCTGGACACACCTCAAGAGCTCTTGGGATGGAGACAAAAGAACATTGGACCTAAAGTCAAAGAGTCTTGGGTGGGAGGCTCAACCCGGACATTTCCTATTTCTATGAGGCAGGAAGGTTCAGGGGAAAGAGCTTTACCTCTGGAATCAGGGGAATTGGGAGCAAATCTTGTCTCTCATTAATCTATCTGACTTTGGGCAAGTCTCTTCATCTTTTTAAGCCTCAGTTTCCCCCCTTGTAAAGCCCCAGGCCTGTAGTCAGGAAGATCTGAGTTCAAATCTAATCTGGCCCTAGACAAGTCACTTAGTCTCTGTTTGTAACAATTTCTTTATCTGTAAAATGGGGATACTAATAGCCCCTTGCCTCTCAGAGTTGTTGTGAGGACCAAACAAGATAATCATTATAAATTATTTAGCACAATATCTGGCACATAGAAAGTGCTATCTAAATGTAAGCTATTATTGTTATATTTTCTCATCTGTAAAACAGGATCACAATGCCCCAAGAAGTTTTATGAGGAAAGCATTTTGCAAACATTAAAGCACATTTAGAAACATGAGCTATTATTATTGTTTGGAAAACAAAGGCATGGTGCTTTCAGCATTGACTTTTCTGGATTCTGGATGAATGATAACATTGAGGCTCAGAGAAACATTTAGCATGTTTGTACCAGAAGAGACTGTGAACCATTATGGTGTTGTGTGGAATTGATGAGAAGGTGAGCACCCTATTCAGCAGGACTCGACCTAGAATTGGAAAAGGTGGACTCTGGTCCTGGCTCTGATACTTACGAGTCATTTGCTAGTACACCAGTCTTAAGCCTCTGTTTTCTCCTTTGTAAAATGGAGATTAAAAACCTTTGTACTGCCTACTTCACAATGTCTTTGGGTTTCAAATAAGAGAACTTGGCATGGCTGGAAAGAATTCTAGACCTGGAGTCAGAGATCCTGGGTTCCAATCCCTTTTTGCAACTAATTGCCTGTGCGATCTTGGGCAAATCTTTTTACCTTTCTAGGTCTGTTTCCTAATTGTAAAATAAGGCAATTCTATTAGAAGACCTCAAGGAAGTTGGGATTTTTGATAGATGGGTAGAGATAGAGAGAGATGGATAGATAGATAGATAGATAGATAGATAGATAGATAGATACATACATACATACATACATACATACATACATACATAGATGGATGGATGGATGGATAGATGGATGGAAAAATAGATAGATAGATAGATAGATAGATAGATAGATAGATAGATAGATAGATAGATAGACTCTTGAAAAATCTTAAAGCACTATAGAAATAGTAGCAGTGGCTATTATAATTTCCTCCATTGACTTTTTTCAGATCCAAATAACAAAAGAGTGGCCAGGAACATCTTGAAATATGAAAGGCTGTTGGCAGAAAAATCCAGTGTGACAGGACCTGAGGCAGCCATCAAGAGACCCAATGTCCCCCACCTACAGACTAGGGACACTTATGAAGGACTATGTCAGACCTTGGGATCCCAGGTACCCCTCCTCAGGATGAAGATGGGAAGCTGCAGGATCTCAGATTGAATTTCTGTTCAAACAAGTAGAGGCAGAGACAAGATTGTAAAATGAAATGATACAAGTTAATGACATTAAGAAAACAGTTTTAAAAAAGAAGCCAATGATGTCTTTGGCAGCATTAAGGGCCAGTATGTACACAGGAAGACAGGGGAGTATTGTCTTTAATCCTGTGCTCTATATGATAACATTGGCAAATTGGAGAGTGTTCACAAGACTCAGCTTATCTGCCTTACCGTATCAGAAATTCTTCCCAAACTCCTTGGATATTATTGCTCATCGATCCCCAAATTATAGGGTGTAATATATGTATATACATATATATATACATATAATATATATATACACACACTTATCTGCTAACCTGCTATATACCCCAATAATAGAATATAAGCTCCTTGAGGTCAGGGATTTTTGTTTGTTTTGTTTCCATGTCTGTAGGGCCTAGCTAGTGCCATACAACATATGCTTTATAAATGTTTGTTAATTGACTTAGGTATGAACAGGCTGTCTCAGAAGGTAGTGAGCTTCCTGTCACCAGAGAACAATGTCTACTTATTGCTGATGATATAGAGGAGATTCCTGCTCAGTCAGTCATTGAGCATTTATTAAGTGCTAATAGGTGAGGCACAATGCCAAGCACTGGAGATAGATACAAAGAGAAGCAAAACCAGTCCCTGCCTTCAAGGAGTTCCCATTCTAATGGGGAAGACAGTGTGCAAATGACTATTTAGATGTAAGATATATACCATGTAAATGGTAGGCAGTTCTATAGGGAAGACACTAATACCAGGATTAGACTAGGTATTCCCTGGGGTTCTGGCCATTTCTAGTGTTCTGTGATTTGGTGACCCAGTCAGAATCCCCAGAGGGATCCTAAAAAGGGAATGGGGCCTCAGGGTGAATGAAGAAGGCTTATAAGGCAAAGACAAAGTCAGTGTAGACCTGGGATCCACAGCTCAGTTTTTAGATGCCTTAGCATTCTTAATGTTCCTGGGCCTTGTCTACTTTCATACTGGCCCTTATCTTTCCCTTCCAGCCCACCCACTACCAGATCCCAAGCCTCTACTGTGCCTATGAGACCAACGCGAGCCCCTACCTGCTTCTCCAGCCTGTCCGGAAGGAGGTGCTCCATCTGGAGCCTTACATTGTCCTCTACCATGACTTTGTCAGTGACTCAGAGGCCCAGAAGATTAGGGGATTTGCAGCACCCTGGGTAAGTGTCCTCAGTGCTTGGCAGGAGCACAGTCTTGGGGTTTGGGACTTGGGGAAGGGTAAGCTTGAGTCCTGGTGGAGGAAAGACTTGATAGGCTGGAGAGGAGGGCACCCAGAATGGTGAAAGACCTTAAGTTCATCCCATAGTAGGATCAAAGGACCTAGGGGAGTTTAATGTAGAGAATAGAAGGTTCAGGGGAGGGGAGGAAAAAAAAGGATAGCTCTTTTCAAGTATTTGAAGGCCTATCCCAATGGACAAAGGATTAGACTTGTTCTTCTCAGGCCCAAAAGGCAGAACCAGGAGCATCAAGTGGAAGGTACCAAGATGAAGGTACAAAGGTAAGCCTGTTGTCAGGGGGGAAAACTCCCTCATTTTGCACAAGAGGGAACTGAGACTGTTTCCTTAACTTGATTTCCTTAACTTCTTATCAAGGTTACATAAGTAGTGAGTGGTAGATTACAAACTCTTCCAACTTGAGATCCAGGACTCTATTGTACCAAACTGCTTCCCCAGTTATTCATGGTATATAGTATAAAATGAGGCAATAGGAACCCCTTCTAGCAGTTCTGGCAACTATAATGTGTAATCTCGGAGGGCGAGGGAGAATGAATGAAATGCTTTTGGTTATACAACTAGTAAATATTAGAGGCAAGATTGGAGCCCAGATGTTTTTAACTCTAAGAATGGCTAAGCTACCTTTATGAATGAATGAATATAAAAGCGTAGCTCTCTAGAGTTTAACAAGGATTTAAAAAAATTAAAGATTTAAAATTTTAAAACTTTTAAAAATTTAGATTTTTAAAAAAAATCTGAATGTATCCCTCCTTCCAGATTTCCACTGGGAAAGGGGTAGGGTGGAGGTTGTAGGTGAATATGTAGCAATAAACACAGAGAAATATTTAGTTACGCATTTTTTAAACAAACAAGAAAAAAAAGCACAGGTGATATAAACCAATAGAACAGTTTTGTAACTGCCTTGTACACCCTGATAGATGGGTGGATGGATGGATGGATGGATAGATAGATAGATAGATAGATAGATAGATAGATAGATAGATAGATGGATGGATGGATGGATAGATAGATAGATAGATAGATAGATAGATAGATAGATAGACAGACAGACAGATAGAAAGATAGACAGACAGACCAGACAGACAGACAGACAGATAGATAGATAGATAGAGGAATGGATGAGTAAATGGGTGGATGGATGAATGGATGGATGGAAAAATAGATGGACAGATAGATATATGGATGGATGCATGGATGGATAGACAGTCAGACAGATGTTTAAATGAATGGACAGAAAGACAGACAGAGAGAGAGAGATGGATGGATGGATGGATGGATGGATGGATAGATGGATAGATGGATGGATGAAAAAAATAGATGGATGCATGGATGGATAGATAGGTAGACAGATAGAAAGATATATAGACAGATAGAGACAGATAGATAACTGTATATTTCTTAAAAACTGCAGAATAGAGATTCAATTTCTAATATAACCCTCTTTCTTACTCTTTTCTGTATATTGAAATGTTTGTTTTTATTGATGATTAAATTCATGAGAAAAAAAAGTTCATGAGAAAAAGAAATATATATTTTATATATCCATACCTCCCTTCTTTTCCCCTACCAGAAAGCTACCATAACAAAAAAAAAAGAAAGTTTTTCAGCCAAACTAACTTTAAGAACAATAGAAAGATCCCAGAGTCTCAGAGGTTCTGAAGAGTGTAGCAACAGGGACAATTATAAGGCCTCTGTGAGCTGGGAAGTAGGGTAAAAGGACAAATGGTAAGGCCTGGTAGTACAATGGCAGGCCATGATTTTCCATATTCCTGGAGTGATTCTTTGTCCCTCCAATGTCAGACATGTAAACTCTGAGGAAGAGGATGACTATTGGGAAGGGGAAATAAAGCCTGAGTGAGCAGCTTCTGGGTTCCCTTCCACAGGGATGGGAAAGGAAGGTGTTAGGGAGAGGGTGAAGAGTCAATGTCCAGGGGCTGTTTTGCTTTTAATCTTTGGATTCCCAGTGCCTAGCACATAATGGGTGTTTAATAAATGCTTGTCAATTTATCGAGGCTGTCATTTTTTTAAAAATCCCTGTGTCCCTTGCACCTAGTACAGGGCTTTATACAAAGGTGGGATTTAATAGAAAAAGAAAAGTTTGTTGAGTTAGATGATTGTTCCTATTTCACAGATGAAGAACCAAGCTCATGGAAGCCACATGACTTGCCCAAATTCATACAGTTGTTATTGGCAGAGTCAGGTGAAAGCCCGGGCCTTTGGACATCATGTCCAGTTTTCTCTCAGCTGCCCTTCACTGCTGCTGAGTATTATGGGAATGGGATGAGAAGTGGTGTTCATGGTGGTGAGTCAGCAGACACAGTCAGGGGAATCTGGTATCCAGGGCATTCTAAATGGAAGAGCTTGGCGATAATGATGCTCTCAATTTTAAAGGAACCCAGGAAAAGAAGGTCATTTTTGAAAGTGCTTTAAACTGGAGGGAGAAAAGGATTACCACTAAATGATCTCATTCGGACTGGGTTGTTTGGTCTTTTAAATGTGATGCTTAGGGTCACCAACACATAAACCACCCAAGGTTGAGAGAAAAATGAGAGACCATAGGCTTGTCTACATGCCCATCAGATCTTCCAGGGCAATCATAACCAAAGGACCACAGACTGTAGAGTCGGTGCTAGAGAATTCCCTCACTTCCAGCTTCTGGGAGCTGACTTGGGAGTCCAAACCCTGGGGAATAAGAAACCAGGTCTTGGATTGAGTATATTATGCCCACCATACCTGGCATGACTGGTACGTGCCCTCTCAGGACTAGAGCGGGGAGCTAGCTCACACAGTAGCATGGAGAATGGCAATGCCCTCTGGACCTGACCACTTAGCTGCAGGGGAATAAGAAAACAAGCATTTATTAAGTACCAACTAGGTTCCAGGCACTGTGCTGAGTGCTGTACAAATATCTCATTTGATTCTCACAGCCACCTGGGAGAAAGGTGCTATTATGATCCCTATTTTATAGTTGAGGAAACTGAGGCAGATAGAGGCTAAGCAATGTTACCTAGGAATCCCAAAGCTAAGAAGTGTCTGAGGCTGGATTTGAACCCATGTCTTTTCTATGCCCTGTGGTGCCACCTAGCTGAGCTGATGCATATGCAGGGTTGGGGGAGTGTGTTGTAGAACCCTGGATTTGGATCCCTTAGAACTAGGTTCAGAACCTGTCCCTGTCTATCCCTTGCTACTTGTGTGACCTGGGACAAATCTTAGTTCCCTCAGTTATTAGTTTCCCACTTTTCTCTCTCTCTCTCTCTCTCTCTCTCTCTCTCTCTCTCTCTCTCTCTCTCTCTCTCTCTCTCTCTCTCTCTCTCTCTCTCTCTCTCTCTCTCTCTCTCTCTCTCTCTCTCTCTCTCCCCCTCCCTCTCGCTGTCTCTGTCTGTCTGTCTGTGTGTCTCTGTTTCTCTCTCTTTCCAAAATAGCATTGTTTGGGGCATATTGTCCCACCCCTTCAGTCATATCTGATACTTCATGACCCCATTTGGGGTTTTTCTTGGCAAAGATACTAGAATGGTGTCCCATTTCCTTCTTTTTTTCTTTCCCAAATTCTTACCTTCTGTCTTAGGATCAATACTGTGTATTGATTCCAAGGCAGAAGAGTGGTAGGGGCTAGGCAATGCAGGTTAAGTGACTTGCCCAGGGTCACCCAGCTCTTCAGAAGTGTCTGTGGTCAGATTCAATCTTAGGACCTCCCATGTCCAGGTCTGGTTCTCAGACCAATGAGCCACCCAGCTGCCCTGACATTTCCTTCTCTAGCTCATTTTATAGGTGAAGAAACTGGGAAACAGGGTTCCATGTTTTGCCCAGAGTCACTCTTAAGAGTCTGAGGCTAGATATGACTTGACTGAAATACGTCTTCCCGAGTCCAGGCACATTTGGTGTTGACTTGTCTGCATAGTGTTGTTTCTTCCATTCTTCCATTCTTCTGGAATGCAGAATGTCTATATTCCTAGCACTTAGTTCAATGTCTGATACCAAGAGGGGATTCATAGATGCTTGTGAAATTGAGTTGAAGTGTCACAGGATTTGAAACTAAAAACAAACTTTAGTGAGCATCTAGCCCATTTGTTGTATAGAGGGGAAAACTGAGACCTGGGGCCAAGTGACTTGTTCAAAGCAAGATCTGGAGACAAGAATAATAACTTCCATTTCTAGACTGTTCTGCATTCGACAAATCTGTGATCTCAAAATGATCATTCCAGGATCGTTCTCCCCATTTGACAGATGAGGTCTGGAGGGATCCTTGACTTGCCCAGGGTTCACACCAGCCAATAACAGGAGGGCTGGGACTTGAACCCAGGTCTCTCCATTTCCCCATCTGTGAGCCTGTGATATATGCATGTCTCCAGAGGCACATGGGTAGCTTCCCTTTCCATAATGACCTCCTCCTCTGGCTTTTTCCCCTCTCCTCTATGTTGTCAGCTGCAGCGGTCAGTGGTGGCCTCCGGGGAGAAGCAGCAGCAAGTGGAGTATCGCATCAGCAAGAGGTAAGAAGGACAAATCCAGGTTGGTGTCCCCTGTGGAGGCTTTCTATGCCTGGTCAGCCCCCATGACATGTCCTTTTGTGAGCCCGCCTGGTGGTCAGGGAGCTCTGGGACCAGTGACAATAATGTCAAATTTCTATGGCATCTGAAGGGTTGGGAAGCAGTTTGTATACAGTGTCATTTAACGCTCACAAAAGTCCTATGATAACAGATGTTCTTGGTGTTGTTATTTCTCATTTTACAGAAAGGGAAATTGAGGTTCAGGGAAATGAGCACACAGATAGTAAGTGCTAAGTGGGTTTTCTAGATCATATATGGAGGGGACCTCAGTGATTATTAAATCCATTCCAGAGGGTTCCCAAACTTTCCCTTTCTATGGTATCCTTAGTGACTCTATTAAGAGATGCTTTTTATGGTGCTCCCTAAGCCAAAAAAATACCTAACAACTCTGTTTAAAAGTGATCAGGCCAAAAAATTAAGTATTCTGCAATACCCTTGTGAGCTCACCAAGTGGCACAGAGCAGGAACCTCAAGCCTCATCCTCTTATGTCTAAGAATTCCTATGGTTTAGGCACCAGTGTCTTTTCAGTGTAGTCCAGGGTTTTTTTTAATTATCTTTATTTATTTCATGAAATATCTCCCAATTACACAAAGAGTAATTTTTTAACAACAATCTAAAAAATGTTTGCGTTCCAAATTCTCTATTTCTCTCCTGCCCCTCCTCACTCCTTGAGAAGGCAAGCACTTTGATCTTGATTGTCCATGTGAGATCATGAAAGACATATTTCCATATTGGTCATGTTGCCAAAGAAAACACAAAACAAAAGAAAACAACAAAAATATGGAAAGTGGAAAAAAGTATGTTTCAATACACATTCAGAGTTCATCAGTTCTCTCTCTGTCTCTGTCTCTGTCTCTGTCTCTGTCTCTGTCTCTGTCTCTCTCTCTCTCTGGAGGTGGATAGCATTTTTCATCATGGGTCTTGGAATTGTCTTGGATCATTGTCTTGGTCAGAATAGCCAAATCTTTCACAGTTGATCATCTTTACAATATTGCTGTTACTACGTACAATGCTTTCCTGGTTGTGAGACTTCACCTTGCATCAGTTTATGTAAAAATCTTCCCAGGTTTTTCTAAAGGCATCTTGATCCACTTTCTTGTAGTACAATAGAATTTCATCAAATCAGATACCACAATTTGTTCAGCAATTTCTCAATTGCTAAGCATTCCCTTTATTTCCAAATCTTCGTCACCACAAAAAGAGCTATTATAAGTATTTTTGTACAAATAAGTCTTTGATTTTCTTTCATCTCTTTGGAATACAGACTTAGTAATGATATTGGTGGGTGAAAAGATATGTCCAGTTTTATAGCCCTATAGGCATAGTTCCAAATTGTTCTCCAGTCATTTTCCTTTTCTGTCATATTAGTCAATCTAATAGGTGTAAGTGAGATCTCAGAGTTCTTTTAATTTGCATTTCTCTAATCAGTAGTGATTTCTAGCACTTTGTCATGTGACTTTTTAAAAACTTTTAATTAAATTGATACCTAAGAAATAAAATAAAAATATCAAAATCTTTTTTAAACTATCAAAAGAATCAATGAAAAACAATATCAAGGAAGGGAGCTTAGCAGTTCCAGATTTCAAACCATATTACAAAGCAGTAATGATCAAAACAATCTGGTACTAGCTAAGAAACAGAATGATGGTTCAGAGGAACAGATTAAGACCACAATGCACAATAGTAAATGCCACAGTATCCTAGTATTTGACGAACCCAAAGATCCAGGTTTTGGGGTTAAGAACTCAACATTTGACAAAAATTGCTGGAATAACTGGAAAGCAGTTTGGCAGAAACTAGGCATAGACCAACATCTCATATGGAATACCAAGATAAGGTCAAAATAGATAAATGCTTTAGACATAATAAGTAAGGAGAATATCAATTCTAAGTCAAGAGCAGGGGCACTTCTGGGCTAGGTAAATGGGGTTAATGGTCCCAGGTCACCCAGCTAGGAAATGTCTGAGTTCATATCTGAACCCAGGTCCTCTTGCCTCTAGGCATACCAATTGTCTTTTTCTCATTTAACTACTGATAGTTTTGGTCTCTTTTAAAAACTGCTTCTACTTATCCTTTCTTTGACCATTTATCAACTGGAGAATGGTTCTTATTTTCATAAATTTGGTTCAGTTCTCTATATAGTTGAGAAATGAGGCCCATTATCAGGGAAACTTGCTGTCAAATTTTCCCCCGGTGTCCTGTTTTCCTCCTCATTTTGGCTTTTGTTTTGTTTGTGCAAAAGCTTTTTGTTTCATATAATCAAAATTGTTTGCTTTATTTCCCATAATTCCCTCTATCTCTTATTTGGTTGTGAACTCTCCCTGTATCCATAGATCTGACGGGGACATTTTTGATGTTCTCCTAATTTACTTATGTCACCCTTTGTCTAAATCATTTATCCATTTTGACCTTATCTTGGTATTCCATATGAGATGTTGGTCTATGCCTAGTTCCTCCCAAACTGCTTTCCTGTTATCCCAGCATTTTTTGTCAAATTTCCAGTTCTTAACCCAAAAGCTTGGATCTTGGGTTTGTCAAATATTAGATTACTATGGCATTTACTATTGAATATTGTGTTCTTAATCTATTCCTCTGATCCATCATTCTGTTTCTTAGGTAGTACCAAATTATTTTGATGATTCCTACTTTGTAATATGATTTGAAATCTGAAACTACTAAGCTGCCTTCTTTAACATTGTTTTTCACTGATTCTCTTGAATTTTGAAGAAAAAATGTTTTTATATTTTTTACAAAAATTTTGAGCCTTTTGTTCTTCTAGATTAACTTTGGTACCTTTTTTCTAGCTCCATAAAATAATTTCTGGTATATTGACTGGTATGGTACTGAATAAGTTAATTAATATAGGTAGAATTGTCTTTTTAAATATATTGGCTCAGCCTCCCCATAAGCAATTAATATTTCCACAGTTAATTAGATCTGTCTTTATTTGTATCAAGTGTTTTGTAATTCTGTTCATTTAACTCCTAGGCTTGTTTTGGCAGGTAGACTCTCAAGTAGTTTATATTTTCTGCAGTTGTTTTAAATGCAATTATAGAAATGTTCATGATTTATATGGATTTACTTTATATTCTGGAACTGTGCTGAAGTTGTTAGTGGTTTCTGTTAAGGTGAAGAGAAACCCTGTTAGGATAGTAAAAAGGAGCGACCAGGATTTCCCAGAACCTGATCAGACAGGGTTGTCTCTTCAAGACCAGAGAGTAAAAATGGCTGCCTTCTCTGCCTCAGGCCAGTGAGTAATCAATCTGACTGCTTCTCTGAGATAACATGGTTGAATAACATTGATAACTGGATAAGGGATGAGGGAAGTGGGTTGAGGATTATTCCCTATCACTAATAAAACCTAATTTATTTCCCACCTTTAGTCCTCAACAGAAGTCGAGGCTACGCCGACTATACTCTCTGCCTGATAAATCCCTTCTTCTCTTAGCTAAATTTGGCTAAATCCACTGAGGAACAAGTCTCTAGATTGTAGATTGAATAGAAATGAAATCAGGCCTCAGGGGCAATCAAGTCTCCCTCAGGGGAGGGCCCCCAAAAGCAGACTGAGGAGTCCGATCAGCTCCCCCTCGGATCTTGTTCTTCACAGAGTCACGGGAGAGTTATAAGTCTCAGCAGGTTTCAGGTTCTTGCTAAAAACTCTTCCAGGAATGATTTCCACCGTCCAAGGGCTGGAGCAGAGGTATGGGAGATGGCCGTCCTTCCAGGATCAAGGAACAACTCCCCTGGCTGACGGTTGGAATCCCAGCATCCTCCTCTCCTTCCAAGATTCCAACAGGGTTAGCCCCCTGTCAGTCTGGCTTCCCAGCATTCTCTGACACTCCTCGTCATCCTTTTGCTTTCCCGAAATCTCCTCTTACATTTAAACTAGGTTTTTAGTGGATTCTTTATTCTCAAAAGTGGGTTTATGGATGGAGGAAAGGAAGACGGTCAATTCTGAGAAGGGGTCCATAGGCTAATTCACCAGACTACCAGAGGGGTCCTTCACCCCCCAAAAGGTGAAGAACACTTGCTTAAAGTTCACTCGATCCAGGCCAGATCCTCGTTGCTGATCCCTCTTCCTGATCCTCAGTATGTTCAGTACCTGGTTCACTTGTCTTCCAAACTCCAACTCCACCTCCTTTTAGCACACTGGCCTCAAAGTCCTAGACTCCTCCTGTGTCTTCTCCCTCCTTCAGCAAGCAGAGCAGTGGCCATACCTCCGACTCCACCTCCTGTAACCGAGTCTGCCCCAGATGCCAACATTCCTAGGTATGGCTGCCACACTGCCCATCACCAGCGGCAGCAGAGAGAGGGAAGCCAGAGCTGGAACGCCGCCGCCAACACTGAATTTTAGAACATCAAAATAAATGTCAGAACAAGAAGGGACCTTAGAGATCTGGTCAAACCCCTCCACTTTACAGAAGCTGCCGCTGAAGATCAGATGGGGGGAAACTGATTTGGCTCAAGTCACTCAGCTAGAAAGAGGGGACTAAGACTCGGCCCCAGACCTCCTTGTCCTAGCTCGGTGCCCTCTCCCCTGCAAGCAATAGATCCATAGTTATATAATGAGATGCCTACTATGTGCCAGACACTGGGCTAGCCCTGGGGATATGGAGCAAAAAATTAAATAGCTCCCTTCAAGAGCTAATGGGGGAAGATTACAAATAGGTGTACCAGGTATAGACAAAAATATGCATGTGTGTACAGAACACATATAAAGCCAGGATAGGCTAATCTTGAAGGGGCCGATATTAGAACCTGGAGGGATCTCTAAAGTTCTGACGTGGAAGGAGATGCTTGAGCTGAGCCTTGAAGGCTCAGGGATTCCACCAGGCAGAGGTGAGGAGGGAAAGCATCTCAGGCATGGAGGATAATAACTGCCCCACACCACCAGAGAGACGGTCACGGGGAAAGAGTGAGAGGACATGATCAATTCAAAGTAAAGCGTCCACGTTTAGTGGGGCATTCCCAGAGCCTGACGGAGAGAGCCTGGAAGAAGAGGAGGTCGGGAGTGCCGAGAGCTCAATGCGCTCGCTCTGTGTTTCAGTGCTTGGCTGAAGGACACCGTGGACCCGATGCTGGTGTCCCTAGACCACCGCATCGCAGCCCTCACGGGGCTCAACGTCCAGCCCCCCTATGCTGAGCACCTGCAGGTGGTGAATTATGGAATTGGAGGACACTATGAACCTCACTTTGACCACGCAACGGTAAGGAGTGGGGGGCAAGGGGACTCACACTTTCTGGTGCAGGCTCACTCACATAAGAGATGCTGACATCTTATAGAAAGTCAGAGTTGGGAAGAAGCACAGAATTAAAACAAGCAAACAAAAAGAATATCAGAACTGGAAAGGGACGTGACTCTCTTGGCTTAGAGAGGAAACAATGGAGGCTCGTAGAGAAATGACTTGAGCAAGGTCATTGTCACTGTCCAGACTAGAACCAAAGACTTGGAAACATGGAATCTTAGAATTTTCAGAGTTAGAAGGGACCTCAGAGGCCATCTAGTCTAATCTCTACCTGAAAAAGAATCCATTCTACACTCATCCCTGACAAATGGCCGTCCAGGCTTTGCTCGGGAGTCACCAGCAATGGGGACCTCACCACCTCTTGTACTTCTGGACATCACTAATTGTTAGGGAGTTTTTTTCTTATACTAGGTGGGAATCTGTCTCTAACTTCCATCCACTGCCTCTAGCTGTGAATCATAAATATAAATTATAGCTAGCATTTATTCTAGGCACTATGTTAAATGTTTTACAGTTATTTTCTCATCTGATCCTCACAATAACCCTGCGAGGTAAGTGCTGTTATTATCCCAATTTTGCAGATCAGGAAACTGAGGCAAATAGGTTAAATGACCTGCCCAGATACTGGAAGCATCTGAGGCTGGGTTTGAACTCAGGTCTTCTTAACTCTAAGCCCAGCAATCTCTCCACCATGCCACCTCAAAGCAATCCAATGTTCCTGTGCTATATTAACAGTCCTTTAAATACTTGAAGGTAGCTCTTATTTCCCTGCTGAATCTTTTCTTTGCCAGTCTCCTCATTACCCAAACCATGAGCTAGCCATCATACCCCAGCTATCTATTATACCACATCCCCCCCCCCCCCAAGCTTTATATATTGGTTGCTGCTCCCTTAGCCCATTCATCTGTCACCATCTCCCTCTCTGCATCCCTCTTCCCCTCGGGGATGCCCAGCAGGGAGGAGACTTGTGCTGGCAGCTGTGGATTCCCTGCCCAGATGCTTCACTGTCGCCATCACCCTCCAGACAACCACTTGACCCCCACAATCTCAAGAGGGGGAGCCGGTGTAGTCTGATAGTTTAAAAACAACAATGAAAACTAAATCCTGGGTCTTGAAACCAGAGGACCTGAGTTCTGGCCCTGGCTAGGTTACTGACATGGCATGTAATATTGGACAAGCCTCTTCCCAACTCTGTACCTCAGTTTCCTCCTCTGTAAAAATGCATGACTTGGACTAGATGCTCTCTGAGGCCCCTTCCAGCTCTGGCATTCTTTGATTCTATGGCATCCCAATTTTTTTGGGTAGATCCCTAGCAGCCATGGAGAAATCTAGAAATAGCTGTAAATAAATTGGGAAGCTAGCTGGCACAGTGGATAGAGTGCCAAGTCTGGAGTCAAGAAAGCTTACCCTCCAAAGTTCATACCCAGGCTCAGACATTTACTAGCTATGTGACCCTAGGCAAGTCTCTTAACCCTGTTTGCCTCAGTTTCCTCATCTATAAAATGATCTGGAGAAGGAAATGGTAAATCACTCCAGTATCTTTACCAAGAAAACTCCGAAAGGGGGTCACAAAGAGTCAGATATGACTGGAAAAAAATTGTACTCAACAACAACAACAACATGAATAGTTTAAGTATAAAGAATAGTCAAAGGAATGTTCTTGGAAGTCATCGGTGAATTTTTCTCTCTTCTTTGGTCTGTGATTTGGTACTATTTAATAAAGGACAGTCATTGCTGGAATGTGTTGTTGTGAGTGAAGAGTAACCCTTATTAAAAAGACAGAGGAGGCAGCTTGGTAGCCCAGAGGATAGAGAGCCAGACCTCGGGTTGGGAGGACCCCGGATCATATCTGGCGCCTGATCCTGAGCAAGTCACTTAACCTCAGTGGCCTCGCCCTTACTGTTCTTCTCCCTCAGACTCAGACTAGGACAGGGACTCTTGATATTTTGCCCATCTTTGACAGTCGGTCTGGTGAAACTTATGAATCTGATCTCAGAAGAAAGTTTTGAAATGCATGAAATACATAAGATTACTAAGGAAGCTAATTATATTGAAATGCAGTTTTCAAAGAACTTTATAAAAACTAATTCATGGCCCCCTGGACTAGATGAACCCAGGGGTCCTTCCCAGCTCAGGCCTCCTATGGGTGTCCTGTGTTCAAAGGTTCCTCCCAGCTCTGCCATTCCATGAACTCTGGTGTTCTGTCTGATGTGAATTAGAGCTCTGGGAAAAATCATGTCAGCAGTTCTGATAGAAGAAGACTTCATATGGAAAGACTCAAATTCTAGACCAAAAATCAGGTTTAGGGTTTATTTGTGGATTTCTGTGGGTGTTAGAGTCTAAGTCACTTATTTATTTGGTGTTACCCTCTACTTAAAAATTAGCTTATTTGAGCTTGTTATTTCCCTGTGACAAGTAGATCCACTGAGGGAACAAAAAGGTCTGCACATGGCTTTAAGGTTTACCAAAGAATCTGTGAGGTAGAGAGTACAAGTGCTATCTCCATTTTATGGATGAGAAAATTGAAGCTCAGAGAGTTAAGTGACTTATTCAAGGTCACATAGCTAATAAATGGCATAGATTGGATTCAAACCCAGTTCTCTTGATTCCAAGTCCAGTGCTGTCTTCTAGATGGCTTGCAAATTCATCCAGATTTCTTCCTGAGCATCAATGAAAAGAACCTGCTAGTGGAGGATTGGCTAAGATGAAACACGTTTGGAAGTGGCCACATTCTTTTTTTGGTGGAGTGGGGCAAGGTGATTAGTTGGATCCAACTCTTCCTGGCCCCATTTGGAATTTTCTTGGCAAAAAATACTAGAGTAGGTTGCCATTTACTTCTTCAGATCATTTTACACATGAGGAAACCAAGGCAAATAGGGTTGAGTGACTTGCCCAGTCCCACAATTATTAAGTGTCCGAGGCTGGATTTGAACTTAAGCTGAGTTTTCTTGACTTTGGAACCAGCACTCTATCCACTCCACCTCCTAGCTGCCCATCCTGTCCTTCAGGTTCTCATATTCCCACAGGTTTGGTGGATTAACATTGTCTGCATTATTTTCTGCCATCTTTGATTTTTTCATTACAGTCGCCAAGCAGTCCTTTGTACCGAATGAACTCTGGAAACCGGGTGGCAACCTTCATGATCTATGTGAGTATTGGTGGGATGGATCCAAGGCTTCTTCTTCCAGAATATTTGCTGGATGTCGTTTTTGAATAAACATTGGACACTGTCTAGCTGCTCAGCATAATCATTCCTATTCAGAACCACGGCTAGCAATTCTCATGTTCTAGGTTAGTGGTGGGGAAAGTCTCCCTCAAGTCAGCTTTTTAAGACAAATTCAGGTGCTGGTGGGATGGGGCCAGGCAGGGGAAGCACTTCTGGGCTGCTGAAAGCTGACCACATCTTCCTGGGTCACGCTTATGTTCCCAGAGCTCTGATATCTATGAAGTACTTAATTCATAGGATAATTGGGGGATAAGTCTTGATGGCTTTAACATCCCTGTTTTATAATGTAAGAAACCAAGGTGTAAAGAGGAAAGGGATTTTGTCCACAGTCATCCATCTGGTCAGTGTCAGAGCTATGATTCACACCAATATCTCCTGATGGTGTCTGGAGATGTTTCCACTCCATCTTTCTGCCTCTCATTTTATAGCTTACAGAGTACCTTCCTCACAGAGACCCTGTGAAGTAAGCAGGCCTTAGTTTACAGGTGAAGAAACTGAGGCGCAAAAACATGAAATGATATCCATTCCACAGGCAGCCAGGTGGTGAGGTGTATAGAGTGCCTATTAAATCTGGCTTCTGACACCACTAACGACGTGATCCTGGGCAAGTCACTTAGCTGCTGTCTGCCTCAGTTTCCTCAACTGTAAAATGAGGATAATAATATTATCTATCTCCCAGGGTTGTAGTCAGGATCAAATGAGATATAATGTTTGTAAAGTGCTTAACACAGTGCCTGACAGGTGTTGTTGGTAAGTTGTGTCCTGCTCTTTGTGGCCCCATGGATGGTAGCTCTCCATGGGGTTTTCTTCGAAAGGACACTGGAGTGGTTTGCCATTTCCTTCTCCAGTGGATCCTTTTCATCAGGCAATCAGAGGGTAAGTGACTTGCCCAAGGTAAACACAGCAAGAAAGTGTCTGAGACCAGATCTTAATTCCAGTCTTCTTGACTTCATGCCTAGCACTCTATCCATGGAGCAGCCCAGCTGCCTGGCATCCAGTAAGTGCTATGTAAATGCTAGCTATTATTATTAAATGAGATATTTGTTTTTATTTAAGAATGTTTTTCCTTAATTACATGTAAAACAATTTTAACATTCATTTTTTATGATTTTTGAGTTTCAAATCCCCTACCTACCCCTTGAGAAGATAAGAACTTTAAGACAGAGGCATTCAAAACATTTCTTTGTTAGCAGAAGAGAACACAGACCTCAAAAAAGAAAAAGAAAGAAAGTAAAAATAGAATGTTTCCCTTTGCTTCTAGCTGCCAGCAGCTCTTTTTCTGGAAATGGCTCACATTTTTCATTAAAAGTCCTTCAGAATTGTTTTGGATCATTGTATTGCTGAGAATAGCAAAGTCTTAAGTGAGATATTTGTGAGGTACGTGGGGCAGTGCCTGGGACATAGCAAATGCCACATAAATGCTTATTCCCTTCCCTTCTTTCTTTCCAGAGTCAAGAGTGAAATGTCAGGCGTATAAAATCATTTACATTTCTTTGTCTTTGGTTTCATCTTGTAACATTTTTCTTCTTTTCTTTTCTTCTTATCTTGTTTATATAGTTGAACATTTGTAATTATGAATGATAGTCAAATAATAGCTTAATTAATGTATTATTATAAATTGTGTTTAAATATAAAATTTGTATTTTAAAATGGAGGTTTAGGATATTGTGCAGATGAAAGAATTTTTAAAATTATGCTATGATTGTACTGAACCCAAATCTAGGGCCATTTTTTAAAGACCCTTGCCTTCTGTCTGAGAATCGATACCAAGTATTGGTTCCAAGCCAGAAGAGTGGCAAGGGCTAGGCAATTTGAGTTAAGTGACTTACCCAGGGTCACATAGCTAGGAAGTACCTGAGGCCAGATTCAGACCTCCCATCTCTAGGCCTGGCTCTCTATCCACTGGGCTACCTAGCTGCCCCTCTGTTGGCTTAAAGAAGTAGCTATTCCCTTTGATATGACTCCTGAAGGTTCACAAAGATCTTTCTCCACAACAACTGGACTTCATTTTGTTAATGAGGATCCTGAGGTTCAGAGAGGCCCAAAGATGAAGAACTATTAAGTGGTTACAGTGACTTGCCCAGGGTCACACTGCTGGGGAGTTTCTGAGGCCAAGCTTGAACTTGGGTCTTCCTGATTCAAAGCCCACCCAGAAGGGAAAGAAGTATCTGTAGCTTGCGTCTGGGGAAGTATTTGAGCCAAGCAGTTGCCTATTCTTGATTCAGGCTGAGCATGGTCAGAGATCCTTACTGAGAATCTTTGACTTTCCACATCTAGGAAATATATGTTTTTACACACACAAAAAGTGTGTATGCATGTGGGTGAGAGAGAGACAGACAGAGACAGACAGGGACAGAGAGAAACAGAAACAGGGGCAACCAAGAGAGCAAGGGAGAGAGATGGAGACAAAGAGGGAGATGAGAGAGAGAGAGGCAAAGACAGACAGAGATAGAGAGAAATAAAGACAAAGACCAGGAGAGATGGAGACGGGGGGGGGGCAGAGGGAGAGAGAGAGAAAGGGGGGGGATGAGAGAGAGAGATGAGAAAAAAGACAGACAGAGAGACAGAGAGAGGGAGGAAGGGAGGAGGGGGAGAGAAAGAGACAGAGAGAGAGAGAGAGAGAGAGAGAGAGAGAGAGAGAGAGAGAGAGAGAGAAGAGAGGAGGAGGAGGAGGAGGAGGAGGAGGAGGAGGAGGAGGAGGAGGAGGAGGAGGAGGAGGAGGAGGAGGAGGAGGAGGAGGAAGAAAAGACAAAGGGGCTGGGGAAGGAGGGAATTGAGATAGCATAGTGGATAAGGCTTAGGGTCAGGAACAGAACTGGATTCAAAACCTGCCTCTGCCCCTTAGTGGAGCCATGTGTAAGCCAGCACCCCACAGAACTTCAGGCAATCTTCTAAGAATATAAAGAGCCAGCAGGTTGCAATGTGCACTAGCAGAGGATGCTCCTTGCCCAAGAAGTCACAGGTCCCTTAAACTTCTATTTAATTCCCTCGGTGGATCTGTGACCTCTGTGGGTCCTTGGGCTCCTGCCTGGGTCCAGCATGACTTGGTGCATCTGGTAAGCCTTGCATCCATCCCCTATGTCAGGTAGAGAGCTGACTGTTCCCCTGAGAACCGGAGCAGCCAGAATCCCAGTAGCTCTGCCTCTCTCAAGTCACGTATTTCTCACCAAGGTTAAGAAGAGGTAGAGTCAGATGAAGGAGAGCCTAGAGATGGCTGAGCCCCAGGGCCATCTCTTCTCTCTCCCGTTGCTTTCTAGCTGAGCTCCGTGGAAGCTGGAGGGTCTACAGCCTTCATCTATGCCAACTTCAGTGTACCAGTTGTGAAGGTAAGTATGGCCTGGTTGGCTGGGACCAAAAAGGTTGGGGACGACAGGACTGGTGTCCTCAGGCCAATAGAGGAAGATCCCACACCCCAATCTCACCCTGGAAAAAAGACCCCTGAGTGTATTTGCAGGGTGGCTTAAGAGGGAGGAATAACAAGTTCGAATGAGCTTCTTCATCTTCTTGTTGGCCAAATCCGCACTCATTTCATGTCATAAAACTGAAACACTATACTATTTTATTTTTTAAACCTTACCTTCCGGGGCTGAGTCTATCGGGCATTGCCCTGCCCGGGGCTGTGCCCCTTTCTTTACAGAACGCAGCCCTGTTTTGGTGGAACCTTCACAGGAGTGGTGAGGGTGATGGAGACACATTGCATGCCGGCTGCCCTGTCCTGGTGGGAGACAAGTGGGGTAAGACTTTTCCTAGATAAGGAGGGGGATGTTTGGGCAGGGAACGTACAGCCCTCGCCTCAAAGCCAGCAAATTGGTATTTCAATTCAACGTCTGCCACTTACTACCCCTGAGATCCTGGAAAGTCCCCTACTTCTGCTAGCTAGTATTCACTAGTGATTTAAGGTTGGCTTTGCATGTTTTGTCTCAATAGATATCCGGGCCTCAGTCTAAATATATTTTTATTTATTTATTATTTTATATTTAATATAAATATATAATATATTATTTTATAATATTATTTATTTGTTTTTTAAATTTTTTCCCATGGTTACATGATTCATGTTCTTTCCCTCCTCTCTTCACTCCCCTTCCCAGAGCTGAAAAGCAGCTCCACTGGGTTATACATGTATGCATTGGTCTAGATGATCTCTAAGGACTCTTTTTAAAAAATCATTACCTTCTGACTTGGAATTGATATCACTTCCAAGGCAGAATGGTGGCAAGAGCTGGGCCATTGGGGTTAGGCGACTTGCTTAGGGTCATACAGCTAGGAAGTGCCTGAGACCAGATTTGAACCCAGGATCTCTCATGCTTTCTATTTACTGAGCCACCTAGCTGCCCCCCTTCAAGTTCTAAATCCTATGATCAGTTCCAATCCGGCCTCACATACATCCTAGCTGTGTGACCCTGGGCAAGTCATTTAACCCCCATTGCTCAGCCCTAACCACTCTTCTGCCTTAGAACCAATACGCCGCATTGATTCTAAGATGGACTGCAAGAATTTAAAATTAAATTACAAAGCAAAATAAAGATAAAAATAAATCCTATGATCCTCTGAACTAAAATGAATTGAACTGAATTATTCCTCCTGCTTTCTCCTAGTGGCCAACAAGTGGATACACGAGTATGGGCAGGAGTTCCGCAGGCCGTGCAGTGCCAAGCCTGAAGACTAGGAAGCCCCTGAGTGCAGAGGCCTCCTGCTCCAAGGCATCCTCCTCGGAGCCAGAAGCCAAGATCTAGCCCAGGGAATCTGGAGTGGGATGGGGTCGGGGGGAGTCTTCCTGGAAGAGTCCCATTGGAAGAGCAAAAGTCAGTGATGGCTTCTGGCAGATGGGATGAGAAGCAAAGACCACAGTGATCCTCAATGCCCTTCACCTTAAAATGTACACTTGGAGCTCCACTTTGGGGTGGAGGCAGAGGAGCATGGCGAAAAGAAGAGGGAGAATGGGAGAGGGAAGCCATTGTTGGTTACAGCGCCCTTGGCTGGGGACAGACGATCCGGAGCCTTGGTCCAGCACAAATCTCTGTAAGCTGAGCCTCAGCATGGTGTAATGTGGCTGAGTCCAGGTTCAAAACCTGATTTGGGTAAGGGGGCTGGGGTGAAGGAAGGGGAGGCTTCAGTGCTGTCTTTTCAGATCTCTTTGTAGAGATGCCAGTCCTCATGCACAGTCATGACCACAGGGCTTGTGTTCATGCACAGCCACCATTGGCAGAGTTGGCTCCAGTTCACATGGCTTCCAGTTCTGGGCCTGCACAGATGCTGCCTGAAACCAGAGGCCATGGGCAAAGGCAGCTTTGGGCAGGTTATCACCAGGGGAAGTTCAGAATCCCATCTCACCAGAACAGGAAGTCACACTACAACTTCCCTGGCAAGGAATCCTCCAGTCCCCTCTGGAAGACCTTCAATCATGGGGAAAACACTCTACCTCACTATGGGACAACTTGAATGCTTTTCCCTCTATGGAGCTGAAATCCATCTCTGCAACTTACTCCTACTGCTCCTAGAACATCATTGGGGCCCAGCAGAACTTGTCTAATCCCTCTTCTACTGGATAGCTCTTCAAATACTCCAAGACACCCTGTCACCCTTGTCTTCTCTTCTCAAAACCTTCCCAGTTCTTCCAGATGATCCTTAGATGGCACAATTTTGGACACACTCACCCTTCTGGTTTCTTCCTCTGGCCCTCTCAGTTTCCCAAGACTCTTTCTAAAATGTGGTCCAGAAGAGGACACAAAATGGCGGATGGGAACTGGCAAGGATAGAGGGTGCAGTGGGGCCAATCGGGACCTTTACAGTTGGTGCTCTGCCTCTAGGAAGCTAGGACCATGTTAGATTTTGCCCCTCATTTGTCACTCATTTTTCTTTATATTGAGTTTGCAGTCTTCAAAAAGATAACAGCCAAGAGATTCAAAGACATCAGCCAGCCCCAGAAATATTCAACTTGTACAACACCAAGACCATAAAGAGTCAGCTTTATCACTTCCATCTTACACATCCTCTGACCAACAACTCCTACCTTCCTTCTCTTCCCTGCCATATCGCTGGTCATTGGATTAGAATAAAGAATAAACATTTTGCTAATATTTTGAACATAAACAGTGCCTTCCTTGCAAGGACTAAAAGCATTTCAGTCAGCTGGCAGGAGTATATTGAGTCTCTATTGGATGCATATCCAATGATCTGCCTCATCCTTGGTTAGTGGTCTGTAAGCACCTGATAATTCTCCCTCCACAATCATTGATTGTGGGGACATGGGGTCCACTGGAGGCAGAATTGGAGAGTGCTGGTTCTAGAGACCCAGGTATCCCTTCCAAGCAGGCTCAAGAGGAACCTGAGCCAAGAGCCACACAAACCATCCTTTCATGGAATTCTCTGAAAGGAAGCACTGTTTGGGGGCCATTGACCAGCTACCTGAACCCTGGAGAGGAGGGGGAAAGGAAGAGAAGGAAAGAGGAAGAGAGACACAGAGACAGAGAAGGACAGAGACAAGGAGATAGAGACAGAAAGGGGGGGACGGGAGACAGAGAATTTGCACATGATCAATGAGAACGGGTTGGAATTGCATGGAGAAGGCTGTGGGTCTCTGCTTTAATATTTCAAGGGCGTCTAACATCATTCTAATGGACGCTTCCTTTACCAAAACAAATCATGGTCCTTCTAGAATGGTTTCATGAATTGTTATGGCTGAAAAAATGCCATTCCCTAGTGGTTTCTCCTTCAAGGACAAGCTTCTCTGCATTTAGCTAGGCTGGTTCTCCAACAACAGATTCACAATCCATTGCTTGGCCACTTCTCAAAACCTTTCCAGCTTGGTTGGACCTGCCTTGATTGGCACTTCACTGGCATAGCCTTTGAGGGCTCAGGGTCTACTTCATGAATGAGGCACCCAGGATGACAATGGAGTGGGGAGGTAAAGATAACTCCCTGCACCTGGGGGAGTTACTGTCAGTCCTCCATTCCTGGAATGTGATTCTGATTTGGGTCCTCTTTGGCCCCGTTTCTTTCTCTTGAGAGGACTGAACCAAGGTGGGTATCTAGAGGCTTTTTCAAGTTCTTACTGACATCCTGTCTTAAGTTCTAGAGTCTGACCTTTTGACATTCCATATTCCAAGCTCCTTTTCAGTTATTTTTTTTTAAAGATTCTATGATTTAAGCTGGACATTAAAACAAGAAAAATAATCCCAACAGGAATTTTACCTCCACAATGTATTCTACAGCCATCTTCATTACTAGTCTAGGTCTTCATCAGATCTTACCTAGACTATTGCAATGACCTAATTAGACTCCGTGCCTCTGGTTTGTCTCCTCTAATATATCCTCTACAGAGCTGCCAAGCCAATAGTCCTATAGCACATGTTGGATCATGTTACTCCCCTACTCAAGAAGCTCTAGGGGCTCCCCTTTGCCTCTAGGATAAAATACAAATTCCCTTGTTTCCCTTTGAAAATTCTTTACCACTTAAAGAGGTGAAAGAAATCTCCCTTTCTAACCCATTATATAATTGCCTCAGCACATTGTAGGATTTGGCCAAAATTGGCCAAATTTCTTTTTTTGACCCATATATATGAAATTCCATTTCTCATATCCATACCTTTGTATATAGGCTTCCTGGCTCCCTCCCCCAAAGTGGAAATGCATGTCATCCTCAACTTTGCCTTAGAAAATCCTTCATTTCCTTCAAAGCTCAGTTTAAATACCACGTTTTACAGGAAGTCTAGCCCAGTTCCCATAGTTGTTATTGTCCTTCCCTGGGAAATTACTTTGTATTATTTTGCATTTTATTTTCTATGATTATGCTATTATCCTTCAATAGAATGTAATCTCCTTGAGTGGTTTCATTTGTCTTTGCAGCTCCAATACCAACATAGCAGCTATTTCATACATGCTTGTTGAGGGGTAGGTAGGTAGCTCAGTGGATTGAGAGCCAGGCCTGGAGACAGGAGGTCCTGGGTTCAAATTTGACCTGACACTTCCTAACAGTGTGACCCTGGACAAGTCACTTAACCCCCATTGCCTGGCCCTTACCACTCTTCTGCCTTGGAACCAATACACATTATTGATTCTAAGACAGAAGGTAAGGGTTTAAAAAAACTTAAAAATGCTTGTTGAATTGAAGGACATTTCAGGCAAAGAGGAGAGCAAGAATAAAGACGTGGACACAGGAAAACTTCAACTATGGTTCATTCCGTTTGGTGTTGGTATTCGTTGGTGCTTTAGGTACTCTTAAAAATACACATATTTTAAACCCTTACTTTTGGTCTTTGTATCAATTCTAACACAGAAGAGTGGCAAGGGCTAAGCAATTGGGGTTAAATGATTTGCCCAACAGCAGGCAGTGTCTGAGGTCAAATTTGAACCCAAGTCCTCCCAACTCTAGGCCTGGCGCTCCACCACTGCTACGTAGCTGCCCCATTTACGTACTACTTTTTATACAAGAGAATCACACAAGGTAAAAATGGCTTTACGTGTTGGAGCTAGATTGTAAAGGCCTTGGATTCCAGAGTGAAGTCTGGACTTTATACTATGGACTTTTGGAACCTAGAAAAGTTATTTGAACAAGGGAAGGAGAGAATCACAGAGGACAGAATAATCCACTCTCTATTCAGGGTTGTGTTTTAAAGAGAAGATGGTGGGGCAGCTAGGTGGCACAGAAGTTGGCGGGCCTGGTCTAAAGTCAGGAAAACCTGGGTTCAAATCTTGGCCTCAGATGCTTCCTAATTGTGTGACCCTGGGCAAATCCATTGTAACTCCAATTACCAATCCTTGCTGCTCCTCTGTCTTAAAACTGATGCTAGGCCAGAAAGTACGAGTTTTTAAAAGAGAGACATTAGTAGGGGACCACGATTCAATCCAAAGGATAAAATGCTAATGTTGAGACTGAGGTTTTTCAGATACTTGAGGCACTGGATGGGGTAGATTTTTGGTGGACAGAGCGGCCTTTCCATAGTAGATCCCTGGATTTGGAGTCAGAAGCTATATTGTGTGGCTATCACTTCTAGACTTGTTTCTTCTATTTTAAGATGGTAGTGTTGGCCAATATGACTTCCAGAACCCCTTCTTGCATGAGATCATATGAGTGTTTTAAGTCCAAGTATGGATGGTTTACCAAGTCCTGTGTTCATGCCTACCCATTAGGACCATATTGTTCAAGAATACACATAACCCTAAGTGGAAAAGATCCTAGGCTAGCATTTAGTCCCAGCTTGTCCTTGTCTTCCACTTTCCAAAATCATCAGTTTACAGTCTCAGATAGATGGGACTTCAGAGGCTGTCTTGCTCAAAGATGGAAAGATGAGTGGAGAAAAGAAAATGGTTGAAATAAGGGAGAAAAGGGGGCAACTAGGCTCAGAAGACTAAGAGCCAGGCCTAGAGATGGGAGGTCCTACCTAGGTTCAAATCTGGCCTCAGTCACTTCCTAGTTGTGTGACCCTGGGCAAGTCACTTAACTTGCATTCTAGCCCTCATTGCTCTTCTGCCTTAGAACCAATATATAGTATTAATCCTAAGATGGAAGGTGAGGGTTTTTATTCTTTTAAAAAAGGGTTAGGAAAAAAAAGTTGTTATAGAGAAGTAGCTTGATTTTGTGGAAAGATGAAGGCTCCCAAAGCCCCTGTAAGATAGAAAGTCTTAAGGACCAGCTACCCAAACTCAAGCTTTTTACCAGATACCTTTAAATCTTTGGTCTAACACCTTCCCAACTGAGTTCTCTCAGTTCCCATGTTCTTGCTACCATCTTGTGGAAACTCAGGTACCTTGTGGAGCTGGATCTCTTTGCTCAATCAAAAAGACACCTTGAGTTGGGTTTCTTTCACCCCTTGAACATAGGTAGCCCTGCCTCCCAACGTCCTCTGAAGTCCTCTTCAGCAAGCAATGTGACATGTTGATACTGTCTTGCCTCCTAGACTTCATAGCTGTGTGACCTAACCTTTAGGCCTCCAATTCCCCTTTGGTAAATTGAGGTAGGCTAAGCTTATCGCCATAGTTCCTCCTAGCTTTTGATGCTGACACGGTGAGCTTGAGATCCTGGGGTAGGTGATGGATTCTTTCCTAGGGACCTCTGGAGCCATTCTGTCAGGCAAGCAGCTGCTCAGGTATCTATTTCAGATGCAGAGAGCTGAGACACACATTAAGTTCTAAGACATAGCACTTACCATAGTGAGATGTTGTATGGCTGAGTTAGAATTCAGATGACTTTTTCTGAGTCTAGGATATTCTAGGGAGGGAAAGTAGGTAGGCCTTGGACAATTCAGATCAGATCCTGAGCAAAGTTCCTGACCCCATGTGCCAGCTTGTTACTAAGAAGGCAGGGTGGCTATGGTGAACCATTTCATTAAATGGCAGGCAGCATGGTAGAACATGCAGGGGATTTTATACTTACATCTCTGAACTAGTTTTTTTTTTTTAAATATTGATAACTATGTTTTGATATGATTGGTTTCCTTGGTAATCCTAAGTGTTTAATGCATTTAAAAATTCAAGAACCTTTAGTTTAGTGCCATGATGGCAAACCTAGAGCACAAATGCCATCACCTACCAGAGTTCATTACTAAAATGGTAGAGGGACTTGGATGGAGCTGCTCCCTTCTCACTCCACCACGCCTCCCTGCCCCTCTCCACAGAAGCCCAATAGGACTGCTTACTCCCTCTCCTGTTTGGGGTAAGGTGGGCAGCTCACAGGTGGCAGAGTTGGAGGGAAGCAGAGTAGCCAGTGCTCAAGGCCACTCCCTCCTCCTCTCTATTCAAAACATTCTTCACTTCATGCACCCCTCAGCCCAGCAGCCCAATGAGAGTGCTTTCTCCCTCCCATCTGGGCTAAGGTGGGGATGGGGCATGGCATGCAGTCTGGGGCGGTATGTGTGTGGAAGAATGGCATGGCACATGGTTTCTAAAGGGTTCACCATCACTAATAGAGTGGTAGGAACTCTGGATTTGTTGGGCCATGCTGGATTTTTGTCCAAGCCCTGACATTTAACTATAACCCTCCTCAGTATGATGGGAGCAATACTTTTGCCACATACTCCAGATTTATCATGCTAAAAGTTCAACAGAAATGTCACCCCAAATTAGTGTCATAATGGGAAGAAACCTAGATCCCACTGGACACAATATTCAGTTCTTTAATTTTGCAGAAGCGGATACTGAGGCCCAATGAATCTATTTACCCCTAGTCACATGGTCTGTGGTAGGGCTGGAATTAGATTATCTAGAAAGTTAGGATGGGGCTAGCTGCAGGGGATGAACAGCTGGATCTAGAATCTAGGCCTCTTGATTTCTAGGCCAGTGTTTCTTCTTTTCTGCTAGGAACCCTGGACCCAGCTGAGGTGGTGAAAGCTGTGTGGAAGGGGGGAAAACAGGTAAGAGATTCTAAGGACAACAGCCTTTTACAACCATTAGGAAGACACAATGGGCCCTGACTAGGGTCCAATCCAAGGCGATACCCCTCTGACATTTCTTTCCTACCCACTCTGGAAGGATAACTCACAGAGAGAAACAGAGACAACTCCATGCCAGATAGGCTGGGAATATTTATTTTCTTTAAACAAGATCATAAATACCAAAGGAACAGAGAGGGTCCCAGATGCCTGACTGTATAGTAGGACAGAGTGGCTTGGAGTGAGGAGCAGGAGACAGGGCAGGAGCAGCACCTAAGACACAGAATAGGCATGGCTTTTGGGGACCTCCCCTCAACTCTAGGGAAATACAACATCTTCCCTTGGGATGAGGAAAAGTGAGGAGGGGTCAGCTGTGCTGCTTCTATGAAAGGAAACCCATGGAAACTACTCAGGCTGTGAAAAGAGGTGGATTTGGGAGAGGCAAACACATACTTTGCACCATACCACAGCTAAATGGTTAACAATGAATAGGCTAAGGCCTGGCAACTCCCTGAATAGGATACACTCATTCAAGCAAGGCCAGTCAGTGGCAGATAGGGCAGCATAGGGAGGTAGGAGAGCCCAGCCCATGGGAGCTGGTGGGCAATTACCCCCATTCAGAGAGGGGGCAATATAAGACACAGCCAGAGCTCAGCATGTGTTATGGGCAATCTGGTCTCAGTCCATTTCATAGGATAGTACAGTACCCATTGTATGGAAAAGTAGAAGGTGGTGGCAAAATGTGCTTGGACTGGGCCCTGCCTGGTTTCCCTGGCAGGCAACAGTCTTCCTCCCTGATCCCATATGCCTGATCCACATTGGGGATTATACCTAAGGCTGTGTTGCTGTCACCACAAGGGCATAAGCAAATAGCAGTTTCTAAAGTGTGCTGAAAGGATCAAACTATAAAGAAAACAGTAACCTGATTGGTCATTTTATTTGAAGGAAAAAAGGCTCCTCCCCCTAAGCATGGCTATGACGTTATCTCTCATATACTTTGGATGCCCAGGGCTAGGCCAAAGAAAAATTCCCTTCATTACTCTTTTCCTTCCCATTCCTACCCCAAGAGTGGCAAAGAAAGTCCCCGACATTGGACATTGGTTCACCCTCTGTCTCCCCAAGAGGAAACTGGCAGGGCCCAGTTAGTCTCTTCAAGCCTGAAAGCAAGGGGCTCACTTGGGGGGGTTTTAGCCAAAGTGCTAAAAATGTGGCAACTCTGTCCTACAACTGGTCATTTTGGTTTGGGGAATATAGCCCCTTGGGGGGGTGGGGGGAGTGGGATGGGATTGGATAGGAAGGAGATGAGAAAACTTTGGGGCTCAGAAGAAGTTTGGAATTAGGAAGATGGATGTACATCAAGAAGTCTTGAACAAAAGGTTTTGTCAAGAATATGCCTAGAAGTTTTACATGTATTAGGGACACTAGTTCTATCAATGAGCCGATGTCTCATGGCTGGGCTGGGCTAGGAACAAGATGAGGAAGATACAGCTACATCACAGTGGCCTCTGGTGTGGTGTATTTACAATGGATCTTGGAGTTGGAGGATGTCAAGACATTAACAGCCAGGGAAGACGCTGCCCAAAAGAAAGGAAAAAAGGATACAAGGGTTATTTTCAACATTTGCCTCTATCCCCTGCCCTTGCATCCTTCAAGGCTCAACTTAAGTCCTATTTCTTCTAGGATGCCCTTCATCCAGGTCCATAGTAATATTTCCTTTTTAATACCACATAAATGATTAGGCTATAAAACTCTATCTAGGCCATGTTTTCCCTAGAATAATGCTCTAAACACAGTAGGCCCTTAACAAATGTTTGTTGAATGAATTTAATTTCTTCAGTCACAGTGGGAGCTCCCCGAGGAGAGGGTTTCCTTCTTTCTCAAGGACAAGGTTGAACACTTGGTGGGGGATGTGAGGAGAGGAGAGATATTCCTACTTAATGACTGACAGTCCTAAAATGGTTCCTAACCTGGAGATGATTGTGACTTTGTTAGAGGTCCACAGTGAGTATTTTTCATCTCAAAGATGAGGAAATTGCATTAGGGGAGGGTTCTTAGACATATACAAATTGATCAGTTCAGAGAAAGTGGTTGAAAACCTAAGTATCTATTCTTTATTTCTCATTCAGGTAAGTGATTTTTGGCAAAGCTATTAAGATCCACAGCTAGTACCATCTGGCCTCAGTCCTCCCATTTCATGTGCCTTTCCTTCTCAGACCAGGAGTTTTTCAAAGGTGGTGGCTATCTTTTGCCTTTGAATGAGGCATTAGAAATATGGACCTTAGATTCTTTTCTTCCCTCTATATTTCCACCTACTCTATTAAGGAAAATGCAGAGGACCAAAAAACCTGCCTATAAGGAAGGTTCAAGTTCTTGTTTTGTCATAATGTAAGACCTTTAATCAAATCAGTTTGGGTACAGTTCCCTTCTCTGGAAAATGGGCATAGTAATAGTTAAAAAACCTACCTATGTAGAATGTTTTGCAAACTATAATCTAAGTTATTATTACTGTTCCCCCAAAGAAGGAGATTATTCCTGGGCAATTATTAACTGTTAGAAATGGGAAATATTTGAAGAATAAGATCTCTCCAAGAAAGAAGCAGCTAGTCTGCTAAGGGGATAAATGGGGCACTGGCCTTAGAAGAAATTAGTGCTAAGTCTGTCTGGCCCATCATCTTACCACTGAAATCCACCAATAGGCTCTGTAAACCTGTGACGAACCAAGAACGTTGCAACAGCTTCAGCTACCTAAAAAAGGGAGAGATATAGATCATTAGAAAAACTTAAGATGCTTAGTTCAACAAACTGGAGGTTGTATGTCCTTCTCTGTTAGAATATAAAGGCCTGCTTTTGGTGAGATGCAGATCTATAGAAAAATAAGTGCCATTTTTGCCTGAGAAGCTCCAAGTTATATTGGCCTACATGTACCTGGGTTGATGTGAGCCTATCCAAAATGGGTTGCAGAGAACATAAGCTGAGAACAAGATAGATATAACTTATATGACCCTAATTACATGCCATCTGTCATTGAAGAAGCACAGGCCAAAACTAAAAGGTATATAGTTTACAGATACCTGGAAAGTATCTTAGAGTTCACATGGTCCAATCCCCTCATTTGAAAGAAAAAGTACTTAGGAGGTTAAATGACTTGTCTTGGGGTCACACAGGTTCCTGGACTCCAGCAATCTCTCAACACTGTCTCACATAAGCCTCCCTTAAACAGTATATAGTCCAACTACCTCATTGTACAGGAGAGAAAACTGTAGTCCAGACAAATTGAATGATTTTTTTGTTATTTTGTTGTTGACTAATTGTTCAGGCATATCTGAGTCTTTGTGACCCCTGAATCATAACACACCAGGCCCTTCTATCCTCCAAGTTCATGTTTGTTATTTCCTGTGTCACTATCTATCCACCACATTCCACTTTTCTTTTTGTCTTCAATCTTTCCTATCAGGACCTTTACCAACGAGCCTTGTCTTCTTATTATGTGGTCAAAGTATTTAAGCTTCAGTAACTGACTTTCCAATGAATAGTCTCAATTTATTTTTTTATGTAGTGAATGATTTGATCTGCAGAGCTTAGTTTTCTTTAATAGACCTACTCTCACCTCCATACACTGCCAATAGAAAATACATGTCTTTGGCCACATGGAACTTTGTTAGGTTAAGTGATTTAACTGAGGCAAAAAAACAAATGTATGATGTGCCATGACTTGGAACTCCCTTCTCATGGCTGTAAGAATAGTCATTCTTTCTATACATTATGCTATTTCACATCAATTTCAAAGAGTGGGCTGAGAAAGAAGATACATGGAACTTTTGTCAAATCATTCCAAATCCTCCCCAATGTCCCCACCTTGGAGTCATCTTATTACCTACTTACCCATACGTTATGTCTGTATTTTCCACAATAATCTCTGTATTACCAGAAATACAAGGAACACTGGAAAAAATGTCCACAAACATATACTTGGCTAGTCATTAACCTGGAGCAGGGTATTGGGGGACAGATTTTGTAACTCATAAAAGAGATAAATATACAAAATGGCCCTCAGTCCTACAGAGCCTCCTTAGCTTCAATAGGGCTATCAAGAAAGTAGGGTAGCATAAAAGAGGCACAATAACACATTGTTTCTTGGGTATCTAAAAGCATTAATCTGACTGACACAGGTCAATGAATGGATCCACTACTAGAAGAAGTGAACTATATCCACATAAACAGAGGTTCCTGTTATAAAGGAAACCAAAAGCTGTGGCTAAATGAAAAAGATGGTGTTGTTTCAAAACATTTCATGGGACTCTTAGTCATGTTGCCTTGTGGTGCTTATGACATGTGGAGAGAACAAATGTGAAGACAGTGACAACTATGTCAACATCTATTGCAAAGGATGAAATAAAAGAAATTCTATAAGGCCTTGATAAGACCAAGACTGCCAAACCAAATGAACACATAACTTGACACTTGGTAAGAAATAAACAAAGATGATAGTGGAGAGAAGACACCTATAAACATATTTGAAAATGTGGAAAGAGAATATGGTAGAGAAAAAACATAGACCCACCTAATCTCTACCCAAATAACCCTCCAAATAATTTGACTGTATCACCTCAAAATGAATTCTGGAGCACCAGAACCCACAATATGACAGGTTGAAATGATTTTCCTTTAAGAATTAGAATTTGACAAATTTAGCTAATGACTCCGTAAGACATCAAGAAAAAATTAAGCAAAGTCAAAAGAGTGAAGAGATAGAAAATGTACAATTTCTTATTGCAAAAACAAATGACCTGGAAAATAGATCCAGAAAAGATCATTTAAGAATTATTAGACAATCTGAAAGACACGATTAAGAAAAAAAAGTTTTATGTCATCTCTCAAGAAATTATCAAGAAACTGCCCCAATATCCTAAAATCAGAAGGTAAAGCAGAAATGTAAAGAATCCACTGATCACCTCCTGCAAGATATCTCTGAAGGAAAACTCTCTCAAGAATATTATAGCCAAATTCCAAAACTCCCAAACCAAGGAGAAAATAATGCAAGCAGCCAAAAAGAAACAATTCAAATATTGTGGACCCAGGGTCAGAATAATATAAGATTTAACAGCTTCCACATTAATGAACTGGAAGGCCTGGAATATATTTCAGAGAGCTAAGATTTCAAAAAAGAATCACCTACCTAGCATAATCTTTCAGGGGGATAATGGGTATTCAATGAAATGGAGGACGTTCAAACATTCCTGATGAAAATTTCTTATTTGTATCCTTTGACCATGCCAATTGGGGAATACCTCCCCATACCTATCAGATTGGCTACTTTGCCAGAAAAAGAAAATGAGAAAACTTGGAGGGGATATGGGAAAACTGAGACACTAATGTACTATTGGGGGAGTTGTGAAATGATTTAACCATTCTGGAGAACAATTTGGATCTCTGCCCAAAGGGCTATAAAACAAGACCATTACTAGGTCTGCAGCCCAGAGAGATAAAAAACAAAAAGGAGGACCTATATGTACAAAAATATTTAAAGCTAATTTTCCTGTGGTAGCAAAGAATTGGAAAGTATGGGGATATTCATCAATATTGGGGAATCAAAATTGGGGAATGGCTGAGTAAATTACAGTATAGAATACTATTATGCTATAAGAAATGAAGAACAAGAGGAGCTAAGAAAAACCTGGAAAGACTGAAATAAACTGAAGCCCAGTAAAGCAAGTAGAACCAGGAGAACATTGTACATGATGACAGCAATACTGTATGATGAACAACTGTGACTAACTTAGCTGTTCTCAGAAATACAACATTCCAAAAGAATCCCAAAGGACTAATGATAAAAAATACCATATGCTTCCAGAAAAAGAACTGATGGAGCCTCAATCCAGGCCAAAATAAACTTTTTTCACTTTATTTTTTCTTATTGTTGTTGAGGTTCCTTCCACAAAAGGATTAATGTAGGGAAATGGTTATATATATAAAGTTTACACTGGATTGCTTACCATTTAGAGGGGGAGAAGGAAATGTAAAAAATTATTATTACTTGTAATTAGGGAAAAAATAAAATATCAAAAAACTTTAAAAGGTAAAGAAGCAAAAATGGTGAGTAGAGAGAATTCTATTCTTGGAGTACGAGAGCCTACGTTTTGATAAGTGATTTTTACTCAACTTCAGTTTTGTCATCTGTAAAATGAGGAGAATATCTATTGTGAGGTTAAAATAGCCCCACAGCACTCTCTGATATGTGTGTGTAATATGGTCATCTCAAGGAATGAAGATTGGATCTGACACTTCATGAACGTTGGGAGCTGCCGGTCACCTTCTAGCCTGAAGGAATCTCTAAGAGTAGTGAGAGAAGTGACTTGACCAAAGGCACAATTTAAGTAAGGGTCAGAGGCAGGACTTACACTTTAAGAGTTTTCAGGATCTAAGGGCAGCTATCTGTCCCCTTGCTCCTCATCAATATTTATAAACATCTCTATCTACATTTATGTGTATTAGTAGAGAGGAATTCCCATGTTTTCAAAATCACAGACCCTTATCATACAAGTATATATATTTAAGTACACACATATGCACCTGCATTATCTTTTGGATTACTCTTCAGTTCTCAATATCATTTCTTTTTAGAGTAAACTAGGAGGTACTAGACATAGATATTTGAGTTATTTCAGATTTAGCTGCATGTTAACCTTTGACAAGACACCAAGTTAGAAGAAAATTATAAAGATGGCAAGACACTCTAGATAGCTATAATAGTTCTATTATGGCCTATTTAAATCAGAGACTGATTCTAAAAAAGAAAGAATGGATAAATGTAAACATAATGATTTTGATTATCATGTCTCTAAATTAACTATTATAAAATAGTTGCTACAACCCAGAAGAAGTTGCCAAAGAACCCAGAAATAACTTTACCCAAAAAACAGAACTTCCTTACTCAATAGAGATAAATGACATCCAAAAGCAACATTAGTTTAGATTAAGTTGATTTTCAAAAAATGAGATGAGGACAATGGAAAATAAGATGCAATATCAGCTCACAAAACAAAGCTATAGAGGAAGAAATTACTATGTATCTGTCGAAAGCCTGGCATGAATCCTACCTAACCCAGATCATCTCAAGAACATTCATAGATGAAACTGAAACATAAATAATAAACAAACATGAGATAGAATAGATCTGCCACATTTGCTATAGTGATCATTACCAATAACCACCATGTTTGCAAGTGCAAATTGCTGTGAAGGATAAGAAGGAAGACCATTTGACAAACCAGAGTGCATCCAGAAAAGGATGGTAAAGGGGTATGAAACTCTGTGTGAAGATCAGTTAAGGAAACTGGGGATCTCTAATGAGGAGATAAAACTTGGAAAGAAAATGATCAATTTTATCCAAATATCAAAGGGGTTGCCATGAGGAAGAAGAGGCAAATTCATCTGTGCTATCCTGGAAAGCAGAACCAGAAACAGGAGTAAGTGGTGAAGTTATAGGGAGGCAGATTTTGGCTCAGCAGAACTTCCTAATAAACACAGCTGTCCAATACAAGAATGTGCTGCTGATGGGGGCAGCTGCGTAGTTCAGTGGATAGAGAGCCAGGCCTAGAGACGGGAGGTCTTAGGTTCAAATCTGGCCTCAGACACTTCCCAGCTGTGTGACCCTGGGCAAGTCACTTGACCCCCATTGCCTAGCCCTTACCACTCTTCTGTCTTGGAGTCAATTGACTCCAAGACAGAAGGTAAGGGTTAAAAAAAAAAAAGAATATGCTGCTTCAGGAAGAAGTTCCACTACTAAAAAGTTCTAGAAAAGGCTTAAGGAACACTTAAAAAATGTTTTAGAAGCCTCCTTATGCTGATTCTCATGTAGTGCCTAATAGAACTCTCTGGTTTCAGAGAGAGCATTAATCAAAGCTATGGAGCTAAGACATACCACTAGCTGAATATCTTATTACTACTAGCCGATATTTCCCCCCACACACCATCTCTGATCTGAAATAATAGGGTCCTTTAAGACTCTATAACCCAAAGAGGTCCTAAGTGTGTCTCATAGCCTGCCTAAGTCTCTAAGCAGCTACAATTGACTGGTTTTGCCTCCTACAGCAACCTGATTTCATACTACCAATCAACCTACTTGAGGAACAGAGACTGCTGGTGTTAGAATCTGGGAAATGGTTCTTTCTGTAATTTTGGTGGCAAGAACAGGTTCAACTGCATTTCAGAAACCAGGTAGCTCTAGCCCACCCAAGTCCCAAATTTTTATCCATGCAAGGCATTCTAAGTCTAAAATCTGTAAAAATGTGTAAGCTGTTGTTTTATTCTCACCTTGTCAGGAGCATCTTCATGAACTGCATGGCCACACTGAGGAAGTACCTGCATCTGAAACTTTCCTGGAAAGAAAAGTAAAACCAATGTCATCTCAGTTATATCCTTTCCACTGCCTTTGAAGCACTTTTTTCCACAAAGGAAGGACATTTCAAAGTTTCTCTGTTCTTGACCTTGTGTCCTAGCCATGAGGCCTATGATCATTGTAAATGCAGCAATGCCATTGCCTTATTTTAATTTTTATTAAAAACACCACTCTAGGGTTTAAAGGTTTACAAAATGGTTTCCTCACAATCCCCTGTAAAGTAGGTAGTAAAAGATTATCATCAGAAGCTAAGAGGGATTAAATGATTTGCTCCGAGTCACAGCAATGCTAAGAACTAGAGCTTAGTTATCTCATGACTCTAAGCCTATTGCTCTATTATGTCATGCTGCCTCTAAGTTTTTCAAAGCTTCTTACAAATCCAGTGGAGAGTGGCAAAAGTATTAGACTCAGACAGAAGACCTAAGTTTGAATCACCACTTTTGTAGATCTTTCTTAGTTTTTGTAACTATTTTCTCCTGGTTTTCCTATCTACCTATCTGACAAATCCTTCACAGTGTCCTATACTCCAAGGTTCTCTTCTAGGTCCTCTTCTTATCTCTCTATACCCTTCTCTTAAGTATTTTCTTCAGCTCTCAGAAGTTGAGTGGCTATTTCTAAGTGGATAACTCCTAAATCTTTATATCTAATCCTATCTATTCTCTTGTAATCAAGTCCTAAAACTATGGCTGCCTCCTGGACAATTACAGAGGGATGTTGCACAGGAACCTCAAATTCAACATGTTCAAAAGAGAACTCATGTTTTCTTCCTTAATGCATTCCTCCTCCAACTCTTTACTGGTAAGGACACTGTCCTTCCTTGTTAACCAGTTTTACAGCTTAATGTCATTTTCTTTCCTTCACTTTAACTCATCTATTCCCACAAAATATATTTCACATCCAATTCCTTTCTTCAGTCACACATGCCATGAACCTAGTTAGGCTCTCATAGCCTTTTGCTTGGACAATTGCAATACTTTATTAATTAAAATCCTGCCCACCAATCTTTCTTCTCTCCAAAGCAAACAAGAAATCAATTTTCCTTTCATGCCACTTCCCTGCTCAAGAAGCTTCATTGATTCCCCACTGCCTCTAGAATACAAACTCCTAAACTTGATATTTTAACTCATTCACAAACCATCTACAACATACCTTTTTAGACTGCTTTCATATTTATTTGTCTTCATGTATTCCACATTCTACCCAGAGTTGTAATCCCTAAACTCACTGCATCCTTTGCCCAGGCTTTCCCCACTTATTGCCTCTTAGAATCCTTAGCTTTCCTGAAGATTTCCCAATTTCCTAAACCTAGATTTCCTAATCTTAGCCTCTCCTTTCGGAACTATTTCCTGATTCCTTCAGTTGCAATGTTTTCTCCTTCATTTCACTATATGTAACTTATCTTTGCAAATGTTATCCCTCTCCAACCCACAGCAGACTTCTTGAGGGCAGGAACTATTGTTCATTTTGCCTTTGTATATCCTGCATCTAGTATAGTGCTCTGTGCAAATCTGGGACTTAATGAATAGTAATAATGTCTTGACTATTATGTTGTAGAGGGAACCCTTATTTAGGACCAGGCTACTAGATGGCCTCTGCTTGAGATTCTATAATTCTGTAAAACATATGCACCCCACTGTCTAAAGATTTTCACTTTGGCTTGGGTAATCTTTCTATCTGTAGTATATAAACTGAGTTGAAACCAGAGAGAATAGGGGTGGGGTAGGAGCAGAAGTTCAAATTTAGCTCTCAAAATCTGATAAATAGCTGAGATGAAAATACTGTACAGAAGTATCTGAAAAAAAACAAAATTGTGGCTTCTGGGAAGGGCATATGATATTAAGGGAATCAGCTGTGACCCAGGTGTTCTTTTGTGTTAAAAATTGCTGGTGGCCCCAAGGAATAGTATCATATTTCTACCTCAATTTGAGCACAGAAGGGAACCAAAAGAAGAAAACTGAATGGAGTTGATGGATAAAAATGGCCAGGGCTAGCTGTTCATCTTTACTGCCTTACACTAGTTTCTTTCAGTCAAACTGTCCTGAACTTTAGAAATCCCACTATGAAGCTGATACTGTCCTTTTCAGCAGGTAACATAAGAAATCTTATGTTCTTTGCAAAATGGGAGCCCAGAACTTAGTAGAGAAACTTGCTATGGAATAGTAGAGAGAACCCTGACAAGAGTCTTTAAAGGCTATACTGGGAGAAAAGGGAGAACAATGAAATGATAGGAACATAACATCAAGTAGATAGGATGATAATAATTGATGGCAGGGAAAATGCAAACTACTTCAATTTTCTCTGTCAAGGGCAGTGGAAAGAGACTGTAAAGAACAGGTAGGTGGCAAGAAGTTAAAACTGAAGTTAACTAAGAGATGGTGAAGCATCTGGCTGCCCACGATCAGTTCAAATAGAAAGGCAGACTTACCTTATTTCCTTATTTGCATGGTTATTAAAACACCAGGAGAATGCTTTTGATATAGTTTACCTATATCTTAATAAAATATCTGATGAAAATCTCTCAGGCTATTCCTTGGAAAGATGTGGCCTAAACAACTGTACTATTAGAAAAATTCTGAACTGGCTGAATGGCTGGTCCCAAAGAATGGTCATTGAGAAAGCCATCCCCAGTGGAATACCCTATCATCTTTGCTTGATTTTTTGTTGTTTAATACTTTTATGAGCAACTTGGATAAAGGTATAGACAATTTCCTTTTCAAATTTGTAAGTGACATCAAAAAATGGAAGGGGGAATTAACAGACTAGGTAATAGATTTAATATCTGAAAAGATTTTTTACAATCTAGATAAGAAGAAATTTAGTAGGGATAAATAAGTTTTTACACTGGATTTTTTAAAATAACTTCATAAATATTAGATGAGAGATGGATGGTTAGATAATTTGTTTGAAAAAGATATCAGGGGTATTAGACTAAAAGTTAAATAGGAATCCAGCATTTAGCAAGGTGCCTAACACATAGTAGGTGCTTAATAAAGCATTCTTGTAATTGTTCTAATTTTCCTGTGTTGGCTCATCATTCATTTTTTAATTAATTAATTTAGAATATTTTTCAATGGTTACATGATTCATGTTCTTTCCCTCCCAAAGCCAACAAGCAATTCCAGTGGGTTTTATATGTATCACTGTTCAAAACCTATTTCCATGTTATTCATATTTGCAATAGAATGATCATTTAAAGTCCAAATCCCCAATCATATACCCACTGAACCATGTGATCAATCATATATTTTTCTTCTGTGTTTCTATACCCACAGTTCTTTCTCTGGATGTAGATAGCATTCTTTCTCATAAATTCCTCTGGATTATTCTGGATCACTGCATTGCTGCTAGTAGAAAAGTCTATTATATTAGATTGTGCCACAATGTTAGAGTGTGTACAAGTTCCCTTGGTTCTGCTCATTTTGCTCTGCATGAATTCCTGGAGGTCTTTCCAGTTCACATGAAATTCCACTAGTTCATTATTCCTTTCAGCACAATAGTATTCCATCACCCATCAGATACCACAAATTGTTCAGACATTCCCCAATTGATGGACACCCCTTTCTTTCCAGATTTTTGCCATTAAAAAAACTGGCTCATCATTCTTATTTTGTGTGTGTAAACATATATATATATATTATATCATTACCTGTACTGCAACTTTCCTAAGGGCTGGGATTTTTTCATTTTTATCTTAGTATCTCTAGTGCCTAAGCAGTGTGTGGCATAATAGGTATTTAATAAATGCTTTACTAGTTTTAGAACTTACCTTGCATCTGGCCAATTGTGAGATCTTTATCTAGCCTGTCAACACCTAGAACAAAGAAGAAAGACCACTCAGGGCTAATTTGGGAGGATATCCTCTGAAACTGGCTTAAACAATGACCTATACTGCAAAGTAAGAGGTTTAAACTATAGAACCTCTATGTCTCTTTCAGCTCTAAGTCTATGATACTTTGTTTTGTTTTTTTAATGAAAAATTAGTTTAATGTGATTACATTACTTAGTTAAGTACATAGTTTATAATTTTTTTTAATTTTTTAATTTTTATTTGGTCATTTCCAAACATTATTAATTGGAAACAAAGATCATTTTCTTTTCTTCCCTCCCCCCCTCCCTCCACCTCTCCCACAGCCGACACGCAATTCCACTGGGTATCACATGTGTTCTTGATTCAAACCCATTTCCATGTTGTTGGTATTTGCATTAGAGTGTTCGTTTAGAGTCTCTCCTCAGTCATATCCCCTCCACCCCTGTAGTCAAACAGTTGCTTTTCGTCGGTGTTTTTACTCCCACAGTTTATCCTCTGCTTGTGGTCTATGATACTTTGTTGACTGAACATGGAATCACTGAAACGTTAGGGCTGGCAAGGACCTCACTGGTCACCTAGTTCAATCATACCTTGATTGAATCCCTCTCCTTGAACAGAAAGAGAATAGACATCCTTGAATAGAAAACACTCTCAAGAAGCCATCCAGCTTCTATAAGACTGGGGAACTCATTTCATCCTGAGACAACTCATTCCATATTAGAATACCCACAATTGTTTGGATAGCTCTATAATCTTATAGCATTAGTCTAAATTCTGCATTCCGGTATAAAGTTGGTCAAGTCTGACAACTATTATACTCCTTTATTTATTTCCCCTCCTTTGGCTACACACCTCCAATTTCTTTAGTAATTCTCATAAGGCCCAATTTTCAGTCTCTTCACCATCCTGGTGCATGCTGTTATATTGATGTGCTGCCTAAAATGTGGTACCCAAAATAAAATACAATATTCCAGATGTGGTCTAATAAAATAAAAGAATAATAGTATTACCAAATTTTTTCTGCTATTCTCATCTAAGGTTACCTTGAAGTTACTTTATATACACCTAAAAATATCTATACATGTACATGCTGTATCCCTTATTAGATTAAGCTCTCTGGGAGCAGGGACTTCTTTGCTTATGTATTTGAATAATTAGTACAGTGCCTAGCACACGAATAGCAGCTTAACAAATGCCTGCAACTAACTGAAGTCAAAATATTTACATTCTCGAAATGTTTGCTCCACTCAAATAAGCCTGTCATTTTATCCAGCATATAGTCAAAATGAAAAGGGAAAGAAAGCTTCTGTACTATAAAAGTCAGTTCTATGAATTGCTGAACTCTTCTTATCAAACCTTCTAATCTGGCACAACTGGTTATCTCTTTGTACCTCATGTGTGACACCAATCTCCTGCTTTAGGATCACTACACTGGCTATTTCTCAAGCCCATAATGTATTGCCCTCCTTACCTCCAATTCTTCTTTCTAGATCCAATGAGCACCACATTCAACATGAAGTCTTTCCTAATGCCCACAACTCCTGGGACCCTTTCTCCCAAACTACTTTATGTTTTAACTTCTTTTATTTATTTGTATTTATTCTCTTTGCACTTATTCTGTATAGATTTACAGATGTATTTGTTGCCTCTCCCATTTGAATAAATGTTTCTTGAGAGTTGAGACAGCTTTAGTTTTATATTTATATGCCTGATGTAGGCACAATGCATGGTATTAGTAGGCATTGAGTAATAAATGCTTTTTGACTCACAGAAAACTACCTTGGGCTCTCTGCTCACGACTCAATCCCATGGGAGCTTTTATCATGATGATTTCTTTTCTACTTCTATCTGAAGACAACTTTTGATTCTCTGATGCTTTCTAAGGACATTCCTACCAATCAATGACTAAGCTTGAAAGAGAGACCAGGGTTTAATAAAGAGAATGCAATGCAGGGGTGCTCATGGTAGCCCATACCAAGGGGATGGAATAATATAGCTTAATTTTTCAAATTTGGATCACTCCAGATGGATCCATGTCAACTCAAATTCCCAGTACCTGAAAATGAACCACATCCCATTTCAATGGATTCTATGTCATGTCTCTTGAGGTAATGGGTAATAATAAAAAAAAAATCTGCTGGGCTATTCCTCAATATATAAATGGTCAAAAGATACAAACAGTTCTCAAAGAAAAATTATAAACTATAAACTCTATGAAAGAATGATCCAAATTATTAATGATAAAAGAATGAAAATCCTAGCTTTGGTTCATATTGTGCAAATTGGCAAAGAAGATAAAAGATGAAAATAATCAATGCTAGAGGGATTATGAGAAGCTAGGTATCTTATTGCAATGTTGGTATAGCTGTAAATCATCAAACATTCTGGAAAGCAATCTGGAATTAGGCAAATAAAGTGACTAAAATGTCTAAATCCTTGGAGCCAAAGATTCTACTACTACTGGACTTATGGCCCAAGGAAGCCATTGATAAGAAGAAAGTCTTCATATATAATAAAAAAATTATGACAGGATTTTTTTGTGATGGCAAAGAATTAGAAACAAAGTGGATACTCACTGATTGGGGAATAACTAAACAAACTGTGGAATATAAATGTAATATAATGTTATTTCATTAAAAGTAGAACCTGATGTTTTCTGTTTGGTCTTTTTTATATTCTCAGCACTTAATATAGTGTCTGGCACATAGCAAGCCCATAATTAAATACTTGTTGACTGTCTGACTAGAGGAAATGGCAAATATGATGGATACAGAGATATATGGAAAGATTTATGCAAACTAATGAAAGATGAAGTAATTAGAACTAAGAAAATATACACAATGACTAAGACAAGATAAATAAAAAGAACCACAAAATAATCAAAATTGAATGATGCAAATTACAAAGAACAAGCATATCCCCAAAAAAGAGATATGAGAAGACATCCATAATTACCCCTTAACAGAAGTGGGATGTCCATGGGTGTGGTACATTTCAAATATGCTTTGTTGGTTTTTTCCTTTTCTTTTTTCTTTAAAAATATTACTTATGTTATGGGATTTTTATAAGATATATCCCATGTATGTTAGGAGAAATTCTGGTGTTATAAAAAAATGAGATACTAATAAATATTTTAAAGGAAAAGAAAACATTAAAATATAAGATTATCTAAATAGGGGGAAATTTTATGTGTTTCTGAGAAGGTGGGAATCATAAGAGTAGAATTCTCAGTAATTTTATTATTGAGATCACTATCCATTTGGTAAACTGTTTTAATAAGCACCAACACAAATTACAGTATATTCATAAATAAATACTCACCTGCAAGAAGCAGTAGTTTAGGAATAGGACAGCTAAGAAAGAGGTTGGATAAGCCTCTGAACCAACCATCCCAGTACTTTTCTGTTTTTGCCAGTTCAATTCTCCAGGTATATGGATGGTCCTTCTTGGTCTAAAGAGAGAAAAAAAGTTAGGTAATTGACTATAATCAGAGAAAAGGGGCAACAATTCAAATTAATTAAACAAACATTTATTAAGTTCTTGCTGTCACACAAGGCACTGTTGTTGAGGACATAAGGATGACAAATGACATAGTCTTATCTTTAGGGAATCTGAGGTCTAATAGGGTGGGGATGAAACATTTATCTATGGTAGAATGTGATGGGGCAGAGAGAGATCTAAGCAATGTACAAGGAAAATTTGTAAAAATTTTTACTTATGTCTTTTATGTTTCCATTTTCCCGCTCACTCTCTGGAGATGAACATTCATAAGTTATTCTTCAGATATTAAATTTGTAACTATATATTGTTCTCTTAGTTCTACTTGTTTCACTCTTCATTTTCTCATAATTCTTTCCAAGTTTAAAAAAAATTAATCTGCTTATTGTTTCTTATGGTGTATTCCATCACAATCATATACCACAATTTATTTAGTCATTCCCTGACTGATAGACATCCCCTTCATTTCCAAGTCTTTGCCACCATAGAGGGACCTGCTACAAATATTCCAGAACATAGAAGTTCTTTTCCTTTTTTCCTGATCTCCTTGGGAAACAGACCTAGCATTAGTATTGCTGGGTCTAAGGGTATACATAAGGGTATAACTCCACATTGCTCTTCAAAATGGTTAGCTAAGTTCATAGTTCCACCAACAGTGTATTAGTATCTTAAGGAAATTTAAATAGAGATAAATCATCAAAGGAAACAAATAGTCCTGGGAAAAGATAAAAAAAACAGGATTCTGAAATTATGGCAGACCCTGGCATTTCTCAAATATGGGTAGGAAAAAAATATATATACTTTTAAGTCTGTATCCTAGACATTCACTTAATGTTCACCTAATAAGTTAAGCGGTATCACACAAACAAAAAAATTCTGTAATTCCAGAAATCAATGCAATTTATCTTCCAGGATCTTCAATGACTTTTAGGCTTAGACACCCTGGAAGTGCTAATCTGACTGTAAAGAATACTCTGGGAACAAATGATTTACAAGGGCATCCACTGTAACTTACAAATTAGAATTCAAGTTTTTTGTTCTGTAAAAACTGTTAGCTTAGGAATCATTTCTACTTGAGCCAAAGCTTACTGCCATCAATCTCCTCAGTTTATTCTATTTTCCACAAGCCCCATTAATATTTATTTTAAAGAAATCAGTAAGAAGAAAATATTACAACTGATAAAACAATCTCGAAATTTGATTAGTTATATATAAATGGTCTGCAAATATTCAATAATGATGATAATCTATGGAAGCTGCTTTAAGAGAATGAAAATATTTAATCTTTACCTTTGCTTTTCAGAAAAAGGCTAACTTACAAGACCTCCTTCAAAATTTTGTATGGAATTGACCAATGTAAGAAGTTAAAAGGAAATGCAAAACAGTAAAATTCACTCAAACAGGTATGGAGTATACCCAACTGGGAATGCAGCCAGAAATATAGAAATGGATGGTGATTGGGCTGAAGTCCAAAATATATAAAGGTCATCTGAAGGAAAGATATTTAGCTTGAAGAAGAGAAGACAATGGGATGATAAGGCAGAGAGAGGAGACAGAACATGATAAAAGTTTTTAATTATTTGAAGGACTCTCAGGTGGAAGATTCAACTCATTCTACCTGGTCTCAGAGGGGAGAAATATAGACAAAATCACAGGAAGGCAGATTTCAGCTTCATAAAAGGGAACAATTCTAATAATGAAACCTATACAAAAGTGGAAAGGGCTGCCTCAAGAGGTGGTGAATTCCATTATCACTGGAGATCTAGTGGTACAGGCCTGGATGACCACATGTCAAAGATGTTGAAAGGATTTCTATTCTTTTATAGGCTTGATTAGATGACCTTTAAGGGTTTTCCTAGATTTGAAATTCTGTGAAACAGAATTGTTCATGTCTGTTGCAAACCCTCAAGTTCAGGAGAAAAAGAAAAATGGGCAATAAGAAGAATTTAGTATCTCATAAAAATTCATCAATAAATAGACCAAGATAACTCCAATGCTAACCCAAAAAGAAGTTGCTCAAGCACATGACAATGCTTTAACAAATGTACTTTCACTCATTCATTCACTCACTCACTCACTCACTCATTCATTCATTCATTCATGGAGTAATAAAAAGAACAGTGGACCTAGAGCCAAGAGACCTGGTTTTAAATCTTGACTTACACTATTGATTGGTTGCAAGACCATGGCCAACTTAAATCTCCTGAAGCTTGTTTTCTATGGTTGGTGGGGAAAGTACTGGCTTTGCAATCAAGGGACTTAGGTAAAAATCCCTCCTATGATATTTACTACCAGTGTGACCTTGGATAAGCCCCTTAACTTTCCTAGGCCTCAGTTTCCTTATCTGTAAAAGGAGAGGGTTGTGTTAGTTGTCCTCTGAAGTCATTTCCAAATCTAGATTTATAATCAAATAATATTTCACAAGGACTTTGAGGTACTTTTGTAAAGCCAAACACTATATGAATCCCCATATACACTAAAATATCTATCAAAGCACTTTCTGTGATAGCCAAGAATTAGAAACAAAGCATTTGCCCATCAATTGAGAAATGACTAAACGAATGATGGTATCTGAATGCAATAAAATATTACTGTTCCATAAGAAATGAGGTATGATAAATACAGAGAAGCATGGACAGATTTTCATGAATTGTTGCAGAATGAAGCAGAGCCAAGAAAACAATATATACAAAGATCACAACAATGTGAATGGAAAAAACAACCACAGAAGGAGTGCTTTATTTTTCAATTTCTCACAAAATAAACTGAAACTAACATTTGTATCAGTTGAAATGAAAAAAAAAATATATCAATCTGCTCTTTCTCTCCTTCTCCCTCAACAGGATTTTGTGACTACTAAGTATTTGAGGCTGGATTTGAATCCATGTCTTCCTGACTCTTGAGACCAAAAATCTATCCACCGTACTATCTAGCTGCCCTATAACTCTACTGTAAGTACTATATGAGCACAAAATAAAGATTAAAAGAAACAAAAAGGAAACACAAAGTACCTCTTAAATTGAGGATAACCTGACTCTTGACTCTTGTATTACTCACCTGCAGATGTGTAAACAGCAGATATTTTTAAAGTAATGCAAGGTTTAATAAATTTAGCCATCAATAATTATATGAAAAAAATGTTCTAACTCACTCTTGATTAGTGAAATGCAAATTAAAACATTGAGATACCACCTCACATCTATCAAATTGGCCAATACAGCAGTAAAGAAAAGTGATAAATGTTGGAGGGACACTAATGCACTGTTGGTGGAGTTGTGAACTGATCCACCCATTTTGGAGGGCAATTTGGAACTATACCCAAAGAGTTATAAACTGTGCATATCTTTTGTGCCAGTAATGCCACTACTGGGTCTGTAATCCAAAAAAGATAAAAAAATTTTTAAAAGGCTGTGGTGCAGGGGTGGGGAGGGAAGGACCTACTTGTACAAGCAGCTCTTTTTGTGGTGGCAAAGAATTAGAAACTGAGGGGATGTCCATCAATTGAGATATGGCTGAACAAACTATGGTATATGTTGGTAATGGAATACTATTGAGCTATAAGAAATGATGAGCAAGATGATTTCAGTAAAAACTGGAAAGATCTGTGAGAAATGATGCAGAGCAAAATAAGCAGAACTGGGAGAACATTATACACAATAACAATACTGGATGATGATTATCTGTGAAAACTTGGTTATTCTCAGTAATGCAATGATCTAGGACTCTATTGGCAAAGGTGTGGCAAGCATGCCCTAGTGTGCCACTTTGTTCCCCCTCTCCACCACACCTGGGGACAATTTTCACCTGACCTGCCCCTCTGCCCAGCAGACCAATGCAAACAGTTCCTCCCTCCACTGTCTGAGGTAATATGTGGGGTTCACAGGCACCTTGAAGGTACAGTTTAGGCACAAGACTTCTAAAAGGTTCACCAATGCTGATCCAGGACAATCCTGAAAGACTTATGATGGGGAATGCTATCCTACTCCAGAGAAAGAACTGTTGGAGTCATCTCTCACATCAGTATATCTTTGGTTTTATTTTGGGGTTTTGGTTATGTATGAGTGTGCTCTTACAACAATGACCAATATGGAAGTGTGTTTTTCATGACAATAGAAAAAATGAAAAAAGAAAAAGATTTAATAAATTTAGGACAATATTCAAATCAGTTAGGACAATACTCAAATCAGCCCCAACCCAGTTTTCAATTACTTGCTCAAGTTCATATATAAGAATAAATTTAATATCTGTATCTTAGACAGTAACTGTAAATGGACAAGTGCCTGCCCCAAAATCAAGAAGATCATACTAAAGAACCACATAATCATAGATTTAAATCAGGGAGAGGCCTTTATGATTAACTAGTTCAAACCCTTTATTGTACAAGATGAGGAAATGGAGGCTCAGAGATCAAGCTTAGATGGATTGGGAACAATTTCAATCAAATTAAACTATTTGCTGTTCCAAAAAGTTATCTATTTAGTACTACTATCTCAATAATATCTCAGTAAGAGTGGCTACAGAACCATCTTGAAGTCAGGAAGACCTGGTTTTAAGTACTTCCTCTAACATATACTGGTTGTGTGACCCTAAGCCTCATTTGACCACAGTGCTTTAGGCAACATTATGAGAACCAAATATTGCAGAGCAATTGCTAAACTATATTGTAGATGGGGTTTTCTCACCAAGAATTCCCAATACAATGATCTCTTAGTTGCCAAATTCAATAGCATTTTCTCAATCCTCATTCTCTTTGACTTCTATACAGCTTTTGACATGCTTATCATTCTCTCCTCTTTGACATATTCTTTTCTCTAGGTTTTCAGGACAACACTCTCTCTTGGTTTTCTTTGTACTGAACTATTCCTTCTCTGCCTCCTTTCCTGGAATCTTATTCAAATCATTCTCCCTATTAAGTGTCTCTCAGGATTCTGTCCTAAGCTCTCTCTTTTCTTCTCCCTCTATACTATTTCACTTAAGTGATTTTTGTCAGCTCCCATGTTAATTGCCACCCCTATTCTGATGATTCTAAAAATCTAAAATTCTACCCCATCTTTCTAATAATTTCCAATCTCACATCTCCGACTATCTTCCATACAACTCAAACTAGATGTCCAGTATTCATCTTAGACTCAATACATTCAAAATGGAACTCAATAGGTTCAAGCCAAATCGCATTCATTTCCCTCAAAGTCACCATTCTTTCGAAATTTCCTAATTCTGAAAAAAGCACTATTTTCCTTTCAGTCAACCAAGTTTACAACCTCATAGTAATAATTGGTTCTTTGCTTATGCTCATCCCTCAAGGTCAATAACTGCCAAATCCTGTTAACCCTGTCTTCATATCTCTCACATCAGTCTCCTCCTTTCTATAGTAATAGACCTTATCATCTCTGACTAGACTACTGCAACAACCTTCTAATTGGCCTCACTACCTCCAATCTCTCTGTTCTCTATATCTGTCCTCCACAAAGCTCTCAAAATAATATTACAAAAGTATCATCTGACCATGTCTTTCTTTACTCAAGGAACTTTTGGGGTCTCCCTATTGCCACTAGGAACCCCTCAGTGTTAGAGCCTGTCACAAACTGGCTATAACCAATCTTTTCAGGAAAGTTCTAGCTCACTTGTTCTATTTGCTACTCACCTAATAAGTTAGTTAATAAGTTATTCCATCTCTCATCTTTGTTCTTTTGTATAATCTGTCCTTCCTGGAATGACTTTGGGTAAACCATAGCACCATTTTGAACCTGTTTCCCCATCTGTAAAATGGAGGTAATAATCTCTGTAATATCTACCTGTGTTACACAGGTATTATGAGATAATGAATGCAAAATGACATATAAATGTAAACAATTATTACTTCAGTATCATCTTCCTTCTTCCTTTTATTAACAGATTCACTTCCTTCTTCATCTTCTTCTTCTTCCTCTATGATCCCTTCTACCATGGTTTTAGAGCCTTCAGGACTCAGAGTCCCTTCACATCTAAGTTTAAAAAAAAGTGGCAAATTACAAACAATCCTTTCATGTTTTTTCCAGAGTATTCAATATTTTTTATATTTTATAAACAAACTTTAGCTATGTTTTACAATGTTCCAAGTAGAAAGAGGAAAAGAAAAGCTGTTAGAGATACAAAAAAGTAGATGGGAGCTTTCAAAAAAAAAAAAGCATTTTGACATGAATGTGCTGGATTTTTTTCTTATTCCTTAGTATAATGGAGATATGTTTTTGGGACAAGAAAAAGCCACTTAAGGAAGTTGGGAAGAGGCTAAAGTGATACATAGGCTATTTTAGTGGAAAGACTTGCACTTTGAGTCAGACCTTGGTTCAAATCCTATCATTAATGCTTATTCCCTATGTAACTATGGCTAAGTCACATTCTCTTCTCTCTCTTGAGGAAACACAAATGTCCTCCCTAATCTCAAAAGGGCAGCTAATAAAAGACATCCCTTATTTTCAAGGAAATGCTTGTGATTTATCTGGAACTCTCAAAAAAAAAAAAGAAGGTACCATGGGAGCACTGGTATTCCTATTATTATCAACAACGAAGGACTTGGAAATAGCTTCCTGTCATAAAGACAGGAAGAAAATAGATTCCTTAGACTACAGAAAATCAAAGTAGGTTCAAGGACTCAGAGCAATAAAACAACAGCCCACTTTAAAGTAGAAAATTATGCTTAATCCACACTGAGGTGACTAATACATTAAAATACTTTTCTTCATGAGAATAGGTTTTCAAGAGCCTATTTTGGGGGGGCTTATTAGGCTAAAGAAAAAGGAAAACGTAACAAAAAGTAGAGCATAGTCTACTTTGAAAACTAATAAAGTGGGATCACTAAAAGAGACAAATAAATCTGTTTTCTTTTTTAAAAACTTCTATTTTATTTATTTCAGTCAGCAAAAATCTGCCTTTTCCACCCAAACTACCCTGTCCACATTGAGAACTAAAGAAAAGCAAAGCTTATTACAAAAAAATGTATAGTCATTCAAAACAAATTTCCATACTGGTCAAATGTAAAAAATTTTTATCGCATCTAGAGATGGTCTTCTCAGAAGGTGGCTAGTATGTTGTCACTAGTCTTCTGTAATCATGATTGGCCTTATGCTGATAAGAGTTCCTAACATTTCAAAGTTGTTTACTTTTTCTATATTGTTGTCACTGAATAAATCATTCTGGTTTTGTTCACTTCATTCTGCATCAGTTCATACAAATATTCCCAGGTTTCTCTGAAACCATCCCCTTTCATCATTCTTTTTTTTTTAATAGCATAATAGTATTCCATCACATTTACATGCTATATCTTGTTCAGTCATTCAACTGATTAGGAGCCCTCCTCACAGGTTTCCATTGTTTGCTATGTCAAAAAGAGTTGATGAAAGTGAAGTTCTACTGTCAGTCTCTAACACCCCCTCATCCACTCTGAATATAATTTTCTCTTACCTTCCCTAACTTTGTATCCTTTTCTTAAGATCATCAAGACAACAGAACTACTTCTATCTCTAATAATTGGGCTTCTGCTCTGACCTCTGATGGTAGGGTTCAGAAGGGAGACTTGTACTATGTCCCCATATTTGAATGTAAGCAGTTTATCCTTGTTTAGTAACACATTGTTCCTTCAAGTTTACCTTTATGTTTCTCTTCACTCTTGGGCTTGAACCTTAAAGTTTCTATGCAATTGAGCTAAACAACTAGAATAATGAGAAGTCTTCAATTTTATTAAAGGTTCATTTTTTCCCTCTCCAAGCATTAGAATTCATTTTGGTGCATAAGTTATTCTTGGCTGTAAACCCATTTCTTTTGCCTTCTGGAATATCATATTTCAATTTCTCCACTACTTTTTAGTGGTGACTGCTAAACCATGTGTGATCCTGACTGTGGCTCGTCAGTACTTGAATCCCTTTTCTTTCTAGAGGCTTTCTGGTAGTTTTCATTTTGCAGTTTGTTTTAGGGTGTGATTGGTGGATCCTTTCTATTACAATTTTGTTCTCTGGTTTTAAGAGATCTAGGAACTATTCTTTTAAGATTTCTTGAAATTGAATATCTAGGTTTTTTTGTCATTGATTCCTGATTTTTTTCTCATCAACTTGTTTTCTTGATCAGTTATTTTTGCTATGATACACCTTACATTTTCTTCCACATTTTTAGTCTTTTGATTTTAATACTTCTTGTTGCTTCATGTAGTTACTGACTTCTGTTTGGTCCATTCTAAATTTCAGATAATTTGTTGTTTGGGTAAGATTTTGTACCTTGAGTGCCAAGCTGTTGATTCCCTTTACAATTCTTTCCTTCATATGCAGGCCCCATGACCAACAAAATGTATATCTAGACATTTTATCTGATCCCCAGAACCTCTCAAATTTCTCTAAACCAGATATTATGCACCAAAAATAAAGTATTTTAGTCATCTCCATGGTTTTGGATACCCAAGAAAAAAAATATTTAAGAAAATGCTTTGAAACATCTACCCCAAGATCATTCAGCAACCTTCCTTCACCCTCTCACCTATTCTGACAAATCCAAGGACCCAACACATGAACTTGCGACAAAAGTCAAATTTTCAGGGCAACTAGGTGGCTCAGTGAATAGATTCAAGCCTAGAAACAGGACATCTTAGGTTCAAATCTGACATAAGACATTTCCTAATTATGTGTCCCTGGGCAACTCACTTAACCCCAATTGCCTAGGCTTCTTCTGCCCTGGAACCAATATTTTGTATTGATTCTAGGATGGAAGTTAAGGGTTTAAAAAAAAAAGAACAATTTCTATTCCCCTGTCCTTTTAAGTGCCATGAAGATACTAGCTCCAGGTTGTGAAAGTTTACTGGGGCCCAAGAAAAACAACTATGATCAGGGCAGGCCTTAGTCTGTGCTACAAAAGATCACCACAGGAAAGCAGAGGCAAGAAGGAAAAGAACAAGGATAGGGCATGTGTCAGGATTTGAAACAGCCTCTCCTCCATCCAGAGCTTTGAAGGGCCAAACTACTGAAATCATCTCTGCAGCATCAGTGACTAACAGTCTGAAATGAGCCAGAGAACTGAGGAATAGAACGAGGGACAGGATGCTACATATGGTGAACTACTTGGAGATGGGGGTTGGGGACGAAGGGGAGGGAGGTCATACAGCAATCTTCTAAGCCTGAAAAAATCCAACAATCAGTAAAGACTAGGACTAGTTCAGTCCCCTCCAAAAGTCACTTGGGGCAGAGACATGGGCTGATGAACCGTGAACTGTCCAGTATGGGAGAAGGAGGCTGAGATCCACAAATAAGGGAAATCATCATCAGAGGGGAAAGAGTAATAAGGGAAAATGGGAAGGAGGGTAGAACTGAAATTATCAAAAATCTCAGGAAAAAGAAACTCAAAGGCCTTTAAATTGATAATTAAGTTATTAAATTATGAAATGGAAGTAGGTATCTCCAGTTCTTTGGGTACTTGTCAAAAAAGACCATGACTGGCAGTGGGAAACAGGTGGTAATGAAACTTTAAAAAAGCACAGAGACAAGTGGCAAAAACTGGGGGAGGGATACAGAAGCAGATGGCAGCATGGGAACAGGGAATGGAATGATTAAGTAAGGCAGGCAGAGTGGGAAAGAGCAGAGAGAGGAGAAGAAGAGAATGTTACTCACAAACCATAGAGTTGGAAGCATTTGGTATCATGGACCCAGTGAAGAAAGAAGAGGGTTCAAGGAACAGGAGTTTACGGTTTCATTTTTATAGGATTTGGGGGGGGAAACAGACCAACTAACTTCTCCTATCTGTGCCACTTTGGGGCTAGTTCATTAATATATCCAAATCATCTTAAAAGTTATTGGCAAAACTTCAAAATCATCATTTCAAAGTTAACAGCACCTTTCTGATGTTCTGCTGGTAGGGAAGAGTGGAGGACTGGAATTTGTCTGCATTTATATATCAGAACCCTGATGGTGGTGCCTAGATGACTTCTGCTGAGTCATCACATAAGACCAAGCTGTGAATTTTGATTAATATAAGATAAAACTTATAAATTATGCTCTTTCAATTTTGGGGACAGTTTTGTACATGATTTCCAGGTTCTCTTGACATCTTATTTTCTGCTATTGTGCCTTTTTAACAACTACTTATAAACTAATAACTATACTGACTTTCTAGTCAGGAGGTTTTGGTCAGAAGGCCCAAAACAAGATATAATTTTAACATAGCTATGAACAGAAGCAGATACAACAACAGGGAAAATATTAATAACAGAAGGAATATGGCATCCAGATCTTGAAAATGAGTTTAGGAAAATATGAATAAAAACAGCAAAACAAAGGAAAATGATCCAACACTTGAGAAGGAGGACCCTGTGAAATGTGAGAACATGCAACTATAACTCACTGGTCCTGAGTATTTCAAAAAAAGAAATGAGAATTATGGGAGCAAAAAATAGTGGGCAGAATAGAAAAACTAGAATTTGCAATAGCAAGTCTCATCAAAAAAACAAAGAGAACAATAGATTGGAAATACAAATACACAAAAGTGAAAGACAGTCTAGAAGAAAAGCAAAAAAGAAAATGAAAAAAATATGCTCACTATCAAAATAAAATAAACTTATCTTGAAGATAGCATATAGAGAGACAACCTAACAATCATAAGACTACAAGAAAAACACAAGACAAAAAACATGAACTTCATAATACAAGAAATAATATAAGAGAACTGCCCAGAACTTCTGAAAATAAGTAAAATGGAATATCAACAGAAAAAATTCATAGATTACCTCCAAAAAAATCCAATTCTTTCTTCCATAACTCATTCCCCCCACCAATTTTTTCCTTAGGGTTCTCATTCCATTTATAAAAACATTTTAAAACTTTTTTCAACTTGTTTCATCTCTTCCAGGAATTCTAGTTGAGTTTGTGCCTAAGCTGAGTAAAATTTTCTCTGAGGCTTTTGCTTATGGTTGTTTTGGTGTCATTCTCTTCTTTTGGGTTTGTGTCTTGAGCTTTCCTGTTACCATTAATAATACTTCTTTATGGTGGGATTCTTTTTGATTTTTGCTTATTCTTCCAATCTACTTCCTAACTTTGGATTTGATGTTAAGGTTAGGCTCTGTGCCCTTCTGAAAGGGCTATTGCCATTTTCTTGAGGTACTGAGTGTTTTTCAGACAAGGTAGGGACTTGCAAATTTCAGTACTCCCAAAGCGGTTTGATCCAGATCTGACAGCTGCTCCCTAGTCTGAGCTCTACAAGTTCTTGATCTGGCTTAGGACCTAAGCAACCGCAGATGCTACTAGACTTAGCCCCTATCAAACCAGCTGAAAAGATCTATTGTTTCAGAGTGATGGAATTTTAAATATTCTAGGATTCTTTTGGTGTGGGATTCTTGCCATAGTTAATTTCTCTGTAGGCTGGGCTAAAGACAGGAACTGAGAACTCACTCTGCTCTGGGTCTGAGATGAGACACATCACTGTAGCTACTGATGGCTTCTGAACTTCCTTCTTTTTCAATATTCTACCCAGAGCCAAAACTACCTAAACACCTCTCTTATACCCCCAGTCAAAGTGTCAAACTTGAAGGTTCCAGGCAAAGTGGTCTGCACAATAATCCTTATACCTACTTAAATTGCAGAATTGTTTTGAGGAAAGTATTGTAAGCTGCAAAATGTTACAGAAATTATATAACTATAAAGTTTAAGGGTGTTTTGTCATCCACACCTCCACAGCTGTAAAGTTTGTTTTTTTATTTTGGCCCAGATGCCTAATGTCTTTGGTATTGGGAACTCTTGGTAAAGAAACTTCCTCTATCAATACAGAGCAGCAACTAATTGCTGTGTAACTTACAAATTGTAGAGAGTTCTCTAGAACATTGAGAAGTTAAGCGATTTGTTAGTATGTATCAGAAGCAAAGCTTAATCATAGGTCATTTTGCCTCCAGGGTTAGATTAATACTCTATACCAAATGACTCCCACAACAAAACAGAAGGAAGCAAAAGTCATCCTTATAGAAATATTCATTAATGAATTAACCATTTGTTTAACTAACCCCCCACTCAAAAACCACTCCTGTTTAAGAATTAACATTTATCCTGGCCCACTTGGCCAATTATCTTTATGGAACAGATTTTTGTAAGGAAACATTTTGATTAATGATTTTTAAAAATTTGTAAAACCCATAGATATTTTTGTGACAACGACGTTTCTTTATCATGCTACAAGAAAATCAAACATGAAATCTTATTGTTTTGTCATAAGATTTAGGAGAAATCATGACAAAATCATTAAAACAACATTCTTTGTTCATTCTAATTACACATTATAATTATCACCTAAATTCTGTTAAAAAGAAATTTACTTCTATAAAATTTACTTTTCATATTTAATATATTTCACATTTTAAGAGTCTCAATGGAAACACCTTTTCAACTATTAACTCAGATGCTGATTCTGTTTTAAAGACCTTCATTTTAAGTGCCCTCTTCCCATTACCACTTATCCCTGCAGAAAGAGGATCTGTTGTACTATATTTGATGTGAACTATTATCATCATGTCAGTACAGCATGTTAACACCATACAAGGTCATTTTCCTTTCTAAACATACCACTGCCCCCAAAGTCTTTTCCTGACAAAGGACTTTCACAAGAAGATAAAATTAAGGAATTTTGTGACTCCTTCTGCAAAGATCTACAAGGAAATAGAATCTAAGACTACAAAATAGCAAAGGCCATAGAAAGTGTGAACATAAGCTCACTTACCAAGACCAGGATCCTAGAAGTAGGGAGACTCAGTGTAGCAGTAACAAAGTAGGATCATGTTATTTAAAGCTAGAAGGGACCTTTGAAATAATTTAGTTCAACTACTTAACTGTAGAGAAAAGGGGAAAATATTTGCTGAAGGTAGTTTTAGGGTAAAAAGCAATCTACTTATAGAAATATTTAGCATTCTGTATCCAGAGACCTTGTAAGTTGAGAACATAATTAGATCCAAAAAGGCTCTGGATAAAGTATGTAGGTTAAAACTACAATGCATAGTTAAAGAATGTTGCTGAAACATCCCTAAACTGTGAGACTGTCTTAGTAAGCAGCTACCAAACTCATTCATCAACTATATGTTGTTGACATATTCAGAGACAAAATATGGAATGAACTATAAGGATTGAATAGTGTGTGATAGGGGAATAAAGTTGACAAAAAATGTGGGCAGACTCCAGTTTCTTATTCAGTTGTTTAGAAAGCAGCAATTATGTTCACTTTATGTGCCAATAGTTTAGTAATTAACAAACATAAATCAGCCCATTTTTTCTAGAAAACAATATATATATATGTATATATATGGCCTTGTGATTTTATTACTATTATGAGCTTCTGATGAGGAATAATTTCTACCAATGCAGATTGACAACTTCTCTGTAAGTTCTAGTCTTTAAGAGTTGCCCAGAGCAACTTAAGTCACTTGTCCAGGGTCACACAACCTGTATGGGTCATAGATAAGACTTAAAACAAGGTTTTCTTGGCTCCAAAGCCAATTCTGTATACACTTATACCATATTGCTTCACAAAAATGTAAAGTTACTAAAATAATTGTCGAAGTCTTACACATTAATTCTTTATATTTTGCTAGAAGAAAGTACTTTTTAAAAGATTCTGAAAGATAATGAGGAAGCATGTTACCTACTCTTGACAAAGAACTGATGGACTCAAGATGAAGAAAAAGACACATATTTTTTTTAGACAGGGACAATGTGGAAATTTTTTTTGTATGTCTACGCATGTTTAGTATAAGTTTTCCCTCCATTTTTTTAGTGGGGAAAGTTGGGAGGGAGAAGGAAGATTTAGGGACATGGACTGCCCACCCCCACACACACAAAAGAAAGAAAAAATGTTCCCTAAAGTATTTTTAAATGCATATAAGAGAACAGAAGGTCCAAGCATTACAACTTTAAAAATTATATGTGTATTGATTATACAAGGTGTCTTAAAAATCTTACTTTAGTCTAAAACTATTAGTCATATGCAAGTCCTATGTTATTTGTACATATTTATTCTCTCTCTTTCTCTCTCTCTCTAATATCTAAGTACAAAAATCAACCTTCCTGATTGCCTTTCACCACTATTTTAGCTACATTTTATTGTTGTTGTTTTGTTCAGTAGTGTTTGGTTTTTTTTGTTTTGTTTCGGTAGTGTCTGACTCTTCATGACTCCATCTAGGGTTTTCTTGGCAGAGATACTGAAGTGATTTCCCACTGCCTTCTCCAAACCATTTTAGAGATGAGAAAACTGAGGCAAATAGGGTTAACTGACTTGCCCAGGATCACACTGCTAGTAAAGTGTCTGAGGCCAGATTTGAACTGAGGAAGATGATCCTTTCTTATTCATGTCAGCATTTTATTCACTGTTCCACCTGGCTGCAAAAGCCATATTAGAACCCAAATGAAAGCATCTGGGCACTGAAAATAACTGAAATGTATGTTGTGCTACAAACTGTTTTACATATATAATCTCATTTGATCCTCATAATCACTCTATTAGGTTGGTATTACAGGTATTATCACTGTTTTATAAATAAGGAAATTTAGAAAAATAAAGTGGTTGAAGCTTGGCCATATAGTTAGCTTCTGTGGCAGGATGACCAAACCTAGATATTGCAGACTGGAGCTCAATGTCTTCCTACTATACCATACTATGCTATTATTATTCCTGTTTTAGATTAAGAAAGGGCACCCAAAAGGTAAAGTCTTGTCCAAATTTACACAAGCAAGAGAGCAAGGTCTAAAGCTCATGACCTCTAAAACTTGTGTCCTCTCTATTCCAATATTGTCATTAGTTGCCAGTCTGTTACTGCTTATCAATTTAAATCTTTGAGCTTTAAGTTAGTTTAAAACTGAGAAGGAAAACAGAATTAGTGGATAACCTGATCTAGTTTCTGCATCTAGCCCAAATCAGAAAAAACAAGACCTACTGTTTGACTTGGCCAACCATTGAAACTCGGGCAGATTCCAGATTCCGTATCTGGCCACTCTTCACACTAGAAATAGAAGAAGAGAAAAAATGTTATTAAGCAGTTCACTTTGCTACTTGGTTTGAATGAGGTGGTGATAATGATTTATCTGCTCCTCTTGCAATTAGGATTACATGTGAATTAATGAAAAATATGACTAGTCTCAATATGAACACTATCTCAGACAGGAAGCTCTGAAATGTGCACAGCATTTCCTGTAGCATATTTAGTATTATGGAACCAACAAAGTGAAACATAAACCCACTTTGAATAATGGATAGTATAAGGATATGTATATGCCTATATGGATAGTATATGCCTATGTATTGCCGATATGGATATGGATACGGATATGCCGATATGTATATGCCTAGGTGGATAGTATATGCCTATGTATATGCCTATATGGATAGCATATGTTTATGTATTTCCTCCATTTAAATTTAAATAGTAGTCTTTGTGGCTGTTGGCCATGAATAACACCTGGGGAACTAGCAAAATGGAGAAGCACAGTCATGTTCCTTTGTATCCTCAAGAATTAAATCTAGATTGAAAATGATATTGTGTTTGGAAGTACTAAACTGGTTTCATTTCTAGTATATTATTTGGTTTATATATTAATATTCTACATTGCCAACAACTCACTTCCTCAAACACACCCACATACACACATATGCATATTCAGCATATTCAACTTTCTCCTAAATGCTATTTCCATATTAAATCCTGCTGATATGACTCAACAATGAAAAATCTTAAAATCTATGTTTTAAGTTGCTTTGGCCTACATTTATTTTTTACTTTTACTTAATTCAGAGCTGGTTATGCTATACATTTTGCCTTTCTCTTAATATGGATTTATAACTCTTAATATGGATTTATAAAGCATCCCATTATGCTACTGTGGAGAATATTTGTGGAGGAGTCATATTTATGGCAATATTATTTGTGGGTTGAGTTTAATGCATATGAGGGGACAATATAAATGTTGAAACTGCTGTCTAGACTAAGAAGTCTCTGATTTTTCAGAGTTTCTGGCTTCTTACATTGAAGAATCAAGTTAAATGTACTATTCCTTATGCCCCATCTATTGAGACAAAATCTGAATAGCTTGGAAATAGAAATTTGGAATTTCAATTACAATACTAAACACTGAGGCTGATGATAAGGAATGTTTGAATCTATGTGAGATTCTAAATGAAAACTCAAACTTCATAGTTACCTCCATTCTATGGCATTCTCCAGGGACTTGAAGGTCTTAGGGCGACCACGCAAGAAATTCTGCATGCTATTTAGAGCATCCATTGCTGTACCTAAATATTAAACCAATATATCAATATTAAGCATTCAAATTTATATTAACAACAGACATTCGAAAAAATTGATAATAATAAATATCTCAAAAACATTCTAATGTACTGATAAAAGTTAAGTTTTTTGGAAAAACAACTATTTTCACAGGTCTATAGGAAGTTCCTGGGTTCTGTCTGTTTATAGTAGGACAATAAATATTTACATTGATACAGTGAGTTGATATTTTAAAAGTCATTTACCTGCAACAACCCTGTAAGATAAATAGTACAAATATAATTATAAATGAGCAAATTTACACATTAAAATAGGCCGTACTACACTCACCCTCTAACTTCATACGCACCAAAGGCCTATAAGCAACTTAACAACTTACCTTCAACAACATCAATCATGCAGAGACCCAATAAACTTGGCACCAAATTGGCTGATGCTGTATGGACTGCAATAGCACCACCCATGCTGTGGCCAATCAGCATGATGGGAGGAGGAAGATCTCCATACATAGCTTCAACCACATTCCCTACATCCCTGACAAAAGAAAAAATAAGTATTAGAAGAATAAAGGAAATTAGGAGGAATTCTCTAAGTAACCATATTAACATCTTTTCCCCTACTTCCCTCCTATTTAATCTGTGATTTCAGAGAAGCAACTATGAAAGTTCTATGGTCTGTCCTGGATTCTTACCTACATAACCTGCCTAACATGAAACTAAGGAGGAGCATGGGATTTAAGAAATTTGGTTCTGCATTTCATTTCAATTCATAAATTCCAACAAATATTTACTAAAAGTTTACTATATAGAGAGCATTGTGTTAGACACTGAAAAGGCACAAAGATTATCCAAGACATATAAGTACTTAAGAGAGGTACAAAGTGTTATATGAGGTCTGACTAGGGATATGGAATGTAAAATTTGGAGAAGACCACTAACTCCCTATGTGAATTTTTATCAAGTGGCCTCAACATAACATGATGGGATAAACTAGATAATCTCTTAGGTTCCTTCTAGTGCAAAGTGCAAAGACAAAATTCTCTGCTGAAGATACAAATTCTAAATAGCCCCTGACCTCAAGAAGCATATCCTCTGGATATGTTCCAGGTTATCTGTCCTTAAATTGGTACACATAGTTGCATGAAGTATTCCAGATGGTCTTTCAAGGGCATACTACAATAGAACCTTCTACATACATACTACAATAGCGCTTTCATGTTCCTAGAAACCTCTTGATGCAGGACAAGACTGAATGAGCTTTTCTGGATGCTATATCACATTACTAACTTCTACTGAGCTTTCAGTCCATTAAAATCCTCAGAACAATTTCTGCGTCACTTATTTTATACTAATGAAGTGGATATTTCTGTATTCAAGTGCAAAACTTTTACATTTATATTTACTAATTTCAATTCATTAAATTTGATCCAATGCTGTCAAGATTCTTTTGGATTCTGACTCTGTCTTCCATTGAATTAATAATCCCTCCTAATTTTGTGACATCTCTAAATTTCTCCAGTATACAATTTTATACTTTTATTCAAGATAGTGATAAAGATGTCAAAACATCCCAGTGTCAAGCACAAACCACGTAGGGCACTGTACTGAGACCTTCTGCCACTTTGACACAATCACTGACAGCTACTATTCAGATTTGGCCATCTAGTACTGAACTCATGAAATTAAATTACTGTCTAATTCATATCTCCTATCTTCTGGTTAACTATATCCAACCTGTCCTGCACTCCAAATTGCTTGTTTAGTAAGACTGTCAAATAAGAAAATGAAGTGAATCTGGTATAGCCTGTTCTTGAAGCTATGCTGATTCCCTGCAATGACTACTTCTTTCTAGATGTTTACCAACCACCTTTTTTTAATAATTCATTCTAGAATTTTCTTCCCTTTTACTGAAAATTAGAGCACTTGCCCTTTTCTAATCTAGTTATACCTCTGTTTTTCCATGATCTCTCAAAAATCAATAATGGTGTCTTCTGTCACTTCTTTTGGGACCTAAAAATATAGCTCTCTTGGGCCAGGTGGCTTGAATTCACCAAAGGAAGCTAGATGCTCTCACTATTTCTTCACTTATCTTGGTGGTATATCAATTCCCTGTTAGTAATTTGTGTTAGGTCATTTCCAGTGGAAAGGTCATTCCCTAGTGCAGAGAAAAATTGAGTAGCTCTAACTTCTCTCTGTTGTCAGTTATCATAGCCCAGTCATTCTAAGGAAAGGTCTTGTTCCTTCTATAATTCTCCTTCATCTACCAATAGGAATAGGGACAAACTGGACCTGTTATTTCATTAGTGGAAAAAACTCCCAGTTCAGGAAACTCCTTTGACACTTCAGGTCAGCCCCTGCTCAGTAACTTCAAGTTTTTCTGGTTTGAAGGCCAGCTCTTAGTCCATAATGTCAGGCTAACTCCCAGTATGATTTTAAAAAAAACCAAAAAAACACATTTTTTGGTTGCCCTTAACTTCCCTTGTTAAGCTCAACTCATAGTGAGCTTTTGTATTTCTCACACTATTCTTACATGCTATGCCATGATCTTATATCCGTGTAACTATAACTTTGCTTCCATTTGAAATATATTTTTTTAACATCCAAGATGGTTGTCAAGTTCCCTGTGCATCAAACTGGTCTTTTCATTTATTCTATCTTTCATCCTTATTGGAATGATTTCCTTTTAATTACAGATATACAGAACATTAATTTCAATAATGCCTCCGTCTACCACCCCACACCTATGAGATTAGTCAATATGACAGAAAAAGAAAATGATAAATGTTGAAGGGGTTGAGAAAACTGAGGCACTATAATGTGCTGTTAGTGGACTTGTAATCTGATCCAACCATTTTGGAGAGCAATTTGGAACTATGCCCAAAGGATTCTAAAACCATTTGATCCATCAATACCAAGTCTGTATCCTAAAGAGTTTTTTTTTTTTAAGACAAAAGGAACTATTTGTACAAAAATATTTATTGCAACTCTTTCTGTGGTAGCAAAAAATAGGAAATTGGGGAATTGTCCATCAACTGGGGAATAACTGAACAAGCTGTGGTATAAGATTGTGATGAAATACTATTGTGCTATATGAAATGATGAGCAGGATGATTTTGAGAAAATCTGGAAAGATTTACATGAACTGATGCAGAACCAGAAGAACATTGTACACAGTGATGCAATATTTTTTGATGAATAGTTGTGAATGACCTAGTTATTCTCAGCAATGTAGTGATCTAAAACAACCCTCAGACTCATGATGAATTAATTGATATTATATAATATATATATATGATAATAAATGAATTAATCAATGAAAAATTAAAAATTTTTTAATTAATGAATGCTAAAAAATGTTTTTACATATAATTGTTGAAAAATAAAATATGATAAAAATGCTTCAATAATATAGCACCACAAAAAAAGTTTTAAGTAAATTTTCGAGACAGCACCAAAATTTCTTGATAGGAAGCTTGCTATTGTTGTCAGTACTCAGTGAAAAACCTTGTAGGTTCTCATTCAGTGTAATTCTTGACCATATACTTTCATATATCTCCTAATAAGTTCTACCCAAATTGCTGGATGCCTCCTTTTTCATATTTCGTGAATATTCAAGAAAACACCCAGACTGTCAGTAATTCCTCACTCTCACTATTTGACTGGCCCACTCTCATTTCCAGTTATTCACGTCAAGTGACGATGTTTCTTATGCCACTTTCTGAAAGCACATTTTCACTGCTTTGCACTTCTACATATAGGCAATCAATCTTCTATTACCTATTAGTATGTCTTCTACTGTCATGAACTGTGTGTGAAGGAAATTATTAAGGGGACTTTGATCACAAGGATGGAATCAAAACTCTGGTGCCCACCCAGGATCAGCAGAAAAGGCAACAATTAAGGGAGGGAACAATAAGGCAGAGCGAATGTTCCCTGGACAGGCAAGTGAAGGAGGAAGGGCAACAGTTGTCTCACAAGGCATGATGTAAAAGAGTCAATGGGCAGAAAAAAAGTTTGATAAACTGAGGTCAGAATGGATTGCAGCCTCTGGAATTCCATATTTGAATTGACTAGGGGCCCACTCTACTGCCAGCTAAATGGACATGCTAGTTCAGGGTATTTTTTTTAAAGAATGATCTATTTCCTTTCTCATCTCTCACCCTTTCCTTTCTATTAATAAACCATTAAAAATCTATAGCTAGACTCCTTAATTTGAATCTTAACAACTGTAACTTAAAAGTCTTGCTTATTCAACTCTTTACATGTTTTTACCTTGTCTTCCCAAAAAGAACGTAGAGCCAGAACAAAGACTATGTCATATTTCTATATAAATTTTTACAAGGAGAAACACCAAGTTTATTAAGGTCTTTCCTAAAACATAATGACCCAAACTGGCAACACTCCAGATGCAGTTAGTCTAAAAGACAGTAGCACTATCTGGTGTCCTTTCCAGATATTATGTCTAGCAACCCAGTACTTACTGCCTTAGCTTTAGGATTACCATGTCATACTATTGACATATAGAAAACTTGCAATCTACTAAAATATTCAAGATTTTTTTTTAAAGTTGTTCATGTGAAGGGTGCTTTTTGTTGCCTACTACATTATTATATCCACTCTACCTCATCTAATAATATTTGTATTCAGAGGAGAACACATGGTATTTCACTGTGACCAATCATGCTATAATATGATCTCCCAAAATAAGTAACGTAGGTCAACCAAGAACAGGCCAGATGGAGTTTCTGAAAGCAAAAACATATTATTACCCAGAAGTTTTCATATATGCTATCATTAGATCCTTCCTTATAAAATGCCTCTTTGATGTATGGAAATGAATCTGGGCACAAGCTTTGAAAAGTCTCACTCAAGTTGGAGAGGCTGAATCATTTATTAACTCAAAAACAATCTCATTTGTACACAGACACCCATTAGAAGGTTAGTCACCTAAAAGTAAATTATTTTATTTACAATTAAATTATCTACTCAGGAATGGAGGAGGCTATGATCCATGTCGATGGAAGGAATAATCACACTTTTTTAGACAGTAAGAGTATAGGCTATCACTATAGGAATAATAACAGCACATTTCTTTGGTATTTATAGTTCATAGAACACTTTCCTCACAAATACCTGGTGAGGCAATAAGTACAAATATCAACTATTTTACAGATGAAAAAAATCGAAGTTCAGAGAAGTCAGATGCCTTGATCAGATTTACACAGTTAGCAAAAAACACAATTAAACTCAAATCAAAATTTTCTGACATAAACTTCAGCATTCTACAATATATTTTCTCTACAACCTGTCCTGACAATAAATGTATGCTTTACAATTCTATCCTATAGCTTGTTTGTACATAACTACTTGTAGTCCCCTCTACTAGCTTATGAAGCTGAAGGCAGGAACTGTCTTTCAGCCTCTTTTTTTGTATCCTCATTTTTGGCAAATAGTAGGTATTTACTAAACGTTTATTGACTAACTGACTATAGCTGAATAAAATACAATTTTGGCAGCTGGTTCTCTATAACATGAATATGGGCTTTGAGGAGAGTCCATCTTCTTCAAAGCTGCTAGAACACCAGGAATAAGACTCTAGATAACTGGGAGTAGAACACATTGCAAGTACTGTATAAAAAATCTGGGAGAGTCCTAGACCTGATATATAATACATTCATTCTTTATTTTGCATTTGGAAGAAGGTGCTGAGGTCCTCTGAGAACTTGCTCTGGGCCTTCTCTAAAGGCTTAACTATAGAGATCTGGAATGGCATATCCAACCTTCCAACCATGGCCTTTTTCGTTTCTGGAAAAATCCAAGTTCTACTTATCTCCATGAACAGGAGAAAGTGTATTATATTTGTAAAAGTTAAGACTAACCCATAGACTATAAGATTTTTAAAGCAATTAACATTACCATTCTAGGAACACTCAGAAGTTGAGTGATTTTCAGTGCACAGCATGATACCTAGCACTAAAAAATGTTTACTGATTGAATGATTGTTTTTCTAAACTCTATAACAAAGTGGAACCAAATGCAGAAAAAGGACAGAAAAGATCTCTAATCTAATACAACTCAATTCAACAAATACTGTGACAAGTCAAGTTACTAATTTTTTATGTATTCCTAATATCTATATTAGAAATATGTATGTGTACAAAATAGAGAATATAGTATATGTCATCAATTAATCAATAGACAAATATTTATCAGGCACTTCCTATGTGCCAGGCACTAAGCTAGGTGCTAGGGATACAAATACAATGAATAAAATAATTTTTACTTGCAAGAAGTTTATAAATACATATAAATGTATGCAGAATAAATACAAATAAATTGGTGACAGGAAAGTTTTAGAGGGAGAGTACTAGTAGTTGGGGAAATCAAGAAAGGCTTCATGTTGTATATATGTTTATAAAATCCATGATTTAAAATTTTGTTTGAGAAAATTTTCAGGGAAAGAAGCTCGCTAACTCCTTGAATCCAGAAAATGAACTGATTGGAGAAAGATGCCTGCAGAAACCTACACTGCATAAAGATCATCCAGAATGAACTTTGGGTGCAATTGATTGAACTGAAGGGCATTGAACACACTTATTTTGAATGTAAACTTTTATGCCAAAGGGGACTGCCCCCTAATTAGCTTTTTGTCAATGCACCTAGCAAACATTGATTTTGCTTTCTCTCTTTTCTATTTCTCTCTTATCTCTAACGATTATAGTTTCCTCTTAGAAGGGGAAATGTTGTATACACCTGTAGTTAGAAGACTTTTATAGGTATAAGCCAATGATGTTAAATGATTAATTGGGTAGACTAGTCTCCCAAATAATCACAGGGAGGTTAAGAAAATGGGATTAACTCTCCCCTGCCCATTTTTAGATTTAATCCCCAGAAGAATATATACCCCACTTATCCTTAAGTATAGGGAGGTCTGTAAACCACATGTGCTATACTGAGTGACAAATCAAAACCACTGACAGCCCCCTGGGCAGTCCTAAGCAAAACTAAAGCTGCAACTGGTCCATGTAAAGTGGAAGGAAGGCACAGGACGTGATGAAAGGAATGGTCTTTATAAGTGACAAGAACTTCCTGTGAGGAGGGTCTTTCACCTTGGAACTTGACTCCAGCTGAGCTTTCTAGTTTCTATTAGGACTACCCCATGTGAAAAAGTGAAAAAGGCTGACTCCTTTCCCTGGATTGTTCTGGAGGTACTAGACTCCAGAGAGAGGCCCCTTGTCTTGGAGGAGGCCTCGTGATTAAAACCCTTGTTTAATTTACCTCTGGGCCCACTTTGCTGGGGCCTTTTAAGCCCTGCCTGGTTTGGAACACCAGGCTGGAGTAAATATGTACTCTCTCTCTGATTTTCTGACTTTCACTCTTTCTCCTTTTGTAAATAAACCATCATAAAAAGTCATTCTGCCTTGAGTAATAATTTCGGTGACTACATTTTTATATATTTAGTCCAACTCTTTAATTTTTAACCCTTACAATATAGACGATTGATACTTACATCTTGAAGAAAGAAAGGGATTCTCTGAGGCAGAGATAAAGGAATGCATATTAAGCATAGAAGATGGACAGTGCAAAGACATGGAAATGAGAGAGGAAATATAATGTGATAAACAGAGAAAAGGGCAATTTGGCTGGATTTCAATGAGAAGGTAAATACTATTCAATTAGACTAGAAAAATAGGTTGAGATGAGCTTGTGAAGGGCTTTAAAAGATAAACAGTTGAGTTTGTATTTTATTCTAGGTGCAATAAGGAGTCCCAGAAATTAACTTATTAGGAAATAACTCAGTCAGACCTGCACTTCAGGAAACTCACTTTGCTAGCAACACGTAAAAATAGACTGGGTTGAAGAGATCATTAAGACAGAGGGAATTATTAGGAGAGTGTTATTATAATAATCTAGACAAGAGGAACTGAGCACCTGACCTAAGGCAGAGGTTGTGTGAGTAAAACACTGGTCAGATGTGAAAGATGTGTAGATAGAATATGCAAGACTTATAAACTACCTGGAAACATTGGGTGAGAGAAGAGTAAGAAGTCCAGGATAATGCTCCATAAGCTCCTAGAGGGTAGATCTGATAGCTTATTTATATCTACTTTCCTCAGTATTAGCCCAGTACACTATACATAGCAGTCTCTTAATAAAACTTTTAGAAAATTAAATAAACTATTGGCCACTTAAATTGAAAGGCTCGTTGTTCCTCACTATTACATAAGCATCAGCAAAACTACATGAAGTAAAAAGTATTAACTTACTTTGCCATAGTTTCTGCAGACAGGTCTTCAGAATTCTTGACTTTTGTCTCACCTAAAAAAATGCATATAAAAATGTTTTTCAGGAGCATCATGAAAAGTTAAAATATGTTCTTTTTTGAAGCTTTGACTCTAAAGAAATAAAATGGTGGCTCTACTGGGAAACAGGGAATTGCTATGTCATGGACATAACTTTTTGATAACTAAAAAAGTTTTGTTTATTGCTAGTATATCATATAAACATTTTACTTTCAAATTAACTTGCACTCAAGAAAATAAGAACTCATTTATCAATATCTTTTCTATAGTGAACATCACAAGAAGAAAAATGCTAATAAGACTAGCACTCTGAATAAATCACAAAATGGGAGGACCCAAGACATTTGGTAATTGATAAATCTTCTGACATTTAGGATTGTTCTGATTACATTGTATTATACCAAACAACTTGCTTACTAAAGTTACTCAAGTTACTCACTTACCATGACCCCTCAGATCCAGTGCCACAATTCGACACTGAATCCTGCTAATAATTGCTGTCTGTAGGGAAAAGAAAGAAAAGTAATTTGCAAGATGTATCAGAGTCTCAGATAACATTTTAATCCTCATGATTACAGGAAGTAACTTCCATAAATGATACTGAAAACATGATTTCATTTTTTGAAGTGTCTAGTTTTGTTTTGTTGAACTTCAAAGGCAGTGCCAGTAGAATAAAAACTCTAATAGGTACTATATCAAACTGCCAATTCATGAAGATGGTCTACTAAGGTATATCGTCTTGAATATATACACACATACATATACATGGTCAAATCACAGATCTTTTGAAGTACTGAAGTAGAAAATGTTTTGCCAAATTTAGAATAAGAAACTCCCAGGATAGGGGCTATAGGAGCTAGTACTATATGCTGATTCAAAACTCAATGAAAACTTACAATAAAATCATCAAAATTTGGTATATGTTTCTACATATATGAATACAACATATTTACAAATAGTTTGTTAAGAGGGAAGTCAATACCAATGATTCCATCTAAGACAAAACAAACTTCCCAATCCAAAAGGAAAGATAAAAAAGGGGGCCAGAAAGTGGCAGCTAGGTGGCTCAGTCGATTGAGAATAAGGCCTAGAAACAGGATGTCCTTGGTTCAAATCTGGCCTCAGACACTTCCTAGCTGTGTGACTCTGGGCAACTCACTTAACCCCCATTGTCTAGTTGTTACCACTCTTCTGCCTTGGAACTAATACACAGAATTGATTCTAAGATGGAAGGTAAGGGCTTAAAAAAAAATTTAATGCATTGAACAGAAAGAAATACAGAAACAGAGAAGTATAACAGTAATGTATGTGATTTATGTTATTTTTTTAAAAAGCAGGAAGCATAAAATGGAGATTTAGTGTCATATAAAATCCTCTCTGTGCCCTGCTATGTTTTATATATAGAAATACTTTCGGGGCGGGGGAGGTTAAGTTCAAAATTATTCATAAAAAGGAAAAGAATCACAGATCTTGAAAGTCAGATGTAAATCAGAAATTATCTTACTCATCCTGAGCCCATATTCTTCATACCCTCAGATGAATATGTGATGCTAGAATCACAAAAGCTCTGAATTTACCCAGTTCTTTAATATTCCCAAACCCAGAAACTATACCTCTTGGGAAATAGTGTACTATAGTGGATAAAGCATTGGAATGACAATCAAAGATCTGGCTTTTAGACCATCCTTAGCCACAATCATTTATGTGATCTTTAGTAAGTCACTTTGCATTTCTGGGTCTGTCTTTAGCTATAAAAAAAGGGAGAAGGGGAAAACTAAATGATCCTTGGATATTCCAGCTCTAAGACTATGATCCCCAAACTGCCTGGCTTTCACTATGTAAAAGCTGGAAGGAAATAATTATCTGAGTCAGGTTCACCCAGGACAAAGGAAATCTGGCAGAAATTCTCAATTCCTACAATAGTTTTATGTTATTGCTTTCAATACAATTCAGTGTTGTCTTCCTAATAGCACAAAAATGCCATCAACTTCTGTTGTCAGCAACTTACTTACAGTGAACACAGCCCAAGAGAGGGCAGAATGGCCTCCTCCATGCAGCAGCAGCAAGACTGGGCCCTCTGAACCACTCTTATAAATTCGAAAAGTGTATGAACAGTTAAAGATAATATTATTTCTATCTTTGGTTGTGTTTCTTTACACTTACCCACATCTATCTTTACAAATTATAGTAAAAAAGGTGACATTAAAAAAAAATCTCCTGGTGGCTGAAATATTGATCAGTTGAAAAAACTAATCAGAAGTAACTTGTCTTTAATTTGAAAATTTAACTGGGGGGCAGCTGAGTAACTCAGGAGATTGAGAATCAGGTCTAGAGATCCTGGGTTCAGATGTGACCACACACTTCCTAGCATGACACTGGGCAGGTTACTTAACCCCCTTTTGTCTACCCCTTACCATTCTTCTGCCTTGGAACCAATGCACAGTGTTGATTCTAAGAAAGAAATTAAAGAGGAAGGAAGGGAGGAGGGAGCAAGTAATGAAGGAAAGAGCTTTAACTGGGCAGAAGATTCTGATTTCTATAAGCAAGAGTACCATTTATTCACAAAAAGATCTTGAAATTTTTTCTATAGTACTTTTTAAGAGATATATTAAGCTCTGGAATTTAATGCCAATTTCTCTGTCCTAAACCAGAGACTAATCTAAAGAAACTGGTTTGAATTTATCAGTGACAATCATCATCACAGTAAACATGTACTCTGGGAAACAAATGCAAAGGAATAAACACAATATGAAGGTATTTTGGAAACTCAAAAGGATATATCTTTGCCGGTTTCATTCTCTACCACCACATCTTCCATGGACTCAAAGTATTGGTTCCAGGAAACAGGGGAAAAGTCTCGCTTTCTTCCAGGGCTGAAAAACAAACATTTCAGGTAAAATATTAAGAGGTGGAAAATTCTTTTTTTTTCAATAACAAGTGCTCCAAAATTCAGTTTTAATTGTTCTGTTATTTTTCCATTTATATTGTTGTAGCCAGCGTACTACTGTTTTGCTGGTTCTGCTTATTTTACTCCACATTAATTCACATATCTTCTCATGCTTCTACATTTTCATATTAAATTTCTTATGGGGAAGTAATATTCATTACCTCCACAAATCACAATGTCTTTAGTCATTTACTCTGTTCCCAGAGTAAATTTTCCTTAAGAAAAAATACTGTTATAAATATTTGGTGTATATAGGATCTTATTTTTTATCACTGACATTGTTGGGCAGAAAGTTTAATGGAATACTTTTTTTATGAAATTGATTCCTAACATTCTGAATGTAGTGCTTGCAAATTTGTTTTGTCCTGGAATTGAGAGTTAAATGTAATCCCTCCATATAATTATAGTTTTTAGAAATTAAAATTTCAATTAATACTGAAAATATATCTTGAACTTGTACAAAAATATTCATAGCTGCGCTCTTTGTGGTGGCCAAAAATTGGAAAACGAGGGGATGCCCATCAATTGGGGAATGGCTGAACAAACTGTGGTATATGTTGGTGATGGAATACTATTGTGCTCAAAGGAATAATAAAGTGGAGGATTTCCATGTGAACTGGAACAACCTCCAGGAAGTGATGCAGAGCGAGAGGAGCAGAACCAGGAGAACATTGTACACAGAGACAAACACACTGTGGTATCATCGAACGTAATGGACTTCTCCATTAGTGGTGGTGTAATGTCCCTGCACAATCTGCAGGGACCAAGGAGAAAAAAACACTATCCAAAAGCAGAGGACAAACTGAGGGAATAGAAACACCAAGGAAAAGCAACTGCCTGACTACAATGGCTGAGGGGACATGACAGAGGAAAGACTCGGAGCGAACACTCTGATGCAAATACTAACAACATGGCAATGGGTTCAAGTCAAGAACACATATGACACCAGTGGAATCACACGTCGGCCACGGGGGGTGGGAGGGAGGAAAAGAAAATGATCTTTGTCTTTAATGAAAAATGCATGGAAATGATCAAATAAAATACTATAAAATTAAAAAAAAAAAAAAAAAAAAAGAAAATATATCTTGAGAGGCAGCCAGATGGCTCAGTGGATAGACATGCCTGAAGAGAGAAGGTCCTGGGATCAAGTGTGGCCTCAGATACTTCTTAGCTGAATGACTCTGGGCAAGTCACCTAACCTCCATTGTCTAATCCTTACCATTCTTCAGCCTTATACTTAGTAGTGATTCTAAGTCGGAAGGTAAAGGAGGGAGGGGGGAGGAGAGGGAGAGGGAGACAGGGAGACGGAGAGATGGAGAGACGGAGAAGGAGAGAGAGAGAGAGAGAGAGAGAGAGAGAGAGAGAGAGAGAGAGAGAGAGAGAGAGAGAGAGAGAGAGAGAGAGAGAGAGAGAGAGAGAGAGAGAGAGAGAGAGAGAGAGAGAGAGAGAGAGAGAGAGAGAGAGAGAAAGAGAGAGAGAGAGAGAAAGGAAGAAAATATATCTTGATATGGCATTGCTATTACAGATAAATTTTCCTGATTCCAATGACATATCACACACAGTTTAAACATATAGGTTAGAACATTTTTAATTATAATCTGCTGTTTTATCCCAATTAATTGATCAAAAAGGTTTTCACATGTATATACAATTCTCCATACCACCATATTATCTACAAGTGAAACCAAGAGAAGTTGCTTTGTATATAATTTACCAAGCATGAGCTTGATTATTTCTCTATCTATACTAATATGCCCTCAACAGAATTTGGCTATTTACACTTTAGCAATAATGTGAACAACCTATAAAATTCAAGTTACCTTTTTAATGTCAAAGGCTTTTTTGTAATTTATTTTAAAAACAATGTACACTCTTTCTGAATGCATACTTTCAAGATGTCATTTCAATGTGTTTTCATCTATCTGGAATTAAAGCATTCTTACAGAGAAAATGAAGCGGTCTTTCCTCTCTATTAGTAATAGTATCTGTCACATCCTGCAAATTAGCAAAGCTAAGAAGAGATGAGGATAGTTAATTTTGGAGGGGCCGAAGAAAGATAAGACAAACTAATGCACTGCTGATGGAGCAATTTGGAATTATGTGATGGAAGTGAATAAAACATCTGTTCTATAACTCAGGAATCCAATTGTTAGGAACACACCTCAAAGAGGTCAAAAGATAAAAGGCAGGACCCATATATATCAAAAATACTATAGCAGTATTTTTAGCAGTAGCAAAAAACTACAAACAGTAGATGGTTATTAATTATTACTGTTGTGTAAGAAATGTTGGATATGATGAATAACAAAAAGTATGGGATGACATAAACTGATGCAAAATGAAGTAAAACTAGGGAACAACAATCTAATAACTACAACCATGTAAATGGAAGGAACAAGAAAAAAAATCAAAACTGAATTCTGTGAAATTACAATGACCAAGCTTGGCTCTAAATAAGAGATTCAAAAGAACACATTTCGTCCTTCTTTGCAGGTGAGAAACTATGAGCATCCTACACACCGGAAAATGTCAGGTTTTATCTGCTGTGTTTGTTTCTTAGTTTTTCTAATTGGTTTCATTTCTTTTTTATTCTTTGTTAATAAGGGGTGGCTGTAGGGCTGTGATGGAGATATATTTGGAAATATAGGTGATGTAAAACCTAAAGAACTCAAAATTTTTTAAAAAATAACAGTAAGCAAATGCTTAGATCAAGGGTGGAAATTGAAAAAAGGCTACTTAGTTTTAGCAATTAAGATTCACATGCTGAGGCAGCAAGATGGCTCAACATATAGAGCCAGGCCTGGAAACAGGAGGTCCTGGATTCCTAGTAATATGATCTTGGGGATGTTACTTAACCCACCCACCCACCCCCCTCTGCCTAGTCTTTACCACACTTTTGCCTTGGAATCAATGGTTAGTATCGATTCTAAGACAGAGAATAAGGATTTTTTTAAAAAAAGAATATGCCGTTTGGCTAAAACAGATATTTGTTTTGTATATCTCTACATATTTGTAATAGGTTTTATTTTTTCTTGTTTTCTTAATTGATGAAGGAAGGGAAGACTTTGGGACTTAAAACAAAACTTTTAGTAATTTAAAATTTTTTACCAAGGAGACACTAAGTCAGTATAGAAACCAAAAGGGGATGGTGTGATAGTGTTCTAGAGCTAATGACTAGTTACTTTAGAAGGAATTTCTCTTTAAGTGATGCTAATTATAAGCCACAGAGTTTCTGTGGTCCAAGCAAGGGCTTCTCTAGCTGTTGAATGTAAAACCCATGAACATAAAGCTCTGTTGTCTTGAAGAAATGTGAGTAAAGAACAAATGAAATTCAGGCACCAGAGAATTGCTCATACTTGGTATGGAATATTCTTAGCTTCTCTCCTGCATATTCCATCTCTCACCTAATTGAATTTTTTTTTCAATTTATTTTTTTGACAAATGCAAGTCTGAAATGTAAAGAACAAGAAGAGAAAACCTTTCTATAAGCATCTTCAGCAAAATCTTTCGGATTTTTGGGTCAGGTATTTCTAAATTTATATCCTCTCTCTAATTCTGCTTCTGGAAATGCTTAACTTCAACGCTTAACTCAGGTATTCTTCTTGCTACCTTTCCCAATATGCCCAGGTGCTAGCTGATAGTTGTTTTTTCCCCTTTTAAAATTATCTTATATTTATAGATAGAGCACTGGGTTAGACTAATTTTAAATGCTCCCTCAAACAGTTTTCTATCTATATGACTCCAGGCAAGTCCCTTAATCTCTCAGTTTCAGCATTTCAACACGTGGTTATTGTGGAGTTAAAATTAAAATGTACATGTAAAGCATTTTATAAACTTTAAAGCCCTCTATTTAACTGCTCTTGTTATTTACATTTTTGTATTAACCAGGATGAGGAGGGATATGAGGATTAAATACTCCTTTATCTGGAAGTATTTTCTATATGATCTTGAATAAAACCTGGAAGATGCACTTTCTGATACCCCTAGTTAGTTAGTGCCTTCCCTTTGTTGATTATCTCCAGTTTATTCTCTCTATATATACTCTTAATTGCTAAAACTTAATAGTCTTTTCTCAGTTCTCACCTTTGATCTGGCCATAGCTTTTGAAACTGTTAATTGCTGCCTTCTCCTTAATACTCTCTTCTCTTTTGCTTTTTGTGGCATTGCTTTCTACTGGTTCTCCTCTTATTTGTACCTGTTAATCATGGATGTTCCCTCAAGGTTCTTGTCCTGGTTGTTCCTTCATTTGTCTTTTTACTATTTCATTTGGTGATCTCCTCAGATCCCATGGATTCAATCATCTCCATGCAAATGATTCTCAGATTGAAATACAGTCCTATATACAGTAATATATCTCCTGACCTCCAGTTTATAACCACCTACCTATTGGACATCCCAAACTGGAGGAAGATAGGAGATTCATTTATCCTCAACCCACTTGGGAAACAGATATAGAAAGACCACTAAGTCACAAAACAATTAGAACCTTTCAACCTATAGGTAGACTAAATTATAATGTTGTAAAAGTATTTATGCATTTGGCTTGATAGAAATTTATTGTTTAATTAGAATGTTTTGTAGGGTTTTTTTTTATGAAGCATTATGCAGGTTTTATGCCTTTTCTCTATGATTATCTTTAACTTAATCAGCTTGTATCTTACTTGTACAAAATTGTTTGCATACTGACCCCCTCATTGTGATTGTGTGATTGTGAGGAAGAACCTTAAGGACAGAATATGGTTTTGTATTTCTTTGTATCTCCAGCACTTGTTGTGTCTGGCATACTATAAGCAATTAATAATGCTTGTTGACTTGATTTGTTAGGTTTAGTCATTTGTTATTACTATTACTGGTATTGCACTTCTTCCTCCTTGTCCCCTTTGAAAAAGCAATCAAGTATAATGACATGTAATATATTAACATGGATGAGCGATGATATCCCCAAATGATCAGGAACTGAAAATGTTTGCTATGAGGTGAAATGTAGCACTAACTCCAATAATTTCCCAGAGAAATTACAGATAGTTACCACATCTTTTAAGAGGGAACAGAATGTTTTACTATCATTTATTCTAGAGATACTATAATAGTTTGAGAGAAATTGTGATGATAAAGGCAGTGAGAACTAAAAACTTCCTGAGAGAATCATTTTAATTATTATCTTGCAAAGAAACATGAAGAGAAATTTCAAGATTTTTGTATCCAGAGCGATAAATGGTGTGAAAATTGAGAAGTCAGCATAGCAGTGATGGGTAGAGGTAACTTGTTGCTATGATTGATCTTAAAGCTGATACACTGTAAATAATTATTTGCCTTTGTTTTACTATGTCACACTGTTAATTAATTGAATAGTGAATAATCTTGATGTTTGTTTAAGCCCAGTAAAGGGGTTGATAGAGATGAGCAAAATTTAAACAAAAAGAGGTTTGTCCAATTAAGTAACTGACTGGACAGGAACTCAGGACTAATTGATTAATGAACTATTATAATTTTAACAAATTATGAAGTAATATCAGAACATACCCCTTGACTGCCTTGGAACCCAAGTTATGAATAAATAAAAAAGAGCCAGAAGCAGAGAGGTAAAGAGCTCACCGTAATTATACATAATGAGGTGACGTGGGTCTGTCTGATCTACAGTATGGAAATTTAGAGAAAGGATTTCTGGTCAAGAGCAATACCTGAATGGTTCAAAAAATCCAATGAGAAATTCTAGTGACTTCTTCCACCCTAGAATTGAATAAGATGGTAAGCTAGATGTCTAAGGAGAATAGGAAAGGGGGATAGTGAATTCTTGCCCAGCATAACCAGAGATATAGAGATTACAAGGTTCTGTGTCTAGGAGGCAGCAAAAGTGCAAAATTGCTTCTGCACTTCCCAAAGAAAGCCCCAGTCAGTGGTCAGAATGCCTCCCTGAAACAGCCAGGGCCTTCAGAAAAGGCCCTGAAAATGCAACACTCTGAATCTCAAAGATCCAGGAAGGTGTAAACCCAGGAAGTGGAGATCAGTGCAAGAATCGAGGGTGATACCACTCAGAGCTGACAACCCTACTCAAAACAAAACAACAACAACAAAACAGCAGGAGGGAATAGCATGGCCTTGATGTAAACCCAGTTCAGGAAATAAGAGTAGAAATTAGTAAATCAAAGAAAACATCAATCAGGATAGAAAATGATTGCAAAAATAAAGCTCCCTCTAAAGAATGGGGTAACACTTAACAAGCTACAAATAAGGACTCAAAGGGGAAAAAATGAAATTTTTCTCAAGAACTACATGAATACCAAGAAAAAAAGGAAGCAAGAGGTAAACAATAAAAGATGTTAAGAAAAGAATTAGTAGGGAAATTGTTAGCTTAAAAGTTCATCTGGAAAACAAGTCAAAGAAAAAGTATTTAAGAAACTCCTTAAAAAACATGATTATAAAATAAAGTCATTTTTTAAAATAAAGTCATCATTTGCCAAGAAATAATAGGGCCAGCTTTGGAATTAGGAAGAAGACTACTAAATTCAATTTCTGCCTCTAAGACTGTTTCCCCTATTAACTTCAACAGAGTAGTCTCTTAGGCTATGTTGGGAAGTCATTTCTATGAAGGGTGGAATTGACTGACTAAAGTAAATTTAGCAACATAAAAAAGAATCAAATTTTGGTAAAGAAGCCAAGACTGTAATCAAGGTAGCTATCCATCTTTACAAGGCAATGTAGTATAGTAGAAAGAATGCAGAATTAGGAATTATAACCTAGGTTCAAATCCCATTAGTGTGTCTCCTCTTTTCTGAGGTTTAGCTTTTTTTCATCTATAAAGGCAGAAGCGATGACTAGATCACTAAGATCTTCCAGTTATAGATACTATGATGTAGGTAATACAAGTATCATTTTCCCTCTACATCATTCCCTATAAGGAGAGAGTATGGTGTCCAGAACTAAGGAAGTGAAGAGAGCTATTGTACTCGGCTGAATTTTATGAGAAAACAGACACTGCTCTCAAGAGAAGGTAACTACCTCCAAGATCAGAAGGCAAATCAAGTGGTAGTGCCAGATCCCCTAAATCTAGTATTCTTTTCCTATATACTATGCTTTCTGTCTAAGAAGAGAAAAAACACTAGTTAAGACAAAAAATTTTATTCTCGGAAAACACAGAAACAGAGAAGACAAAGACAAATATAGACAGTAAGGGGGTGTAATTTCTGGGAATGTAGCTATGTAACTACCAACAAAACTAAAAATTGAACTGCAAAACCCTGGGTAGGAAACTTGTCCTAGAAATAGTTTATTTTAGTAAATCCAACAAAAATCATGAGAGGACTAAAAAATGGTAAACACAACAACCAAAATAAGCTTTTTGGGAGTAAGGTGAGGAAGAAATAATGGGAAAAAGAGAAGAGACAATGTTGCACTGATGTGAACTGCACAATAATAATAATTAGCCTAATAATAAGCTTGAGAGGTTTTGAGCAAATCATATTCACTCTTTATAGGATCATGGAGTTGGAAGGAATCTAGGTCATCTAGTCCAACCCACAAATGTGTGAATAAAGATGGTCAAATATTCTGAGAGATGTCAACTGAGAAGGGCAATTGCTCTCTGAAGCTTTTCATTCAAACTGTTAATTAATAAATTATAATTTATAATAAAGACTCCGTCTACTCCAAGTGTTCTAAACAACCTATTTTGTGTCATAGACACTTTTGGCAATCTGATGAAGCCTGTGGACCATATCACAGAATAATGTTTTTTAGATGCCTAAAATAAAGTATATAGGCTTGCAAAAAACTCAATAAATTATATTAAAATATAACTATAAGACTATTTTTTTTAAGTTTCTGGACTTAACAATCCCTGTTCTACTCCAATAAGACTATTCCTGAGAACCCCTTAGGTATGACATATGACAGATGAACAACATTTTACACTAGAAGTATTCTAAGACCTTGTGTTGAAAAACCTTTTCCTTTCCAGGCAAATCAATTAACACCTCAAGGCATCAGTTTCTTCATTTGTAAAATGAGGCCTGGCTCTCTTCAAATTCCCTTCAATGAGGCCTGGCTCTCTTCAAATTCCTTTCCAATTCTAAATCCTATGTAAAAGACACCATAAAATGAATCTTACCAAAGAAACGCAATATTGTCCTCTTGTTTTGACAAGCTTTTAACGGTGAAATTTTCACCTAAATATTCATCTGCATCATATTGCAAAAGGAATTCTACCAAAAGAACTGAACTAATAATCAGGATAAGTGAGTTCTAGTTCGATCTCTGCAACTAACTTACCATGTAACCTCAAAAGGTAGAGTGTCCAGAACTAAAGAGGTAAATGTCAATCAATCAGTCAGCAAGTATTTATTAAGTGCCAGGCTCTAGGGATACAAACACAACAAATTTAATAACCCCTACTTGCAAGGAACTTCCATTCTATGGAACAGACTAGTGGGTTTATAAATCTATAAAACATAAATATAAAGTTAATAAAAATATCTAAAAGGAGTTGGGAAGGCATTCGCAGTTAAGAGATAAAACAGAGGATCAGAAAAGACTTCACATAGAAATGCATAAAACACAATCATCTCATCATACTCTGTCCTATTCAGACTACATCTGGTATACTGGTGTCTGGGCACCACATTTCAAGGAAATTGATTAATTGGAAAGTCAAGTACAAACCACCCTAGAATCAGGTGAAGGAACTGAGGAATATTTGGTCTGGAGAAGAAACTAATAGGATATAAGCTCCTTTTAAGAGCAAGGATTGTTTGGCTTGCTTGTATGTGTATTTGAAGTAACTGATACCTAATAAATTCTTTATCTAACAAGCAATATTGTCTTTAAGTTAAAATATACAAAGAGATATATAATATATATAGAAATAAAATACATATAAATGTTATATATATATATGTATATTTACACACACACACACACACACACACACACACACACACACACACATACACACACACACACACACACACACACACACACACACACACACACACACACTCTTAGGTTTTTCCTATTTAGTCCAAGTGGACAGATCTAAGACAGAGACTTAGTTCTTAAGCTTCTGGAATGTGAGAGCTGTTATGTTTCATCCTTTTATCCCCAGGACAAAACTGTATCCCATTCAATACCTGCTACTTGGTTGGGATTTGAGGGAATGAAGATGATTTGTTTTTGTAAAGATTTTAAACAGTTAAAGATGACATACTTAAGAGACCTAGATTATACTCTTTTGGTTTATTAGCCATCAAATAGGATGCTTCTCTCAATAATTTTATGTTAACAACCAATAAAACAGCAGAACAGCAATGTTATTACTATATACTATACAAGGCTTTAGAGTGTTTAGAGATTCTAAGATCAAAGGGGCTTTTAAAATAAAAAGTCTTCTTGAAAACTAGGGATAGAAAGGGTACTCTTTACTCTGTCACTTAAAATGAAAGCTATTTCAGCAAATGACTGAAAGATCAAATTACTTGATGAAAGCTACTTTTAAATAGGCACTTCCATCTTTCCATGGAACATCCAATCTGTACAGTAAAACTGTATCACAGTATGTTTTTTCTTAAAGTGAAAAGATCAGACAAATTCTTTAAGCCACAGGAAAAGTGTAGACAGTTCTGCCACAGGAAAAAGTATAGACAATTCTGTCCTAAAGTTAGAAAAATCCCCAGTCTCTATGACCCTTCTAAAAGGGCAAAAGAGAACAACTAATTGCTGCTGGAACAAACACTAGATTTGTATTTGTATGTAATTTTTAAAATATTGTCTCTCCCATTAAATGATAAGCTCCTTGAAAGCAGGATTTTTGCCTTTCTTGGTATAAGCAGAGCATGGTACATAATAACTACTTAATATGTTTATTGACTACTGACTTGCCCAAGTTCATACAACACAAAATATAGTCAGGGAGACCTGAGTTCAAATTCTGTTATGAGACATTTGCTAATTGTGTAATCCTGAGCAAGTCACTTAATCACTCTGTGCTTCAATTTCTGATTTTGTAAAATGGGGGAGATAATAGTATCTGCTTCACAGAGTTTGTGAGGTTGGAATGAGTTAACATATATATATAAAAGTCCTCTGTAAAACTTAAAAGCACCATATAAACTATATATTACACATACAACTACTTAGTGCCAAAGTCAAGACTCCAACCCAAATCTTCTAACTCTAAGTCTAGTGTTCTTTATGCTACACAATGGTGTCTAATCAAGGAAAGGACATTGTACACTGGCAGATACAATATGACACCAGCAGCACATTTTGGTATATTAAATATACTTAAGGACTAAAATCAATTGCAAGCTCTAGATACAGTCTGAAGCATTCAAGAAATCAATTTTTTCAACACAACCTGGCATTCTATCTATTTCTTGAGAACCTACTATATCAGAGATAACTAGGTAGTACAGTGAGTAATAGTTCTGGAATTAGGAAGATCTGAGTTGAAATCCCACTTCAAGTCCTAGTTGTGTGACTTTCAGCAAATCACAACTTCTAGGCTTCATTTTCCTCATCTGTAAAATGGAGATAGTATTGCCTAAGGCAGAGGGCTGTTGTGAGGCTCAAATAAGACATGTAAAATGCTTTGCAAATTCTTCTTTTTTTTAAACTCTTACCTTCCATCTTAGAATTAATACTATACATTGGTTCCAAGACAGAAAAGTGGTAAGGGCTAGACAATGGGGATTAAGTGACTTGCCCAGGGTCACACAACTAAGGAAGTGTCTGAAACCAGAGTTGATCCCAGGCCCTCCCCTCTTAGATCTGGCACTCAATCCACTGAGTTACCTAGCTACCCCATTGCTTTGCAAGTCTTAAAGCTACATATAAATACTATCTATATTATTATTATTACTATAGAGAAAGACTTGTACTGGGTGCTGATGGAATACAGAGATGAATTCAAGAGATGACACTAGGGTTTATGCTTGGATTTATGTGACTAGTAAAAAGGGGAATAACACAACACTAAAGTAATAAAAGATCTTTAAAGAGTTCACAGGAAAAAGGCAATCGCTTAAAACTTAAAACTGGATAAAGGAGACAAGTGTTTCCACTTGTCTTACACTAGTAGTTAACATTTGCCACAAACAATAATTAGCTTCCCATAGATAGCTAGCTGAAATTCAATTCAACAAATACATATCTATAAAGTGCTTTTCATATATATGTATATAAACATATATGTGTATAAAATATACATATAATATGTATATGACTCTGTGCTTGATGTTAAGGATACAAGGATGAAAAAAATGGAATGGTCCCTTTTTCATAGTTTACAATCTATGAAAGCACTAATACATGTACCCAAATATCTATACATCAGTCTTATGATCAAAATGATACCTCATGGGATATTAGTTAAAATTATTTTTCTAACAATTATATTTAGAATATGCAAAATATCAGCCTTTATGATGGGCATGCCAAAAGAAGCTTTCAGGTTTGCACTTTAAAACCATCCAGTAATAAATATCTAATAGTCAACTAGTTTTTCTTCTAACTTAAGTGACCTTGTCCTTCTAAGTTACTATGAAATTGCATTTTAACTCCCTTTATCCTTGTGCATGTAAGTACTGCATTAATCTAGAATGTGGGAGGAAAGGAGGCATTTCTAAGGGCTATGCTTTGCCTTTGCTTCCAGTAGCCCAAGTTTGTTCTTTAAGTATTTGTTGAAGAAATCTTTCCAAATTTATCATACATTTTCTGTTTCCTTCAATAGTGTTACTTGGTATAATTCAAACTATATTTGATTCTTTGCTGTCATGTGAACATCCATTACTGGTTGACTCTATAATATAGTCTCGCGTATACGTTAGTTAGTCTTCCTCTCCTCTCCATTTTATACCATGAACTATCATGGTGTTTGCCTATAATACATCCCTACTGACCTATTTTGCTATACAAAATAACCAAGTTTGTTAATTATTTTAAATTTAACTTTTTTTGAAAGAGTGAATAAGGATATGTGTTCTTTGGGGCCTTATCTTGGTTATTCAAATGTGTAACTTTAGTGCTAGAAGGCTCCGGTTGCTGATTGTGCCAAAATATATTTGCTCCAGATGACTAGGATACAGAGTATCTAAAATGTTATAACATACCAAATGTACACTCAAACAATGACAAGAGACAAAGAAAACATTATATAAATACCATTAAAAAACAATTCCATAAAACAAAATGGACATATTGTAGCTTGGCATGGGAAACTCTAAGAAATAATATAATTATAATTGCTCTGGGGTTTGGTCAAAAGTTTTATAAACATCTTTAACTGGAAAGCAAAATCTTTAAATTATTTCTAGGCTAACACTTTTAGTACCAAGAAATTTTTTTGTAATCAGATTATAAATTTCTCTGCAAAGATAGCCTATCAATGTACCCTTCTATATTTACAGGTCTAATTCAGTAAAGTTCAGTTATTGAATTATATAGGACTCAAGAAAGTCACATTTTGGTTAATTTAATAGAACAATTTGTACATGAAGAATTATTCTATTTGTTGACTGTCATTTGAAGAGATTAGGCTACACAAATTATAACATTAAAGCCAATAAGTAGTACAATCTTGTTCTAAGGTACTGGAAATGAAGTTAAAAGAATTGGTTACCATAGAACAAGTAGGAACAAGGCCTTTGATTCTATTCCTAACTCAATCTGTGACTTTCTCTAATCCATTCATGCCATCTGTACTTCCCTCTCCTATTTCCCCTCTACTCTTTGTTTTGCTTTTTCTCTTTATTCCTCAAGCATCCAGCATGATTCTCTATATGAAAGCAGGAACTTAAAATGCATACTGAATAATACTGATAGTGATTAATTATATCAGGGGCAGTTAGATGGCACAGAGGATAGAGCACTAGGCCATGGAATCAAGAAGAGCTCAGTACAAATCAGGCCTCAGACATTTACTGGCTGGGGGACCCTGGCCAAGTCAATTAACACTGTTTGCCTCGGTTTCCTCATCTGTAAAACATGCTAAAGAAAATGGCAAACCACTCCATTATCTTTGCCAAGAAAACCCCAAATGGGATCAGAAAGAATTGGACATGACTAACTCAACAAAATAATGAAATCTTTATATAGTCTTTCCTATTTGCCTGGCATTATGCTAAATGCTTTACAATTATTATCTTTTTTGGTCCTCATAACATGGGAGGTGGATATATTTTTATCTCCATTTTACAAATGAGGAAATTAAGGCAAATTAAGTGACTTGCCCAGGGTCACACAAGTTAGTGCCTGAAACCAGATTGGAATATGGCTCTTCCTGACTCCAGGCCTGCACTTTATCCACTGTACCACCTCCAAAGCCAAGGTTAAAAACAGAAATAACTAAACAGAACACATATTTATATGTCACTGGAAATATTTCTCAGCTCACAAATAGTAAAAGACTTTATTGAAACATGGAGGAGCAACAGAGAATAATTTAGTAAGGAATAAATTTCATGATGCTTTGTCTCTGAATATAAATAAATGCCTTATAGTAAATAATGACTCTATAGGATTAAGAAGAGGGTAAAAAGACAAAGTATGAGTTATAGCATATTTGAAAAGAATCACTTTTATCTACCCATAGCATGGTTCAACCCAAGTCATTACATGTTCCTAATGTGCTTTTATGTTGCGCAGGTAGCTAGAGATCCCAAAACACTTTGTGAGGTTTAGGCTATTAGTAGCTTAATAAAGCTTAAAACTGCACTAAAACTTTTGAGATGTCTTAGATTAAAATTGCATTAAGACTTTTGGGACAAACAATCTATAGAAAGTACATTGAACTTGGGAATGATGAGACCTGGATTACTTGTCCAAACTCTGCTACTAATGTATTATGTGACCTCAGGCAAATTACTTTCCTTCACTAGATCTTGTTTCTTTATTTGCAAAATATGGAATTTCTACTCAATATCTAAGGTGAATCCATTATAGTAAACAAAAGAATAGATACTGGACCTGTGATTTCATTGTTAATAGGGAGTTATAAGTTGCAGAGAAAGTGTTGACATACACCCGGGTATAGCTGTCACAATTAAGGGAGCGTTATTAAAGAAACAAAAATGAGTGACAGAAAAACAGGAACATGAAGGCCTGAGTATCACAGTATATATAGATCAAAGCTAGAAGTCAAACAAATACTCTTAAATTCCTACTAGAAACCCACAATTATAGCCAAAATCATAGATTTCTTTTCAATATTACTATCTAAATAGCAAATAAATGAAATTTGGTAAAAACATATTCCCTTCAAGAAGTTATGTCTAAGTATGAAAGGTTCTTGCAAATAATTCAGTCTAGGAAAACAAACACGTTTTATAAAGAATCTTTGAGCAAGTAAGTATCCTTATAATCAGTGGACTTCTAAAAAATTGTATTTTGGAATTTTCCCCTAAGGTCTCTCATGATGCTTGTTTTGACAGAGACACTCAACTCTGAGTTTTTATTTCAGTACCAGAGTTTAAGAGAAAATAAATCAATCAACTTACTAAGACCTCACATTTTGGAAACCTTGTTATAAGAAATCAATAGCTAATAAACAGAGAGGCAATACCTACTTCTACACTGTTTCTGTATCATTATTAATCCCCAAACTTTCTTCCCTTTCTAGAAGTTCATAATTCTTAAAAGGCCAAGATTTCTCTTCAGTAAAACCTAACCACCTACCACTTTCCTTCGATTAGTTCAATTGTGAGTCACAATTCTTTTAAAATTCTTCCTTAACATCCTAGAAATTATTACTTTTCAGTCTTTAAATCTTATGATTCCAGTAATCCTCTTAAGATCCTAGTGCCCTCACATCTATTCTTTTTATTATTTGTCTCTAATCTATTTTATTACCTTTTTACTTCTCCAAAATACCAAGTCAACTGCATCCATTTCCTTTTCCCTAGCCACACAACCAACCCGCTAGTAATCTAATCATGTCAAAACATGCCAAAGTCCACTCCTACCCCAATCATCATAGGACCATCTCACCTCCCAATTTGACCCCTTCTTTCAGAAGTACGCATCCTACACAGTCTTAAATTGAATCAACTCACTTCAGACCTTTTTATGGCCGTTTCCATTCTCAAGGTAGCTAATCTCCTTTATCACACTGGTCCTTCCCATAAGGCAGTCTGCTTTCACTCAGTTCCCAACTCTTCTTCCCCACTACTCTTCACCCCACTTCTATACTCGCTTCCCAATAGTGGCCCACGCCACCCCGAGTCCCTTACAGTCACTGGTTCTCATTGGCCTTTCCCTCCGCACTCGGTGTCCCACCTCATTTTCACCTTCCCTTTCCGTGGACTGGATCCTACCATCACCTGTCCTTTCCTCAACCTCTTTTGGTTGTCCCCATCAGTCGTACTTTCCCCGCCGTCCCCCATCACTTACTTATCCTTTTCCCAAAGCCCTCTCCGGTGCTCCCTATATTCGCAACCCTTACCCTCCCCCCATACCCCCGACCCCTCGAGTAGCCCCGCCCAAGCCCAACCTCCCGTTCACCCGCTCCTCCCACCCAACGCCCCCTCGGGTCACCCTTTCCTCCCAACCGTCCCCTAAACTCAGGAGCCACAGATCTCTTTTGGGCCCTGGCCCAGCTCTGGAACGGAGCAATGGGAGGCACGTACCCCATGCGCAGCTTGGTTCCGCTCTGACCGCCACCGCCGCCCGGCAAGGGAGGGCGGGAGGGCAGGCGGCCCAGGTGCATGGTCTTCTCCAAGGCCGACATGAAGGAAAAGGAAGGCAGGAGGGAGGTCGAGGTCGCCGCGTGTCCCGTCCTGTGCCGTGTCGGGCTGAAGCGTCGCCTCTGGGGCAAGTCCGCTCAGAAAACGCCTAAGCGGTTACAGAAAAGGTAGCAGCACTCGGGCTGCTAGGCGCACCGTAGCCCTCGGACAGCCCCCGACCGCCGCCGGCGCCTCCTCCCGCCCACCAGAGCCCAAACCCCTCCCTCGTCTCCAAGCCTAGCCACTCCTCGGTCCTCGTCTCCTCAGCGACCCGACCGGAAGTGCGCAACCGCTCTCCAGTCGGGGAAGCTGGGTAGCAAAGTCGGTGCAAGCGCGGCGCGAGAGGGTGGGGTCCGCGTGGCCAATGAAGTCCTCCAGGAACGGTCTCTGCTGCGCATGAGCATTGCTAAATGGGCAGGCTGGAAGCGGAGGGGCGGTGACCAGAAGAGTCCGGGTCCCTCACGGAAATAAATATGGTGGCAATGCATTGTGGATTTTGTAGTTCTCCCGGGAAGAACCATCTCTAGCGCGCCTTCCTTACCCGCCCTGGGAAGCTAAGACTGTAGGTGGAGAGGGTCAGCCTCCTGTGGCTTCCCTTAGTTTCCCAAGAGTCCCTGCGGCGGCGGTGGCGGCGGCGGTTGCGGGGAAACGCGCGCGCGGAGGGGCTGGGTGAACCTTGGCGGGACGCTCCTGCTACCCAGACGAAGTGTGAGGAAGACGCGGCGAAGGGTCAGTCCTGGCTCCAGCCCCTCTGGAACTGAGAGCTCCTCCGCCTCACTATGAAACAGCGGAAGGGCCCGGCAACTGGGGGTAGCCGGAGCCGCAAGAAGAAAGGTAACCCCAGAGAAGGTGGGAGCAACCCTGAAGTAGAGCGTGGAACCTTAGGCATCAGTGAGAAATTAGGGCCCCCTGGCAGGGGAGCGTTAGCTGCAGGTGCAGAGGGATGCCCTGCAGAAATTGGAAGGAAAAGGACTCAAAAAAGGAAGGAAGTGGTGGACAACTAAGAGTGGTATGGGAAAGTGGGACGCCGGAGAGACGAACTTGAGCAGGTCCAAGGAATGCATCAGACCTAGGGCACTGATAGAAAAACATGGGGAAATGTGGCATCCCCAAGGAAAGTTTAGAATGATAAAAACAGAGAGATAGAAGGGGTAGAAAGAAAAATTATCAGGGCAGGAATTTACAAGCAGTTTAACGCTGAGCTTGGATCCAGTCCACATTCTGCTTTTCTGTGACCCCTTTGACAATCAGTTCCCCCTCTTTGAGCCTTAGTTTCCTGATTGACACATCTTTATATGCTCTGCTATTGAGAAAAGATCGACAAAGAAAAAGAATTCTTTTAGAAAACAAATAAAATGTGACCCTGTAAAGATTTCAAATTAGAAAGATTTTAGTGTGTGTATGTGTGTGTGTATATATATATATAATATATACAAAAATATATATATATAACTTTACTTGGTAAGTCATGACCATTTGAGAATATGGGGGAGAAAGTCTCTAGTGGCTGTAATGTATTCTGTCACTTCTTTGCCTATAAAAGTTCACTTATCCTTGCAAATATTGTATCTCTCCTCCCAGCCCCCAAGTAGTCTACACAGGGGTTGTTTCATGTTTATCTCCAGCGCACAGTGGAAAATTAATCAAAGATTACTGATACTAGAAAAGCCCACAGACTGTAAAAATAAATTCTTGAGTCTATAGTATCATAGAGATTTAAGAGATTTAAATCTCTCTCTTTTTTTAAATTTAAATCTCAAGAGAAGAGATTTAAATACTAGAGATTTGTAATGGAAATTGCCATTGCCAGGTTCAATAAAGTCCTCTATAGAATCACAATTTTTCAGAGTTGGTAGAAACCTCAAAGGTTATCTAAGCCAACATACATACCTGATTAGGAATTTTTCCTAAAATATTCCCAGCAAGTAATTATCCAATGAGGAGAAACTCCTTCTCTTGCTAGACACTTTGGGACAGCTCTAATTGTCATAAAGATTTGTTTTGTTTTAACATGAATGCAAATCTTTCTTTCTACCACTTTCAGCAATATTCCTTTGTTAATACTAGAAGGAACCTGAGAAATCATCTCACGTAACCATTATTACATAGTAATGGACCAAAAAGGAAATTCAATGACTTGCCCAAGTGATGAAACTGAGACACAAATCTTCAGACTCTCAAACATAGTGTTCTTTTCATTATATCAAAAGAGTTTTTGGCAGAAATTAAGGTTCTCCGACTGTTCATATACTGCCTTATTTTCCTACCTACTCCAAATTCTGATTCATCATTCCTGTCCTTTTCCACAGGTCTAAGTGATATTTCACCATCCACAAGTCTACCACCTCTAGTTGAAGGTCAGCTACGATGCTTTCTAAGACTGACCATTAGTAAAATACTCTGGATAGTTGTGAAGCCTCCAACTCCTGTTCTCATCCGAGTGAGATGGTGGGGGGAAACATCAGAGGGAACTATATTTTGTCCCAGGGATGCTTCCATAATTGAACAGAAAGCTGTGAGAACAACAACCCGTTATGCTATTCGCTGTGGACCAAAGCAATTTACCTCTTATTTAACAGGTATGTTTATGTCATCCGAAATTTTCTTCTCTGGTGTTCAACCATGATAGTTTGTTCCTATTTCATCATAGACTATTTTTGTGTGTAGGGGTGTGTGTGTGGGGGGGGGGGGGGGTGTGCACCTTTACCCGACTATAATTTTCATAAGGTTAACTAAACCTTATATCTCCCAAAACACCTAGCACATTGCCTTAGACAAAATAGGAACTTCATAAGTGTCTCTTGAGAAAAGTATTATAAATATGACTTTTTTATTGTACCCAAGGGGCAAAGGGAAAATGTATGGTGGCATCAGTCTACAACGTGTATTATTCATATAGCAATGTTACGATATTCCAGAAATGGTATAAACAATATCATCAAAGACATATCTGACTAGAGAATGAGTTGATCTGATCATGTATTGAGAGTAAGGTATAAGAATGAATGCTGCATTGATATTCATGAAACAGTAATAAAGAAGACCTCTAAACCGATGGTCAGGTCCTTTATGGAGAAAGGATTTGTGGAAAGGCATAGACAAGCATAAGATGAAAGTGTGGAGAGGTTGTGATCTGAACTGCAAAAAGTACTTAAGGGAGTACTTTTCCTACATCCAATGAAATGTTTTTCATTGGAATTAGGCCTTTAATCAAACACATTTTACATAAGAGGGGTGAGGAAGCAGCAGGGGAAATCTCACCCCTGAAGTCTGTAGTATAATTTCCCCCTAACTTGAGTTGTGAGCCCTATCTTACCTACATGTCTGACACAGAGATGTAAGCCTACATGGACTTCCTCAAGTGCTAAAACAAAAATATTATAGTGGCATAAAATGCTATAACTGTGCTCTGTATTTGATGGAACAACAGTTTGGCAAATCCCTATAGACCTCACAGATGCTACTTCTGGTAATTTATGTCTAGTGGCAAGTCTCCTGGGGACTTCAGTGTTCTCATCTATAAAATGAAGATGTTGACTTAGAACACAGATTCTTATAGTTGGAAAATTTTCATAGAATACTGGAGTGTTAAAACAGGAATGAACTTTGAAGGTTATCTAATCTACCCTAATATCACAAAGGTGAAGAAATATAGTTCAGAGTTGTGTTCCAATAAGAGCACTTCTAGCATGAATGGATCAACATTACTTGGGGCTTGAAATGTTTTCATTCTAATTCCTCACAGCAGAGTTGTGCATAGTCTCCCAAGTTATTTTATCAGTCATCTGTCTGGATTCCCTGGTCTGCCACTGTGGAGAAAGATGCAGAACTGGATTCCCTACATAGCCATGGACTTCATAGCATTCCTAGCAGGGTGAACAGAAGAGAATGCAGAGTCAGGCTCTGGCTAGGATTACTGAACTGCTTTTTTGTGAATTCGTGGACTATTCAACCAGCCAGGGGAGGAAATAATGTTCTATAGACTTAACATCCTATTTTTGACCTTGACGTGTGATTTCATTAGTGTAGGCAGCACTCATGGATGAATTTACTTTGCCGATGCAAGTCAACACTTTTTCAACAACTTATTGTCTTGTAGAGTTTTCAGGAGTGCTGAGAAGTTATGCTGAACTTTGCCTAGGACCATGATTGGAACCCAGACCTCCCTGTCTTTGGGGACCCACCCTCTCTATTCATTAGGCCACACTGCCTTGGGGAAGAAAGACAAATAATAAAGTACATCTCTTTCCCCAACACTTTACTCCAGGGTTCTATCCTTTTATTCTAGTGGATCAACCAGTTATTTGGCCTTAATAGTGGAAGTAATAGTACTTGGATACTACCATCTAGTGGTATAGTGGAAAAAATACTAGTATCAGACTCCATATGACTGAATTTAAGTCTTGATCTGATACCACCATTTAACCTCTTACTGTTTGAGATGCCATATCAATGTAAATTATCATAATTGTGGCTGAGAGTCAACCTTAGAGTCAGGAACTTCTGCCTAGGATACCATCTGGAGCCCCTAGCTGAGGCAGTTTACCAAACTTCCCAAGAGCCTATAGAATATGTACTGATTTGCATTGGGAGAGAGAGTTTTCTCACTGGGAATTCTCTATATTAAAAAAAAAAAAGACAGTCCTAGTAAAAAAAAAACCCCAACACATTATTGTTATTAATTTCTCATCAGTATACGGAATATGAATATACTAACTTTTTCACCCAAATCAAGGTTCACGTAAGTACATTCTAAAAAAAATAGTAGTTATTCTTTATTTGCATGTCCCAAGTAAAGGAGTATTTCCAGAATTTGAGGTCAATAGCAGAAGATATCTGAAATTGAAGTGAATAAGAATCAGACTAAAAATGGATTAAATTAGTCAGGTGAAGAACATGTTTCTGATTTGATTCAATTCAGCAAAAAGAGATACCTGTTTTCTGGAGCTCTGAAGTTAAGTTCTATGGAAGAAATAAAATATAAATCATATAATTCCTGCTGTCATGGAGCAAAGAGGCATGGACAAATATGAGGTACCAACACAGAAAACTACAAGTCTCAGTATTTCATTGTAAGTGTATGAGATCCTACAGGAAAGGGCAACTACTAAGTGCAGGGAACAAAGTAGCCTCCTCAGAGCCTAAGACATTTATTTGAATTTGGCTTGAAAGGATTATTAGACAGCCACTAAAGAGATGTGTCCCAAGCTTCTATCAAGGAAATATGAGAATCTTCCAGAACAGGAAGACTGATTGGGACCAATAGATTATATTTAGGGGATCATTAATAACCAGTGGAAATAGAAGGGATGGCCTTAATGAAGTTCAGAGAATGTTGTCCCTTTTACCCTGAAATATCTAGCACAAAGAACCAGTCTGTCCACCTAACAAGGTACTCTTGTTTATTCGATCATTACAAATTTCACTGGATCAAAGACTTAGAACTAGAAGGATCATGTCAAGGTTATGTCATTCAGTTCTCTCAATTTATAGGCATGGTCCAGTCCCAGAGAAATGAAGTGATTGCCCCTGGTCACAGAGGTAGCCAGGCTAAGATTCAAACTTACTTTCTCTGAATTTAGTTCCAGAACCTTTCTCCTTGAACCATATTACCTCCTCCCCGCCCCCATTTTTTTTTTTAACTCTGGAAAATAGAAGTATTAAAGCCTAGAAAATGACAAATGTGTCCTGGTTTGGAAAAAAGAGAAGAGAATGGAGTCGTCTAACTATAGGCTGATGTACTTCTGTTCCATGAAAGATTGTAAGAAATACTCTTAAAGGGATTGATTATTAAAAGCTATCTTGTCTTTACTGAGAGTAGGTCATATGAGACTTAACTTTATTTCCTTTTTTGACAGTGCTACTACATTGTAATATATCATCAATGCCAAAGTCTTGTATACTTAATATTAGCAGGCTTTCTTCTTTCTATTTCTTGCATGCAAGATGATGAGTTATATGCAAGATAAGTGTACATAAATGTTTAATATTAATCAAATGACCTTGACTTAGAGAATAGTCATTAATGGATTGATGTCAGCTTTGGAAATTGCCTCTTAGGAAATCTTAGTAATATATAGTTGATCATGTTCAGCATTTTTATCAATGATTTGTTTGGATGAAACCATGCTTATCAGTTTTACATATGAGGCAAAGCTAAAAGAAATAGCTAACAAATTAGATAGCAAAAACAGGATCTAAAAAAATATTCATATAGGCTAGAGAAGATATAATAAGATGCTATTTAATAACCATAAATACTGTTTTAAATTCAGGTTTTTAAAACATTTGTACAGGTACAAAATGAATAAGGCATAGATTTGACCAGAGAAATCAAACTGATAAAAATTGGGGCCAGTAATTTGTACATGAATATATCCATACATCCTTACAGGCTACATGGTTTTAAAATGTAATTTTATCTATTTTACTTTATTTTTATTCATTTTGTTAATTATTTCCCAGTTACATTTTAATATGGTTGGGACTGTACTCAGGAGTGTTATGGGCACATGTTTAACTTTAGATTAGACTTTATCTTGAAAAACATAGAATAAGGGTTGTGAACTTCAGAAAGAAGTTACATCTTTTCACTAATCTCTAATAGAAATTTGACATTACCTTCAATTCTTTAAAAGAAAATTTATTCTGAGGTGTCCATTGGCCTCAGCAACCTGCCAAAGCAGTCTATGACAAAAGAAAGATTATAACCCCTCATGTAGAGGTTTTAGTAACCTGCAAGCCCAACATGAATCAATAGAGGGATATGACAACCAAGAAAGATTATGTGATCTTTTTAAGAAACATTATGTTCAGGAGCAGCTAGATGGCTCATTGGATAGAGCTCCAGGCCTGGAGACAGGAAGTTCTTGGTTCAAATATAGCCTTGTTAACAGTTAATAGCTGTGTAGCTGTGTGACCCAGGGCAGTCACTTACCTCCTCTTGCCTAGCCCTAACCACTCTTCTGCTTGGGTACTGATACTTAGTATCTATTCTAAGCTAGAAGATAATGGGAATTTAAAAAAGAAATATGTAAAAGAAACATTATTTCCAGGAAAATGTTGCTAATAGTCCTGTGCTCTTTTGGTAGAATAGAGTAGACATTGCAGGGAAACATAATCCACTTTAAGCAAAATTTCCTAATAAGTAGAACAGTCCAAAAATTTATAGTCTATGGCAGTGATAGCAGTCCTTTTAAAGAGCGGGTGCCTAAACTATAACCCTCACCCCACATGTGTGCCTCAGCCTTAACCCCAGCCAGGGGAGGGAGGAAGTGCTCCCATTGGGCTGCTGGGCAAAGGGGTGGGTGAGGAATGTCTTCAAGCGCATGGAGAAGAGGAGGGGAGCAGCCCCCTCTGGCATATGTGCCATAGGTTCATTAACATGCGTCTATGGGATACTGAAAAGAGCACTGATTCAAGAGCCAGAGAACCCAAGTTGAAATTCCTCTTATCGTATAATCTCCATGTGAGCTTGGTTCAAGTTGAATAACTTCTCTGGGCCTCAGTTCCTGATCTATAAAATGAAGACTGAGCTAGATGACCTCTAAGGATCTACCTTTAAGTCTCAATGTAAATGCCACCTTGCAAATAAGATTAGCATGAGCTCCCCTCACCTTTCTTTGACTCCATGTACCCACAGTTTCATCTGATCCCATAGAACTACTTATTCTGTATTTTGATCATGTGATTTATATTATAGTTATGTGTTTATAGTCGTATCTTCTATTAGGTACTAAGCTCTTTGAAGCCACTAACTCTATCCAATTTATCTTTCTATTTTCCACTATTTCTACCACATAATTATTGCATGGAGGAAGTGCTTAGTAAATATTTGTTTCATGAGTGAAAAGAAACTTAAATTTTGTAACAGGCTTCAGATGTCTATCTGATATCTAGTAAACACTTGACCATAATAATCTAATGTTTGATAAACCCAAAGATCTAAGTTTGGGGGGCAAAAACTCACCATTTGACAGAAACTTCTGGGAAAACTGAAAGCAGTTTGGCAGAAAGTAGGCGTAGACCAATATCTCATACAGATATCCACATAAGGTAAAAATGAATACATGATTCAGACATAAAGCATGGTATCATTAGTAAATTAGGGAAGTATGGAAAATTTTACTTGTCCTATCTATGAACAAAAAAAAAATATGACCAAACAAAAGACAGTATTATTGGAAATAAAATGATAATTTTAATTATATGACATTAAAAAGGTTTTGCAGAAGCAAAATCAATGTAGCCAAAATTAAAAGGAAATCAGGAAACTGGGGCAGGGGGAAGTTGGACTACTGCAAGATTCCCTGATAAAGGCCTTATTTCTCAACTATATGGGAAGCTCAGCCAAATTTAAAAATAAGATCCATTCCCCACTTGATAAATGGTCAAAGGATATAAATAAACACTTTTCAGAGGAGGAGAGGAAAACTATCAATAGTCACAAGGAAAAATAGTCTAACTCAACATGGATTAGAGAAATGCAAATTAAAACAGGCCTGAGATACCATCTCACACCTATTAAATTAGCTAATGTGCCAGAAAAAACAAGTGATAAATTTTGGAGGAAGTCTTGGGAAAAAAAGACACCAATGCACTTTTGGTGGAATTATTAACTTATCAAACCATTTTGGAGAACAATTTTAAACCATACCCAAAAGGTTATAAAACTGCATACTTTTTGACCCAGCAGTACAACTACTAGGTCTATATTTAAGAGATTAAAGGGAAAAGGGACATATGTGCAAAAATATTTATTGCTGCTTCTTTTATCATGACAAAGAATTGAAAATTGGGGGAATTCTCATTAATCAGGGAATGACTGAGAAAAGTTGTAGAATATAGATATAATGGAAAACTTGTTCTATAAAAAATGACAAGCAGGATGATTTAAGAAAAACCTGGGAAAACTTATATGAACTGATGCAAAGTGAAGTAAGCAGAACTATTGTACATAACAACAGCAGTATTTAAAGATGATCAACTGTAAAGGAGTTTGTTTCTCTATTCACTACAATCATCCAAGGTAATTCCAAAAGATTGATGATAAAAAAAATACTATCCACCTTCAGAAAAAGAGAACTAATGAATTCTGGGTGCAGATTGAAGCATACTTTTTTAAACTTATTTTTACTTCCCTTTTTTTGGTGGGACTAATAGAAATATGTTTTGTGTGCCTTCACATATATAATTGATATTGTGTTGCTTCTCAGTGGGCAGGGGGAAAACTGAATCAAGGGAGAGAATTTAGAACTCAAAATGTTAAAAAAAAAAACTGCATACTTTTTTTTTTAATGGAAAGAAACCAAGATAGGTATCACAAGATTAGTGAAAGGCATATTTTTGTAGTTTTCACAGGAACGGAGGGAACATAGCCTGAACATTATTGGCAAGGGATTTTGACTTAAGTTCCTAAAGAAATTCCAAGAGAGGTCATTAAACAGGTAGTTGGCAAATATTTAGAAAAGGAAGCAATCCTCATAAAGGACCAGCCTGTCTTCATGCAAAACAGAATACTGCCATACAAATCTCTTATGGTGACAGAGATTCTCAAGACAGCCTCAAAAGAAGAGAATGAATACAAAACATCTACAAACAAAAATTTAGAGAAAAATACTACTTGAGCACAAATTCAATTAGAATTTTTTTTTTTAAGCCCTTACCTTCTGTCTTAGAATCAATACTATGTATTGATTCCGAGGCAGAAGAGTGGTAAGGGCTAGGCAATGGGGGTCAAGTGACTTGCCCAGGGCCACATAGCTAGGAAGTGTCTGAGGCCACATTTGAACCCAAGACCTCCCATCTCTGAACCTGGCTTTCAGTCCACTGAGCCACCCAACTGCCACCTCAACTAGAATTTCTGGAAGTCATAAAGCAAGAGTTACAAAAATGTTAGGGGCAAGTAGATGGCTCAGTAGACTGAGGACAAGACTTGGAGACAAGAGGTTTTGGGTTCAGATTTGTCATTATACACTTCCTAGCTGCTGACCCTGGGCAAGTCACTTAACCCCCATTGCCTAGCCTTTACTGACTGCTCTTCTGCTTTGGAACCTATACACGGTATTGATTCTAAGATAGAAGGTAAGATTAAAAAAAAAAGACTTTTTGTCAATGAAATGAGAGGGAAAAAATGAAAAAGAAACAAGAACTGTAGAAGAAAGAATTGGAATAGGAATTTACAGCTTGGCACAAGACATACAAAGTAGCAAACTCTAGAAAATTTTAATGGACCAAATAGAAGTCAATGACTTCATGAAACAATAAGGAAAAAATCCTGCTGTATTCTGCCATTGTCTATCTTATCTTTAATACTTTGTTTAGTTCTGAACACTGTTATTTAAAAAAGACACTGAAGGGCTGGGTAGCTCAGTGGATTGAAAGCCAGACCTAGAGATGGTAGGTCCTAGGGTCAAATCTGGCCTCAGACACTTCCTAGCTGTGTGGCCCTGGGCAAGTCACTTGACTTGTGTGATCCTGGGCAAGTCACTTAACCCCCATTGCCTTGAGTCTATATCTTATCATCTTTGATTGAAGGTAATGTTTGATTATGTGAATGAGAGATTAGACTTGTTCTTTTTTTCCCTTTAAGGCAGAATATGGGGTAATAGGTACAGTTTGACTTAAGGTCCAGAAAAAGTTCCTGACAATTTCAGTTGTATCCAAAAGAAGAATGTCTTGAGATACAATGGGGTACCTCTTTCCTAGAGATCTTCAGGCAGAGGCTAGACCACTCACTACCTGTGGAACATTGTAGCAGAGATTTCTTTGTGTGTGAGTTAAACTAGCTGGCTATTAAGAGCCCTTCCAACTCTCTAATTCTGTGATTATGTCATATTTTGTGAGGGTAGATGACATTTCATTTTATTTTGGTTTTTTTTTACCCCTTTATTTGATGGAGGCAGTGTGAAAAAAAATGAAGGCTAATTTATTGGGGAAAAGTAGATTTAAAAGTAAATTTCCTTTATAAACAGACAAATGTAATAAGAGGAGATTGGACATGCCCTCCTAAGCTCTCTTCCTTCCATCTTTGAATCTATACTTGGAGGAATCTGTTAAAAGCCTAGGCCTGGGAAAGGACCACTATTTTTGGATATACCTCTCTCCTGATATGTGAGTCAGTCACAAACAGAGGCTGCTGATTTGATTTTTTTTTAACCCTTACCTTCTGTTTTAGAATCAATCCTAAGTAGCAGTTCTAAGATAGAAGAGCAGTAAAGGCTAGTCAATAGGGATAAAGTGATTTGCTGAGGGTCACACAACTAGGCAATGTTTGAGGCCTCTTGCCTTGAGGCCTGGTTCTCTAGCCATTAAGCCACCTAGCTTCTCCTTCTCCGTTTGATTTTTAAGAATGATCTGACAAAGGGAAAGTATTATTTCCTGAGGCCCTATGCTCAAGTCTAGGTGTATCACCCTCAGGAGTGGCCTTCATGGTGGCTATAACATTGTCTTCAACAGGACCAGGGGTTCTGTAAAGAATAAAATTAATATACAATAACTAGATATTACATTTTCTAAAGTTTTATTAATAATCAAAGCAAAAGAACTGCCTGAACTCATCCCTATAGCAGGTCAAAGAGTATGGGAGGAGTCACAGCAAACTTAAATACAATCATGTTAATCACACAAATGCGGGTATGCAGGAGAGATTGTAGGGAATTTTGGGAAATGTAGGGTTTTTTTTTTTCTATTTTAGGGGTTCAAGAATTTCTAACTATACAGCCCCCCTGTGATCCTGCTGGGGAGACCAGTTTCCCCAAAAGGACCATGGAAATATAACTAACAAATTACAATAATTTGTGGATAAAAGGGAAAAAGAACAAATCCAGTGATTACTAGGTTGATAAAAAGCCAATTTGGGGGCAGTCCCCTTTAGCATAAGAGTATATGTTCAAAACAAAGGCATTTCAACAACACCACCCCTTTCCATAGTTCAATTCACATCCCAAAGATCACTCTGGATCTTCTGGTGCAATATGTGGTCTCTGAAGGCATCTACCTTCATGGTTCATTTTGGATTCAGGGAGGTAGCAAGTTTCTTATCCTAAAATTGGTCAAATTCAAAAAGAAATCTTCACAACAATAACATAGTTCCCCCCTGAGGAAAATAATAATACATTCCCCTCTGAGGAGGATACAGGGATATATGGCTGAGTTATGAGGTATATGAATCAATTTGCAAAAGAAAATGAAAAACATCAAAAAATCCAAATAAAAGAGAAAAATAACTTTTGGATGAAATACAAAATGTAAAAGTCATATGTCTAAAAGAAAATCTAAGTAAAGGAAAAACAAACCTATAACAGGTCCTTGAATCAGGGCCCAGTTAAAATGATTTAAGCAATTATGCACTTAACCAGTCAGTAGCCAGGACTACAGAAAGTTTTGCCACACAATGAAAGACAGAATAGGGACTAGATTATAGGAGCCAAGTAAGAGCCAAATTTGAGATATTTGGTAGAATGTGGAACAAGGAAGACCTGCCTTTTGACATATGTCAAACCTCAAACCCCAAACAAGTTCAAGTCCTCTTGTCTTGGCTCAAAATTTCATCAATCCCATTAGGATTGGTTGGTCTCTTTGACTTTGTGTTCAATTGGCACTATTGCAGTTTAGCTTTATGCGTCTTTGGCACTGTGCAATGGCTCTTTTTGTATTCCCTTCTCCTGGAATCAGACAAAATCATCAAGCAAAGTCCCATAATTTTTTTGAACAATCAATGGCATCATTTTTATAGTCTAAAGCTTTTTGGGTATGAATTAATTTTAGAACAAATTCATTTTAAACATATATTACTGCAAAATCAAAAAAATTAAAGAAAAATCTTCTCAATACTGTTGTGTAAGGGAGAAATGGGGTTAATTTTAAAAGAGTTGGGCCTGATTATTTAAGAGTGTAGTTGGCAGGAATTTAATTAATTCCAAAGAGATTTTATTTATAATTTATTTACAAAATGTAGAAATAATGAAGTAAGAAATCAGAGAAAGAATAAGGTAAGATATCTAACCTAAACACTTCAGTAATTTACTCCCGGCCCCAGGGCAGGAAGAGTTAGTTCTTAACCGGAGGGGCCTGGGCCCTTGTAGCCAAGGTCCTGGGGATGTAGGTAATCTCTCAAGAGGATAGGTCTCTCCTGAGGTTAGTCTCTTTCAAATATCCAACAGTTAAGAGTCAGCTTTTAACTCACCACGTGTCAGTCTAAAGGAATAGGTCTCAGGTCCAGTCAGCAGATCCTTCTGCCCCTCTTCACCAGCCTCAACTCGAAAACATGAAGAATTGATCTGCTTCAGGTAGTTGTCACTCCCTTTTCAAGACAATTTCTCTTGCATCACTTCATGTGTCTTCCTCTAATTTTACATCTACCAATCACAGTTTACACTCTTCTCTAGGACTGCCCAGAAGGCAGTCAGTCAATTCTGATTCATCACCCACTATCGCACACATGGGTCACAGACCTCCCAGTCAATGACTAAGTGGAATGTTTACACTTTTGGTGATTAGATCTAAAAATGGGCAGATCTTCATACTCAAATTTTAAGTAGGGTGTTTACACTTTTCGGGATTAAAATCTAAAAATAGGCCTGGGTTACAATTTTAATCTTCACAATCAGGGGAGAGTTAATTAATTTCATTTTCACAATCAGAGGAGAGTTAAATTTAATCTTCACAGTTGACATGTGCTTCAAACACAAAAAAGAGAAAAAATAAAACAGATACTATATTGCACATGCAAGAAAAAATAATAATAAAAGTTTTAAAAATAAAAAAAGTATAGCTTACAGTCAGTGACACACTGTGTCAGCCAAGGAGAGGTAGCATACAAAGGTTTCTCACCAAAAAAAGAGACCCATTTCCTTTTTAACTTAACCACTCTGTGAGTACAAATGATTTTCAGAATAAAACAGATAATGCACATTCAAAGAAGTACCAAAGTCCCCAAAATTCACAATAGCCCAGTTAATTACAATAGCAAACAAACCCACTATCATATTTCATATAAGTTTCTGTATGACATAAAAAAAAAACCCTATGAACTGATGGATATTTGTGAGAATTTTTACAGATGCAGCGAATCTTTCAACCCTGGCAAACATATTTTTAAACAAAGTAAAACTTATTTGGGTTTAGAACATCATCAAAAAATCTAGATGGTTCTGGTGGAAGTAAATTAAACTGAAGAGTTTTGCAGCTCTTTTTTTGGCTTCCTGTTTCATAGAAACACCTTGGTTAGAACATCTCTTTGGTTCTCTACCTTTAATACAACATTCTTTATCATATAAATATAAACAGAAAATATCATCCCTTCAGAAACCACTAATTATCTAAAATTATTACTGAAGACCCATTAAAATTACAATTTAGATTCTTAGCTCATTAAATTCTACAAATGTTGTATTCAGTTTTAACTAGTTTTGATGAAGTCAATCCATCATCATCTATGTGACAAGTAACAAAGGCAAAAAAAAAGCAGAAAAGACTTTTTAAGGCAATATGTATGTGATCATCTATGGATCTAGGTTTGGGCAAGATGTACATGGGCTTATACACTATTTTCTTCTTCAGCAAAGGCAAAGGTACAAATTAAATATCAATATAAGCAAAACAGTAGCTTAAAAGATTCAGTATAACAGAAAAATATTGATAAGATTAATACAGATACACTTTAAAATTTTTTTTAACTTTAAAGCAATCAGTAAATTCAATAATATAAACAAATGAGAAGGTGCAGACAGGCAGTGCAGTCAAAATCCTTTTTACCAATTCCAATAAACGTGTTCTATATTATAGGAGGATAATAAACTAAAAATATTTAGCAATGCACTTCCAGATATTGTTTAAAGTTTCCTTCCCCTCCCCCAGTATTTATCATCCATTCACGTTTCTCTTCTCATAGCTCTGAATTTTCTCATAGAAGCATAGGATAGAATCTCCACTCTGCATGTTGAGAGCAGTTAAGACTTTTAGAACTTTGCCAAAATATTTCGGGTTGGTTTGTAGTGTAAGCAGAAGGAAATAAAGTGGGAAATCTCCAATGAAAATTAAACCTCAAGGGAAGGAAGGAGAGGGTGGAGGGGGAGGAAACAAAAAGAGAGGGGCTAGAAAGGGAAACATATCAAGAGAGGGAAATAGGGGGACAGATTTAAAGTAAATCACTGCCTTAAAAGGTTATAGCTAAAGAAGAAAGGTCAGAATTAGGGGAGGATATCAAAATGCCAGGGAGTCCACAAGTGACAATCATAACTTTGAATGTGAATGGGATGAACTCACCCATAAAAACGTAGACAAATATCAGAATGGATTAGAATCCAAAACCCTACCATATGTTGTCTTCAAGAAACACACATGAGGCAGGTAGACACTCACAAGGTCAGAATTAAAGGATGGAGTAAGACCTTCTGGGCCTCAACTGATAGAAAGAAGGCAGGAGTTGTAATCATGATATCTGACAAAGCCAAAGCAAAAACAGACCTGATTGAAAGGGTTAGGGAAGGTAAATATATTTTGTTAAAAGGGACTTTAGATAATGAGGTATCAACATGTATGCACCAAAGAGTATAGCACCCAAATTTCTAATGGAGAAACTAGGAGAATTGAAGGAGGAAATAGACAGTAAAACAATATTAGTGGGAGATTTGAACTAACCACTATCAAATTGAGATAAATCAAAAAATAAATAAGAAAGAGGTAAAAGAAGTGAATGAAATCTTAGAAAAATTAGAGTTAATAGACATATGGAGAAAAATTAAATAGGGACAAAAAGGAATACACCTTCTTCTCAGCACCACATGGCACATTCACAAAGATAGATCATACACTAGGTCACAGAAACATGGCATACAAATGCAGAAATAATAAATGCGGCCTTTTCAGATCATAAGGCAATAAAAATAATGATCAGTAAGGGTACATAGAGAACCAAATCAAAAATTAATTGGAAATTAAATAATATGATACTCCAAAATTGGTTAGTTAGAGAACAAATCATAGAAACAATCATTTCATCGAGGAAAATTACGATGGTGAGACATCCTTTCAAACCTTATGGGATGCAGCCAAAGCAGTAATCAGAGGGAAATTCATATCCCTGAATGCATATTTTAACAAACTAGGGAGGGCAGAGATCAATGAACTGGAAATGCAAATCAAAAAAAAACTTGAAAGCAAACAAATTAAAAACCCCCAGAAGAAAACCAAACTAGAGATCCTAAAAATTAAGGGAGAAATTAATAAAATCAAAAGTGATAGAACTATTAAACTAATAAATAAGACTGGAAGCTGATACTTTGAAAAAATAAACAACATAGACAAAGTACTGGTCAATCTAATTTAAAAAAGGAAAGAAGAGAAGCAAATTAACAGCATCAAAGATGAAAAGGGGGACACCACCTCCAATGAAGAGAAAATTAAGATAATCATTAAAAATTACTTTGCCCAATTATATGGCAATAAATATACCAATCTAGGCGATATGGATGAATATATACAAAAATATAAACTGCCTAGACTAACAGAAGAAGAAATAGAATGCTTAAATAATCCCATATCAGAAAATGAAATCCAACATGCCATCAAAGAACTCCCTAAGAAAAAATCTCCAGGGCCTGATGGATTCACAAGTGAATTCTAGCAAACATTCAAAGAACAGCTAATCCCAATACTATACAAACTATTTGACATAATAAGCAAAGAGGGAGTTCTACCAAATTCCTTTTATGACACAAACATGGTACTGATTCCAAAACCAAGCAGGTCAAAAACAGAGAAAGAAAATTATAGACCAATCTCCCTAATGAATATAGATGCAAAAATCTTAAATAGGATACTAGCAAAAAGACTACAGTAAGTGATCAGAAGGATCATCCACCATGATCAAGTAGGATTTATACCAGGGATGCAGGGCTGGTTCAATATTAGGAAAACCATCCACATAATTGACCATATCAACAAACAAACCAACAAAGATCACATGATTATTTCAATAGACGCAGAAAAAGCCTTTGATAAAATACAACACCCATTCCTATTAAAAACACTAGAAAGAGGGGGCAACTGGGTAGCTCAGTGTAGTAAGAGCCAGGCCTAGAGACGGGAGGTCCTAGGTTCAAATCTGGCCTCAGACACTTCCCAGCTATGTGACCCTGGGCAAGTCACTTGACCCCCATTGCCTAGCCCTTACCACTCTTCTGCCTTGGAGCCAATACCCAGTATTGACTCCAAGACGGAAGGTAAGGGTTTAAAAAAAAAAACACTAGAAAGCATAGGAGTAGAAAGGTCGTTCCTAAAAATAATAAACAGTATATATCTAAAACCATCAGCTAATATCATCTGCAATGGGGATAAACTAGATGCATTCCCAATAAGATCAGAAGGGAAACAAGGATACCCATTATCACCTCTATTATTTGACATTGTACTAGAAACACTAGCAGTAGCAATTAGAGAAGAAAAAGAAATTGAAGGCATTAAAATAAGCAAGTAGGAGACCAAATTATCGCTCTTTGCGGATGACATGATGGTCTACTTAAAGAATCCTAAAGATTCAACCAAAAAGCTAATCGAAATAATCAACAACTTTAGCAAAGTTGCAGGATACAAAATAAACCCGCATAAGTCATCAACATTTCTATATATTTCCAACACAGCTCAGCAGCAAGAACTAGAAAGAGAAATCTAATTCAAAATCACCTTAGAGAAAATAAAATACCTAGGAATCTATCTCCCGAGACAAACACAGGAACTATATGAACACAACTACAAAACATTCTCCACACAACTAAACTAGATCTAAAACACAACTAAAACTAGACTTGAGCAATTGGAAAAACATTAACTGCTTATGGGAAGGATGAGCCAAGATAATAAAAATGAACATCCTACCCAAACTTATTTATGTATTTAGTGCCATACCAATTAAACTTCCAAAAAATTTCTTTACTGATTTAGAAAAAAAACATAACAAAGTTCATTTGGAAGAACAAAGGATCAAGGATATCCAGGGAAATAATGAAAAAAAAATACAAAGGGAGCCTTGCAGTCCCAGATCTCAAACTATATTACAAAGCAGCAGTCATCAAAACAATTTGGTACTGGCTAAGAGACAGAAAGAAGGATCAATGGAATAGACTTGGGGTAAGTGACCTCAGCAAGACAGTATATGATAAACCCAATGATCCCAGATTTTGGGACAAAAATCCAATATTCAATAAAAACTGCTGGGAAAATTGGAAGACAGTGTGGGAAAGATTAGATTTGGATCAACACCTCACACCCTACACCAAGACAAATTCAAAATGGGTGAATGACTTGAACATAAAGAAGGAAACTATGAGTAAATTAGGCAAACACAGAACAGTATACATGTCAGACATTTGGAAAGGGAAAGACTTTAAAACCAAGCAAGACTTAGAAAGAGTCATAAAATGTAAAATAAATAATTTTGACTACATCAATTTAAAAAGCTTAATAAAACCAATGTAACTAAAATCAGAAGGGAAACAACAAATTGGGAAACAATCTTCATAAAAACCTCTGACAAAGGTTTAATTACTCAAATTTACAAAGAGCTAAATCAATTGTACAAAAAATCAAGCCATTCTTCAATTGATAAATGGGCAAGGGACATGAATAGGCAGTTTTCAGATAAAGAAATCAAAACTATTAATAAGCACATGAAAAAGTGTTCTAAATCTCTTATAATCAGAGAGATGCAAATCAAAACAACTCTGAGGTATCACTTCACGCCTAGCAGATTGGCTAACATGACAGTAAAGGAAAGTAATGAATGCTGGAGGGGATGTGGCAAAGTAGGGACACTAATTCATTGCTGGTGGGGTTGTGAATTGATCCAACCATTCTGGAGGGCAATTTGGAACTATGCCCAAAGGGCGCTAAAAGACTGTCTGCCCTTTGATCCAGCCATAGCACTGCTGGGTTTGAACCCCAAAGCGATAATAAGGAAAAATACTTGTACAAGGATATTCATAGCTGCAATCTTTGTGGTGGCCAAAAATTGGAAAACGAGGGGATGCCCTTCAATTGGGGAATGGCTAAACAAATTGTGGTATATGTTGGTGCTGGAATACTATTGTGCTAAAAGGAATAATAAAGTAGAGGAATTCCATGGAGACTGTAACAACCTCCAGGAAGTGATGCAGAGCGAAAGGAGCAGAACCAGGAAAACATAGTACACAGAGACTGATACACTGTGGTACAATCGAACATAATGGAATTCTCCATTAGTGTCAATGCAATGTCCCTGAACAATCTGCAGGGACCTACGAGAAAAAACACTATCCACAAGCAGAGGACAAACTGTGGGAGTAAAAACACCGAGGAAAAGCAACTGCTTGACTACAGGGGTTGAGGGGACATGTCTGAGGAGAGACACTAAATGAACACTCTAATGCAAATACCAACAACATGGAAATGGGTTCGAATCAAGAACACATGTGATACCCAGTGGAATCGGTGGAATCACGCGTCGGCTAGGGGAGAGTTGGGGGTGGAGGGGAAGAAAAGAAAATTATCTTTTTCTCCAATGAATAATGTTTGGAAATGACCAAATAAAATAATGTTAAAAAAAAAGAAAGAAAGAAAATTAAAACTCTCAGGGAAAGAATTAATCAGATCCAAACTTTTTAGCTCTACCAACTCAAACTGTTGTTTCAGAGTTTCAAGCATGCTTTGCAATAGCATTTTTTCTGAGAGATACTGAATGGAAAAATGGCTAGCACAGGGTCAAGACCCACATGGGGTTAGGAAAGGGATTAGGGTGAAAAGAATTTTATATGTCACCCTCTGTGGGGTAAAAAAAAATTCCTGGCTTGGAATGGCAGGCGAGTCTGGTCATAGGCTGTTGGAGAGCTACAGAGTGGGTGGGTACAGCTCAAGCTGAATCAGGAACAACAGCAATGGCAGCGGGCAGGGTGGCCAGTGAAAAACTTACTAACTTAACTGAAAACCTCTCTTAAAAATATTTGAGAACTCTTTCCCTTCATAGGTTAGCCAAAATGTAAAGATTAAAATTAACATACAGTAACTAGATATTATATTTTATATGGTTTTATTAATAATAACTAAAGCAAAAGAACTGCCTGACCTCATCCCAGTGGCAGGTCAAAGAGTCACAGAAAACTTAAATACAATCATGTAATCATACAAATGTGGATACACAGGAGAGATTATAGGGGATTTGGGGAAATGTAGGGTTTTTTTTAATATTTTAGGGGTTCAAGGATTTCTAACTGTACAGATCTCCTGTGTACTCATAAGAGGGCATTTTAAATAAAGTTAAGAACACAACTCTGAGAAATATTATTATCCCCATTTTACAGATGAGGAAACTGAGGCTGAGCATCATACAACTATTAATGTCTAAAGCCAAATTTGAACTTAGTTCTTCCTGACTGGCTTATTGGATAGAGATCTAGGCCTACAGACAGGAGTTCAAATGTGGCCTCAGACACTTCCTAGCTTTGTGACCCAAGTAATTCATTTAACATCACCTATATACTCTTCTGCCTTGAACCTAATACTTAGTGTTGATTCCAACATGGAAAGTAAAGTTAAAAAGTAATAATAGTATTTTACTGAATTCTTCCATTATTCTCCCTCTAGTCTATTCTTTTTCTCCCCTCCCCTCCAAAAAATCGGGTATATAATGATCTTTTGGAAGAAATCTCTCAGTAAAGCTTTTTGTGTGTGTTTTTGTTTGTTTGTTTGTTTTCTGTTAGATATGAATGTCCTTGTCTTGGAAGTAATCACCAAACCTGATCACCTTCCTGTGGGGAGAGCCCAGATCAGTGGTCTGTCAAAGTTGTCTCCAACTTATCCAATCAGTGGATTTTTTACCATTGTTTCACCAACATCTAAGAAGCTTGGAGAGATCCAGGTAACATTATTTTTGTTATTTGCATTTCTATTCCACAGACTGAATTTTTTTTCACATAGTGGAGAAAAATAGCACAAAGGTGATATAATTTATCATAGGGGAGAAATGCATTCATTCAGAGAAACAAAAGTTCAAAAATCTAAAAGTATATAATGGAAAAAATAGAGATCCTAAAGCTTAGCACTACCAGATATTTCAAATATAACAGAGTAATAATTATCAAAACTTTTTAGTTTCAGTTATATCATGGAAAAGTTGGTCAATGGGATGCATTAGGTAAGTAAAACAGCAAGTCCCAAGAACAGCAAAGTAACATGATGTTTGACAAAGCCAAAGACAGTACTAAAATAAGAATTCCAATAAGAATATTTGACAAAAACTTCTTGGAAATACAGAAAGCAATTTTTGGCAGGACTTAAGTTTAGACCAATGTGGCTGTACTATATACCATATTAAATTTCAAGTAGATATGTGATACAGATATAATTCAGACTTTGGGGGTTGAGGAACAATGGATGAAAGATACAGAGGAGCTTGGAAATTGAGGCTTGATGTTACTTTAGTTCTCCAGTAATACAACCATCTGCTTTGAATAGGGAATTCTTGATCAAAAATTTTAAACAAGGATTTGATTACTAGTCACAGAAGTTGTAGACGGGTTGTGGGGGGAGGGTATAGGTTGAACTGTTCATTGTCCCCTTAGGTCCTTTCAAGTCTTAAGTTTTGTGATACTGTGAAAATCTATATCTTTGTAACTTCTTCTGTTGCCCTTAGTTCTCCCCTCTAAAACGAAATGAAGCTATACTTTTTATCTTCTACATGCGAGCCCTTCCAATATTTGAAAATAAGTCATGTTCTCTTCAGTCAGTCAACATTTTTTAAGCACCTACTATGTGCTAGACACTATGCTAAAACTAACCCAGTCTTCTTGGGGTATCTCTTTTTCTTTCAGCTGGTCCTTGAGGAACATGGTTTTGAATCACTATCATGATACTGGTTGTTCTCTGGATATGCTTGAGGATTAGGGTTAGCATTCTCCCCAGAACTTTTCTCTACCACTAACTGAACAGTTTATTCACATGAACATTTTCCTTTTCTGCATTAATTTTCCTGATTTATTTTTCCAAATCATGTTCTAAACCCTTTACTGCTATTTTATTTACTTTTTCATTGTTCTCATGAAAAAATTATTTTCATTCAAGACCTCTAATGCTTTGTGATTGCTTGGAGGTGATAATGCTTTTGCAAAAGTTATACTTGTGGAATACAAGCCCTGGAAGGTCCTAACAAAGCTGAAGAAAGGCTTAGAATTTTAGGGATTATAATGAACTAGATACTGGTGTTACTTTAAGGATGGTTAAAGTTGGTCTAGAAGGAGCTAGTTGTGAAGGAGGCAGATGTTATATGGTAGGAGCCTTGATGGGCTGACTCCTCTCTCACTCACTCACTCCTCCTGGGTAATGCTATCAAGGGCTGCTATTCAGGAAATTAAGGTTCCTTTCATATGAGGGCGATGGGAAGATGAAAGAAGATCTCCCCTATCAGGTGAAGTAAGGGTTACCTCCAAATTCCTTGGCACAAGGAGGTCAAGGAAAAGTCCACCCTCCCCCCCAGTCTTTTGACTCAGTGGGGGAGGGGTTCTTGATTAGCACTCTGTTATGGCTGATCTGTAGCCTCAATGAGTTACCTTCCTTTAGCTCCTAGAAATAAGCTACTTGATGATAGCTGACTGCATGTGAGAAGGTTTAATGGGCAATGACTATAAGGAAAGATGGGGAGCTGGAATGAGGAAATAGAATACTTTGTAGGAGTAGACTCAGGGCTAATCACAGGTGAATCCTCAATTGATTCTTGGCAAGATCTCCAGCAAGGAATATGCTTCGTGCCTCTTTAAGATCGCCATTCAAAAGCCCAGAATTCTTCACAGAGTTCCTCTAAGTCTGTTCTTCTCTCCCAGCATCCTCTACTATCAATTGTCTTTGTTGTCAATCATCTCTTCTTTCAATGTTCCATCTTTCCCTTTTGTAACCTGCCCTTACAGAATGTAGAAATAAGAAAAGCCTGCTTGTCTGTTATCCAAGAACCAAACCAGCAAAAAGCAGAGCATATCACATTAGGCTTAGCCAATTCATCCTATGTTTATTAAATTCTTAGTACGTACAAAGCATTGTGCTCAAAGACCATTTTCCTAAGATACAGATCTAAGAGCCACACTAGTATATAAGAAGAGCGTGTGATGATAAAAATCACAGATGTATGATGTATTACTGAAAAGAAGCCTTTGCTATCATTGTTGGAAAATCTTTCCATGGGGAGATCCTAAACCCCAAGTGCTTTAGAAACTCCCCACCAAATGCAATATGCATCCTTCACTACAGCACTAAAGATCCTCTGCATTGTTGATTAAACTTAGCTTTGTAGCCTAATTTCATACCAGTTCTCTTTTACCACTCTTCAGCCAAATTGGCTGAATGTGCCTCAAATTGTCCAGTGGATTAATGTATTCTATTTATTGTACCCAGAGGGGTAAACCCCAGTTTAGGTTTAGAAGAGTATTCTAATAGAGAAGACACCATTCTTATCTAGACTCAGGAGGTAACTGGATCTTTCTGGCCTACAAGAAATTTTAATGGACAAATCTCCAAGGAGCCTAAAAAGGTCCATGTAATACCTTAGAATGGTTCTTAGTCTTAGAGGGTAACTTCTTTTCTTTTGCACATATAATTTTAAAATTGCTTTATCTTTATTATTTCTTAATGTTTATGTTCTCATTTCCCTTGTGAATAAGCCTTGAATGCATTTCAGTTCAACATACATTATGTATCTACAGTGTGAAGACTAAATATCAAGACTAAAAGATAAAAAAAATATTCATCTGAAAGAGCTTATATTCTATTGGATGGGATAGTATATTAGCAAGTACACACTGAAAGTGATGTGGTACATTGTAAAGAATGGTGGATTTGTAGTCAGGTAGTCGAGATGCAAATTCAGGTTCTGCTGCTGGGGCTTTTTCTGCTTGGCCAGGTGCAGGGAAACCACAAGTCACTTAGAGTAAGGAAGGAAGGAGATTTATTACCTGTGGTCCCAGACAAAATTGTTCCTCAGGTCTGGGCCCCAAGGCAAGGGGTTCTGGCTATTTTATACACACACATAACCAGGGGTTCCTATGGAACATGATACATACACAATCAGGCATTTCTATGTGTCTTTGTGGATTACAAACACAGACATGATGGCAAGTATGGGCATCAGAACATGCATGCAAGTACAGACATCAGGGGTTGTTCAGTCAGGCAGGAAATGTTTATACCTGTATCTAGAGGGAATCTGAGAATTCAGGGGGATCTAAGGATTTTTCCATTATTCTGCCACTTACTTGTATGACCATAGGCAAGTCACTTTAACCTCTCTGGGCTTCATTTTCTTCATCTGTCTAATGAAGAGATCATTTTAGTGAACTTCTGAGGGTCCTTCTGGCTCCAGAGCTATGATTTGATGTGCCTGGGATCCTTCCTCTAAGTAGAATATGAAATATATTTTAATATGTTTAAAGGAATAATGGAATGAGGGCAGATCCCAGATTCTGAGAAGGTGCTAAGAAGAGAGCATTTTCAAGTGAAGGAATTAAAGAATATTTTGTGGAATATGCTATATCTGAGCTGGGTCTCAAAGTGAGAGATTTAAATAGGAATAAATTAGAAGAATTATTAGAGTGGAAAAATAGCTTTCTCAAACATCCAAAAGGCTAGAAAGGAGTTGTACAAAATTGGGAAATAGTACTATTCTAGTTTGGTTTTTATATGAAAGAGGGAGTAAGGAGAAATCTAGAATCATAGGTTATTTTTGCTCAGAAAGACCTTAAAGGTCATCCAGTCTAATCCTCTCATTTTGCAGATATGGAAACGGGAATAGAGATGGAAGGAACTTTGCCCAAGGTTAGAAGATAAATTGGATGATCCCTGGGAGTGCAGACCTTAGCCCCTCCTTGATTATGGGTCAAAGAAAAAAATTAATTCTGTATTGTGTTTTAGGCATAGACCTACTAGAATCAACTTTATCTATTTAAGATTAATCTAACCTCTAAGCATTTCTGGCTTAGAGAGAGAAATGCACAAACTGGCATGCTCTTCTCCCTAATTCCTTTAGACGAGTTTCTATATCCTAAAATGATTTGAAGTAACATCTATAGTAATCTTTTAACAAGAAAAAAAAGTCAATAAATACAACTTGAGATTAACATCCTAGAATAGTCACTACTTATTTCCTTCCTTGAACACTCTCCTTAAGGATTGAAATTGATTTTTTTTCTGCTTCCAGTATCAGTATCATCCTCCTTCGTTGGAGAATGCACTCTTACTTCTGGGGATGGAGGAAAAAAAGATTGTCTTTAGAGGGTCTACAGCAGGGGTCCCCAAACTATGGCCCTCGGGCCACATAAGGCCCCCTGAGGCCATTTATCCATCCCCCTTGCACTTCTGGAAGGGGCACCTCTTTCATTGGTGGTCAGTGAGAGGAGCACTGTATGTGGCAGCGCTGCAAAGCAGGGCATCACTCACATATAGTACTACTTCCAGTGACATAATCCTTTGTGTGGCACCTTGTTCTGAAAGTAACTGAATGAGAATGAGGCGCCTCACAAAGGATTATGTGGCCGCACAATGGAAGACATCTGCATGGTGAGAGGTGATCTGGGGGAGGGGATTCCACACGGTGTATACTGTTGCCCGGTATAGTGGTGGCGGTGATGGGCCTGTGCAAGGTGTAACAGGCCCATCACATCCCGCACTGCAGCCTCCACTCTCCCAGACAGCAGTATACATATTTATAGTCTGACCCTCCAACAGTCTGAGGGACAGTAGACTGGCCTCCTGTGTAAAAAGTTTGGGGACCCCTGGTCTACAGCCCAGGACCCTCACTTCATAGAAAGTAATGTTCTCTACCAAACTGCAGTATTCTTCATTCAAGATTTTGGTTGCCACCCTCAGTCCTTTTCCTGAGAAAGGCCTTTTGTCTTTAGATTGGGACATCTATAAAGGGTTTTGGACCAGAGAAATACTATTTAAATATTTCTAGAAAATCCACAAAAGGAAACATTAAGCCACTTCTGCTGAGTTCTCAGCACTCTGTCCTGACTTAGTGTCTTTGTACCAAGTGCTGCTCATGCCCAGCATGAACTCCCTCCTCACCTCTGTCTATTACAATCTCCAGTGTCCATAAGTCCTTTTTTTGTCCCATGGGTCTCTTTCTTTGTCCCATGGGTCTCCTTCCCCCCCAAAAGAAATTACCTTGGTCTTTTTATATATTTGTATATACTTGTATATATTGTCTTCCTAGAGCTTATCAGTTTCTTAAGGACTCAGATTCTTAAATTTTTGTCTTTGTATCCCCATCATAAGGGCTTTCATTTCTTCTTTTCTCACACATTTCATTCTAGTTTCCAGCTTCATTCACTGAAATTGCTCTCTCCAATGTTACCAACAATCTCTTAATTGCCAGATCCAACAACCTCTTCTCAAACTTCATTCTTCATTCTTCTCTTCAGCCTTTGACACTCTGGATTATCTTCTCCTTGATACTCTTTCCTCTCTAGATTTTTGTGATATTTGCCTGCCCTAGTTCTCTTCCTACTTTCTTAGTGTTTGCTGGATCTTCGTTCACGTTATGTACACTATGCCTGTCCCATGGGACTCTCTCCTAAGTTCTGTTCTCTTCTCCCTTGATACTTTTCTATTTGGTAATCTCACTAGCTTCTATAGATTCTATCTGTGCATATGATTCTCAGATCTTCTTATCCAGCCCTAACTTCGTTCCTGACCTCCCATTTCAGTCAATTAATAAACGTTACGAATCTATCAGTAAATATCCTCACTTACCTATTAGATTTTTTCATCTGGTTGTCCCTCAGACATTTCAGTTTGGGGCATGTTGAAGTTTAAGATGTCCCTCAGACATTTCCAAAACTGAAATTATTATCTTTTTCCCCTAAACCCTCCCTTCTTCTTAATTTTCTTATTACTGTTGAGGTCACCATCCTCTCAATCACTCATGTTCATGACCTAGGCATCACCCTTGACTTCTCACTCTTGAATCTCCCATATTAAATCTGTTGCCATGTTTTGTTGAATCTACCTTAGTAATATCTCTCATATAAGCCCTTCTCTTCTTTGGCACTGTCATAACCCTGCTGTAGGCTCTTATCACCTCATGCCTGGATTGTTGTAATAACCTACCAGTGGCTCTGCCTCCCCTAGGTTTCTCCCCACTTTAGTCTCTCTGCTCAGCTGTTAGATTGCTCTTCCTATAGTGCATATCTGACTAAAGTTATTAATTCTATTTAATAGACTCCAGCAACTCCCTGTCACCTCTAGAGTCAAGTATAAAATCCTCTGACTTTAAAAGCAAGTCATAACTTGGCCCCTTCAGTCTTCTGACACCTTAACTCTTTACATGTACCATGCAATCTAATTGCTGTTTCCCATACTGAAAACTCCAACTAACTTCATTGTCACTCTTGTCTCTCTTGCCTCCCCCTCTTGGTAAACATCTTCTGCCCTCCTTTAATGTTTTTTTTTTTTTTTCAGGTCTTGGCTAAAAGACCTTTTGCAAGAAATTGCCTTCCGTCAGTTAATTTTCTCCAATTTATCTGACTAGACTATAAATTTCTTGAGAGCAAGGACTACCTTTTGATTTTCTTTGTATCCCTAGAACTTGGCACAGTGCCTAGCACATAATAGATGCTTAATGAATACTTATTGGCTCACTGTCTTAGTAAGTGCTTAATAAATTATGTTGATTAATTAATTCCCTAGACTGATAAAATCATGGGTCTTTGAAGTAAGTTGTGTTCTTTTTCAGATATTGCTTGCATTAGAACCTTTATCAGCAACTTTTGACAACTGCAGCTCTTTCACCACTGACGTGAGTGGAGATGTACCATTATTAGATCGGGGATTCAGAGAAAATACTGAACCTAACAAACCTCAGCTTTCTGAGATGGCACAATCTCACAAACTTCCTGTGACCAATACTGGTGGGAAAGAATCATTAACAAGTAGCAGAGCCACTACTCCCAGGTAATTACCATTTGTGGTATGTCATGTCACCTGTAAACTGCCTTTTCCTCTCTTAATACTCCCATACTTTCTGCTTTTCATTTATAATTTGGTGGATGACAAGAAAAGAAGAAAAACAGTAATAGTGTAGCTATTGATAGGAAAAGAAAAAAAAAGGAAGTTTTTGTTTCGTTTTTAATGAAACCTGAAATCCCTATTTCTATTAATGATATAATACCACTATTCTCCTAGTCACCCAGGTTCCTGTGCTCAGTCATCTTTGATTCTTCTCTCTTTCCCACCCCTTTTCTAATGAGTCATCAGCATATGTTGATTCTGCCTCCACAATAACTTTTGCATTTTTGCCTCCTACTTCTTCTTCATTCCCATGGCCACCAACCTAGTCTGTGGACTTGAACTATTATGGGAACATCCTATTTTGTCTCTAGTGTTCTTTCTTCCATTCTATCCAGCACGTTTCTTTCACTTAATTTAATTTGTTTCAGTTTACAAAATTTTATTTTCTCTCTCCCTAACCTCATTGGAAAAAACAAAGACAAAAAGTAAACTTTCATAGTTAAGCAAAACAAGCAATAGTTTTTCATAACATTTATACACCATAATTTATTCAGTCATTCCCTAATAGACGGATGTCTTATTTTCCAGATCTTTGCCATCACAAAAAGAGGTGCTATAAATATTTCCATTCATTTGAATCCTCCTTTCATTATTCTTTTTGGAGTATAGACCCAAAGAGTATGCATAGTTTAGGAACTTTAGGAGCAAAGTTCTAAATTGCTTTCCAGAATGTCTAGACCAATTAATAGCTCCATCAACAGTTCACTAGTGTTCCTGTTTTCCTTTAATTTTTCTGACAATGTATCATTTTCCATTTTTGTCAACTTTATACCATATAATCTGATGGGAGTAAGGCAAAACCTCAAAATTACTTTACTTTGCATTTCTTTAATATCAGTCATCTTAAAGAACAACTTTGATCATTTTCCTTCTCTTTACAAGACTCAAATAGGTCTGCATTGCCTATCAAATCAATTCTAAACTCTTTAGATTGGACATTCAGATCCTTCCACAGTCTTGTTTGTGCTCACCCAAATTTCCAAACTGAGTTTCTGTTATTCCTGGTCATGTATTCTACATTCCAGGCAAACTGGGCTCCTTACCTTTCCCTGAACTTAGGTCTCTTAAACCTTGAATATTTTCTCTCTTATCCTTCTCCCCTATATTCTCTCTTATTCTTAAAGGCCCAGCTCCAGTACTACTTTGTCTATAATCCTAACAGCTAATCATTATTTCCAAATAAACTCCTTTCTTGGAACTCTCTCAGAAATTCCATAGAGTTCCCTACCTTCCTTCCTCAGCATCCCTCCCCTATTCCCAGTCATCTTGTAGCATCATTCAGTTATATATATCTCTGTCTCTGGGGCACTGGCCAATGAATAAGCCATGCTTCCCCCTTCCACCCCAACATCTTTTTTTTCCTCTGCCTTGAACCCAAATACATTCTACTTCAAGACATCCTTTTTCTATCAAGGATACCATTATCCTTCTAGTCACACACTTACAGCCTTGATACTATTCTTGATCCCTCATTCCACATATCAAATCATTTGCCAAATATTGGTTTTTCTGCCTACATAGACATACCTTCTCTACCTCCATGGCCCCTTGTCTCCTCTTACACAGCCTAAGATCCTCATTATCTCCTATATGAACTTTTGAGGTGATCTCCCAAATAGCTTCCCAGCCTCAAGCTCTCCTCTCCAGTTCATTCTCTACACAGTTACCATCATGGTTTTCCTAAAAAAAAACAAGCCTAACCCTATCACTCTCTTGTTCAACAAACTCTAATGCTTCCTATTGCCTCTAGGATCAAATATTTCATATTTATCTCATCTTTTAATTTCTATTTTTGTATAAGTTTTATTATTAGTATGGTAGTACATTATATGATTTATGAATAAGTAAATATGCACTTATTGTGGGTACATACTAAAAAAAATTTTGTTTGTGGAATGTGACATTTTTAAAAGTTTGGGGACCACTAGGTTCTTTAATGTATAGATTGAGAATTGGTTGCATAAGCAAACCCAAAAAGTATACTTTAACAGATCCAGTATTAACTTAAAATGAATTATTTGGGTGGCATGGCAGCCAGAAACACCAATACATTCTTGGGCTACTGTAAGGACCAGAAAAATTAAAGGGTTTGGACTAAATTTAAGAGTGTGTTCACCAGGAATTATTGCTCAATTCCAAATGACTTTTATGGTAGTTTATTTACAAAAGGAGAAAGAATGAAAATAAGAAAAACAGAGAGAGTAGATATTTACTCCAGCCTGGTCCAAACCAAGCAGTGCTTAAGAGGCCCCAGCAAAGGGGGCCCAGAGGTAAATTAAATAAGAGTTTTAACCATGCAGCCTCCTCTGAGATAAGGGGCCTCTCTCCAGAGTCTAGTGACTCCAGAACAAGCCAGGGAAAGGAGTCAGCCTTTTTTTTACTCACCCATGTGGTAGTCCTAATAGAAACTAGAAAGCAATCCAAGGTCCTCAGCTGGAGTCAAGTTCCAAGGTGAAAGACCCTCCTCACAGGAAGTTCTTGCCACTTGTAAAGACCATTCCTTTCATCACGTCCTGTGCCTTCCTTCCACTTTACATGGGCCAATTACAGCTAAAGCTTTGCTTAGGACTGCCCAGGGGGCAGTCAGTGGGTTCTGATTCATCACCCATTTTCATACACGTGGGTCACAGACCTCCCCATACTTAAGGATAAGTGGGGTGTATACACTTCTGGTGAGTAAATCTAAAAATGGGCAGGGGAGAGTTAATCCTATCTTCATAATATCCCCTGTGATCATTTGGGATACTAGTCTCCCCAATTGATCATTTGACATAATCATCTTGTACCCCTATGGCATAAGAGTGTACATTCAAAATAACTGTTTGACCCCCTTCAGTTCAATCAATTGCACCCAAAATTCATTCTGGATCTTCTTGATGTAGTGTAGGTTTCTAGAGACATCTTTCTCCAAACAATTCATTCTCTGGATTCACGGAGTTAGCGAGCTTCTTTCCCTGGTTTTTCTTGAATAAAATTTTGAATCTTGGATTTTTATGAAAATATGTTACACTACCCTAATAAAGACATAACTTTGAGCAATGAGAAAGTGATAGCCTTGCTGAACTACAATACTGTGTCTAGGTAGCATTATGGCACAATGGACAGAGCCCTGGGCCTAGATTTGGGGAAAACCTAACCTGAAATCCAGCCTCAGATACTTTCTAGCAGAATAGCTCTAAGCAAGTCACTTCAACTGGCTGTCTTAATTTCCTCAACTGTAGAATGGGAATAATAATAATAGTACCTACCTTGTTGGGTCATCATGAGATTCACCTATAAAGTGTTTAACACAGTATTTGGCCCATAATAGGTGCTATATAAAAATTTATTCCCTTTCTCCTCTTCCCTTTCCCCTTCCCTAGAACTAAAAATAATATTTCATATATGGTTTGACAAGGACAGAGTGTAGATTCTTATAATCAGCAGTGGCCTAAGGAGAATAAATTTTATGGTAAACTGCCTTAAATTTGTGCAGTCCAAAAATAAGTTGAAGGAAATGAGGATCTTTATTTAACCTAAAGCAGCAGTCATCAAAGTATGATCCTTAGACACACCTGGGAGTCCTCAAGACCCTTTCAAGAGTTCTTCATGGTCAAAACTATTTTCCTAATAATACTAAGATGTTATTTACATGTTAAAATACTTCTACTTTTACATATCTATGTGAGGCTGGATTTTTTTCATATACTTCAACCAAAGCATCACAATAGATTAAATGCAGAAGACTTCAGCTGCCTTCTATTAAGCCAGATATTAAAGAGATTTGGAAAAAAATATGTAAAATAATGGCACTCTTCTCACTAATTTTTGTTTTTTTCTACCACATAATATCTGCTTAATAAGTACTGTTCAACTTAGCTAATTATATGCACATGTAATGAGTGTATTATTATTTTTAAATTAATATTTTAATTTTTTTCACTTTTAGCTTCTAATACAACAAAACCAGTAGAATAATAACTAAACAAGCCCTTCAGAACCCTTAGTAAATATGAATATAAAGGGGTCCTGAGTCCAAAATGTTTGAAAACTATTAGCTTAAACATTATTCAAGGAGAATATCTTTACATATTTGAAATGCTGTCATATGGAAGTGGTTAGATATATTCTGTTTGGCCTAAGAGTATTAGTAGCAATGGGTGGGCATTACCAGGAGACAAATTTAGGATTGATGGAACAATTCAGCTTATCCAAAAGTAAAATGGGCTGCTTGAAGAGGTTGTCAGTTTTTCCTCATTGATGAAGTTTACAAAATTATTGAATAAATACTTATCTCAGATATGTTAGAAATAAGTTGTTCGTTTTTTTTAGATATAAGTTTAACCCACTAGGATCCTTTCCAGACCTATACTCTTCTCCTTTCACTACAACTTCATAAGTTGTAAGGAAAAGACTTTGTAAGATTCCTTTGAAATATTAGTGACTTACCTTATGGGCTTTTATGAGGAACCTTTAAGCATTTAGTGAGTACTTAGTAAGCATTTACTGAGCTCCATGTGAGCCAGTGAGACTTTCTACCTGTCCCAGGGCATTGGAATGGACAGAGGATGTATTTACATGGCATACTCAGGCAATGTTTGTGATTCAGTTAGACTTTGCATTGTCCACTCAATGACATTCTTTTTCTTTTCTTAATTTAAAACAGGGGAAAGGACCACTTGTATTTTCCGGACAACTCAATAGTAGATTCTTTTCTGGAACCACAGCCTCATCTTAATTCTAAGCAGCTTTTAGAAAATGAAACAGTAGAACAAGAACCTGTAAAAAAGCAGGTATCTTGTCCCACCATTTCAGTGTGTGATCCTCATATTAGGAGAGTTGCAGAGAGTCAAAGTGACTTTCAAGTTCAATCCTTGAGCAACCCCCCCACAAAAGACCTTCTCTCAGGTAGGTGATTTCCTGATTCCTCCCCTTCCACTACTTATTACTATCTGTGTGGTCCTGGGAAAACTTGGACTTCTGGACCTCAATTTCTTCATTTATAAAATTGGAATAATAATCATAGTAGCTACCTCCTAGGACTTTTGTTATTCAAATGAAATAACATACATAAGGTACTTTGTAAACTGTAAAAACTCCATATCAGTGTTTCTCTAAATGAATGTATAATATAACTCTGAAAAACCTCTTCTGTTTTTTAATAAACTTTATTTTTAATAGACATTAAAAAATAATTTTATAGGAGTTTACGAAAAAGAATTTGTCAAAATCTTATGTAAATTATAAAATTCTACAGTTTTGGAAACGTTTAAAAGAACTACTGCTTTATATAAATGGCATATACAAATATAAAAGCTTTGCTGCTAACCATTTTACCTTATACTAGTACTGGAAAAAGGGGGACAAAGCCAAGAGAGAGGAAGTATCATACTCATAGAATAATGTGGTATGGAAAAAGGGACCTTAGAACACAGAATATAAGAATGTGAACTGTAGAATGTTGAACAAAGAGGTGACATAAAGCAGATGTAGAAGAAAGAATGATGAAAGGAAGTGAGTTTGAGTTTTTCTTACAGGACTTTCCAAATGTATTTACAGATTGGAAAGTAACACTGGATCTAATAAGAAAGAATATTCCATTTGGATTCAGAAAACCAAGATTTTAATTTGGGTACTATTTCTTAGTCTCTAAGAATTGAAAAATCCACTTCATTTCAGATTCCTCACTGTAAATACATATCATAATGGTTGTAGTATACACCAGCCTGGGTTGTTAAGATGTGGTGAAATAAGAGATAGTTTTGTAAGCCTTTGTATACTAACATAAGATACTGATCAAATTGGGGGAGTTAAGGAGTTAATCATCATCTCTTAATTACTGATTTTATTGGAAAACTAGGAAAATGAGCAGAGTACTAGAGAAAAGAACTTTTTAGACCCCGACAGTTGGTGAGTAGAGAACTGGTAAAGGTGGAAGAAAGGAGCAATTTGTAGAGAGCATTAGTAGCAGAGACACTAAAGTGAGTATCATATCTCAGAATCTAATTTTTAACTAACATAGAAGGGGAGTTGAGTGTATTTTGGCTACAAGGAAACAACAATTAGGTATGCCCCAAGTGGCAAATAGGTCTTTCTTTTAAAGAGGATAGTAAAAGGACTTTACATCCTTTTCTTAATTAGGTAGCGTAGAAGAAATATCTAAGCAAAAGCCAAAAAAAATAAGGTAACTGAGAATCCAAAGTAGGACCCTAGGTGTCAGCAGGTTGAAAGGCAACACAAAAGCAGGAAAGCGCTTCACTACTAAGAACAAGGTCCTCAATTACTGACTCCAGAAAGAAAAAAAAAGTCATCATGGTACGGGGCAATCATGTTTTAGAACCGTATAGCAATAGGATTGGCTGCCTTTGCAAGTAGTGATTTCCTGTTTCTAGAAGTCTAGAAGCTCAATGCCTACTTCTTCAGGGCCTTATAGAGCAGTGATGGCAAACCTTTTAGAGGTGAATTGCTGGGCCCTGCCTCCACCCCTCTCCACAGACAAAGTAGTGCCATGCCCCTTTCCCTCCACTGAGTGCCAAGTGTCCCCTGCCCCTGTCCCATTGGGCTACTGGGCAAAGGAGCAGGGATGTGGAAAAAATGTCATCAGGCATGGTGGTATGGTGGAGAGGGGGAAGAGAACTGCTCTGCCCCATTCCCTCTGCCTTTCTAGTAATGAAAATTGGGGGGGGGGGGGGGTGACCACAGAGAGTGCTCTGCATACCATCTTTGGCACTCATGCCATAGGTTCACCATCACTGGTACAGAGGGATTAGCTAGTTGTTGGAATTAAGTGATGTCTGAAATCCTATCTAGTTCTAGTCATTAAATTAAACAAACATTTATTAAGCTAAAGACTTAAGGACTAAATACAAATAGTCCATACCTCAAGTAGGGTAGCAACATGTACACTGATAAGTAAATATGAAATATTTACAGAGTGAATGCAAAGAACACTTCAGAAATGGAGGGTGGGGGTCTAGAATAGAACTTTTAAGTGGAATATGCAGTATCCTATGTTGTATATAGCATGGGTTACAGCAGGTAGGCTACTTTCATTGCATTATGGAGCATATAAGATTGAATAATGCAAAATTAGTTCAGGAAGGTAGAATGAAGACAGACTTGTGAATGGCTTCAAATGCCAAACAGAGGACCTTGTAATTTGTTGTAAATACAATAGTAAACCACTGAAACTCCTGAGGAACAGAATGACATGCTTATATCTGTGACTTGAGAAAATCAATTTGGCAGTTATGTGGAACAATATGAGTAGGGAGAAACTTGAAGCAGAAAGGTCAAATTGGGAGGCTTTTGCAACAATTGAGCTAAGAGATGAGGAGGCCTGAACTATGGTAGAGATGAGTCAGTAGAAAAAAGAGGGCAGATAAGAGAGATATTGTGGAGATAGTCTAAAGCACTTGGCAGTTGATGGGATACAGAAGTGAGTGAAAGTAAGCAGTCCAGGACAACTCTGAGGTTGAGAATCTGAGCAAATGGAGAATGGAAAAATGGTGTCTCATTTAACAGAAAATTAAGAGTGTTCTATTTTGTATATGTTGCATTTGAGATGCCTTCATGACATACTCATAGAGATGTCCACCAGGCATTTTTCAGAAATGGAGGCCTGAAGTTCAGGAAAGAGAAAGATGCTAGATATGTAGGTTTGGGAGTCAACTGCATAGAGATGATCATTGAACCCAGCTGGTGTTATGACCAAGAAAAAAAGAGAAAAGATAGCCCAGAGGCCTGAGGTATACTCTCATAATACACATAGGATGGATGCACATGATTATTTAGTATTGGATTAGTCAGACTGGTAGAGAACCAGATGAGAGAATAATGCCACAAAATCCCAGGAAGGAAAATTTATCTAACATAAAGAAGATGACCTACAGTATCTGATTTTAGAGAAAGTCAGTTAAAGGGAGAACTCGCCTCCAATGAAGAGGAAATTAAGGCAATCATTAAAAACTATTTTACCCAATTATATTGCAATAAATATGCCAATCTAGGTGATACTGATGAATATTTACAAAAATATAAACTGCCTAGATTAACAGAAAAAGAAATAGATTTTTTTTTTAAGAAATGGAATTCTTAAACAATCCCATATCAGAAAAAGAAATTGAACAAGCCATCAGAGAACTCCCAAAGAAAAAATCCCCAGGGCCTGATGGATTCACAAGTGAATTCTATCAAACATTCAAAGAACAGCTAATCCCAATACTATACAAACTATTTGACATACTAAGCAAAGAGGGAGTTCTACCAAATTCATTCTGCGACACAAATATGGTACTGATCCCAAAGCCAGGCAGGCCAAAAACAGAGAAAGAAAACTACAGACCAATCTCCTTAATGAACATGGATGCAAAAATCTTAAATAGGATACTAGCAAAAAGACTTCAGCAAGTCATCACAAGGGTTATTCACTTTGATCAGGTAGGATTTATACCAGGAAAGCAAGGATGGTTCAGTATCAGGAAAACCATCCACATAATTGACCACATCAACAAGCAAACCAACAAAAATCACATGATTATCTCAGTAGATGCAGAAAAAGCCTTTGACAAAATACAATACCCATTCCTATTGAAAACACTAGAAAGTATAGGAATAGAAGAATCCTTCCTAAAAACAACAAACAGTATATATCTAAAACCATCAGCCAACATCATCTGCAATGGGGATAAACTAGATGCATTCCCAATAAGATCAGGAGTGAAACAAGGATGTCCATTATCACCTTTATTATTCAACATTGTACTAGAAACACTAGCAGTAGCAATTAGAAGAAAAAGAAATTGAGGGTATTAAAATTGGCAATGAGGAGACTAAGCTATCACTCTTTGTGGATGACACGATGGTCTACTTAAAAAATCCTAAAGAATCAACCAAAAAGCTAGTGGAAATAATCAACAATTTTAGCAAAGTTGCAGGATACAAAATAAACCCACACAAGTCATCAGCATTTCTATATATTTCTAACACATCTCAGTGGCAGGAATTAGAAAGAGAAAATTCCATTCAAAATCACCTTAGACAATATAAAATACTTGGGAATCTATTTGCTGAGACAAACACAGGAATTATATGAACACAACTACAAAACACTTTCCACACAACTAAAACTAGATTTGAGTAATTGAAAAAACATTAACTGCTCATTGGTAGGATGAGCCAATATAATAAAAATGAACATCCTACCCAAACTTATCTGCCTATTTAGTGCCATACCCATTGAACTTCCAAAAAACTTTTTTACTGACTAGAAAAAACCATAACAAAGTTCATTTGGAAGAACAAAAGATCAAGGATATCCAGGGAAATAATGAAAAAAAAATGCAAAAGAAGATGGTCTTGCAGGCCCAGATCTCAAACGATATTATAAAGCAGTGGTCATCGAAATAATTTGGTACTGACTAAGAGACAGAAAGGAGGATCAGTGGAATAGACTTGGGGTAAGTGACCTCAGCGAGACACTCTATGACAAACCAAAAGACCCTAGTTTTGGGGACAAAAATCCACTATTTAATAAAAACTGCTGGGAAAACTAGAAGACAGTGTGGGAAAGATTAGATTTGGATCAACACCTCGCACCCTACACCAAGATAAACTCAGAATGGGTGAATGACTTGGACATAAAGAAGGAAACTAAGTAAATTAGGCGAACACAGAATAATATACATGTCAGACCTTTGAGAAGGGAAAGATTTTAAAACCAAGCAAGACTTAGAAAGAGTCATAAAATGTAAAATAAATAATTTTGACTACATCAAATTAAAAATTTTTTGTACAAACAAAACCAATGTAACTAAAATCAGAAGGGAAGCAACAAATTGGGAAACAATCTTCATAACAAAAACCTCTGACAAAGGTCTAATTACTCAAATTTATAAAGAGCTAAACCAGTTGTACAAAAAATCAAGCCATTCTCCAATTGATAAATGGGCAAGGGACATGAATAGGCAGTTTTCAGATAAAGAAATCAAAACTATTAATAAGCACATGAAAAAGTGTTCTAAATCTCTTATAATCAGAGACGTGCAAATCAAAACAACTCTGAGGTACCACCTCACACCTAGCAGATTGGCTAACATGACAGCAAAGGAAAGTAATGAATGCTGGAGGGGATGTGGCAAAATCAGGATATTAATTCATTGCTAGTGGAGTTGTGAATTGATCCAGCCATTTTGGAGGGCAATTTGGAACTATGCCCAAAGGGCACTAAAAGACTGTCTGCCCTTTGACCCAGCCATAACACCGCTGGGTTTGTATCCTAAAGAGATAATAAGGAAAAAGACATGTACAAGAATATTCATAGCTGCACTCTTTGTGGTGGCAAAAAACTGGAAAATGAGGGGATGCCCTTTAATTGGGGGATGGCTGAACAAACTGTGGTATATGTTGGTGATGAAATACTATTGTGCTCAAAGGAATAATAAAATGGAGGAATTCCATGGTAACTGTAACAACCTCCAGGAAGTGATGCAGAGTGAAAGGAGCAGAACCAGGATCACATTGTACACAGAGACGGATACACTGTGGTTCAATCGAACATAATGGAATTCTCCATTAGTGTCAATGCAATGTCCCTGAACAATCTGCAGGGACCTATGAGAAAAAACACTATCCACAAGTAGAGAGAGTCGATTGAATTCAGAAATTGAGGTGGTGTTGGTAACCTTTGATAGCAATTTCTGTTAGGTCATAAAACCAAATTTCAAAGAAGTGGCCCTTTCTGTTGCCAACACCAAGCCCTGCAGTGTACTTGATACCCAACTTCTCTCATTTTCTTCAGTATCATCCTCAATCATCTCTCTCTTTCTAATCTCTCCCACTCTACTGGTTTCTGCCTTCCTGTCTTCAAACATGCCCATTTCCCTCATTCTTAAAAAAAAAATCTATCATTCTATATCTCATCTTCCTTTCTCAGTCAAACTCTTTGAAAAAGTTGTTTGCATTTACTGCTGCCACCTTCTTTCCACTTATTCTTCAACCATTTGCGATCTGGCCTCTGACTTCATCATTTAATTGAAACTGCACTCTTGAAAGTTACCAGTGAACTTTTGATTGCCAAATCTGATAGCTTTGCAGGAAAACTTTGAATGCTTTGATTCTGCTGCACCTAATAGAGATCTATCTTTTTATGTATAATCCTCTTTTCCTGTTATATATGTAGAACTTTCATTCCATTTGATATTAAGTTTAAAATGAATATTTTTTAAGTAGTCAGACCAAGTACAGTGAAAAATTAGCAACAGAACTATCATAGTTTGGAACGTCAACATACTCCTTTCTGGACTAAACAAATCTAACCAAAAAAAAAGAAAGAAATTAAAGATCTGAATAGAATTTTGGGGAAAGTAGACATGATAGCTCTCTGGTAAGTCAATATTAATAGAGAGAAATATACAAATTTCTCAAATGTGTATGGTACCTTGAGGAAAACTTATCATGTTTTAGAGCATGAAAGCTTCATAACCAAATTTAGACAAGCAGAAATATTAAATATTTGAACACAATGCAAAAAAAATTATGATCACTTTAATGCATTTGAAGAATTGAAATTTAAATGGAGATTAGATGATTCTAAAAAAATTGGTGCATCACTGACAAATTTTAGAAACAGTAGATAATTTCAGAAAAGTAAAAGAAAACAATGGTTAAATACCCAAACACTTTTTGAGATGCAGCCTAATCCTTAGAGGATAGCTTTATGTCTCTGAACATTTTTCGTCAACAAAAGAGATAGATTAAGGAATTGGTCATATAGCTTAAAAAACAAAAAAAGGCAACAAATCATAAAATCCCAGTTATAAACACAAAATCAAATTTCTGAAAATCAAAGAAAAATAAAATTGAAAACAAAGTAATAAAAGTAGGAACATTTTTTAAAAACTAATAACATATAATTTAATATATACTTATTATATAAAACATAACTAATCTGATTATAAAAAGAAGAAAATCAAATTGTCATAAAAATGAAAAAGAACTGAAATATGAATTGAAAATAAAGAATATCATAAAAAACTTTTTCTTAAATATTTGCCCCAAATACTCATCATTCAAATGAAATACAGGCATATTTTCAACAACAACAAAAAATTTCCCAGTTACTAGGAATAAGAAATGGACAATTTAAATAACCTAATCCTAGAGTGAGGGGAAAGTCCATTGAATCAATAAAGATTTACTTATGCATTTATAATAAGCATATATAATCATTTGGTCAGTAAGTACATAACATAATAATTTACATAGAAAATCTTAGAGATTCAAGTAAGTGATCAACTGAAACAATAATTTCAGCAAAATAACTAGATAGAAATTAAACTCACTTAAATTTCTATATTACTAGCCACCAAATCCATCAAGAAAAGATAAATTTCATTCAAGATAGTTAAATAATGCATGAAATTCTTTGGAGTGTACCTATTAAGATATATAAAAATTATGTGAATATGAATTCATCTAGAACAGCAAAGTTTAAGATTCTCAAAGGAAATGACATAACATTTAAAAGAAAAAGACCTAGCAATACCAGATTTTGGACCGTAGTACAAAGAAGAGGTCATCAAAACTAGTTGGTACTGGTTAAAAAAAAAAGTCGATCAGTAGAACAAATGAGTTATGTAAGATCTTTATGCATACACATATATGCAAACACATTAACAAAATGTTTGATAAACCCAAGGACCCTAACTACTGAAATTAACAACCAAAACAACTGGGAAAAGTGGTATGACCCTGACAGAGAAGTTTATATCAACATCTCAAATCATATACCAAACAGTATCCAAATGGTTATAGGATCCAAATATAAAATGTCATATCACAAACAAATTAGAGGGAACAAGCTAGCTGGCCTAACACATATATAAGGAAAACATTCTTCACCAAACAAGAGATAGAGATAATTATAGAACATAAAATGGGAAGTTTTGATTACATAAAAATGAAATTTGAACAGATAAAATCAATGCAGTTAAAATGAGAAGAGAATTGGTTAAGTAGGGGACTAATCTTTACTGCAAAATTCTCTGACAAAGGTTTATATCTTTTAAATCATTTGATTTGCAATATACCTTGGGTATATGCATCCTTTGAACATTTATGTGTATTGGATTATGGTATGGAGAATTTCTTGAACTATATAAAAATAACCACCATTGTCCAATATAGATAAATGGTCAAAATATAAATAGGCTATTTTCAAAAAATGAAATATAAGTTACTGTATGAAAAAAATGGACCAGATAGCTAAAACTATACAACTAATAAATGTTTTGAGGTGTGATTTGAACCTATTTCCTATGTACTTTATCCACATCAACTATATCTATGATGTCTTTATTATATGTTGCTGTTACTTGGTTTCTGGGGTTTGAGTCTTTTATATTTCTTTCCTTTTAGCCCTTTTGGAACAAGGCAATAAACTCCGCAATGCCATGGTGGTATCAACAATGCAGTCCTGTCCAGATACTAATATTCTGACACAAGTTCCTCCTTCTCCAAGGAAACCGGCTCTCAAGTCATCAGCTCAGTAAGTTTCAAGTGGAAATTTTGTCAGCTTGTCAGCTCTCAGTAATTGTCATCATATTAATATATGAAAAAAATTTTTTTTCATATCTTAGCGTCAAACTGTCATCTGGGATTTGCCCTAAAAACCCAGTGATCACCGAGACCATGCACAGAGTTAAAGATCCCCTTCTCCCTCCAACTCAAAGTATCATTCAGGATCATGACCATGAAGTTGACACCAGGGCAATACAGCTACTTCTGGGCAGGTAAAAAAGACAGCATAAAGCATTTTTAATTCCGTAAACTTGTATTATGTGCTACATGACAGGTCCTAGGCATAAGAGTCCTTGCCCTCTAGGAGCCAGTAGTCTATCAAGGAGCTTATTAGGATTACAGAAATAAAAAGGTTACAAGGTAACTTCCACCTTTTGAAGAACTTTAAGAATAATCTTCTACTTGGGACCTTTCTGTATCCGTACAGCTACTATTATTTCCCTTTGCAAACCTACATTTTAATCACACTCCTCAAGGGCCAGGATGGTTATTTTCTTCTTTTAGAATCTGTAACTCAGCACTGTACCTGGAACAGATCAAGCACTTAATAAATATTGATTGATTGAACAACTATTAGAATTAATTGTAATGTTTGATAGAATTTTCTGATCAGTTTATTTGTTCCTGGCGTTATTTTCTTTTGGAGGTTATTTATAACATTTTAAATATATTTTTCTACAGTTGGGCTGAGGATTAAATGGGTTAATTGTAAAGCTCTGACCACAATGCCTAGCACATAGTGTTTCCTTGCCTCCTTCCTTCTTTCCTTCCTTCCCTCTCTCCTTCCCTCCATTGTATTTGATACAAAGATGTTTTCCCAGTGGTCTACTACTTTTCTAACAGTTATTACAGACAGAGTAGAGTTACTGGCAAGAGAATAAGAGAGTCTGAAGACTTAGGTTCAAGTCCATAGTTCCTTAATTACTTGCTATGTGACTTTGATCAAATTACCTCTCATCTGTAATCATTATCCCTATCATGCTGACTTAACTGAGTTGTGGAGATTATATTCAGTAACACATTTTTATAGTTCCTGGAAAACATAAAATACTGTGGTTGTGAGTATTTAATAATTATTACTGGTAGGAAAAAAGCCATTTGACTACTAAAAACATACCTCAAGTAAATCTTTTTTAAAAAATATTTCTAGTTTCCTTATTTTTCTCTCCACAGTGCTAACATGGTCCCCGGGCATTCCTGGGATGGTTTAGGCTCCCCTCCTGCATCCCTCTCACCTGGCAGTGATGCATACTGTAGCAGTGAGCTGAATGATCCTCAATATGATCTCAGTCTTCTGGAGAGCTTGTTTTACATGACAGTGGTAAGTCGATTACCCTAGGAAAAGTTTTTCCAAGTGTTTCTGAAATCACTTTCAATCTTGGATAAAAGACTAATAACCTCTGAGAGAGAATATCGAAGTTAATTCTAACTAACAGTGTGACTGATAGTCTTTTAGCCATGCTCTCCATCTGTAAAATAGGGGTAATGTTGTGGAGACAGTACTATAGGAATGTGAGTCATTATTATGATTATGCAATAAATTCTTACTTTAATACTTGCATACAATATTTGCCATATGTTTTATGGATAAAAGCTCAGATACTTAAGGATATAAAGTCATAGAATCACTTAGTATTAGATTTGGAAGGTGCGCTATTGATTATTGCCCTCATTTTATAAATAAGGAAACAGAACTAGAAAGAGGAAGTGATTATCAAAATCAGGTATTTGGTAGCCAAGTTAAGATTCTCGTCTGCCTTCTGGTTTAGTTCTTAGAATCTCTTTTGTTGAAGATACTTAAGAACATCATAAGTAAGTGAAGCAACTTAAGTGAAAGTCAGGCAAATAACCTTTATAAATTATTTTTCACCATCATTTCTATAGTTTTCTTGTTCATAACTAAGATATTTATTCAACTTCTTAGTGTAGACTTTAGTTATGTATGCTTTCTTAAAAAACAGTTCTACTAAGCTCTGGGATAACTGAAATATTGGAAGATTTGTATTTGAAGAGATGTTTCTGCTATAATTAAGGGAAAGACATTGGAGGTACTCTAATCTAGTCTGTATCTGATCAGAATCCACTTTCTGCCATCTCCAGCAGTTGATCATCCCCTCAGTCAGGCATCTCTAGTAATAAAGAATAAAGTCTGTGACTGTCTATTCTGCTGTTGGACAGCTAGCCCTTTTAGGGTTTCTTCAGATGACTGATATCTTATTCCTTGTAATTTCTATCCAGTGATCATTTTTCTGCCACTTGAGTCTAAGTATAATAAATGTAATCCTTCCATGTGGCAGCCCTTTAGATACTAGGAAACAGGCCTCATGATCTCAAGGCTGAATAGCTAAAGTTTTGTCAACTGTCCATCATATGACTTAGCTTTAAGACTTCTACATATTCTGAGTACCTAACTCTGGATATGCTCTAGATTATCAAAGACCCTCTTACAGCTTCCTAGAATTCATTGTTTATCATCATTTCTTTTTTTTTTAAACCCTTACCTTCCGTCTTAGAGTCAATACTGTGTATTGGCTTCAAGGCAGAAGAGTGGTAAGGGCTAGGCAGTGGGGATCAAGTGACTTGCCCAGGGTTACACAGCTAGGAAGTGGCTGAGGCCGGATTTGAACCTAGGACCTCCCGTCTCTAGGCCTGGTTCTCCATCCACTGAGATACCCAGCTGCCCCCATCATCATTTCTTATCACTCTTTTGCTGCTGACTGTAAAGATCATAAGTTTGTTATTCTCTTAGGCTAGATGAGATAAATAAGGGCCTAAATGAGATACTGGTAGTGAGAATGAAAGAAAAGGGTTATTATTGCATGATACAATGATTTGTGCATGAAAGCACTGATCAGACTCTTTAACTACCTTGGGGAGGAGAAAAAGAAGGGAAGGAGAGAATCTGAATCCTAAAATGTCAAACAACAATTGTTAAAAATTGTTTCTAAGTGTAATTGAAAAAAATGAAAATGCTATAAGTAAAGGTACAATGCTTTGAACATTGGTGAAGGGGAAAAGAGAATATTTGGAAACTGGATGGATATGGAAAGTAAGTATTAATGTACATTCATTGTTTGATAGACTTCTTTTTTAATACCTACTGTGTGCAGAGCTCATTGCTATGCACTGGGGGAGATAAAAGGCTCATATAAGACAAAATCTCTCCCTGCATGAAATTTATACTTTAGTATAGATTTCTTAACCTTGAATCCACTGGTTCTTGGGTAGATTTCATGGACTTGGATAGGAAAAACTTAAATCTTTATTTCAATATAATTGGTTACTTTTGTAATCTAACATATTTTGTTTGTTTCATGCAATTTGAAAAGTTACTCTGAGAAGGTTGTTGTGCATAGACTTTGCCAGACTGTCAAAGGGGTCCATGACACAAAAGAGTTTTAAGAACTCCTGTTTTAGCAGGAAAATAAGACTATACATATTATATAAGTGTATTAGAGAAATACAAAACAATGCCCTGTGAGGTTCATGGAGAAAGGTCCATAATAATTAACGAGATAAAGAAATGCCTTCTCTAGGAGTTAGTTTTTCTTTTGGATTTTAGAGGACAAGGAGAAAGACTTCTAGGAAGAGGAAACAGTATGACCAAAGTAAGGAATATATAAGGTGTGTCAAGAAGCAAGTGGCAGCAGCCTGAGAAGTGGAACAACTTGCTGACACCCACATAGCTAATCAGTGTTGGAGCAGAGATTTGTACCCAGATTTTTGTGCTGTACCATTCTTACTCTTGATACTGGATAGAGAATAGTGTTAAATAGAATTTAATAAAGGTAAACTAAGGCACAGAAGGTCAAGCATTTATCAGTGTATTAGCTGGTGTGAACCTGTTAATAAAGTGGGTCAAATGACTAACTCAGTTAGGCCAGTGAAGTGGTGGAAGAAATGTAACTCCATTTTGCAAGCATAGAACAAAAAGCAGAACTGAGTAAGTAAAAAATAATAATAGTTACTTATAGAATTGGCAGCATTATAGGAGTGAGGATAGCATAACTGGTTACATTAAGAAGAGCAAGTTAGTATCAGTATCCCCATCCAGAGAAAGAAGGAGGGGAATAGAAATACAGAAAAAAAACATATGATTTATCATAGTGTTCTGTGGATATATGATTGGGGGGTTGGGTTTTAAAAGAACACTCTATTACAAATATGAACAAGATGGAAATAGGTTTTGAGCAGTAATACATATATAACCAGTGGAATTACTTCTCAGCTCCAGGAGTGGGGGGAGGGAAGATGGGAGGGAGAGAGCACAAATCATATAACTGTGGAAAAATATTCTAAAAAAATAAAAAATTAAAATTAAAAAAAATAAAGCATACCTTTCTACCAAAAAGAAGAACAAGCTAGCTCTTATGTGGAGCTAGCAACTACCTTCTCTTTCTTAAAGCAATGCTTGATTGATTAATGGGACCCATCTTCATCCTGAGGCCATTGATGGTAGACCTGCGATAGCACACTTCTTGGCCCCTAGGAGAGAGATATGACCTTCATTCAAGGAGAGGCAAGAATGAACAGTGTATTTTGTAGAAATGTATGAGGTTAGGCCTTCTAAGCTAGCAAAAAGATATTGAATTTTCTACAAGCTAAAGGTATGAGGAATAGCAAGTTTTCTCTTAACTAACTCAGAAGGGTAACTGAACTCCTGTACCAAAGAAATGTTCATTGTTTGAGGCCACCTGCAAGGTTAGTGATAGTGGACCAGACTCCCTAGTGTCCACCTGCATCCCTCAAAGATAACAGATTTGTTGCTTTGAGGCAAATATAGAACAGTGATTTGAAAGAGAAATGAACTTCTAAATTTAATTCATAGGCAAAGAGAAATAATTATGACTTCAATAGTCATACAAAATGGAGCAGTAATACAAAATAGGATCATTTACAGAATAGAATTCATTATAAAATGATACAGAATCAATTTAATTTCTTCAGTAGGATTTATACCTAATCAGTCAATTCTACGAGACTCTTCCTCCAGTTCAGGGGTATGTTTGAGAGTCCTGGCCTTAAAGCACCTATAATTTCTTTCACCCAGGTGTTGTGAAGATACTTAATGTCAGCAAGAGTAGTATACCCCAGTGAGAATCAGTTTTTAATGCAGAAATCTTTCAGAAATTTTTTCTCTTAAATTGAATATGTAGGCACTAAAATATAATCTGAGAGCTGATTTGAATAGCAAGTAGTAATGTGTAACAGAAATCTCTTGAGTTCTCTCAAAAAAGGTATCTTTTTTGCTTAAGTAAAATATCCAGCAAAAAAAGCTTAAAAGTCTCTAGGGAAATTATGATGATCAGCCCCAAATTGGTTAACTTCTCATGTTCCTTTTTTGCTTTCTTTTCTGACATTCATATGAAGAAAACTGATTCCAATGTGAGTGATATTCACAGTGAAGATGATGACAAAATACCTCCTGAGAAACTAGTACAGTCAAGAGATATTGCCCAGCATCCCAAGGCAGTGGATTCAAGACATCATAGTCGAAAGAAGACAGCAATGGGAAAGAAACCTAAGTGAGCCTCTGTGTGACCTTTTATATATGACTCAGTCAAGATCTATCTAGCATTAGCTATAGCCATCTGACCTTGGGAATGTCACTTCCCCTGTCCCAGCCTCAATTTCTTCATCTGTAAGATGGGGATGATAATTGCATCTACCTTATAGGGGTGTTGTTAGGATCAAATAAGATAATATGTAAAGCACTTTGCAAACCTTAAAATGCTTTATAAATGCTAGCTAGTAGTAGGATTGAACTAGATAATCCTTAAAGTTCTCATCATCTAGAGTTTTCTGATTAAAAGATAGCTTAGTGAAGTAGAAGGCATCCAAGACCTGAATTCAGATCCCATCTCTCAGATTTACTAAACATGGGAAGAAGTACAAAGAAACAGATTTTGTGGAGAGACAGGAAAATTACTGTAATACAAAATTTTACACAACCACAACATTAAAACAGAATGCCCTGAAGGAATGAAGGGAAAGGTTATTACCAACCAGAGAATTTAGTCATAATTATTGTGCTACTTATCCCACAGGGTTTTGAAGAAAGTCTCTTGTAGAGTGCTTTAAGTTTCAAGTTGACATTTAACAAGGTCCATTGGATCAGAGATTTAAAGCTGCAAGTGACATCAGAGGCCATCTAGTCTTATCCCTCTTTATAGATGAGAAAGATGAGGCCCAGGGGAGTAAATGACTAGCCCAAGGTCACACAGGTAGTGAGCCTCAGAAGCTGTACCTGAACCTGGTCCTCTGGGGCCAGAGTCAGCGGAATAGTTTCACTCTACCTTCATTCTACCCATGGCCTCACATAAAATGCTATAAAAAGGTGAGTTATTGATATTAAGGTTTCATGAAAGATTTTCTCCTCTAGGCCCTTCTAACATGCTAAAGCAAAAAGTGAGATAAACACTATCTTATTTGTGTGGACAAAAAAAAAATTATTTTTATAATAGCATTGGTAAAATAACCTGATCATCTATATAATAATATTGATTGACTTGATATAATGTTTTGTAGCTTACAAAGCACTTCCCTCACAACAGCCTTCTGAGATCAGTAATGCAAATATCATTATCCCCATGTTTTCAGGTGAGGGAACTCAAGCTCAGAGAATGTGAAAAGATTTGCCCCAAATCATATAAATAATCAATTACAGAACTTAGACTTGAACCCAGGCCTCTTGGCTCCCAATGTAGCTTTAGAAGAATTTCCTTATTCGTCGTGGCAAAATTGTTTTTACTATATTATTATCATGCCCCAACCTCCATCTGATGTTATTAATTGATCCTGGGATTGGGATGTTGATATTGCTATCCTGTTTCAGGCAAGTAAGTAAATATACTAAGTAAACTAGCTTAGAAATAAAGAGATAAGAGTCTAGGCTTTATGGGGCCCAACCAGAACTTTGACTTAACCCTTTATACTGGAATATTAGAGTAGGTTGATTTACCTTTTTTTTTTTCTTTTTAAAAACCCTTACCTTCCATCTTAGAATCAGTACTGTGTATTGGTTCAAAGGCAGAAGAGCAGTAAGGGCCAGGCAATGGAGATTAAGTGACTTGTCTAGGGTCTCACAAATAGGAAGTGTCTGAGGCCAGATTTGAGCCCAGATCCTCCCAACTCCAGGTCTGACTATCTACTGAGCCACCTAGCTGCCTCTCCATTACTTTTTGGTGTATGGCAGCTGGACTGAATTGATGGTAATTAAGAGGGCAGCTAACTCTATTAAAACTAGTTATAAATTACTTATATGCCCATAGACTCACTCAGCTCAGGGAAGAAAGGCCATTTAAGTTCAAGCAGTACTTCAAGTCATTACTGCCTATCCAGTTTGTGTGGCAATTAACTGAATAACCTTCTAGAGAGAGGTTTAACCAAGTGTTCTGGGATCTGGTAACTTCAGTGCTTAAAGGATCCATTAATTCATCAAAACTCTGTTTACTAATTTGGCTCACAGCCCCCTTTACGTTAGTAGACATTTTTCTGAGTTGCTATAGTTAAACAAATTGCTTATTTGTTAGACATTTAATAAATTTTTGTTTAAAATGCAGCAGGTACACAATGATAATAACCCAATTCTCTGGACTCTTTTCAGGAGTTCTACTGTGCAACCAACATGCTCAGAGAGTCCCAGGAAAAATGAAGTGATCACACTGAGTTTAGATAGACTGGCCTTGTTGGGTCGGATACGCTCAGCCAGAGTTGTCATTGAAGCACTGGGAGTAACCCCAGAAAGTCCCCAGGCGACGACCCCAGGCAAAACAAGCATACCTTCCAGACCGCCCAGATCAAACTCGTCCAGAAAACGGTACGCTCGAATTCCTTTCTCTTCCCTTGCATTTCTTTCTCTGTCTTTTCTGTGGCCTCCATAGTGAAGCTGAAGCTGAAGATTTCTGAGAAGGATATCTGTTATTTATTCTAATATAAATAATGAAGCCAAGGCAGGAAGAGAAGGTCAGGGAGCCAAAAGGATAGTACTGGAGCATTTAGCAATTTGCCAGAATTGACACACATTCAGCATATATTTATTAAATACCTACTATGTGCAAGACAAAGAAAATAAAACAAGCATGGTGCCTGCCATTAGTGAGTTTGTATAACTTTGTAAAACATACTCATTAGTAATTATCATAGAAATAGAAGATAAGTGTCTGAGAATGATGCAGAGTGCTTTGAGAGCTTCAAGAAGGGAAAGATTAACTCAAACTTCAGAGATGTAGAAATGGAGAAGTGGCATTGGATTTGAATCCTCAATAATGGACTTTTTTAACATGAGTGGAAGGAGAGAAAGACATTTCAGGTACTGGGTCAATGTTAACAAAGATATGAAGGTGGCAAGAGTGTGATATTCCACAACACAGCAAGAATCTCCCTTCAATGAGTAAACAGAATCCACAAGTTTCATATCAATTACAAAGGGCCTTGAATGCCAGGCTGATGAATAAGTTTAGACTTTGTCTTCAGAGACAGTAAGGAGCCAGTAAAAAATTGTAGGGAGGCTACCAGTGACATAATTTTTAAAAATGTAAATTTGATGTATTGCTTTTGAAAGTTTGCCACACCAACATATTTGTTATTTATTTAGTTTGGGGTCCCACATTTAAACTAACAGACTTTAAATCAAAATCTAAAACTAAGAGTTAGAAAAGAAGTAAGTTTAATTCACTAAAAATGTTTTCAGTACCTATTATGTGCAAAAAAGCATTTTTGCTGATATCTGGGGTTATAAAAATGCAAATAATAGTTCAGCTTCAGGGGCCTTAGAGAGAATACAGATGGAAAAGGAAAATTCATCCTCACTGAAGATCTTCATGCTGAGATTAGATGACAACTATTTGTCAGGGATAAGGCTCTTTTTTGTGGATTAGACTAGATGTCCAATGATAGCCACCTGTGATTCTATGAGTGCATTAGTAATATTTTAGTAGGAATGGATCACTTTCAGTGGAGGAGATCCATGAATGTTTTATGAAGAAGATGCAATCTAAGTTGGAACTTACCAAGAAAGAAGGATTTGGGTTTCAAGTAACTGAGCAATTGGTCTAGATAATCTCTTAATGGCTTTCCCAGCTTTAGGGTTCTAGAAATCTTTTGAGTATTGTGAGTTTACTAGTAATTAGTAAAGCCTTCCCTGATCTTCCATGTCAGTGAAAAATAATCTTTCTCTTCTCAAAGAGCACATAATTGTGTCCTAGATTGCATTATAACTGTATTTGTATCTTATCTCCTCATTTAGACTGAGTAAGTACCATGATGATGGGGAGTGTGAATCTTAAATTTTTTCGCATATTTTTGCGCTCACAGGAGCCTCTCTTCCTGTATCTCTGTATCTCCCCTACCACATAGCACAGTGTTGTGCATGTGATGGGCATTTGATAAATTGCTGAATTTGGTGGAATATTGTAGAATTTATGCAACATTTTTTGCATGCTTCTCATAGAGGTTAGATCAGATATGCTCTGAGGTCTCCTTTAGATCTTGTATTCCATAATTCTTTGATTCTTGATCTTTTAAAGTCAAGTAAGGAAGAATTTATTAAGTAATTAATATGTGTCAAGCTAAGCACTAGAGATATAAAGTTAGTCAGAAAATAATCTCTGCATTCAGGGAACTCACAGTCAAGTGGGAGACAGCCTACAAACAACTACATGCATACAAGCTAGATACAAAATAAACTGGAAATTGTCTCAAAGGGAAGACACTAAGATTAAGGATGCCTGCAAAAGGCTCCTTGCAGAAATTGGGTCTTTAGCTGGAATTTGGAGGAAGCCAGGGAACCCAGGAGACAGATGAGGAGGGAGAGTGGTATGGGTATAGGAAATTGGAGGGGGGAGGGGGGGGAGCTAATAAGTTCCATATTGGAAAATAGAGTGGACTTAAAACATGCTAAGTACAAATAATAGCCATCTTTTTTTTTTTTAATAACCCCTACCTTCAGTCTTAGAATCAATACTAAGCATTGGTTACAAGACAGAAGAGAGGTGAAAGCTAGGTGATTGGGGTTGAGTGACTTCCACAACTAAGAAATGTCTGAGGTCAGATTTGAATCCAAGACCTCCCATTGTCAAGACAGACTCTTATTTATGGAATCATCTAGCTGCTCCATGGCTATGCTTTTATACCCATTCCTTTCTTCTACAAAATCTGAGTATTTTTGGTTTCAGATAAAAAACACATATTGTTCAAGCCATGACTTGCATCTAAATGAATAGTTCTTTCAGTTTGTCCTTCAGTACATAAATATTGAACAGGTCCTACATATGGTCAGTAAACAGGCCCCAGATTGAATAAGAGAAAGAGAAAGGTTTGAATTGCCTTTAGTAAGTTGCATAGTAACATAGTATTGGTGAAGGTGTGGCATTCATGCTCAGCCAGCATGGGGGTGGGAAGTCCTGCTCCTTTCCCCTTCTCCACAGTTTTTAAGGACTTTTTTTGCATGTCCCACCCCTCTGTCCAGCTGCTCAAAGTGAGCACTTCCTCCCTCCACTCTGGGGTAAAGCAGGGGGCTCACAGGCAGCTTGAAGTTGCAATTTGGGCATGCAAATTTGAAAACATTCACCAACCCTGAACTAGAGTAAACCCAGACTGCTACAAAAACTCATCCCCAGACACAAAAAGTCATCTTTTTCTTGCCACTACACCATAATCTTCAAAGAATTAAAATAGCAAGTGACCCAAAGGATGTTGTAGAATATTGCCAGTGGTGACTTTTGCATTAAAAAGATGTGTGTGTGTGTGTGTGTGTGTGTGTGTGTGTGAGAGAGAGAGAGAGAGAGAGAGAGAGAGAGAGAGAGAGAGAGAGAGAGAGAGAGAGAGAGAGAGAGATGAGATATGTATGTTCAAAAATTGAGGTGGGCAATTAATGTTGCAAAAATGAGAGATAATTGATAGCCCAGGTATTGCACTGGTTTCATTCATTTGATCAACAAGGATTTATTATGTGCCTAAATATAAAATTTATTAAATATGTACAAAGTAATTAAAGAAGAAAAGCTGGAGGTAAATAGGAAAGGTTTTCTATGAAGAATGGTGCTTGAGAAAGAGCAAGGAGGGACTCTATGAGATGGAGGTAAGGAAGGTGCACATTCCATCATTAGGGAAAGTTAAATGAAGATGACAACAAATTAGCCTTTTGGGCAGGCTACCACTGGCATAATCAGAAAATTATGTGGATTTGACATACTACTTTTAAAAGGTTTCCCCATGAATGAAAAGATGCCAAAGACAGAGTGTTGTGTGTAAGGACTAGAGATACAGCCCATTTAGTTGTATTGAAACATGAAAGAGGGGCAGTAATGGCCACCAAAGCTAAGAAGACAGTTTGGGACCAGGTTATAAAGGGCTTTAAAATTTAAACCAAAAAGTTTACATGTTATTCGAAATGGAATAGCAAGACACCAAAATTCATTTAGTAGGGGAATGATATGGTCAGCTGTACGCTTTGACAGCAATATGTTAGATGGCCTAGAGCAGGAGAAACTGGAAGTGAGGTGGATAATATCTTGTACTAAGGCAGAAATTGTATGAGAGGAGAGAAGGATGCTATGGAGAAGAAATAACAGGAACAGATTAGATACATGAGGTGATGAAGGAGTGAGGACTTCAGTATAATGTCAGGTTAGGAACATGGCATAACCATGTGGACTATAGCATATCAGTATTGTCCATGGAGTTTTCTTGGCAAAGATATTGGAGTGGTTTGCCGTTTCTTTCTCTAGTGGATTAAAGCAAACAAATTAAGTGACTTGCCCAAGGTCACATAGCCAGTAAGTTTCTGAAACCTGATTTAAACTCATGTTCCAAGTCTAATGATCTATCTGCTTTATAGGCTATTGAAGCCTTGAGAGAGAGAGAGAGAGAGAGAGAGAGAGAGAGAGAGAGAGAGAGAGAGAGAGAGAGAGAGAGAGAGAGAGAGAGAGAGAGAGAGAGAGAGAGAGAGAGAGAGAGAGAGATTTAGTTTTAGGCCTAGCACTGATCACATAGTCTTGGAAAATTAAAGCAGGTAAGTGACTAAGACTGGATTTGAACTCATGTCTTACTAACTCTAGGTCCAATGCTCTACCTACTCTTACTTCTCCAAGTAAGTGACTGCAAGGTCCAACCTCACTTGCAACTCCAGGGGTTCCCGACAGGTGATGAACGGTCAATCAAGAAAATAACAAACAGAAGACAGCTGTATATTTTTCGGCCATGGGCATGCTTTGTACCTAATAGCTGCTTTGCCATCCCCAAACCTGGTGTTTATTTTTGTACCCTTTTTTTGGCACACAGATACATTACCTAACACACATGTCTAAATAGAGATAATTCAAAAAGAGATACATTAACTTATAACAAATCACTTGGTCAACATTCTATATTGTATTGTGATTACAGATTCTTGACAGAATAAAGGTTTCACACAAGATAAATGATTTCATCATAGGTGGCTTAATTTTCTCATCACTCTGTGAGGAGCTTGAACTTGAATCAAGGAAATTTTACTTATTACTTTTAATAAAAAAGAAATAATCAATCAGAAATTCTTAAAGGCAATGCAACAATCATAACATTGAGGTTGAGAGGTACTGAGAACACAATTCAGATTTAATATTAGACTGATCATTTTTCAGAGTTTACCAGGGAGTTTCTCAAGGGGAAGAATCAATTCACTGAGGCATGATGAAGCTTGGTGTACCTGCACGTTTTGTATGGACCTTTATGATTGATTTGTATGCTGGCTTCATGAGAATAAGTTTCTGTGAGTGGGAAAGTTCTGGGCTTGGCTTGTAGTTACTGGAAATTATGTACCTAAGTAAAAGTTAATCCATGGTAGTCTTTTGGGATTGGGTTTGAGGGTCTGATCTTTTGGTGATGTTTTGGGGAAATAGAGTGCAAGTATTTTGCTCTTGTGTTATTCCTTCTGAGGTTAGGTGGAATAGCAATAATGTCATTTCCATAGGTAAGGGATGTGTTGCCTTTTTATCTTTGGCAATTATACAGATTCTAGATATGCTTTTGGCATTTGTCATTCAGTTGGAATGTTATGGCTCCAAAGAGGATTTTTAACCTCAGCTGGAAAATCTATAGCTAATGCAGAAATTATAAATGAAGTTCGTTCTGCTCTCCAGCTTCCTGAAACCCTAGCTGTAGTTCATTGCTCTGCCCATACAGGTGGCACTGACCCCGTCTCTAGAGGAAATGATCGAGCAGATGCCGCTGCAAAGCTAGCAGCCATAGAAGGACCTGAATTGATTTTGACATTAACAAGCACTGATGATTTAAATTTAAATTTATCACTTTCCTATAATGAAAAGGAAGTGGAAAAATGGAAACAAAAATTCAAAGCAAAACAGATGAATGGAGTATGGGTGTCATCTGAAGGAAAATCCCTGCTCCCTAGAAGTTTCTATCACCAAATTTGCCAATCTATTCATAAAAATGGTCATCTTGGCACCCAGGGCATCGTGGACTCTGTGAAGAGAGTATGGATAACCCCTGGTATAACTACTATAGCCTCTAAAGTATGTTCAGCCTGCTCTACCTGCCAGGCATATAACCTACATGCATTTCGTGGAAAAGCCTTTGGTGGACGTCCTCTGGCTTACACACCTTTTGAACATCTACAGATAGATTTCATAACAATGCCAAAGGCTGGATGTTATAAATTTTGTCTAGTAATTGTAGATCAACTAACCAGATGACTGGAAGCATTTCCTGCGATCCGAGCCACAAAGGATTTTGTTGCTAAGATACTTTTAAAGGAAATTATTCCTCGCTTTGGACTGCCAGCACGTATTGAATCAGATATATTCTTGCTTGGGAATAACTCCCAAATTTTTCATGTTCCATATCATCCCCAGAGCTCAGGACAAGTGGAGAGGATGAACAAAGAACTTAAAACTATGAATGGAAAACTATGCACTAAGACATTTAAAATGGCCTGAAATTCTCCCTCTGGCCCTATTTTATCTTAGAAGCAGGCCTAGAGGAGACTTACACATCTCACCATTTGAGATGCTTTTTGGACATCCTCCTATACAGGCTAAACCTTTTCCCCCTGCATATACCTCACTAATAGGGGGAGATACTACTATTGCTTCCTATATACAGGAGTTACAGCACAAACTACGTGAACTTCATGAGTCCGGAACAGCAGTACAAGCCGGACCACTAGACTTTTCTCTTCATGACCTAAACCCAGGAGACAAAGTGTATATTAAGAATTTCAAGCGTACTGGAGCAACTCAGCCTTTGTGGGAAGGACCATTCCAAATATTGTTAACTACTCCAACATCTATAAAGGTTGGAGAAAAGGACTCTTGGATTCATTGCTCACATGTGAAGAAAGCATCTTCTGTTGAGACTGATTGACTCTACCCTATCACATGAATTGTAGATTATAATCCATTGACAAGTGGATATTTTTTTTTCTTTCAAAGAACACATTGAATTACTGATTTTTTTCCTTATTTTTATTATTGCTTTTCTTTATTTTTGATCAGAATATTTGATTTTTTCTCATTTCTTGTACAAAAGGTACATATAATTAATTTTTTCTGCAGTAATACAAGTTAATATATATATATATACTTGCTATAATATCAATACATACCCAAAAGCTTTAAACTATGGGAACCTGCCATTTATTGATAAAATATTATAGGACTATGATTAATGTTAATGTATGATTACAGAAAAAAGGATAAAACACAAGGAGTACAGACTTAACCTGAAATGTGCCAAAAAGAGCACACAGGAAATTAGTGTGAGACTCAAGGTTGCGACACTTGACATATGTTAAATCGTAGGATTTCCTTGTATCTACACTCTTTGTGAAGTACTCATACAAATACGAAGTTTGACTATCATGCTGGCTCCCTATATCCCTGAGAATGACAAAAAGGTCATACGAGGGAATGACGCTTCCCTATCAAAATAGAATTCCAGTTCTTTTTCTTCTTATATTATGGCAACTTCCTGTAGTCTTGGCTGCAAATAGGAAAGTGAAATATTACTGCATTCTGTCCTATAGACTTGTGGGATAGAAATTACTTTAAATTGGACCTATACAAAGGCCTATTTTGAATTTTTTTTCCTCCTTATGTTTTTGATTATGCTTTTCTTTTGATAATTGACTCATATACCCCCATAACTTAACATTGCATCCTGAGCTGAACTGGATGGTTTTTAACACCTACTTCAGGGGGGGATTATATTTTAATTCAAAATCTAAGAATTTTGATTTTTTGCTTGAGATTGTATTTTTACATAAAATCCAAGATTTTGATTTTGTTCGAGAAAAATGTATCAGCACCCGAGTTCATGAGCTTCTCAACACCTAACTTGTTAGTTGGTATTTAGATATCATATATATGAAGACTGGCAGTTCAAGGATTTGAATATGAACCCTGTGGCACGACTATCTAAAAGCCAGTTTAGCCTACATCCCAGGATTGTCTAACAGGAGGTTAATTGTTTTGGCAAAAGCATATATCAAATTAGAAGGAAATTGATCTACATCAATAAAAGATATTTCCTACAGAGCTGAAATCACAAAGGAAATATTTAGTGTTTGAAATTATACAAATTGCATTCATAACAGCAACCCAACGAAGTATATAGAAGTGCAGCTAGTCATGCAAGTGGAGAGAGCACTAGGCCTGGAGTTAGAAAGACATGAATTCAAATCTTCCATCAGAGACATACCAATTATATGACTATGGGCAAGTCACTTCACCTTTGACCACTTCAATTTCTTCAACTGTACAATTGGACTAATAGGAATTACCTTCTGAGGTTTTTATAAGAATCAAATGAGATATATTTGTAAAATGCTTAGCAAAATGCCTAGTACATAATATGCACTTTATAATTCTTATTGCCTCTCCTCTATGTAATCAAGAGCTTACAATTTTTTAAATTGAGAAACAAATAGGATTTTATTTTTTTATCTCTCTTTTTTTTTAAAGTACTTTCTTTGTGGAATACCACTTTCCTATTGATGCCTCCAGGACTGAAACAGAAGAGATTTTAGTGGCTACAGAAACTATCCGACTAGCTTCCAGTAAAATTACCGGGGGAGGTAAGGATTCTATCTCCTTTTCTCTAGAGAGTTTTAATTTGGAAGAATTTCTGCACCCCAGAACCCTTATTTCTTTCTGACAGCTGTTTGAAAATAACTTGGCTAAAAATCTGTTGGGAAAATTGAAAAGTAGTTGGAAACTAGATATAGACCCACATCTTGTAGCATATTTGAAAACAAATTCCAAATAGGCACATGACTTAATCATAAAGAGTGACATCATAATCAAATGAGCGGAACAAGGAAGGAAATATTTGTCAGATCTATATATAGAGGTAGAAATCCTGATCAAACAAAAAGAGAGACTTATAGAGGGTAAAATAAAAAATGTTTTTCACAAACAAAACCAATGCAGTTAAAATGAGAAGAGAAGCAAGGGCAGGGGGAGGGGGGGAGGTCTTTGTAATAAGCTTAAATGAAAAAATTCTCATTTTATGTCCTCATAGAGGACTGATTAAAATTTATAAGAATTAGAACATTTTTTCCATTTGATAAATGACATTTTTCAGAATACAAAATACAAACTATTAATGGCCATATGAAAAAAAAAATGCTCTAGGAGAAAGCCAGTGGTTCAGGGAGTAGAAAGCCAAGCCAAGCCTAGAGACAGGAGCTCCTGGGTTCAGATCTGGCTCTAGATACTTCTTATCAGTGTGACCTTGGGTAAGTCCCTTAACCCCAATTGTCTAACCCTTACTGCACTTTTGCATTGGAACTGATACTTAGTGTTGATTCTAAGACAGAAGGAATAGCTTTTTTTTTTTAGTGCTCTAAATCACTAACAGAAAAATGGAAGTTAAAATAACTCTTGGTTTCTAACTCCTACCCATCCAACTGGTATATTTGACAAGATGGTCTATGAGAAAATAGATACCTTAATGCTCTCTTAGTGGAGTTATGAACCACTGAAGCCATTTTGGAAAGTAATTTGTAACTCTGCCAAAATGATATTAAATTTGCATACCCTCTGGTCCAGTGGTGTTGCTACTAGATCTATAAAAAGATCAAAGAATGAGAAAAAGGACCCATTTATACCTTGTATTCATAGCAGCAGTTCTTTTTCTGTTGTCAAAGAACTGGAAATTGAGACTGTGCCTTTCTTCTGGGAAATAATAGAAAAGTTGTATTTATAAATATGGTGGAATACTATTGTGCTGTACAGAATGATAAAAGGAGGTGGTTTCAGAAAAACCTAGGAAGCCTTGAATGAACCAATACAGAGGGAAAGGAGCAGAACCAGAATGGCTCATACAATAACAATACTGTGAAGACAAAACAACTTGGAATGACTTAGGAGCTCTGGTCAGTGAAATTACTGATCTCAGTCCTCAAGGATTCATGAGGAAACCTGCTGCCCTCTTCCTGACAGAGCTTGGGACTTGGGCAGAAAGATATAATCTTCTTGGACATGGCTAATGCAGATGTTAATTTTTTTGACCAAATCCATTTGTCATTGGGTGTGGGGTTGGTTTTTCAAGCTTTCTTTTTGGTGAGCAGGATAGAGGGGATGAGGGTTGAGAAAAAAATGCAAATCTCATGAAAAGAAAAGAAAATTTTAATTTAAGAAAAGAAATGTCCTGGTTGCCTAGTCAAATATTTAGTCAGCAGCTTTACCCAACACAAAAACAACTGTTTCAAAAGCCAAAGCAGCTTTTCCGTTGATTTTTTATCTTGTATAAGTCACTTTACAACCTTTAGCTGTAGCTTTGACAATTATAAGATGAATTAGTTTAACTAGATGATCTCTCAGATCACTGGAATTAGAGTCTGAAGACCTGGTTTCATCTCTTAACTGGTTCATATAACCTGTATGATCTTGGGCAAGCCAGAAGAGAAGAATGGATGACATAAACTTTAATGTCCCTTCTAGCTCTAAAATTCTATCCTCTATTTCTAAAGACTTTTCCAGAGAACCGAAGTTTAAGAGGGTATCCTAACCTCCCAGAGAACAGAGTCTACCTTTAAAAAGACTAGGAAAATGAGCAGACATCCAAAAAAATACCTAACTTTAGAGAATTTTTATAGAGACAGAGCAAGGCACAGACACAGAAGGGGACAGTGAAAGGAAAGCAAACTCACATAAAGTCCAAAAGAAAAATGTGAATTGGACTCAGATTCTGGAAGTGATTAAAAAGGATTTCAAAAATCATTTAAGAGAATCAGAGGAAAAATGGGGAAGAGAAATAAAAATAATGCAAGAAGAAATGGGCCAAATGAAAAAAGAGGCTGAAAGCTGACAGGAAAATCATTAGAATTAATTAAACATTAGAATTTGGCAACTAGAAGCTAATGACTCCATAAGACATCAAAAACAAAAAAAAACAAAGTCAAAGGCTAATGACTCCATAAGACATCAAAAACAAAAAAAACAAAGTCAAAAGAATGGGGGGGGGGGGGGGGGGGGGACAAAAGAAAACCTGAAATACCTGATTGAAAAAACAACTGACCTGGAAAATAGATCAAAGAGAGACAATTTAAGGATTATTGGACTACCTGAAAGCCATGATCCCTTAAATTTTTTACTGAATGACCTAGAGCCCCAAACCCAAAAAGACAAACTGAAAGCAGCCAGAAAGAAGCAATTCTAATACCACAGAGCTACAATCATAATCACAGAGGACTTAGTAGCTTCCACATTAAAGAATCAGAAGGCATGGAATATGATATTCAGGGAGGCAAAAAATCTAAGTTTGCAACACTTATCCAGCAAAATTGAGTATAATGTTTCAGAGGGGGAAAATGATCATTCAGTAAAAAAGATTTCCAAGCATTCCTGAGGAAAAGACCAGACCTAAACAATTTGAAGTCCAAACATAAGACCAAGAAAAGCCTAAAAAGGTAAATAAGAAAGAAAAAATTTAAGGGACTCAACAAGGTCAAACTGCGTGTAAAGAGGATATTTGAAATTCTTTAATATTCTAATTAGTAGTAGAACAGTTAAAAGGACTACACTTAGACAGAGGGTGGGGAGATAAGTCAACGTGATATACGAAAATAAATAAAGTGGTGAAAAATGGGATTGCACTGAGAGAAGAAGGAAAGGAGAGATGGAATGGGGTTAAGAATATAGCGTGAAGTGGCATAAAAAATGACTACAATAGAGCGGAGGGTGAAGGTAGTGAAGAACAGTGTTTAAACTTTACTCTCATAATAATTGACTCAGAGAGAGAATAGCAACCATACTCATTGGGATATAAAACCCTATCTTACTCTACAGAGTAGAAGGGGAATAAACAAGGGAAAGGGGTGGTGCTAATAGAGTGAGGGGGAGAGGGAGTATAAAAAGCAAAACACTGGTGAAGAATAGAGTGAAAGGAAAAAGAGCAAGATCAAAAGGGAAAAATGGTATAGCCTCTAAATTTTTAAAGGAGAAATTACATGAACTTCAGGAAGAAATAGACAGTAAAACAATATATTGGGGTCCTCAACTTCCTCCTTTCAGATCTAGATAAATCAAACAATAAATAAATAAACAAACAAAAAACAAGGGAAGGAAATGAACGAGATCTTAGAAAATTTAGAACTAATAGATCTCTGGAGAGAATTGAGTGGCATTAGAAAGGAATATATCTTTTCAGCAGTAAATGACCATTTATTAGGGCATAAAAACTTCACAAACAAATGTAGAAAAGGAGAAATAATAAATGCATCCTTTTCAGATCATAAAGCAATAAAAATTATATTCAATAAAGCTCCATGAAAAGATAGATCAAAAATTGATTGGAGACTAAATAATCTAATGCTAAAAAAGGATGGGTCAAAAACAAATCATTGGGGGGCAGCTGGGTAGCTCATGGATTGAGATCCAGGCCTAGAGATGGGGGGAGGGGGGGGTCCTAGGTTCAAATCTGGCCTCAGACACTTCCCAACTGTGTGACCCTGAGCAAGTCACTTAACCCCCATTGCCTAGCCCTTACCACTCTTCTGCCTTGGTACCAATACACAGTATTGATTCCAAGATGGAAGGTAAGAGTTTTATTTTTTTTAATCATAGAAATAATTTTAATAATGAAAATGACAATGAGAAGACAATATATCAAAATTTATGGGATACAGCCAAAGCAATACTTAGGGGAAATTTTACATCTCTAAACAATTACATCAATAAAATAGAGGAAATGCATTTCAATGAATTGGGTATGCAACTAAAAAATAGAAAAAGAACAAATTAAAAATCCTCATTTAAAGACTAAAAATCATAGGAGAAATTAATAAAATTGAAAGTAAGAGAACCACTGAACTAATAAATAAGACCAGGAATTGGTTTTATGCAAAAAGAAAAGAAAATAGAGTATTGGTTAATTTAATTTTTAAAAAAGGAAATAATAAAACCGCCAATGAAGAAAAAATTAAAGCAACCATTAGTAGCTATTTTGACCAATAAATCTGACAATCTAAGTGAAATGGATGAATATTTACAAAAATGCAAATTGTCCAGGTTAGCAAAAGAGGAAATGGAATCCTTAAATAATTCCTTATCAGAAAAAGAAATTAAACAAGCTATCCATAAACTCCCTAAGAAAAAATCCCCAAGGCAGATTGATTCACAAGTGAATTCTATTGAACATTTAAAGAACAATTAATCCCAATACTACATAAACTATTTGGGAAAATAGGCAAAAAAGGAGTCCTACCAAATTCTTTTCATGAAACTAATATGGTTCCATTACCTAATCCAGGAAGAACAAAAACAAAAAAGGAAAATTATTGACCAGTTTCATTAATGAATATAGATTTTAAGAAATTTAAATAAGATACTACCAAGGAGAATATAGCAATATATCACAAGGACCATTTTATATGATCAGGTGGGATTTACACCAGGAATGCAGGGCTGGTATGATATTAGGAAAACTATCAGCATAATTAACCATATCAATAACCAAAAAATAGAAATCATATGATTATCTCAATAGCGGCAGGGAAAGCCTCCAACAAAATACAACACCCATTTCTATTAACACTAGAAAGCATGGGAATAAATGGGTCATTCCTTAAAATGATAAGTTGTATTTATCTAAAACCTTCATTATGTATCATCTTCAATGGGGATAAATTAGAAGCATTCCCAATAAGATCAGAAGTGAAGCAAGAATGCCTGTTATCACCATTATTATTTAATATTGTACTAGAAATGCTAGCTTTAGTAATAAGGGAAGAAAAAGAAATTGAAGGAATTAAAGTAGGCAGTAAGGAAACTAATTTTTTATTCTTTACAAATGATATGTTAGAGAATAAGCTAAAAAACTAATTAAAACAATAGCTTTAGTAAAGTTGCAAGATACAAAATAAATCCGCATAAATCATTAGAATTTCTACATATTATCAGCAAAGTCCAACAGCAAAAGTTAGAAAGAAAAATTCCATTTTAAATCACTCTAAACAACATAAAATACTTGGGAATATACTTGCCAAGACAAGCACAACAATTATATGAACACAATTACAAAACACTTTTCACACAGTCAGATCTAAATAATTGGAAAAATATTAATTGTTCATGGGTAGGCTGAACTAATATAAGAATGACAATACTACTTAAATTTATTCAGTGCCATACCAATCAAACTACCAAATAATTATTTTTTAGAACTGGAAAAAAATAGTTAACAAAATTCATCTGGAAAAGCAAAAGGTCAAGAATATCAAGGGAACTAATAAAAAAAATGTGAAGGAAGGAGGCCTAGCAATACCACATCTCAAACTATGGTATTGGCTAAGGAATAGAATGGTAGCTCAATAGAACAGATTAGATACACAATATATAGAGGTAAATGACCTTGGCAATCTAGTGTTTGATAAACCCAACGATGCAACTTACTATTTAACAAAAAACAGGTGGGAAAATTGGAAAACAGTATAGCAGAAGCTAGGTATAGACCAACATCTCATACCCTATATCAAGATAAGATCAAAATGTATATATAATTTACATGTAAAGAACAATACCATAACCAAATTAGAGGAACACAGAAGTTTACTTGGCAGATCTTTGGAGAAGGGAAGAATTTATGGTCAGACAAAAGATTGAGAGTATTATAAAATGTAAAATGAGTAATTTTGATTATGTTAAATTTAAAAGGTTTTCTACAAACAAAACTAACCAAAATTAGAAGGGAAACAAACTGGAGAAAAAATTTTATAACAAATATTTCTGATTAAGGTTAATTTCTCAAATTTGTAAAGAACTAAGTAAAATTTATAAGAATACAAGCCATTCCCAAGTTGACAAATGGTCAAAGGATATGAACAAGCAATATACAGATGAAGAAATTGAAGCCATCAATAATCATATGGAAAAATGTTCTAAATCAGTCTTGATTAGAGAAATGCGAATTTAAAAAATGCTGAGGTACCATCTTATACCTATCAGATTGACCAATATGATAATAAAGGAAAGTGATAAATGTTGGAAGGGATATGACAAAATTGGGACACTAATGCATTGTTGATGGAGTTATATGAAGTGATCCAACCATTATGGAGGGCAATTTGGAACTATATCCAATGGACTAATAAACTGCATAACCTTTGCTCCAGTAATACCTCTACTGGGTCTGTATCCCAAAGAAATAAATTTTAAAAAGGAAATGATGTACATTGTACACAGTAACAGCAATATTGGACATATCACCTGTGAAAACTTGACTACTTTCAGCAATGCAGTGATTTGGGATAATCCTGAAAGACTTATGATGGGGAATACTAGCCACCTCCAGAGAAAGAACTATTGAAGTCATCTTTCCACATCAGTGTATCTTTGGTCTTATTTTGGGGTTTTGGTTATGTATGAGTTTTCTCTTACAATATTGACCAATATGGAATTGTGTTTTGCATTGACAATAAAAAATTTTTAAAATTCCATATAATAAAAGATCTTCTCATGTCTATAGAAATATTTCCTACTCATAATTTAATGATGAAATATCTAGGAAAAAATACTATGAGTTTTGAGTGAACAAAGTTAATATGGCCTAAGGAGCAATTAGTTGTTGTTTGTAAGTCATGTCTGACTCTTCTTTATCTCATTTAAAGTTTTCTTGGTAAAGATACTAAAGAAAGGGTAGCTAGGTTGATCAGTAGATTGAGAGCTAGGCCTAGAGACAGGAGGTCTTGGGTTCAATTCTGCCCAAAGACACTTTCTAGCTGTATGACTCTGAGCAAGTAACTATCCTCATTGCCAATTAAACTCAAGTCCTACTTACTCCAGGCCCTGTGCTCTATCCACTCCACCATCTTAGTTGTCCTCCTAAGGAGTAAAGGAATAAACAAATTAAGTCTAATATGATCCTAAGAACCAGGGGAGACACAAAGATAAAACATACTCACTTAAAGAATGTTCAGTCTTAAAGTACTAACAGAATTAGAACACACGTTGTTGAGTTGTTTTAATAACATCCAATTCCTCATGACCGCATTTTGGGGATTTTTTGGTATAGACATTAGAATCGTGTGCCATTTCTTACTCTAGCTCATTTTACATTGAGGAACACAAGCAAACAGGGTTAAGTGACTTGCACAGGATCATATAACTAGGAAGTATCTGAGTATCTGAGGTCATATTTCCTGATTCCAAGCCCATGCTCTATTCCCAAATCCATCTGAATATATGATATGGATATGAATCAATTAACAACTTTGCTGCTCAAAAAACTTGAATGGTTCAAATTTCTCCAATTAGGAGGCTATTACAATAATGCAGACAGGATATGATGAATTCTGAACGAGGGTGGGCGCTATTTGAGTGGAGAGAAGAAGAGTTATATGTGAGATGTTATAAAGGCAGAAATAGCAAGACCTGAAATGAATAATAAGGAAATGGGTTTTGATTGATAATATATGTATAACCCAGTGGAATTGCTTGTCAACTCCAGGAGGGTGTAGGGATGAGGGGAGGGAGAAAGCATGAATCATGTAACCATAGAAAAGTTTTTAAAAGAACATTTAAAATAAAAAGAAAAGAAATTGCAAGAATTGGTAACTGATTATGAACAAGAATGAGAAGTCAAGTAGGGCCCTGAGGTCGTGAATCTGGGTGATAGGAAGATAATGGTGCCCTTGACAACAATAGAGAAGTTTGTGAAGAGGTTGGATTTGGGGAGACAGTGAGTTCTGTTTTTGACATTGGTTTTGAGATGTCTAGATGACACCCAGTTCCAAATGTCCAACAAACATTTGACAGTATAGAACATGATATTGAATTGGAGAAATATCAAATGTGAAAATACTTCTGGCACCAAACAGAACACATTTCATCCCTCTTTTACGTAAGTTTTCAAATACTTGAAAACTATAATATCCCTTCTAAGTCTTCTGTACAAAACATGGCCAGGCACAACATTTTCCATACACAGTATTACATATCTCACCTCTTTGCTTTGTGCAAGTGGTTTCCAGCCTGGAGTGTTCTTCCCCTCTACCTCTTCACAGAGTCCTAGGCTTCCTTCAAAGCATGGCTCAGATGCAGTCTGTCTTCAAAAAAGTCCATTCTTGATCCCCTTAGTTACTCGAGTCTGACTCTCTTGAACTTCTGTTATTACAGGTGAACACGTTCTTTTTATTCAATAGAATATAAACTCCTTAAGGATATCAATATCAATATCACTAGCACCTAGAACAATGCTTTGCACTTAGTAGGTGCTGTCTATATTGACTTTTAAGGATGGGAAGTATTTCACCAGGCATAGATGGAATTAGGGTTATAAAGATATTACAGGCCTGAACAAAGTTAGGGAGTAGAAACACACCATGTATCTGAATTAAGGTAAACAGTCCAGTTTAGTATAATCTCTCAGACCTCATCTTCATTCTCTTTAAAAATGAGAGAATTGCTCCCATAGAAAGAGTGCTGAGTATTGGAGTCAGAGAACTCGGGCTCAAATATCACCTATCACCCATATGACCTATGGGTTGACCTACATGGCTTCTTTGGTCTCTTCTAGCTCTAATTCAATGATCTTATGAACCTTAAACTTTAAAGGGAGTTAGAAGTGAGACATATTTAATACTATTGGAAAACCATATTGTATCTAGTCCACAGACTACATGATGAAATCTGGCCTGCCACTTGCTTAGCAGTAGCTGGGTTTTGAGATGTAGGTTGTAGGCCCCTGTTTTAGATCAGAGAGAGCTTTCAATTAAGCTGAAAATTTGGAATTGATCCTGTAGGCTGCAAGCTCAACTAAGTGAAATCAGGGAGTAGAATGGTCAAAACTGGACTTCAGGAAGATGAATCTGGCAATAATACATAGAATGGATTAGAAGTAGAAGAGTGGAACATGGATTGTGAAGAAAAAAAATTAGGCAACTTCATTTCCTATATAGGTAATCAGATGCCTATGCCTTATTTGTTTATTTTTTCCATTTCAGTAGTGAAATTTCAGCAGCGATATGTCTTCCCCATAAATTTTGATGGAGCAATGATAGAACACTGGTGGAAATCTGATCTCACTTTCAAAATTTACATGAAAAGAAACACACAGAAAAAGGTACTTCAACATGACGCTTATTCCTTCTCTCTCTCTCTCTCTCTCTCTCTCTCTCTCTCTCTCTCTCTCTCTCTCTCTCTCTCTCTCTGTCTCTCTCTCTCTCTGTCTCTCTCTCTCTCTCTCTGTCTCTCTCTCTCTCTCTCTCTCTTTCTCTCCTCCTCTCATACCTATTCAAACTATTTATAGGTTTAATTATTCTCAGAAATGTCCATCAAAACTAACACCTGGAGAAGCCACTTTAAAAATTACATGTTAGATAGATAGGTCTCTTTGTTGCAAATCCTTCTCAAATCCCTACAACTAAAAGTAATCTTTTTCTTCCTCAAAATTTTTTGTAGAAAATTTTTCTCAATTTCTCCTTATATTCTGTATGAAATATTAGTATCAAAGATTTAGTACTAGAAGGGATATCAGTGGTCACTTCATCAACCCCTCTCCTTTTCTAGGAATGGAAACTAAAGCCTGAAAAAGTTAAGTGACTTGTCTAGTGTCTCTCCTAAAGAAAGTGTCATAGAGTGAGGATTTGAACCCAGGTCACTAACTCCAAGTCCACTGTTCTTTCCACTGTTTCATGCTGCTTTTCAAATATATGTACATGTTGCATCTCCCATCTACACCTCTCAAAAAAAGAAAAAAACTAAATTCTTTAAGGACAATGTTTATATTACTTGTACACTAAGCCTATAGCCCTACCCATCCTAGTCCCTTAATAAATGTTTGTTGAATCATTGAAAGGCATATCATTAGTGACTGTCTTTGAGAATTTGTTGACAAGATCATGTAATGTAAAGAAAAATAGGAAAAATGAGAGATGTGGGAAATTTTTAGAGAGAAAAGTGAATTTAGTTTGAGATATGGTATGTTTTCTTCTATCACTGAAATATTTAAGTTTGCCAACAGAAAAGTTAGATTTCTTCCCCAAATCTTTTTATTCTCACCTATAATATAACATCATCTTTGGACCTTCAGAGGTTTAACATAGCTTTTCTTTCCTCTTCATTTTAGGCAGAGTTAATTGGCTCAGCACTCTTTCCTCTGCAAGAGGTCATTTGCTCACAACACCTCTCTTTCAGTGGCCAGCTGCCCATGGAGGAAAAAAGCCAGACATCAATTGGACCTCTCAAGGTACATAAATATTATCATAGATCTGCTGCATGCTGCTGAGGATCAGTGCCTTTTACAATGCCTAATCTGTTCCCATTACCATCAATCTTGTTTTCCCTTGCTCTGAACAGTCAATCAACTGGGTCATTTCCATGTAAACTCCCTCTTTCTTATGCTCTAATTCTTGTGACTCAATGTTTCTAATTGATGATATATAAATTTCCTTTTCTTGCTACCACTCATCTTTGACCAACTTATCCCTATGCTTCCTCAGGGTTCTATTCTATCTAACCTTTATCCCTTCTGAAACCCTACTAAATTGTTAGCATACTGCCCTTCATCCTAGAGATCTTTCACTTTTGTGTGTGTGTGTGTGTGCTTATACAAGCTTAGGTCTTTGAATGAATGAATGAATATTAAGTGTTTACTATATGCCAAGCACTTTACTAAGTTCTAGAGATACAGATAGAAAAAGAAAAGAAGACACTACATACCCTTAAGGAACTCATATTAAACTGGGAGCAATAGCACATATAGAAGAATTCAACTACAAGGCAGATACAAACACCAGAGGTTCTTTCTTGAGAACTAAATCATCCCTCATCACTCCCTCCTTTCTGATTGCTCCTTTTCTTGTTCTCCCTTACATGCTGGTTCAAAAAGAGGAATGAATATACTCTTTACTTTCAACTTCTTTTAAACCCTTCCTATGTTGCTATTACTTTAGCAATCTTACTTTTTTTAAGGTTCACTACATTTGTCTCTGTATCCTATTTGAATCCTCATTGCTGTGATTTGCCTGTATCTGTGTTATTCTTTCTTCTTTTTCATGAAGTTCAATCCCTACTTCACAGTCTATCTCAGTGACTTAACCCTGTCTTCATCCTGGGTAATGGAATCATATTAATTGTCCTCTTGATCATTCTGGGTATACTCCCAATTCATTGACCTTCTCAACTCTCATGAACTGCATGTCCATTTTACTTGTCATATTTTATGCCTCATAATCACCCAAAACTGATTCATCTATACTCTTGAGCTTTGCAATTCTACTTGAAAAATAAATCTCTTGACTTCCCATCCCTCACCTGCTCACTCTTCCTAAATGTATTCTTCTATTTCTTTGCAACCTTCATTTGTTCCATCCTCCATTTCCCTAGTTTGTTATCAGCTCTGACCTCACTATCTTCCCTTCATATTCTGAGTACAATTCAAATACACATTGATGCTGACTACAGTATACTGTCTTCTTCTCTTAAGTCCCTTGACCCTTTGTCCTTCTGCTATTAATGTCCTGACATTCATCAGCACTAGGTCACCCCACTTTCCACCTTCTTCAGCCTTCCTCCTGAACTGCTGAATGTTGTTCAACCTACAAATTCACACTATATAAGCTTAATTGTGTCCACACTTCCATACAACTGTTCTTTTATCTTTGCCTGACTATCATGCTCCCAGATGTGACTATTTCCCACTTTTCCCACTGCCTTCAATCCCCAAACAACCTTCCCAGCTTCTGTCTGTTCCCACAGCAGATGACCTTGCTTCCTACTTCACTGATCATCAAGATCACCTTTTTTGAGCTTCATCTTTCCTGATCACACCTTAAAGGTCATCCCTTTTTTCACTTTTCTCCAATTATTTCTTAATTGCCAAAGTTATTGAACTTTTCTCCATCCTCATCCTTTTCTTGAGCCTTCTAGACTACTGCATTTAACAGTAGCTAGCATTTATACATCACTTTAAGGATTTCAAAGTGTTTTGCATATGTTATTGAATCAAAACTGTTGACCCCTTTCTCCTCCTGGATGTTCTCTACTTTGTTGACTTTCCTGCCTCCACTGTCTCTTAGTTCTCCTGTTGAACTGTTGCCTCTCAAACTCCTTTACTATACTCCCCTAAGTTACATCCATTTTGGATGCACCCCAGGAATTCTATATTATCCCCTCTTCTTGTTTCTTTCTACACTCTTACTTGGTGATTGCACATCTACATATCCAGCTCTTTTCTAGCCTACAGTCCTGCATCACAAACAGCCTTCAAATTTCTCAAACTGGGCCTCCCATAAACATCTCCAGTCCACCATGTTCAATGCAGAATTTATCTTTCTCCCCAGGATTCTCCTGCCTTCCAAACTTCATTTAGAACTCTAGCATCCTCCCAATCCACCCAGCTTACAAGCCCATAACCATCCTCAACTCATCTCCCTCGTTCTATAAATCCAGTCTATTGTCAGATTTATTTCTTATATTTGTACTCTTTCAGTCCACACAAACAGTACTAGTTTGTGCCTTCATTACCTCACACTTGGACTGTCTACTTAGTGAGTAGTTTTTCAGTTGTGCCTAGCACTTTCTACCCAGTTGGGATTTTCTTGGCAAAGATTCTAAAGTGGTTTACCATTTCCTTCCCCAGCTCATTTTACAGATGAGGAAACTTAAGACCAACAGAATGAAATGACTTGCCCAGGGTCAGGCAGCTAGAAAGTATCTGAGGCCAGATATGAATTCGTGGAGCTGAGTCTTCCTGACTCCTGGCATAGCACTATATTCACTGTGCCACCTAACTGTCTCAGACTATATACCACTATAGCTTTATAATTGATCTCCCTGAAGCAAGTCTCTACCAACTATAATACATTCTTACAGGTGGCAAGCTTAGATCTCATTGTGTTAGTCCCCTACTGGATACACTCTGGCTTCCTGTTACCTCTAAATTAACATAAATTCTTCTTTTTGACATTCAAAGCTCTTATATTAGCAATGGCTAATATTTATATAAGGCTTCAACATTTACAAATTGTTTTATATGTATTATCATGTACTGTCGGGATTTGAGTTCAAGTCTTAATGGGTCCAAATCCTGTGTTCAATCTAGTCTGCCTGGCTTCTTGTTTTTCCTTGCTTATTATACATTACTCCTGCTGCACCCTTTACAGTATAACTGTACTGGTCTACTTGCGATTCCTCACACACATCTCAAATACCTTTCAATGACTATTCATTATGCCTGGAATTCTCTTCCTCCTCCCCTAAATATTTCAGACTCTGGGGTCCTTTTCCAAATTAAGCTGAAATATCTTCTTTTGTAGGAGTCTTTGTCCAGTCCCCATAGCTACTAATGCAGCTCTGAGATTATTTTCCTTCTACTCTGTGTATATTTTGTACATATCTAGTTATTTACATTTTGTCTCCCATGTTAGAATGTGATTTCTTAATGATCATCTTTACCTAGTAATTCCCAAACCTAAATATCCAAATTCTGTCTTTCTCCTGAACTCATTCCTGCATTGCCAGCTCCCTATGGGGCATCTTCATGTGAATGTTCCTTCCACATCTCTAGCTCAAGATGTCCAAGTTCAAAACTCATCTTTTCTGCTAAATCTCCACCTTCACCAAACTTCCAATTCTTTCGGTATTAGAGTCAGCCATATTCTCATTTACTTAGGTTCATAACCTAAAGTAATCATTTATTCTTCTTCCTTAACTTTGTCACGTCACTGCCTTCATATGCCCCCATAATGAACATCCATTCAGCTGTTGATTCTTTTCGGTTCTACACCACATACATTATTCATTCTCCTCCCACAAGCTCACTGTTCTGGTTCAGGATGTCATTATTTCTCATCTGAGCTACTATAATAACCTTATTCATCTTTGTCACCAATGTGTTTTCTCTCCAATCTGTCTTTCATACTTCTACAAAATAATCTTCCTAAGGAGCAGATTTAACCATGTGGTTTCTCTATATGATCATTTTTAGTGGCTTCCTATTGCTTCTAGTGTAACTAACATACAGATTCTCCAGCTAGCTATTTTAAATCCTCTCCAGTTTTTCTGTAATTTGATGTCCTTTGAGTCTTATTTCATATTATCCCCCGCCATATGTTCTACATTTTGAACAAATAGCCCTTCCCCAAGTCCAATGTTCATTTAACTAAGCTGACCCTTATGCCTAGAATGTTCTTCCTCCTCATTTCCAAATGATCAAAAAGCATGTGTTATCTGGACAAAGGAGTAAGAAACACTATCATTTTTATTAACTCTTCGGCCTTGGGAAGCTATAAAAGTTCACTTTCTTCCAAATGGGACTCTACCTGATATTGCTATCTGAGGCAGTTAATAAGGCATATTTCTTAGTTGTTGAGCACTATAAAAACATGTAAACTCTTACTGAAATGGCTGAATGTAATACAAAGGAAAGGCAAGTCACTGCATTTGGAGTCAAGAAGCCTATTCCAGTACCTACACCACTACTCCTTTAAAAAAAAATTATTGCTATCTTCTGTTTTTGCTTGACCTTCCCATTGTCTTCCTTCCCCCTCCCAAGAGCCATCCCTTATAATAATGAAAGATTAAAAGTTTAGCAAAAACTAACCAACCTTTTTTTTTTTTAAGTTTAACATTCTATTCAATATTCCATATCTCTGGTTCTCTCCCCTAAATGCAAAAGACAAGTGTCTTCTCCTGTCTCTTCTTGGGGCTAGTTTGGTCATTGCAATTTCCTGGCATTCTGTTCTGGTTGTTGTTTTTGTGTTTCTTTCTGGTTAGTTTTTTGTAGTCTTGCCTTAAGTTGTTTTTCTACTTCTACTTACTTTACCTTGCTCTTAACTTTATTACCCTAGGGCAAGTACCTCTTTTCTCCTTTTTAAAAGTTCAGTAATACTTGCACCTCTAAGTCACTGGATCTTTTGAGAATCTACTGAGAATAGGAGTATAAGAAATGGCGCTCCTCAGATAAATGACTTAAAGAGAGTGAAAAAATATTGATGGGAAGAGAACAGGCCCCTTCAACTCAGTCTCAATGGGTAAAGGAATGAGTGCTGCCCTGTGGGGACACTAAAGCACTGGAGGAACAGCTTTGCCTTGTAGATGAGGCCATTTAGCCCTTACTGTCTCCTTTTGACAGCTCTCAGTTCCCTCTTCTGCTCTTCATTCATACATTTATGCTCAATTTTAACTGCTGAGTCTCAGCTTATGTGAATCCTGGTCCCCTACAAATGAGGCAGTGGTAGGCCTGGTATGTGGGGAGACTCGCCCTGATCACATTAGACTTTTTGAGCCCTTGAGCCTCTCACTGTATGGCTGAATTTGTCCCTCCTCCTGGGTCTCTGTCCCCATCTATCATTTGAGGGGTAAACATTCTCCACTAGGTAACACCTGGCTCTTTGATCCCCAAATTCCTGGATAGAATCAAGAACAATATAATTAAGGCATGGAACAAAGTTCCGAACCAAGGACATGACAAACTGTCTGGACTGGTAATGCTCCCTCTCCATCAATTTTATATGTGATTCAAGTAAACTAACTTTTGCAGTTTGCTTGTTATTTTTATTTCCATGGGACTCAAACCCAATAGAAATGATTTGTGTGACAAGGAAATCACTTTAAAAGACTGATATATATTAATTTAAGGTCGCCAAGGAATTCAGCTATGTAATTCCTAAATGAAAACTCAAGTCAGCAGTCAACCTTTTATGGAGTTTTTAATTACAAACAGGAGGAAGAAAGGTGAGAGAGAGAGAGAGAGAGAGAGAGAGAGAGAGAGAGAGAGAGAGAGAGAGAGAGAGAGAGAGAGAGAGAGAGAAGGAAAGGGGAGAGAAGGGAATAGGGCTTAAATACCCCCTCTGTTTAGGCCGGGCCAAAAGGCCCAAGCCCTTAGATAGCTGAGGCAAAGAAAAGAGATCAGTCCCTATCACCCACGTGACCAAAATGGAGAAACAGTCTCAGGGGCCTCCACCTCCAGCTTCCTTCAGAGCAAGCTTCTCAGAGCAAAACCTCTCCAACCACCTTCTCTCCTCAGACCCCGCTATCTTTAAGGAAACCATCTAAGTCCCCTCCCCTCAGTTCTCACATCTACCAATCACTGTCCATGTCTCCCCTGTGCCAATGGTGGTTCTAGTTTAACCCAGGACTGCCCAGAGGTCTGTGGCTTTGCACATGTATGTTGAAGGTCATATTCTCAAATAATTAAATCTTGATCCTTTGCTGCAGCCCTTCCTAAATCCTGTTACCCTGAGTAGGGTGGAGATTGGAAGTTCCAAGACCTGGTTCTGTCATTCCAAGTATCTCTATTGTATCAATTCTAAAATCAATCATGACTCAAAGAACTTCCTGTTCTATGCTTAAGCATAGGTCAAAGCCCTTTCCATTGTTTAGCAAAAGGTTTCTGTCCTAAAGTAGTCTTAGGTAGGGAGGAGAAGGACCCTCCCTACCTAATGTTGGAAATGGGGAAATTTCCAACATTCATAAGTCTAAGAAATTTTAAGGTTTACAATTGCAATGGCAACCATGTTCAAACTACTTTTCATCTAGGAAGTCTTAATCTCAGTTTAGCTTCTCCCCCTTCTTACTGATATGCTCTTTAAAATTACTTTACAAAGAAAATCTAGAAGTTACCACTCTAAATAAATTACTAGCTCAGCATCCCTTCAACCCATCTCCTCCCTTTCAGCCCTGATATTCCATTTCCTGAGATTCCCTCTAATTCCAAAATGTGTCAGATCTTGGATGATATCATGACATTTCAAGTCAACTCTCTCCTCTGTGCTTTACAGGTCTCAGTACAGCTTGCAGGTGATAACAGAGATGTTAGTAGCACAAACTCTAAGACACTCAGTGGTACCCAGCAGCCTCCAGTATGTGTTCCTACAAGCCCAGTCAAACAAACGTTAGGAGGAGGTCAAAGTGCCACCTCTGGCAAAAATCCTCAGGCCCTGACACATGTTAACGAAGAAACTTCAAAGCAAAAACAATACTTAGGACATTGGAGCCCAGATCCAACCTGCCCCACTGGGCCGAAGCTGTCAGTACCCACGGCCTTGTCATCCTTTCACAGTACAGGAATTCTGATGAACAAATCGACACAAGAAAAACCTCTGCTATTACATGTCCTGTTGATGGTACCTGATGGAAAAGACTTTGTTACTGGAACATCTGAAAAGCAGCAAACATGCAATGTATATTTAAACTGTAAATTCTTTAGTACAGAGGAAGTAACAAGATCTGCTATTGTATGGGGCACAACAGAACCAACCTTTAACTTCTCCCAGGTAATAAACATACTCCATCTGCTAAAAGAAAAAATTCCTTAAAGTGTGTCAAGGTAATACACCTTGATGATCTAATTGCTGGGGATTGGCAAGGTTTTCAAGATGGGCCAGTTTTTTATAATACAACTTTCATAATATGATAAAGACAATTCTGATAGGTTCACATTGGCAAAAGACATTAGGCTCTTGCAGCTTAGGTCTTCCCCAAATATATAACCCTTTGCACAGGTTGGGTGTGGTACCTGATAATTCCCATATAGGTGGGGCATGTGACTTGACTACCTGACAGACTGAGTAACTGACTTCTTCCCTCCAACACTGGACCAACAGGAGTAGGAACAATGGGTAACTGAGTCAGTATGTTTTTAGATACATCATTTGTTAAATAAATATTTATTAAGCACCCCTATGTTCAGCCTCTACTGTAGTTCTCTAATAAATTTCATTCATGTAGAGATGACCCTGTTTTCTTGAGGACTATCCCAATGCAACTCAAGCTCTGGTAGATTTTACAAGAGACCTGAGTCCTAGGAATAGACTGTTTCAGTTGTGTTAGGAATAACTAAATTCAGTGTCAAGAAGCATGATGCTAAGATACTAAGGACCAAACACTGGCCCTCTTTCCACCATACCACACTGTCATTATCTTAATTATGAATTATAGTAGTTCAGTTTAATTAAAGGCAATGAGAAAGAGTTGAAAATAATACCAGACAGGTAAGATGGCATAATATTTTGAATGACTTTGAATATACCATTGAATTTGATTTGGGATCTATAGTTTAGTGTTGGACTCCTGACTCCTCAGTCCAAAATTCTTTCTCCTATGAACCATTGAATTCCTACCTATTTATTCTCACATATTCTTTAACAACATTCTCCACTAGGTAACACCTGTCACTTTGACCCCCAAGTATCTAGAAAGACTCAAGAACAATGTAATGGTAATTGAAGCATGGAACAAGGTTCGGAACCCAGGACAGGACAAGCTGCTTGGACTGGTGAAGCTCCCTCTCCATCAGTTTTACATATCATTCAAGTAAATTAACTCATTCAGATTGTTTATGTTTTTCTTCCATGGGACTCAAACTCAGTAGAAATTATTTGTAAGAGGTAGCTAAATGGACACTTCCTAGCTTTGTGACCCTATTTCCTGGCCCTTATTGTTCTTCTGCCGTGGAACCAATATAAAGTATTTATTCTAAAGCAAAAGGCAAGAATTTGGGGGGTTTTTCTTAATGATTTGTAAAAGAGAACAAGATCAGACTACTTTTTTCACCCAGAAAGTCTTTCTCCCAGATTAGTTTCTCCTCTTCTTACTGATGTACTCTTTAAAGTAGCCTTACAAATAAAGACTAAAAGTGACCACTTATACAGATTATTGGCCTAAAATCTTTTCAAGCGTTATACACATTTTGTAGACTCCCAAAAAACTGAGGTAAATGATCAGAGGTAAATGATTTACTTCAGGCAACTGACAAAGCCAGGATTCATCTTCAGGTTCTCTGACTTGCTTATTCTTCTCGAAACACAATACTCATACCCAAATACCTAAAAAGATTAAAGAACATTGGCTTTAGAAGTAGAACAAAGAGAGGTGGCCTTGTAACCAAGGGCAGAGGCTGGGGCCTTGGCAGCACCCCAAGTTCAGATGCCAGCTTTTCTCTCAACTAAGTCTCTTCATTAATATAGGCCTCATCTCCTCTGAAGGGGTGAAGAGGTCTTGCAATTTCTGGCAGCCTTGAAAGCTACATGTTGAATTTTAATACTTACATGGAACAGCAAAAAAAAAAAATATATATATATATATATATATATATATATATATATATAATTGAGATTCATTGCTTTATGATCAGACTTATTTTTTTCAGTTTTTTTTATGTGGAAATCATCATTTCATTTGATTTTAAGTTATGAACAAAAACAAAATTTAAATAAAACCTTAGTAACTAAAAATTGCACCTATTTTCAAAAAAAAAGAAGACAGTGAAACATTGGATTTTGAGTCAAATAAAGGGCCTGAATTTGAATCCTCTGTCTGCTTCTTGACATCTGTATAACCATAAAAAAGTTTCATCTCCCAGGACTTTTGTTTCCTCCTCTGTAAAATGAGGACTTCTGTGGCTTTTTCCAGCTCTAAACCTCTGATCCTATAACAAGACTATTTCTGAGGCTTTTCTAGTTCTAAGTTATATAATTGTAAACAGAAATACAAACAAGTTCACTGATTTTGTCCCCAGATTTTACTGGCGCTCTGAGTACCAGAGCCAAGGTTTGAAAAGAAATCTGTTTTTTGGTGGGAAGATTAGCTGCTATTAGGATCTTTAAATTTTTTATTATAGTTACTTTCACGAGAGCAGATATCAAACCAAAGAATACCAATAAGTAATGACAAGTGTATATATATCCTAGAGAAAAAAGTTTATTGATCATCAACACTAAAAGCTAACTCAAAGTTTCTGCCCTCTTCAGAGACCCCAAGATTTCTCAGCTACTTCTTGAAGCTCAGTACCCAGTGGTCGCAGTGGACAGCTACACACCCGTGATAGATGTGTTCACAGGACATCAGAATGGAAGCCTTCGGGTATTTTTAGCTATGGGCTCTGCTAATCAGATAACAGCCCTACAGAGGTTGAAGAATGAAAATGGATCAGACCCTTCCTACAGCCCCAGGCCAGCTCATTTTCTGGACCAGCCACCTACATCTCCTGTTATGGTAGTATCCAGTTACTTTAATGTGGAAGTTAAACACAGTGAATGAGGACCATAATAATAGCTGGTGAAACCATAATAGCAGAAATTAATCTTTTCATTTTTACATTAAAACTAACAAAGTATTGGAAGATTCTCCCCAACCCCATTCTGGTGCTATGTTATTCAGTCCATAAATGAAAATGTTTCACTCCTCCTGATTACTAAAATGACACATAACCCAATAGAATCTTGTCATGCTGATAAATGAAACCTACAAATAACATTTCCTTTTACTTTATCGGGATATTATGTTACTTAAGCTGTATTATCTTATATGCTAGAAGCAAAGAATCCCAAAAGCTAGTCACAATCTCAGGGTCATCCAGCTTAAATCCTGTTCCAATTTACTAATTACCTTGCAACTTGTTAACCAGCCTCTGCTCAGGCTGTCACTAATGGAGAGCTCAGTAAGACAGTATATTCTCCTTTTGAACAATACTGATTTTTTAAAAAGTTTTCCCTAATTTTGAGCCATAGTCTGCTACCCTGTAATTCTCTCCTCTTCCCAATTGGACCTAATCCATCCACCTCTTTGAGGACATACATAGTAATTCTTATCCCTCCTTCCCATAACAACTATTTAGGTATTTTACAACAGATGTAATGTATATGTCCATTTTCTTAGTAATAAACATTCTCATTTCCATCCATTTCAGTAAGGTATGGTTTCAAGCCCCTGTGCCCCAAAGTTAAATTTCCCTATAAACATCATTATCCAGTCTCCCAAAACATAGTCTTAAATCCCAAAACCACTGAAGTGGCCTTTGTCCTCTGAACTCATTCCCGCTTATAATAATGATTATGATAATCCTACTGTAAAGTCTATAGACCACTATAGTAATCTGTGCCATTAAGCAGGGGCTAACAAACTAAAGAGACTTCAATTAGGCACAGTGACAGACAGTGCATATGTCATCCAAGGAATAGCCTAACTAAATTTTTGAAGAGCATTATCATAGGTTGGCTGCTATTCTTGGAGACCCATCTAAATGAAAGAGATGTTATTAATTCCTATATTTGTAACCCTTTGAGTTTCATAGATAAATTCCTAACATTTTTCCAGATCAGTAGAGAACTGTTTTCACTCTATTTTATAGCTGCAAAAACACAGACTTAGAGAGGGGAAGTGATTTGTTAGTTCATTCGTTGTTACAAAGTCAATGGATTCTTGGGCTAGGATAAGCATACTTATCTCTTCAATCCAAGTCCCAGGTTCTTACTGCTATACTGCATCATTTATTACATAAGGGTCTTATGCTTCATGCTAAGGACAATAGAAATATAAATATGTCATGAGCCCTACACAAGGATCTTTGAGTCTAGAAGATCTAAACAAGGAAGAACACAAGTATGCAAAAATACAATCTATGCATAAAAATAGGTGCATGGAAAGCATTATGGTATTTCACAAGAAGGAAAGGGAAGTGGCATTTGAGTCACTTGAAGGATGGATTGACAGGTATTTCCCCAATAAATTTTAGTTAAATTTTTCACATTTTATTTTCCACGAAGTTATGTTAATTTCCCAGCATAAATCTTGGCCAGGTGCTTAAAAGACTCTTTCCTTTCTTTCATTATCACATTCTTTCCAGAACTTCTGCTGTTTCAAAAAGTTGTGATAGTTGGGGGCAACTAGGTGACTCAGAGAATTGAGAGCCAGGTCTAGAGATGGAAGGCCCTAGGTTCAAATCTAGCCTCAGACACTTCCTAGCTGTGTGACCCTGGGCAAGTCACTTAACTCCCATTTCCTAGCCCTTACCACTCTTCTGCCTTGTAATGAATACACAATATTGATTCTAAAATGGAAGGTAAGGGTTTAAAAAATAAAAAAGCTGTAATTGCCTTGGAAGCAAATGTTAGGAATCTACCAGTCACCAGAGTGTTTACAAGCCATCTTTCCCTAAAAAAATCACATAGGTGCTTAACTAAGTCAATATGCTTCCTCTGTTCAAAATATGTGCCTTTACATAAAAAAGCAGTACCTTGGGTGGGACTGTGAATTACTTCTCTTCCAGTGTTGTCAATCTATGGTCCTTAAAGCATTAGAAAAAAAAATTACTTAAGTTGCTGTGAGTTTTTAAATTAATATTCAACAACTATTATAATTTAAAAGTTTTATTAATAATAACTTGAAATAATAAACTAGAGTAAAACCTGCCTAACTCAAACTTTGAGGAAGGAGAGAGGGAGGAGTCACAGCAAACTTAAATACAATCACATAAACTGGAGGACCAGGGAAAAGGATTCCAGGTAATTCAGAAAGGAATTTTGGGTAATGCAGTTTTTAGGGGTTCAAGAATTTCCAACTATGCATTCCTCTCCCCCACCTCTACCCCCGTGATCCTATTGGGAGACCAGTCTCCCCAGAAGGATCATGGAAACATAACTAACTTATAAATTGCAATGATTTGTATATAAAAGGAAAAGAGAACAAAACCAATGATTACTAGGTTGTCAAAAAGCCAATTTGGGGGAAGTCCCCTTTGACATAAGAGTATACATTCAAAACAAAAGCATTTCAACCCCCCATAGTTCAAATTCACATCTCGAAGTTCACTCTGGATCCTCTAGTGCAGCATGTGGTCTTTGCAGGCATCTTCATGGCACCTTCTGGATTCTTGGAGGTAGCAAGTTTCTTATCCTAAAATTGTTTGGATTCAAATCAAAGTTCACAATAACATAGTTCCCCCCCCCCAAGGAAAATAACAAATATAGGGATCACTCAGAGATCAATGGCTAAATTATGAGGTATATGATATCAATCAATTTGCAAAAGAAATCCAAGACATCAAAAAATCCAAACAAAAAGGAAAAAATAACTTGTGGATAAAATATCAGTCTTATGTCTAAAAAATCTAAGTAAAGGAAAAATAAACCTATAACAGGTCCTTGATTCAAGGCCCAATTAAAATGATTTAAGAAATTATGCATTTATCCAATCAGAAGCCAGGACTACAGAAAGTTTGCCACACTATGAAAGGCTAGATTATAGGAGTGAGTTAGGAGCCAAAGTGAGATACAGTGTGGCTCAGAGGAAGTCCAGCCTCTGACATGTCAAAACAGATGCAACCTCGAACCCAAACAAGTTCAAGTCCTCTTGTCTTGGCTCACAATCTCATCAGTCCTACTGGGATTTGGTCTCTTTGACCTTGTGCTCAATAGTCACTATGCAGGTAGTTTTGTACTTCTTTAGCACTATACAGTGGCTCTTTTTGTTCCTTTCTTCTGGAATCAGACAGAATCATTAAGCAAAGGCCCATAATTTTTAAACAATCAATGGCATCATTTTTATAGTCTAAAGCTTTTGGGGTATGCTTTGGCACTAGGGCAAATGGATTTTAAACTTATATTACTGCAAAATCAAAAAAGTTAAAGAAAAATCTCAATACTGGTAACATGTGCTTCAAATACAAAAAAGGAGAAAAAAAATAAAACTCAAATACTATATTGCACATGCAAGGAAAAACAATAATAAAAATTTTTTAAATCAAAAATATGTACCTTATAATCAGTGACACCCTGTGTCAACCAAGGAGAGGTAGAATACAAAGATTTCTCACCAAAAAATGAGATCCTTTAACTTGGCCATGAACCATTGTGTGAGTGGAAATGATTTTCAGAATAAAACAGTAATATGTACATCAAAGAAAGTACCAAAGTCCCCAAAATTCACAATAGCCTAGTTAATTACAATAGCAAACAAACCTACTATCATATTTCACATGAGTTACTGTATGATATTTTAAAAAACCTGTGAACTGATGGACACAAATTGTTACAAATTCTACAGCTGTAACAAATCTTTCACCTTTTCGCAAAGATATTTTAAACTGTTGATGAAATCCTTTTGGGGATCTAAAACATTACCAAGTAATCTAGATTGTTCTGGTGGAAGTAAATTAAACTAAAGAGTTAAATTATTATGCATGCACAGAAGCTCTTTTTGACTTCCTGTTTTATATAAAGGTTTTTTCTCTGGCAGGAACTTCTATATATATAAACCCATCCATTCAGAAACTACTAGTTATCTAAAATTATTTCTGAAAACCCCTTAAAATTACAATTTAAATTCTTAAGTCATTAAATTTTGCAAAGGTTGTATACAGTTGTAACCAGTTTTGATAAAGTCTATCCATCATCCTCTATGTGACAGTTAATAAAGGCAAAAAGGCAGAAAAGGCTTTTAAGGCAACATATGACCTTCAATGTAATTAGTGACAAGGGTTTGGGCAAGTTGTTCATGGGCTTTTACAATGATATTTTGTTCTTCAGCAAAGGTACAAAACAAAGAATCATGTAACAAAATAGTATTGATCTGATTAATACAGATAAACTTTGTAAAAATCTAAACCTTAAAGCAATCAGTAAATACAATAATATAAGCAAATGACAAGGTACAGGCAGGGAGTGCAGTCAAAATCCTTTTCCCCAATTCAATAGACTTGTTCTCTATTATAAGCTGGGAATAAACTGAAAATGATTAGCAAGGAATAAAACATTGGAGTCTGAAAAAGTTTAAAATTCACCTGCAAATCTCAGTAAGGTTCTTCTCCTCCCCCATATTTGTTTTCCATTTAGATTTCTTTTGTCACCCCTCTTAAGTTCCTCCTTCACACTGGGCTGAATGTGAAGAAATCCCATATGGGATGCAGAAACTGGGCAGGCCAAAATGACAATGAGATATAGAGAGATGCATCTCCCCCTCAAATCTTAAGATTAGTCAAACTCTCAACTGCAAGGTATCAAATCAGCACAAAAACCTCCAGGATCAGAAGTAAGAAAACACACCCTAAAGCTATAAGCTGCATCAGCTTCTATAAGGCTCTGTGGAAATGGAAGCTGTTTGAGGTGGGCAAGAAACTGAGCTATGCTTTTTAACAGCATTATTCTTCAAAAAGAAAAAAAAAAACCTGAATGGGGTGTTAGGGGGCAAAACTTTGAGGGAAAACAATAGCGTATTTGCATATGCAGGAAAGAGGTTTGGTTTGGTGTGGTGTTTTGAGTCAAGAGAAAGAAGGAAAAACAGGCATATTTCCCCAAAACTGACTTTAAATTTCCCCAAAAACTGATTTTTTAACTACCTGCCCTCCCTGTAAAAAACCTTTAGTAGCAAACTTCTAAACTAGGAGTGCAGGGTCAGCTTAAAAAAAAAAATCTGCTTGTATACTAGAAGGGATGGGATTTCTTTTCTCCATGCTGAAAAATGGCTAGGGCAGGCTGGAAAAATCCACGTGGCAGGGTTGGAGGGGGTGGCCAAGAGGATTGGGGAATCTCACCCTTCCAGAGGGGAAAGGGAAAAAAAAATGAGGCTCCTAATGGCAAGTGGGTCTGGTCACAGGCAATTGGAGGGCTGGAGACTGGGCTGGTGCAGCTCAGGCTGAATCAGCAGCAATAGCAACAGCAGCAGGCAAAGCACAGGCAGAGGGCAGAGCAGCAGTGGCCATGATGGTGGGAAGGCAGGCAGGGCTGGGTGACTGGTGAAAAACTTACTAACTTAACTGAAAATCTCTCTTAAAAATACTTGAGAATTCTATCTCTTCATGGTTGTCCATAAATGTGGGTTTTTTAATTAATATTCAGTAACTATGTATTATATTTTAAAAGTTTTATTAATAATAACTTTAAATAAAAAGCTAGAGTAAAACCTGCCTAACTCAACCTAGAGGAAGAAGAGAGAGGGAGGAGTCACAGCAAACTTAAATACAATCTTGTAAACTGGAGAATGCAGGAAAAGGGAAAAGGATTCTAGATAATAAAGAAAGGAATTTTGGGTAATGTAGTTTTTAGAGGTTCAAGAATTTCCAACTATATAGTTACTTTGCTCAAACTATAAAAATGTTTCTCTTTCTCCTTAGCAGAGAGATGGTCAGGGGGATGGACTAATAGAGCACCAATTTGAGATCCATGTGGAAAAAGTTAAAGGACTCATTCCACTCCAGTCAACAGTCTGGGGAGAAGCAGACTGTTATGTCCAATACTGCTTTCCTGTTCAAGACTCAGAGAAGAGTACATTAAAAGGAATTAAGTTACCTGAAAGTGGTAAGTAGAGTGCATTGTACAGACTTTATTTCATTTTCCAGTTTTTAATCTTTGTGTAAGTCTCTTAGTTCTTTCCTGTATGGTGGGAAGTGAAGGTCTTGTGAAGGTCTTGAAGAGGCATAAAGTAAAGAATATCCAACTAAAAGAGACCTTCAGACTTAATTTTCAGTGCTAGAAAGCATAGAATATCAAAACTGGAAGAGATTTTAAAACTTAGAATATTAATGCACAGAAGAAACTTGGCAATTTTTAAGTCTAACTTCATCATTTTGCTGAGAAAGAGTTTGAGACCCACAGAAGGGAAATGACTTGGCCATTGTCACCTGTAATTCAGTTTCTTCCCCTGCAGGCCCCTGACCCAGAGCTAGCATGTAGTCAGTGTTCTTAAAAGTTATTGAACTACCCTAGTGCAAATATTAATTATATGGAAATGGGTCTTGATCAATGACACTTGTTAAATCCAGTGGAATTGTGCATCAGATACGGGAAGGGTTTAGGGGAAGGAGAGGAAAAGAACATGAATCTTGTAACCATGGGAAAATATTCTAAATCATCTAATTAAATGAAATTTTTTTTAATTTTTTTAAGTTATTGAACTATATCATATTAAATTGCTCTTCTTTTCCAAAGGAATCACTCTCAAGCCCTTTCGTTCAGCAACCACACTGTGTGTCCCTGACCCAATCTTCAACCACAAATACCTTCATTCTCTCTTGCTTCCACCGGAAGTCCCTGTGCAAAGGCTCTTGCTAAGTGCCTTCTCAATGTGTGGGCTCGTGCCTGGAAGTGGACTCCAGTTTGAAATATGGTGCAGGTAATAATAACTCAACTTGCTAGCAGTTTTATTAATTTGATTTTATAGAAGCTAGAACTATGGCTCAGAGTTTAAATGGCTTACTAAAGGTCACAAAACTTATAAGTAGCAGATACATGATCCAAACTCAAATCTATTATGATTCCAAGATCGGCATTCTTTCCCTTATATCATAGTCCAGAGACCTATTTTCATTGTTTCTAGGAGAATACAGAATTCTTATCTTAGAAAAGAATAAAAATGATCATTATCATTATCTCACATTTCTATAGGACATTACAGTTACAGACTTCCATAAAAGTCCCCCACAAATTATTCTTCCTATTTTGGAAGTGACTGAGTTCTCAAAGATTATATCAATAGATCATAAATTTTGGCATATTTTATCAAAAAGGAAGGACTTCAAATAGAATTACATGGACAGAATATATCTTTCAGGTAAGAACCAACCTAGTTAGCTAAGCATGATGAGGTTTCGTGTAATAGGGTTGGTATCACAGGATAAATTTTTCAACCATATCAGATCATTAGTCTGCTCAGGCATGGAGGTTTTGTGACCTGCATCAATTTAATTAAATATACATTTGTTAAGCACCTGTGTGCCAGGCCATGTATTAAGTCCTGGGGATACAAAAGAGACAAAAGACAGTTCTCACCTTCATGAATCTTAAACTCAAATGGGAAAATAACATGCAAGCATATACAAAGCAAGATATATATAGGCTAAATTGGAAGTGTTTAACAGAAGGAAGACCCTGGAATTAAGAAGGGAAAGGCTTGGAAAAGGCTTCTTGTAAGAAATGGAATTTTATTTGGGAGTTAAAGAAAGCCAGGGGTCAGTAGTTGGAGGGAAGACAATTTCAGGCATGAGATATTGATGCCATGTTTTTCCATGAATAGAAAAGCATGTATATTCCCTATAGATCTGAAAGGAACTTTAAAGCATAGAACATTAGCACTAATAGGGAAGTTAGAATGTTGTATATTAGAATTGGAAGGGACTATAGAACAGAGACTATTAGAGCAAGAATGAACATTAAAGCACCCCGTGGAGCAAGTAGGTGGCTCAGTGGATTGAAAGCCAGGCCTAGAGATGGGAGGTCCTGGGTTCAAATGTGACCTCAGACACTTCCTAGCTGTGTAACCCTGGGCAAGTCATTTAACCCCCACAGCCTGGCTCTTACTGCTCTTCTGCCTTGGAACCAGTACACAGTATTAATTCTAAGACAGAAGATAAGGGTTTAAAAAAAATAAAAACCAACACTAAAGCATACCTAATCCAACCTCCTCATTTAGCTAAAGAGTAAGCTGTGGCCTGGAACAAAAAAGGGATGTGACTTAACACTGAACTAAAACCCAACTTATGATTTTCCATCAAAGCACATTGTTGAGGATTATTAATTTTTAACTTTAAATTTGTAAAGTCTACCTTATTCCATTGCATTCTTATACCACAACTTGTTCAGCTATGCCCCACTTGATGAGCATCCCCTCAGTTTCTAGTTCTTTGCCACCACAAAAAGAGCTGTAAATGTTTTTGTTCATGTGAGTCCTTTTCATCTTTTTTTGGTCTCTTTAGGATATAGACCTAGTAGTGGTAACACTAGGTCAGCAATCCAGTTTAATGACTTTTGGATCATAGTTCCAAATTGCCTTCCAGAATTACTGGACCAAGTCACAGCTTCACCAACAGTGCATTAATGTACCTGTTTTACCACCACCTCTTCAGCATTTGTCATTTTTCCTCAGTCTGACTCATATCAGTTTGTATCACCAAAGAAAGAAAAGCCCCTTCCTTATATTTAGGGCCAGATGTATTTGGATAGCCTATTACAATATTTCATGTAACTGCAAAGAGAGGGGTGTCCAAAACAACATAATGTCATTATGTTGTCAGAGCTCTGAATAACAGACGGGATTGGAGAGTACCTTTTACACATTTTCAACGTAATGCAGACAGTTATTTTTAGGTTAGCATTTACCTGTAAATTGTTATAAATCACATCAGAATTTTTTATCTTAAGGAAGCAAAACTAAATGTCCTTTTGTGATGTTAACAAGACAGAACATCACATATTTTCAAGGACACTCAGTTGTGAGATCTTGACAGTTGCAAATCTATAAAATAAAATGGCTTTAGTTGCTATTGCAACATTCTTATTTATCACTGTACCTCACAATGTTAGCACATATCTAATGGAACTTGTTACAATTTGAGGCCTAAATTTCTTAACCTCTCGGCTGGGGGCTCCTGACCATTTTTGTGACTATTGGGCAATTTGGTGAAGCTTATGGACCTTTTCTCAGGAAAAAAAATGTTTTTAAGAGCTTAAAATAAAATATATAGGATTACAAAAGAAACCAATTAGATTGAAATATAATTACCAAAATATTTGAAAAACAAGTTCATAGAACCCAGATTGAGAACCCCTAGTTGTGTGTCTGATGTCCCCTTTTTTTTACTATAAATTCCTATGGTCAAGGACTAGGTCCTGCTTCCATCTTTTACTTCTAGCATTTTGTACATTGTACAAAATAGGTTTTGTACATTTTACATGCTCAAGAAATGTTTGTTGAAGTTGTAAATTGTTGTTCATATTGCCCTGATTGATTCAATAATTTATTCATCTATTTGGTGTCATTTCCATTGTAGGTAATATGTATGTATTTATATTACCTCTATTGAATTCCTTTATCTTGAGTTTGGAAAATATTGGTCTTTAAGCCTTCTTTGGTCAGTAATCCTACAATAAATGTAAACATTTATTAATCACATTCTTCGTACAGTATACTTTTGTGACACTGTGACATAGGAAAGGGTAGGGTAAAAGCAGAAAAAAGAGGAGTAGTCCAATTTGACTGAGACAAAAAAGTAAGAAACAGGAAGATATATTGAGATAAAGAAGTTTAAGCCAGATTGAGGCAGGCCTAGAATGCCAGATCAGGAATTTATACTTTTTTAATGCATTGGCAAATAAAGGTTTTTATTCAGAAGAGTGACCACAAAGTCATGCATTAAGAAAAATTCCTTGCATGTCAAGGGAAACATGAGTTGATTAAAAGGCTTGAGTTTAAAGACTGTGATGTTTTTTTTTCTTCATAGTAGCCAAAGTGAACAGATCTTTAACATTAACCAAACCTAAATCTTACATAATCAAAATGATTCATAGATACTTTCCTTTTGGATGAAACTAATTATTTGATTTTTTTTTTTGCAGGTACTATTACCCCAATGTCAGAGAACAAATGGTTGCAAAAGGCTCATTGCCGTTATCCCGACTGTGTGCCATGGTGACCTTGCAGCACCACGAGAATATAGGACTACAGACCTTTAACCTACCTTTGTTCCCTAAATCAGAGAACAAAGATGAATTCCAGGCCCAGACAGCAGGTAACTGAAAATGAGTTTTATATTTCCTTTCAAAGGTAGCATTTGGTTTTGGTTTGTTTCTCTTTTTTAATCCCTGCTTCTTTTTGATGTAATTATCAGTTTATCTAACTTGCATAACAATGCTATTTTAATTAGCTTCTATTAAGATTGTCAAGATTTCAGAGTGGGAAGGGATTTATACATACTAGTCCAACTCCTCTCCAAATCCTTAGTTACCTTCTTAGTATCCTCAGCAAATGACATTTCTTAGCCTGAACAACTCTTGTCATGAGGAGTTTATGCTTTTGGACAGCTCTGATTGTCAGGAGATTTTTTCATTAAACTGAACAGAAATGCCACTTATTGTCTTTGCTCCTGGTTCTGTTTTTTGGATCCAAGCAGAACATGTTTGAGCTTTTGTTTATATAACGATAGTAGTAAATGGAATTTGTATAGTACTATTACCTCATTTTATCTTCTATTATTATTTTGCTATTATCTTATATTATCTTCATAGCAGTCCTAGGAGGTCAGTACTCCTCATTTTAGAGACAAGGAAGATGAGATAAAGGTTAAGTAGGGTCACACAGAGAATGAGTGTCAGTTATTAGATTTGAATTCATGTTTTTCTTACTCCCAAGTCTAGGGTTCTGGCTATCTAATTTTAGACCAGTGGAATCTAACCAGTCTTTCACCTTTCTGCAGTATTTTTAACCACATTGACTAACTCTTCTTCCTAAATATCTTGACCTCCTAGGGCTTCCATGATACTGTTGACTCCTAGTTTTCCTCTTGCCTCTCTGATTGTTCTCAGCCTTTTTTGTGCATCATCCTCTATCCATCCCCTAAAACATGAGGTGTACCTTAAGACTCTACCTTGAGCCCTATTTTGTCTCAACTTTTTGCTTTTTGGTGGTTTCATCTGCTTCTGTCTTGAATTATCAATTCACCTAAGGACATGATTCCATATTTATAAGTGTAGCTCCAGTCTTTTCACTAAGCTCGGGTCCCAGATCTTAAACAACCTGATGAACAGCTCCACTTGGATGGTTTTGCTGCTACCTCAAGACTCATCATGTCCAAAAGTGAACCTATCATCTTAGCCCCAAACCAAACTTGCCTTTCAGACTTTCTTTTTAATAAGCCAGGCTTGAAATCTCAGAATCTTCTTTGACTCTTCCTTATCCTTCATTTTCCCCCATCCCCTACATAGCAAATCAGTTGCCAGATCCTATAGATAGAACCTCCACAAACTGCATTTTATCCATCCTCTCTTTTCCACACACTATAACTGCTGTAGTATAGCCAGTTCTGTAGTTTGGGAGCCCCACAGCCTCCATCTCTCACCTAGACCACAGTTAACAGACTCCTCGCTCACCTGTCTCCTTTTCCCAATCAATCCTTCACCCAGTTGCCAAAATAATCTTTACAAAGTACTAGTCTTATAAATACACTCTTTATTTCCAACCTAGTAACAACTCAGAAGTCAACAAGTCAGAAAGACAAGGATTAGGCAAACAAGGTTAATTGGCTTGCCCAGAATGACAGATAGGAAGTGTCCAAGATCAGATTTGAACCCAAGGCCTCTCAACTCCAGTCCTGGCACTTTATCCACTGAGCCACCCAGCTGCCCCAAAGTGGCATGACATCCACCACATAAGTGAATTTGCTCACATCATTCTTATATTCCTGGAATGGACACTGTCTTTACTTCTTCCCTTTAAGGTTCAGTTCAAAGGCCATCTCCTCCCTGTAACCTTCCTTGATTTGTTCAATGGAATCCCCAAAGTAAAACTTTATTTTTTCTTCCTCACATTTTCATTACATATTGTTCATATCTCTCCACTTAGCATTTTAAGCAATGACAATGATATCAGCAAAGTCATAGATGTATAAATTATCAAGTTATGTATGAGAAACAGTAAGGAGACTGGCCACAGAGAGCAGAGTAAATATGTTCTCTGATAACGAGCAAGCTCTGTTTTGAAATCTATAGGAGTACCCTCATCTCTGAAAACCAGCTTTACTTGAATTAAACAAGAATAGTGGCAGAGGATAGCCCCTCTTTCTTCTTTTAGCCCACAAAATCTTGCCTTCCATTGGTTCTAAGAATTCATAGCCCTATCTGGAGCTATTTCTGTAGTTGATTTTATGAGCTATGTCGATTGATTTCTCTGTAAACACCAACCTCTTCCCTCCTTTTGAAGAATGCTATTATACTGGACTTCTTTCTTTCTCTTCTTTTACCTTCCAGAGAGCCATTGTGATCCAAAATTTGGGCTGGAAAAATCATTTCTGCAGCTATGAGATATCCTGGGCTTGTAGTTCAATTCCCAGAATTGTAACAAGGTATCCTCAGGATATCTGGATTTTGCTCCCATTCCTGTCACTAACTTACTCTGTGAACTTGGACAAATCTTTTCCTCTTCCTAGACCTCAGTTTTCATCCTGGACTTAATGAAATCTGTGTTCTCTTCTAGCTCCTATATTTTATGTTATAAGGCCCCCCCTAGCCCTGACAATTTATGTTGTTGGAATCAGAAAACTTCAGAGGTCTTCTAATCCAACATATATCTGAGTAATTCTTTTATATTCACTTGTAGAGTCTTTAATTTTATGATTTATAAAATGGCTGGATTTTATGTTCTCTAAGATCCCTTCTAACTTTGACATTCTATGTTCTACATTTTTAAAAACCTACCAGAGGAAGAAACGAAAGTTTAGTTGTTTTAGCAAGTTCCTTTTGGCTCTAAATTTCCATCTTCTATATTCTAAGACCCCATATAGCTTTAGCATTTGTTGATCTTAGCCCTGAGTGATTAACTTGTCACTCTTGCTTTTCAGGTCTACTAGATGTGAGCCTAAGATACAGGCATACAACCAGAACAACAGAGGGAGTCATTGCTGCTCGAGCTGTCTCCATCTCAGTGCACATTCATAGAGCCAGTGGGTTACAAGCAGCAGCAAGGTGAGTCTTTTTCCCAAGAGCTTAAGTCAAGAAATTAGCGAGTACACTCCTCACTTTCTCCCTTTGGTAAAATGCTTGATGAGCTTATTAGTAAAACTGCTGTCTGGAAGACAAACTATACCTAGCTTCCTCTTAAATATTTAGGCTACAGAAACAGCTAGGTGGCTTAGTGGATTGAGAGCCAGTCCTTGAGACAGGAGGTCTTAGGTTCAAATCTGGCCTCAGACACTTCCTACCTGACCCTGGGCAAATCACTTAACCCCCATTGCCTAGCCTTTACCACTCTTCTGCCTTGGAGCCAATACACAGTATTAATTCTAAGACAGAAGGTAAGGGTTTAATATATATATATATGTATAATGTATGTGTGCATATATATCGGCTACAAAAAGCAAACTTCCATATTGGTCATTGTTATAAGAGAATACTCATATAAAATCAAAACCTCAAAATAAAACTGTAAATAAACTAATGTGAAGATAGCATGCTTTGATCTGCATTTGATTCCAATTCTTTCACTGGAAGTGATAGCATTCTTTGGCATAATCCCTTCAGAATTGTCCCAGTTCATTGATTTGCCAATTATCTTTGATTAGTGCGTATTGCTCTTCAGAGACCTGACACACACAGAGCTTTGCTCAGTACTCCTGTACATCCCATAGGGTTTGCCATTCCAGGAGCTTGAACTCAATATTAGACGTAAGTCAGACCAGATTTGTCTTGGCTCAATTCTAATCAGTAGCTGACTCTTCTAGTAGCCTAGCTAGCTCTCTCTAGTAACCCAGTTCTCTTTCCATTCTGCTAGCATTTACTAAGTGCACACAACATGCCCAGACTTTTGCTAGACATAAAGTATATAGAGACAAAAAGGAGCCCTAATGAAGCATACATTTTACAGGAGAGATAGATATACCCAGATCAGTAAAATGAAAGATGATAGCAAAATAATGCAAGTAACTTTTTTGGAAGGATTACCAACAACCCAAAGATCTAAAAAGTGCCTCTTCTATAAGATGTAACACTTGAGCTAAGCCTCAAAAGGCACTGGTTGTTCCAAAGGGTAGAAGTGAATGGGGAGAGCATTGTAAGACTGGGAGACAGCCCAATGCCAAAGATGGAATATTGTATATGGAAAAAAACATTTAGTCCAGTTTGGCAGGAACATGGTGTGCAAAGTAATATGCATTTGCCTTGGATAGTTAAGCTAGATCCAGGTGATGAAACATGCCAAATAGAGGAGTTTGGGTTTTTTTTTTTTATTCTGGGGGCAGTAGACCTAGTACTGGTATTACTGGATTAAATGGTTTACATTCTTTTATAGATCTTTGGGCATAATTCTAAATTGCCTTCCAGAATGGTTGGATCAGTTCACAACTCCACCAGCAATGCATTATTGTCCTAATTTTGCCACATCCACCTCTAACATTTATCATTTTCCTTTGTTGTCATATTGGCCAATCTGATAGGTATGAGGTGGTATCTCAGAGTTGTTTTAATTTTCATTTCTTTCATCAAGTGTGATTTAGAAAATTTTTTCATGTGATTGATAGCTTTGATTCCTTTATCTGAAAAATGCCAATTCATATCCTTTGATCATATATCATTTGGATAATGTATGAAGGGAATCCTCTCCCAGGATCACACATGATGTCCTGCCTGCCTCCCTTCATGGTTGCAAAAATTTAAGAATTAAAATTAGGACTCTGGTCCTTGGAATTTTATAAAGTTTATTAGAATTACTTGAATAGGTAAAAGCAGAGAGATTGAGAAGCCTAGCTAGCTGCGTGGCTTCTAGAGCAGCACCCCAGCATGCAAGCTCCTTGGCAGGACACCCAAGACAAAGAGACTCTACTTCCTTGACTCAGACCTTTTTAACCTCCCTTTCCCTTCCAGGTCAAATTCAGTCATGTCTGGATCAAACTCAGAGTCACATAACCTACACTAGATGACATAACTAGGTGACGTAAGTGATATAGCTCCAGGAGTGCAGGAACACAGGCAGGACCTCTTGCGTGATCGTGGGAGAGAATTCCCTTCACACAATCCCCACTTTGATTCTTTGGGAGCCTAGTATGTTAAAATCTCCTTGAGGGAGATTATCCCTCGCTTTGGCCCACCAAATCTCTAGTAAGAAAATCTCTAGATATATAAGCTATATATATGGAATGATTCACTGGGGACACCTGACATGTTAATCTCCTTCAAAAGCACCTTAGCAACAACAGCTTGTGTGGCCTTGGCACTAGGAAAGGAGTTGGTCCACTATAAACAAACTTTATAATGTCCATGAGTAGAATGACAACAGGGGAGGCATGGACTGTATATGTATAGTAATCTGCCTTTTCCATGGATTCACTTTCCACAGTTTCAGTTATTCACGATTATTTATGGAGAAGGAAGAAGGCAGAAAGTGGGCTGCCACTGGTGGAGGAAGGGGGCCAACACCATATGCCAGAGGTCTGCCTATGTCAGTGGTCTCTCCATATTAATTCTTCTTCTCTCACTTGGAGAGATTTTTTAGGGTTAGATTTGTTGTTGTTGTTTTTGTTTGAGAGGGGATGATGGGAGGCCACAGAGTATCTAGACAGTGGGAGGGAGGGAGTACACAGTACTATACAGTGTTAACATATAAGCAAGAACTCTCTGGTTTCAGGCATCCATTGGGAGTCTTGTAACATATCTCCAATGGATAAGGGGGCAGTACTGTACAGTACTACATAATAATGTATACTATACTTTGTTATTACTGTACTTAATGTTGATAATGTCTTACTGTGTTTAATTTATCAATTAAACTTAATTTTACATATGCATGTACAGGAAAATCACATTATATATGGGGTAATCAAGTGTTCACTTATAGCCACAGTTTCAGCCAGCCATAGTAGTTCTTGGAAATATATTCCCCATAAATATGGAGACCAAATTGTACCCTTATCCAGGGTAACTTGGAAGTAATCTCAGAAGAAAGACCCTAACATCGGAAAGAACAAGGAAAGGCTCTTATAGAAAATACAATTTGATCTTAGTCTTGATGGAAGCCAGGAGGCAAAAACAAGGAAGAGGAGCATCTTAGGCATTGAGGATAGTCAATGAAAATTCAGTCAGGAGATGGAATACTTTGTACAAGAACTACAAGAAAGCAGGATTATAAATTACATGAATGGGTGTAAAATGTTAGAAGAATGAAAGCATAGGAAAGGACCATGTCATGAAGAGCTTTAGAAACCAGAGAATTCTATATTTGATCCTAGAGGCAATAGTATTCATTTACATTTGTTGAAGAGAGGAGTGACATGGTCAGACCTGCGACCTTGGAAAGATCACTTAGGCGGATGAGTGGAGGATAGAATGGAAGGAGAGACTTGAGGCAAAAAGCTTGACCAGAAGATGATTGCAATATCGGGGGGGGGGGGGGGAGGGGTATGCCAGAGTGGCATCTAGGTCGAAAGGGCTTAAAGTCAAGACCACCTGGTTTCACATTTCTGGTACTTCCTATGTATCTTCATTGCTAAAATGAGGAAATACTGGACTCTGTAATCTTTCTAGCTTTAAACCTATGATCATTTAATCAACAAATTTATTAAGTACTTACTTATATGCCAGCTCTGTGCTAGGAGCTGGGGAAAGAAGAAAATTCAAAAAGAGTCTCAGTTTTTTACCTAGCTTTTGGGACTGACTCTTCCTTTACTTCATGCTGCCCAAAAGAGGCATTTATATGTTATCCTAGAAGCACTGAAGAGCCATCAATGGAGCTTTCTGAGCAGGGGAATGATGTGGTTCTCCTTTAGGAATATCACTTTGACATTTGTATGAATTTTGGGATTGTAATGAATTGGGAGAGAAAAAAGAATTCAACAGGGATACCAATTAGGAGAATATTGTAATAATCCAAATGAGAAATAATGAGGACTTGAACCAGGATGGTAATTACATGACTAGAAATAGAGATAGAAACGGCAAGATTTAGCAAGAGATCAGATATGTCAGTTAAGTGAGAGTCAGATATTGACAATGACATTGAAATTATGAACCTAGATGACTAGAAGGATGATGGCTGCCTCACTAGGATTAAGGATCTTCAGAAAAGGAGATGGTTTGGTTTGGTGGGGAAAGATAATCATTGTCTAGGTCATACAGAGTTTAAGAGACCTTTGTTGTTCCAGTTTGAAATGTTCAGTAGGCAATATGTGATACTTGTCTTAAGATCAGGAGGGGAGACTGGTGGGCTTAGATATAGAGCTCTTGAAGCCTTGGAGACCTACAGATGATAACTGAATCCATGGCAGCTGCTGAGTCACCAAGAAAGAAGGGAGACCTCCAATTCATTTATCTTAAACCTCCCTAGTGCCAGTCCTAGTAAGTGGATACTCTACTATAGAATCTGCACCTTTGAGAATACCAGCAGTAGACAGGAGATACATATTAAGGTTTTTTTAAAGACATCTCTGGATCATAGAATCTCAAATGGATAGATTAGATATGTAGTACAATCTCCAAATTCATTGTTCCTTCTACAGTATCTTAAATTTTAATGCGTCTGGTGAACAAAAAAATTTCATCACAAGGCATTTTTTGGAATTGTTGAAAATTCCTAATTTTTAGATATTTTCCCCTGTGTTTAACATCTTGAGATCAGATGGGTGAACTATATGTTGTTGCAAGGCTTTAAGCCAGACGGGCATTCAAAGCCTTTGTAATTTTTCAGAGCTCTTGGCTTAGGATTTCCTAACAATAGTTCTCTGACTACCATAGATAGGCTTTCTGATTCAGCCAATACTATTATAACCTTGCATCACTGTCACTAGTTCTGCCTTAAATACAGAAATCCTATGCCCATTATGTCTTCTCTTAGGATGTGTTTACTGACTAAGCTGGAGTCTAACATTGCTTTATCCCTGATCTCTTCTCTCCCCTCAGAGTCATGGCTGAGCAGGAGCCTTCTTTGCAATACAGTGCAACAGTAGGTGTTAATACTTCAGTCACCACACATCTCTCCTTCCTGCCTAAGGGAGAACAACGCCAAACCCGCCCAGTGGCCCGCACCTTCTGCCCTGAATTCTCTCACCACATGGAGTTTCCCTGCAATTTGGTGACCCAACACAGCACTGGTGAAGCCTGTTTCTTAGCAGAGTTGTTAGAGTTTGCTGAGATAATTTTCTCCGTGTATCACCAAGACACAAAGTCAAGTGAGTCCAAATTATATTATTACTTTATTTCTTATAAGTTCACATACCTAATATGTGAATTCAAAGGACTTGAACCCTAGAATCCAAAGCCAATAGTCGTTTTATGCCATCAGTCAATAAGGTCATTCAGCAAGCAAGTTCTGAATTCTTCCATTTACTCCCTCCCCAAACCATGGAGAAGGCAATAATATATCAGTTATACATATCAGGTCATGTCAAACAAATTTCCATAATAGCCATGTTACCCCCCCCCCCAAAAAAAAGAAAGTGAAAAAGTTATACTTCTATCTGCACTCAGAGTTCATCAGTTCTTTCTCAGGAGTTGGATGGCATTTTTAATAACAAGTCCTTTGGAACTATCTTAAATCATTACAAAGATCAGATTGAGACTTTCATAGTTGCTCAGCATTAATGTGACTGTTACTATGTACAGTGTTCTTCAAGTTCTGCTCACTTCACTGCCAGATGCCTGATCTGTGCTTGTTAGGGTCCAAAATGCTGAAGTGAGTGAATCAGGAAGGCAGGGCCGGGCTGGGCAGCTTCACATTGCTCCATTTATTATAGATAAGAGACAAGCTTTTATAATGAGAGAGTTCTATTAGGCAATTAGATCCATACATCAAGATATATGTATATTGGTGAGACATCTGCTTGCAAGATAACATAAAGATTTTTTGCTTATGGAGGGTTGGTACAAGAGGTCTAACACTTTCCCAGAGACAGAACAAAAACATTTCTAGGGGCTTAAAAAGATACTCCAGAAGAAGCGGTAAACATGTCCTAGATAAGACACTTGCAGTTCACTGTAACATTCCAGCTTTGCATATGACCTTTGGCTGAGAGTAGCAGTGTCTCTCTGTGAGAATTATTTGTGGCTTCTTTCTCCCTGGGTTAGACGCCAACATATAGTTATAACTCTTTTCTCACTGGGTCAGACCATATCATCTCTTTGATCTTATCCCTTCACTTTGCATCAGTTCATATAAGTTTTCCCAGGTTTTTCTGAAATTATCCCACTCGTCATTTCTTATAGCATATTAGTATTCCATCACAATCATATACCACAACTTGGCTAGTCATTACCCAATTGATGGGTATCCCCCCTCAATTCACAGTTTTTTGCCACCACAATAAAAAGCTGCTCTGAATATTTTTATGTACATATAAGTACTTTTCCTTTTCCTTTGATCTCTTTGGGATATAGATCCATTAGTGGTATTACTGGTTCCAAGAGTATGCACACTTTTATAGCCTTTTGGGAATGGTTTGAAATTTTTCTTTTGAATCATTGAACCAGTTCATAACTCCACCAGATTAAGAGAAAAAAACCAGAAAATTTTAATGGCCCAATCAAAGAAGATTAAATTGGATGAGCTATAAAGGAACTCCCAAAGAAAAAAAAATCCAGAACCAGGTAGATTTACAAGTCAGTTCTGCCAAACATTCAAAAGACAAACTTTATATTACATCAGTGGTTTGCAACAATAGGAAAATGCATCCCAATAAGCTCCTTTTGTGAAACAAATAATGGCCCTAATCTCTGAAATCATGGAGAGATAAAACAGAAGGGAAAAAAAACTGTGCTGATACAAAAAATGTTGAATAAAATGTTAGCATAGAGTCTTCAGCAATTATACACTTTGAAGAAGTTAGATTGTACTAGGAATGTAAGGTTTATCCCATTATAGAACAATGAAAAACAAACCATAATAACAAATGTGAAACATATTGATAACAAATATAAAAATTATATAATTTTTCATAGAGGCAGGAAAAGTTCTTTACCAAAAACACGTGGGAGCTGCTAGATGCCTCAAGGGATAGAGAACCAGGTCTGGAAGAGACAGAAAGACCTAGGTTTAACTGTGACCTCAGACTCTTCCTCGATATGTGACCTTAACCCCAATTGCCTAGCCCTTGCTTTTTTTTTTGCCTTGGAACCAATATCCATATGGAGTCTAAGACAGAAGATAAAGGTTGGTTTGTTTGTTTTTTAAATAAAATAACTTTTTTAAAAAATGTATGTTAAAAACAACCTTTAAAATTTGAAGAATAAGTGGGTCTGAATACGGCAAATAGCATCCACCTAAAATGAAGAACTAACACTTCAATAAGAGCAAAGGAAAAACAAAGATTTCCTTTGTTATATCTATTGATTTCATATAGTTCTAGATATCTTAACTATAGCAAAAAGATGAGCAAAAGAAGTTGAGGGAATAAGCATAGACAAAAAAAGGAAACAATTATCAATATGATCATTGTACTTAGAGATCCTTAATTCTGAAACAATAACTCCAGTAAAGTAGGAATTTGGATTGTTTTTGTTTTTAATAAAATTAACCCATACAAATAATATTTATATTCCTTTCTTCCTTCTACCCACAAAGAAATTCAGGAAGAGAGACAAATTCTATTAAAAAGAACTCTAAAATATAAAAATACTACCTAAATTAATTTGCTTTCTTATTGCCACAATAAGAAAAATGTTAAAAAGTTATTTTATAGCATCAGAAAAATAATAAAATTCATCTAGAGCCGTAATAGTGAACCTTTTAGAGACAAACTAAGTTCTTGAATATAGGAGTAATCTGAAAAGCAGTACATTAAGAAGCTTGATCTGGTAGTGTTGTATGGAAGATGGCCAGGAGAAGAGATAGACCAAAGACTTAAGAGACCTGATAGGAAGCTATTATAATAGTCTAAGCAAGAACTGATGTTGGCTTAAACCAATGAGAATCGAGCAGAGGAAGAGATGAAAGAAATAAAGATAAGAATATTTTAAGAAAAATGTCAAATGCTAGAGGATTACTTTTATTCAAAAGATTAGTGTAACCTTTGACCAACATCTTCTCTATTCTTTGTTCTTCATCCTCAAACTGGAATACAATTTACATACTGTAAGCAAAAGTTTTGGTCCATCAGTCTGCTGAGTTATTTTTAATTTTGTTAACTTTGATTTTATAGGTAGTCCACCAGATCGTATTCAACCTTTAAGAGAATATCTCCTTGGAGTAGTCAGGATTCCATTGAAAGATTTGCTTATCAAAAGATCAGGTGAGTAACTCTATTGTTCAATAGATCTTTGGATCACTGAGCTAGTTAGTACTTTGAACAGCTGACTCACTTTTGTGACCATATCTGGACTTCAATTTCACACTCTATAAAATATGAATTTTATTTTATATAGGCTTTAGGTTCTTTATGTTCTAATGGTAATTATCCCTTTTAACCTGAATACTCCACTGGCCCTGTAACTCCACTTGCCCCTAGAGGTAAAAATATGCATTCTATATTTTCTTAGCCTAAAATCATTTTATGCCTACACACCCAGTACAAGTAACAGATCTAACCCTGAAAAGTTCTCTCTCAAAATATCAGGCACTCATCCCATGGAGAGATTACAGTGTAATGTCAATTATTGTATATGGCTGTTTTCAAATAAATAGACAGAAACTTTTGTTTCATTTTCTTCACTTGATTGTTAGTAATACATAATATCATTTTCCTTCATTGATCTGTTTCAAGAAATGTAAACATATAAAATCAGAAAGAGCACTTTAGCTGGGAATTAAGAGGCCTGCTTTCTAGTCCAGGCACTTCACTTACTAATTGTGTGACTTTGGAGAGTTCAACAGCTCATTCAGTACCTAGTCAACAAACATTCCATACTTACTAGTGCTAGGCATTTGCAAATTCACATCTTAAGGTCCTTAATTCATAGACTTACAAAACTCTGGATCTGAAAAGGGATTATAGAAATCATTTACTTGTGACTCTATAATTTTTCAAATGAGGAAATTGAAGCTCAGAGTCTACAGGTATCTTTCCGAAGTTACACAATTAGTAGCAGAACAGAGAATAGAACGTAGGTCTATAAATGCTGTTACAATGTTCTTTTTAATACCACAAAAAGCTAAATCTGTAAAATTAACCAGTTTGACTATTTGAGTTCTGGGGGGGGGGCGGGGGGGTATTTTTAAAAGGGTTATACTGGATTATTTAAGAGTATGGTTGCCAGGAATTTATATTAATTCTAAAGAGATTTATCTTACAATTTATTTACAAACCTGTAAATCTTGAAATTTCTCAGACTTGTGAATGTTAAAAATTTCCACATTGGGGAATTCTCCATTGGAACAATTCCCTACTGGGAACATTCCCCATTTTGACAGTGAGAACTCTACTTGGATCAGAAATGGGAGGACCTCTACTCCACTCTTACTTAAGACTGCTTTAGGGGAGAAAACTCCTTGCTAAACAATGAAAGTACTTTAACCCATACTTATAATGAGGCAAAAAGTTCTTTAAGCCATGCCTATTTTTAGAATTAATACAATGGGGTGCTAAGTACCTATTAAAGGTCAGGCAACTGTGTAAACTTGCCAGGAGCAAAGAGGTGAAAACTTATTCAGAAGTTTTTTTCTGGTTCAAACTTACTAAAGGGATTAGTCGACCCAGCTGTGTTTTTAGAATGGGTTGTCCTTTGGAAAACGTCTACTGTGATTGGTAGATGGAAGAACTTAGGGGAGGTGACATAGGAGAAAACCCCCTATATAAGAAAAAGCAGAATCTCTTGAAGAAAATCCTTTTGGAGAATGTCTTGAGAGAGGCTCTGGAGAAGGGAAGCTCTTGGAGGACAATCTCTAAGGAGGTCGCGCTCCAGCTCCTCTGAGGGGACTCTGTCCCTCTGGAGGCTCTTGAGAGAGGCCCTTTGAAACAGTCTCTGGCTGGAAGGCTCTTTGAGGAGGACTCTGGCTGGAACTCTCTCTGAGGAAACTCTCACTAGAATCCTTGCTTAGACAGACCTTGTGGTGAGTGGTAAAAGACTGACTGATCTCTCTCTCTTAAGACTCAGGTCTAGGCCATGTTGGCTTAAGGCCCTTCATACTTATTCCTTTCTTACTCTTTCTCTCTTTCTTTAATTCCTCATTGTATTATTAATTAAATTCTCTATAAAACCCAGTTGACTTGGATATTTGAATAATTGGGAATATTTCTCTGGCGACCACCTTATATTTTGATTTAAAACAAGACACTGTAGTGAAAACATATTTTCTGCAGTCACAAATTTACTCACCCACTCTTATATCTACTATAATTTATATCTTCCACTATTTTAATCACTACAGTTTTTAACCTCAACCATTTTAACTCTTACAGTTTACAACCTTAACTCTTTTAACTGCCACAGTTTATGGCAGACAACTATTTTAATTCTTACAAACCATAGAGAAGAAAATCAGAGAGAGGATTGGGTAAGATATCTAGCCTAAGCACTAAGTAATTTACTCTCGTGCACCCCTCCCTCCCCCAAACCCAGCCAGGGAGAGTCAGTTTCAACAGGCCTCTGAAAAGCTGAGGACCCGGAGAAGTCTCTCAAGAGGATAGGTCTTTCCAGAGGCTGGTGTCTTCAGAAAAAAAAAAAACAGTTAAGAGGCATCTTTTCCCTTACCATGTGTCAATCTTGTCAGCACATTCTTTATCAGCCTCCACTCCAAGTCAACCTCCCAGTAGAACTCTCTTACAGGAGGTTCCACTCCAAGTGAGAGTTCCAAGTTGAACTGCACCCGGACAGTTGTCACTCCCCTTTAAAGACACTTTCTTTTGTGTCACTTCCCCTAATTTTTAGGTCTACCCATTATAGTTGACACTTTTGCTTTTAGGACTGCCCAGGAGCAGTCAATTGATTTTGATTCATCAACCACTATTTCACACGTGGGTCACAAACTTAATGTGTGAAAATGGGGTGTTTACACCTTTGATGATTAAATCCAAAAAATGGGGGGATCTCCCCACTACTGTAAGTAGGGTGTTTACACTTTTGGTGATTATATCTAAAAAATAGGCAGGGATTATAATTTAATATTCACAATCAGGGGAAAGTTAATTAATTTCATTGTTATAATCCGAGGAGAGTTAAATTTAATTTTCATACTCCTTAGAGAGCCTTTCTAGCTCTGTAATCCTTTGTTCCATGGTCTAAATTCCTTTTAGCTCTAACATCCTGTGCATCTGTTTATTTTTTACCTCTTCAATCTGATAAAATAACTTTATGAGGTAAACAAAACATCCATTTTGGAAATTGAGGTAGATTCTCTAACTTATTCCAAGTTTTACAAATAGTTCTTACCTAAGCAGGACTAGAACTTGGGTCTATTGAATCCCAGCCTGTGTTCTTCCTACTAGTTTCTATTGTCAAAAGCATGTTTCCTAGTGAAATATTGTCTATCTGTTTATGGATCCATGTTTCCTCTTAGTTCTTGAGGGAAAAAGAAACAACACACCTCCATAATTGTCTTCTTTCATAAGGGATTACAGGGTGGTATCCAGTCATCTTGCCTGAAGACCTGGCTTCAAAACAAAACACAGACATCATGCAAGTGATTGTGGGTGGCCTGGAGCTATCCGTTTCCTTTGCCCATTCTGGTGATAGAGAACGAGTCTTGGAAGCTGCTAAACTTCTGGGCTGGAATTTTGAGGAAAGCCCTGCTGATCTCCTCACAGATGTTGAGGAGTGGCCAGCTACTGTCACCATCTCCACCCCAAGAGCATGGCTGCCAACCCACTGTATGTTACTGGCTGGCCAGACACATATCCACAAGGCCACCCACTGCTACCTTCGCTATAAACTGTATGACCAAGAGGGCTTCTGGACCTCACTCAGAAAACCAAAGTTAACAATGGATGAAAAACAAGCCACAGTGACATTCACAACGACAAAAAAAGTAGATGTTAACATGGGACCATCACTGCTTTGGTACTTCAGGGAAGAAAAACTGGAAATCCAAGTGTGGCGGTCATATGGGAATGATAGTGTAGAGAGGCCCCACCACACAGATACTTTGATTGGGTCAGCCTATGTGGATCTTTCCAGGCTCAGCGAGAGGACAGCAAAAACACTGACTATTAGTGGTAAGTAGGCATGTTAATGATTTAAGAAAAAAAGCATAGTGTGAAACTGAAGATAGAGTCAAAAAAAAACAAAAAAAAACCCTGGGTTCATGTCCCAGCCCTTCTATTTAATAGCTGTTTGACTATAAGCAGGTCCTTTCCTCACCATGAACCAGTTTCCCCCTTTATAAAGTAGGAGAGTAGAATAGATTGTCTCTATAGTTCCTTATAGCTCTAACACTATAAATTCTTTTGTAGGGTTAATAATACAGTAACATATTTATTAATAAAAAGACACTTTATTTAGCACACTTTATGTCAGAAAATTGTTTATCTGAGGTAGGAATAAAAAGGTATAGAGATATGCAGTAGGATAGCATTGGTAAACCTTTTAGAGATCATGTGCCCAAGCTGCACTTTCAAGCCACCTGTGAGGCCCCCCACATTACCCCAGAGAGCAGAGGGAGGAACTGCTCATGTTTGTCAGCTGGATAGAGGGGTGGGAAATTTGAACATTGTTCAGGCATGATTAAGAGGGGGAATAGAGCAGGCCCTTCTAGCACGCTGAGTCACATGTACCACACCTTTGCCAACATGACTCTAGGATGTAGATTTCTTTTCATCTACACCTTGTTGAAGTCTACTTTTTTCCTCCTTCCTTCCCTTCACTGGAAGGTAAATGACAGCTCTCTGGAGCTCTTGTCCACATTAATGATACCTCCTCCTCTCTGGAAACAATTTCCTACATAGTGATAGGAGTAGACATAACTGTGATCCAGCTGTGCCTATTCAGGTTCCAGATAATCAGGTCAAGGAATTCCCAGAATGGGTGGTCCATTCCCATGGTGCCAATAGGAAGAAATGAAATCAAATTTTATTCCTCCCATTACCTTTTTCATAGACCTCCTCATTTATATAATTTTACTTATGCTTTATCTTTGTTCATTTAAGAAGCTCATATTCATACAAGTTTCTAAAGTGCATCATGGTTTATAAAATACTTTTCTTGCAAAAATCTTAGTAGGTAGGACAGCTGGGTAGCTCAGTGGATGGAGAGCCAGGCCTAGAGATGGGAGGCCCTTGGTTAAAATCTGGCCTCAGCCACTTCCCAGCTGTGTGACCCTGGGCAAGTCACTTGACCCCCATTGCCTAGCCCTTACCACTCTTCTGCCTTGGAACCAATACACAATATTGATTCCAAAACAGAAGGTAAGGGTTTTAATTTTTTTTTAAATCTTATTAGGTAAAAAATAAGTTTAGATTTCTTTAGGGCTTGCTTGGCTAGACTTGCCCTCTCCCATTTCTTTTACTTTTGGTCCAGCCAAAAAGCAATTCTTCATTCTTCTTCCTGTGAAGTGTCAGGTTACCTCTGAATCTCTTTACTACCCTCAGGGTTAGGTCTTCTTGTGCTATGATTTCAACACATCTGTATGTCTGTACCCACTGGGATATCCCTAATTTACTTTCTCCCACTAAGGTAGATGAATAGATAGTACATGAGGCAGCATGGTTGGAGTCTTGGAGAGCAGAGGTCCTTGGTGAGGGGAGGGGTGCATTTCTAGCATGACCCAAGGTCTAAGCAAAGGTACAGAGAAGGGAGAGAACTCCTACATGGTTATTAAATTAAGTTAAATTGAATTTCTGTAACACTTTAAGGCTTACATGGTGCTTCACAGTTTACAACACTATGGGGTAGGTGAGAGAAAAAACTCCCATTTTACAGTTGAGAAAACAAGTCATAGTAGAAATTCAGCTGGTAAATTTCATAGCTAGTATTTGAACTCGGATCTCCAGATTCCCAAGTTCATTTAGCTTTTTGTTTCTACCTGCTGCCTCTCATACTTCAAATATCGTCCTTACCTTCATGGAGCTTCTAGTTTCATAGTGGGATAAAACATAACACATAGTCAATGACTTAAAGAGAAATTAAAGTGCTACTCTAGGCTAGAGAGAATCATAACTAATGGGGTTCCTGAAGAAGACAACACTGGAGTTGGGTGTTTTGTTTTGTTTTTTAAGGGCAGGAGTTCAATAGAAAATGCCATACTTTATGACTATCTCAAAAAAATGGAAAATCAAAGTGGAATTTTATGCAGAAAAAGTACATGCTTAATCTTTGTACTCCTTTAAAAATCTGACCACACTTCTTCTGGGCCTGACTGGGACCATTTTGTTTTCCTCCTCCTCTTGTAGGTGTTTATCCTGTGTTTGGACGCAGTGCCTCTGACTTGTCAGGAGCAGCGTTGCGAGTTCATGTTGTTGTCACTGCAGAAAGGTCTGTTTCTTTTCAACCTTGGCCTGCTCACCAGCCTAACTGCAATGAATACAGCAGCAACAGTGACTCAGAAAAGATTCCCAGCCAACAGGATCCTGAAGACCCTGAAAACCAGAGTGACTCCAAGAAGCCTTCTTATTCAGAAGGTCCCTCAACAAAGAGTGTCCCTATAGAAGCAGACATAGTGGATCTGGAAGGCACATTTGCTGTCACTGTCTTAGTGGAAAGAGCAATGCACTTAAGTTTAAAAGGTAAAGTTTATGAATAATTTTCTCAACTCAGTTTTACTCCATTCGTACTTAGAGGATTATTTAATCTGATGCATTCCTAAGCAGAAATCCCCTCCCAAACTTCCCTAATAAGTGATCCTACTGCCTCCACAGACAAAATTTCCTTGTAAGATATCTTATCCTATATGGGGACAGATCTGATAGGAAGCTTTTCTTGGTGGAATAGTAAGGACAGCTCACATTTGTGGGACATTTTAAGATTTACAAAGTTCTTTCTTCTCCATAGTCTTTTAAAGTAAGTAGCTACTCATTTTACAGTTGAGAATACTGAGGTTCTGAGAGCTACAGTGACATTTTCTCAAGGTCACTAACAGTCACTGGCAATATAGGAATTGGTCTTTTGACTCCAAGTCCAGAGATCTTTATCATACATAGCAGATGCTTCTCAAATCATGTACTTAACTCTTTTTCTGCCTTTGTGAATTGAACACCTGCTTCTTCCATAAGATAACCCTTCACATACTTGAAGACAGCTGTCTCGTCCCCTAAGTATCTTGTTCTCTAGACTTAATGCTCCAAATTCTTTCAACCAATCCTTGTATCACTTGTCTTGTGTCTCTTCTTGAGGCAACTAAGTAACTCAGTGGAAAGAATACTGGACCTAGACTTTTAAAATGACCTAAGTTCAAATTGAGCATCAGATACTAGCTGTGAGACCTTGGGCAAGTCACCAAACCTCTGCCTCATTTTCCTTAACTGTAAAATGGGGATAACAGTAGCACCTACCTTACAGGGTTATTGTGAGGATCAAATAAAATAATATTTGTAAAGCACTTAGCACAGTGCCTGGTACATAGAAGGCATTGTAAAAATAATAAGCAATGAATTAATTATAGATATAAACTGATTAGATACTCTGCTGTGCTTACAAAGTATCTTCAGTTTTTATAAGTGAAGTAAAATTCATAAGTGAACTTCTCTTCAGGACCAGGCTCAAGGATGCTAAGGAGACTCTTGTTATACAAAAATAAACTATTTAGGGGGCAGCTGGGTAGCTCAGTGGATTGAGAGACAGGCCTAGAGACAGGAGGTCCTAGGTTCAAATCTGGCCTCAGCCACTTCCCAGCTGTGTGACCCTGGGCAAGTCACTTGACCTCCATTGCCTAGCCCTTACCACTCTTCTGCCTTGGAGCCAATACACAGTATTGATTCCAAGACGGAAGGTAAGGGTTTAAAATAAATAAATAAACTATTTATTGAGAAATAAGGATATAAAAGGATTTCTAACTCTAAGGGATTCTAACTCTACCCAAAATAAAAGTCCCTGGTTCCACAAGGAACCACTTCTCAGGGTACACTTATTTTCCTGATCTGACCAACCCAAATTTTCCCTATTCTACAATAAACTAACACTATTATCCTTATAAGAAGTATATCGTTCTTAACTTTGTCTACAAGTTATAAAAATAGCAAAGGCCAGCTGGCTGAGCCTCAGCAAGAACCAAGTTGGGACTCTGAGCCTTAGCAGATTCAGAGTCCAAACCAAAGACCAGGTCTTCCTTTGGTCTTCTCAGAGATAAAACAATCTATAAAACAGCAATAGACAGTCACTAGTATTTCCCAAGTTGGAAAAGGAAATCACTTAGTTCCTTCAGGTTTTTTTCCCTCCTTTCCTTCTACCTCAGACAGTGAGGAGAGAGAGAAAAGAAGACATCACTTGCTCCCAGCACTCCAAGAGAGTCACTGCCACTCCCAGAGACTAGCTGCCACAGAAAAAGTTACACCACACATAGACACTGTCAACATTTGAAACTGACACAGTATCAGATCTGTTCTAACTTCAATTCTTCCTCAATCCACCTTCTTCACTTCTTATCTCTAAACTAATGTAACAAGACTTAATTTCTATAGACCTAGTGTCTCGGTAACCGAGGATGACGATGGTCTTTGTGCGCTTTCATCTATGATGTGTTACAAGGGAATCACTTTAAAAGACTGATATATATTAATTTAAGGTCGCCAAGGAATCAGCTATGTAATTCCTAAATGAAAAACTCAAGTCAGCCGTCAGCCTTTTTGGAGTTTAATTACAATAGGAGCAAGAAAGGAATTAGAGATATATAGAGAGAGAGAAAGGGGAGAGAAGGGAATAGGGCTTAAATACCCCCTCTGTTTAGGCTGGGCCAAAAGGCCCAAGCCCTTAGATAGCTGGGGCAAAGAAAAGAGATCAGTCCCTTTCACTCACGTGTCCAAAATGGAGAAACAGTCTCAGAGGCCCCCACTTTCAGCTTCCTTCAGAGCAAGCTTCCTCAGAGCCCAGGAACCACCGACCAAAAACTCAACCCTCTCCCCCAAGTCTCCAGACCCTCCTATCTTTAAGGACACCATCCAAGTTGCCTCCCCTCAGTCCTCACATCTACCAATCACTCTTCATCAATTTCCCTGTCAATGGAGGCTCTCGCTTAACCCAGGACCGCCCAGAGGTTTCTGGCTTTTGCACATGTCTGTTGAAGGTCATATTTTTCAAATGATTAAATCTTTACTCCTTTGTTCCAGCCCTTTCTAAATCCCGTTAACTTGAGTATGGTAGAGATTGGAATAATTAAATTTTGATCTAGGCTGCAGCCCTTACTCAATCCTATTAGGACTGAATAGGGTGGAGTATCTCCATTGTATCAATTCTAAAATCAATCAAGACTCAAAGAAATTCCTGTTCTATGCTCAAGCATAGGTCAAAGTCCTTTCCATTGTTCAGCAAAGGGTTTCTGTCCTAAAGTAATCTTAAGAAGGGAAGAGAAGGAACCTCCCATGCCAATGGAGTTCCCATTCCAATAGACTATCAGTAAGAAATTTTCCAAGTATGAAATATCCCAATGGTGAAATTTTCAACAATTATAAGTCTAAGGAAATTTGAGGTTTACAATCCCCCCTGATGATCATTGGGAGACTAGTCTCCCCATTGATCATTTAACATAATCATTTTGTAGTTCTAAATTCACTTCTAACTAAAGATATATACAATATTCAATTTTCTAGGAGAAATTAGAATAGTGAGAGAGGAAATAGAAAAGAAAAGAAAGCAAAACCAATGTTTGCTAGGCGCATTGACAGAAAGCCAAATTAGGGGCAGTCCCTTTTGGCATAAATGTTACAATAAATGTTCAATCAAAAGTTCAGTCCAATCAATCACATCGAAAGTTCATTCTTAATCTTCTTGATGAAGTGTAGGTTTTTGGCATCTTTCTGCAACAGTTCATTCTCTGGATATAAAAGTTTCAAGCTTCTTTCTTGAAGATCTTTTCTTGAACAAAATCAAAATCTTTGAAAATTTTTTATAACAGTAAAATCTTAAACAAAAGTCTTGGATTTTTATAAAAATAAAATCTCAAACAAAAAAATTCAAAAATTCTTAGATTTTAAATTAAAATACAATCCCCCCTGAAGTAAGTATTTAAAAAAAAATTATCAAGTTTAGCTCAGAATGCAATGTTCAGTTATGGGGGTGTATGTGTCAATTATCAAAAGAATAGAAAAATAATCAAAAACATAAGAAAAATTCAAAATAGACCTTGTATAGGTCCAGTTTAAAGTAATTTCTATCCCACAAGTATGTAGGACAGAATGCAGTAATATTTCACTTAGCCATTTGTAGCCAAGACTACAGGAAGTTGCCATAATATAAGAAGAAAAGAATTAGAATTCTATTTTGATGGGGAAATGTCATTCCCTTGTCTGATTTTTTTTCTTCAGAGATATAGGGAGCCAGCATGATAGTCAAGCTTTGTACTTGTTTGAGTACTTCAAAAGGAGTGTAGATACAAGGAAGTCCTACGACTTAAACATAAGTTAAGCGTCACAACCTTGAGTCTCACTTTAATATTTCATGTGTGCTCTATTGGCACTATTCAGGTTTAGTCTGTGCTCCTTGTTTTTATCCCTTTTCCTGGAATCAGACACAAACATTAATCACAGTCCTATAATATTTTATCAATAAATGGCAGGTTCCCATAGTTTAAAGCTTTTAGGCATATATTGATATTATAGCAAGAGTATATATATTAACTTGTATTACTGCAGGGAAAAAAATATTAATATTAATTATGTGTACCTTCAGTACAAAAAATGAGAAAAAAAATCAAATATTCTGATAAAAAATAAAAGAAAAGAAATAAGAAAAAATAAGAAAAAAAATCAGTAATTCAATATATTCTTGAAAGAAAAAAAACCAGCATCCATTTGTCTATGGATTATTATCTCCAATTCTTATGATAAGATAGAGTCACAATTCATATGATAAGATAGAGTTAATCAGTCTCAGCAGAAGATGCTTTCTTCACATGTGAGCAGTGAATCCAAGAGTCTCTTTCTCCAATCTTTATAGATGTTGGAGTAGTTAATAATATTTGGAATGGTCCTTCCCAGGAAGGTTCAGTTGCTCCAGTTCGCTTGAAATTCTTGATATAAACTTTATCTCCTGGGTTCAGGTCATGCAGAGAAAAGTCTAATGGTCCAGCTTGTACTGCAGCTCCGGATTCATGAAGTTCACGTAGTTTGTGCTGTAACTCCTGTATATAGGAAGCAATAGTAATATCTCCCCCTAATAGCGATGTATAAGCCGGGGAGAAAGGCTTAGCCTGTATAGGCGGATGTCCAAAAAGCATCTCAAATGGTGAAATATGTAAGTCTCCTCTAGGCCTGCTTCTAAGATAAAATAGGGCCAGAGGGAGAATTTCAGGCCATTTTAAATGGGTCTCAGTGCATAATTTGCCAATCATAGTCTTAAGTTCTTTATTCATCTTTCCTACTATTTGGAGAGGAGAAAAAAAAACTGAAAAAGGTTAATTAATATCAACAAAATCAATACAATCTAAGAATCATCTTTATTATACTGGGAAGTTCCCTGGGCACCCTCCTGAAGGGCACCTCTCTGAGGATCATTAGCACCTCGAGTAATTTTTGGACGAGCGCCATTTCTCATATATTGTTGAGTATTATCATTAAAATTTTCTTCAATTTGAGCATTGTCATTAATTTCCCAATTCCTATTTCTATAATTCTGGTTTCTAAAGTTCTTATTTCTATATTCATTATAGTTATTTCCATAGTCATTATTATAATTTCTAGAATTCTGGTTTCTATAACCATTATCATAATTTCTATAGTTATTATTTCTAAAACCATTATTAAACTGTGTATTCCTTCCAAACATCTTAAGAAAGGTTCTACATTCCATCATTTTGTGGCCCTTCTTCTCACAGAAGTGGCAAGTAATGGATTGATAATTGGATTTCTGGAGAGGGGCAATTGTCGTTGGTTCATTATCATGCCCACTTTCTAATTTAGTTATCCTATCTATTACACATCTCATTTTTTTCTTCATTTCCTCCATGTCATCATTATTCTCTTTCTCCTTTTCTTCGTTTCCCTTAAAAACATATATAGCTGTTTTTCGCAATTCTTCAAGGTCCATATCTGACCATCTTGGGCATTGTGTTTTAAAATAATTTTTAATTACTTTGCATGAATTATTTACAAAGATTCTTCTAACTTGTCTTAAACTATTCTCTTTATTTAAGTCCCAATCTAAGTATCTGTCCCCAAACTCGATAATTCTGTCCATAAATCTGGAGGGTGTTTCGTTTTCCTTTTGCTTAATTTTTTCCAGTTCCATCCACTTATCTGTACTGTCCGCACATTCCTTCATGGCTGTGAGGATGGCCTCTCTACAACGGTATAGTTGTAGATAGTCCTCAGGATTATTATAGTCCCATTCGGGATCCTGAGATGGCCAATGTGCTGCATTACGCCCCCGGGTTTTGTTGACATGAGCAATTATTTTATTTTTTTCACGTTCACTTAAAAAAGCCTGTAGTAAGCTCTCAACGTCCTTGTAAGACGGATTATATTGAAAAAATATGTCTCCCATCTTTTTTGTTACTAGAAAAGGATCTTGTTCATATGTGGGGATATTTCGTGTAAATTCATTTATTTCTTGGGGAGTAAACGGTATCCTATGTCTTAAAGTCACCACATCCCCATTTCGTCCTATTTCAGGTACTTCTCTTAGAGGAAACAGGCCTCTAGTTGAATTTTGCACCTGTGGGTCAGTTTGACAAGGACAGGTTTCTCTAGGAGGACAAGATCTCCCTTGCATTGGAATTTGGTTTTCTGTAGGAGAAGGAACATGAGAAGCTGGGATTGCAGGGGAAGGGTTTTGGGGATTAAATTCAGACAAGATTTGCACTGCACGAGAGAAGCAGTCTGTTAACTGGGCTATAGGGAAGGTGTTTTCCATCTCTATTTCAGGGAAGGAAATTTCCTCATTCAAAGGTTCAGAAACAGGTCTGTTTCTGGTAGAGTGGGTGTTTGCCCATTGATCCTGTAAGAAACATTTTAGATCTTCTAATTGGGCTTGCATTTTATCCTCAATTTTTCCTATTTTATCTTCCATATCTCCCATTTTATCCTCAATATTTCCTATTTTATTCTCAATATTTCCTATTTTATCCTCAAGTTTTTCTATTTTATTCTCAATATTTCCTATTTTATCCTCAATTTTTTCTATTGTATCCTCAATTTTTTCTATTGTATCCTCAATTTTTTCTATTTTATCCTCAATATTTTCTATTTTATCCTCAATATTTTCTATTTTATCCTCATTTTTTTCTATTTTATCCTCAACATTTTCTATTTTATCCTCAATATTTTCTATTTTATCCTCATTTTGTTTTATTTTATCCTCATTTTGTTTTATTTTATCCTCATTTTGTTTTATTTTATCCTCAATATTTTTTATTTTTTCATCTCTAAATATAGTATTGAGGAGTACAAAAATGACAGTACCTATTAATATAAAAATTTGGAGGTATCCTTCATTCCTCAATGCCCCTACTTCTTCAGCTGCCATATAATTGTCAAAGAATGTAGTACTCATTTTTATATGTATATTTTGTAATTTCACAAAACACGTGGGGAGCAGGGCAAAGCAACAAACTTTCCACAGGGTTTTTTTTTTTCCTAATCCAGGAAGTTGTTCCTTAAGGGAAAGGATATTTAGAAACAGTTCTTCCAGCCAGGACTTTAGAGTCCTGTTGCTGAGATTTAAAAACAGCTGTTTTCTGTCTATCAGAGTCACACAGCTGGGAAGTATCTGAGGTCCGATTTGAACCCAGGACCTTCTGCCTCTAGGGCTGGCTCTCAATCCGCTGAGCTACCCAGCTGTCCCTTAAGATTAAAGGGAAGAAAAAGAAAAAACTGCTGATTCCAATTTAACTTAAGGAGAAAAGAGAAAAGGTTTTTTATACTCACGTGTTCTAGCAGCTGTGTCTTTAAGCCAAGTTTTTTTTTTTTTTAAAAAAAGGACTAAGTGGTGAAACAGTATAGTAAAAAGGCAAGGAAAAAGTTTTATTGAGAGGATTCTTTAGACTCCCGTGTGGTCAGCCACAATGTTACGAGGGAATCACTTTAAAAGACTGATATATATTAATTTAAGGTCGCCAAGGAATCAGCTATGTAATTCCTAAATGAAAAACTCAAGTCAGCCGTCAGCCTTTTTGGAGTTTAATTACAATAGGAGCAAGAAAGGAATTAGAGATATATAGAGAGAGAGAAAGGGGAGAGAAGGGAATAGGGCTTAAATACCCCCTCTGTTTAGGCTGGGCCAAAAGGCCCAAGCCCTTAGATAGCTGGGGCAAAGAAAAGAGATCAGTCCCTTTCACTCACGTGTCCAAAATGGAGAAACAGTCTCAGAGGCCCCCACTTTCAGCTTCCTTCAGAGCAAGCTTCCTCAGAGCCCAGGAACCACCGACCAAAAACTCAACCCTCTCCCCCAAGTCTCCAGACCCTCCTATCTTTAAGGACACCATCCAAGTTGCCTCCCCTCAGTCCTCACATCTACCAATCACTCTTCATCAATTTCCCTGTCAATGGAGGCTCTCGCTTAACCCAGGACCGCCCAGAGGTTTCTGGCTTTTGCACATGTCTGTTGAAGGTCATATTTTTCAAATGATTAAATCTTTACTCCTTTGTTCCAGCCCTTTCTAAATCCCGTTAACTTGAGTATGGTAGAGATTGGAATAATTAAATTTTGATCTAGGCTGCAGCCCTTACTCAATCCTATTAGGACTGAATAGGGTGGAGTATCTCCATTGTATCAATTCTAAAATCAATCAAGACTCAAAGAAATTCCTGTTCTATGCTCAAGCATAGGTCAAAGTCCTTTCCATTGTTCAGCAAAGGGTTTCTGTCCTAAAGTAATCTTAAGAAGGGAAGAGAAGGAACCTCCCATGCCAATGGAGTTCCCATTCCAATAGACTATCAGTAAGAAATTTTCCAAGTATGAAATATCCCAATGGTGAAATTTTCAACAATTATAAGTCTAAGGAAATTTGAGGTTTACAGATGTAGATGAGTGTGTACAAAGACACTTGTGCGTGAAGGAGATTTAAGTGGAAAAGTCGATGCACAGAGACAGTCCCACTCTCTCGGCGTTGGAAGCCTGGGTCCAGTGGCACGAAAAATCGTTACACCTGGAGACTTCCTCAGCTGCATTGGATGGCCGTGTTGTCTTTTGGGTTCCAACACGCCCTAAGCACTCCACAGTGCTTTACTGCGTCGCCCTCTCAGCTGCTAAACCTTCTTATTGGTTTCTTCCGTCTGTTCGGCCGAAGCAGGCTTCACATGCTGGGTGAGCAAAGCCCTAGTTCACCAGGGGTCTACGACCCGATGGCTACCCTCACAAGGTTTGGCTGGCCTGTCGAAGCCGTTGCCCGGGGTGTGGCCGCTGCCACATGCTAGCAGCTCCTGGGAGCCACAAATGAGAGCTGGGTGTCAGGTGGGGGTCAGAGGTTAGAGAGCTGCCCTAGGAGGGCACAACAAGCCCTCCATACCAGAGATACTACTCCTCCCTGAGCACCCCATACACCCCCTTTTTTTTTTTTTAAACCCTTACCTTCGGACTTGAAGTCAATACTGTATATTGGCTCCAAGGCAGAAGAGTGGTAAGGGCTAGGCAATGGGGGTCAAGTGACTTGCCCAGGGTCACACAGCTGGGAAGTATCTGAGGCCAGATTTGAACCTAGGACCTCCTATCTCTAGGCTTGGCTCTCAATCCACTGAGCTACCCAGCTGCCCCCTAATATCATCCTTATAGCACTTAATAAATACTATTTTCCCTTTCCCTTCTTACCATCTCAATTGCCCTTATTTTGATGTATCCTTTGTATTAATTTCCTCCTTAAGCATATTATTCCAGATGTAATCTGAATGGGCCAGTCAGCTGCAAGATTTGCTACCTCCTTCATTCTGAAAATTGCTAGTGTTATTGCAGCTTAAATTTATACTAGGTTTTTGAGCTCCTGTGTCTTATTTTGACTTGCACTCCTCAGGAATCATTTCAGTCATTTGATGATTTTTTTTAACCTTTATCTTCTATCTTAGAATCAACACTAAGTATTAGTTCCAAGGCAGAAGGAATGGTAAGAGCCAGACAATTGGGATTAAGTGACTTGCCCAAAATCACACAGGTAGAATGCGTCCTAGACCAGATTGAACCCAGATCCCTCCAAGTCCAGGCCTGGCTCTCTATCCACTGAGCTGCCTCTGTTGTTAACCATAGACTCTAGACTTTCCATATTGTTACATCCTAGAATTGTTGCAATGTCAAAAGATGTTCATGGTATCTATAGCCTCTCACTATTATTTTAAATTTAAACACAACCTGCCAATTAGATGAGAATATGCAAGTAAGCCCTCCATGACCTAAAGAAATATCACCACAGTGTTAATACCAAAGACAGCATAGAGATCAGAGGTCTACAAAAAATAGATTAACTCCAGCACTAGTCCTCAGAAGTATTTTCATCCTAACAGGGACATGAAGCAATCAAGCAGTGATAAAAAAGATTATGTACATATGTATGTAGAGATAATTAATGAATCAAAACATACTGAAAGGGACCTGGGATTTCATAGGTAGGGAGTTATTGGAGAGAAACTACTGTAGGTCAACACCTTTTCGGCAACTTGTAATCTTGGAAAGTTGTCTAGAGCCCAAAGTCACACAACCAGTTTATGTCAGAGGCAAAACTCAAATCTTTGTAGCTATGAGGTCTTTGATGTACATATTGATGTACGTATCAACATCATCAGCAACTTTATAGTCTTAGAAATTATAAGAAAGATAATATGATCCAGCTTCCCAAGTCAGGAATCCCTTTCTATGTCTTTGGCAGGTGACTGTCCAATCTCTGTTTGAACACTTTATTCAGTAATAGAGAACCCCTTACCCACACACATAGGTCATTCCAGTATTGATCAGCTTTAAGTGTTAGAAATTCATCCTAATGCTTATTTGAAATAATCAAGTTCACTTTCTCTTCCTCATGACAACCCTTCAGATATTTAAAGATCAAAGATCTGCCTCCAAGACTATTTTTCCCTATTTAATCTATGATATTTGTGATATTTACTCATTTCTTAAAATATAAGCAACTACTTGATGCAATTGGCTTATATGACAGGTACACAGATAAATATATTATTCTAGGTGGCACAGAAGATAGAGTGCTGCTGTGCTTGGGATCAAGAAGATTCATCTCCATGGGTTCAAATCTGGCCTCAGACAGCTGTATGACTCTGGACAAGACAATTAACCTTGTTTGCCTCCGTTTCTTCATCTGTAAAATGAGCTACAGAAGGAAATGGCAAACCACTCTTGTATCTTTGTCAAAAAAAACAAACCCAAATGGGGTCATCAAGAGTTGGCTACAACTGAAAATATCTGAACAACAAATAAGAGCAAATAAGTGCTATATAATACAGCATATACAAAGGTGCTATGAAATTAAATGATAAGAGTACTGCAACTGGAGCCATCAGTACATTCAAAACAACTCTTGAAGGATGAGTAGAGGTTGCCTCGGGAAAAGGAAGGGGAAAAAGTTATAGGGGAAAATACAAAGAAAAGCTTGAGGGTTGGAAAAAATATAGTAAGTAAATGAAAGTTGTTTTCAAGTTTAGTTTAGATTAAATATGGGGAATTGTAGGAGGAGATAATAATACAATACAAGATAAAATCAAATTGCACTGGTATGCAAATATTAAGCAAAGGGCTTGACTCAGTAAGAGATGGAAAATCACTAAGCAAAGAAGTGATATGATTAGTTCCATTCATCAAGATTACATTCTCAGCCTGCTGCAAGGATTATATGATGTCTATAAAGTGTTATGTTTAGAAACATGAATTGACATTTATGTTATCCTACACAAAATTCTCAGGTGCCTTGTCTTTACTTCAAGGTGACTCAAGGTCCTGGGGCCCTGCCATCTGGCAGGTGGCATCAACCTAGAAAGGCTTAAGATATGAGCCTAGGATTACACCCTGAGTGACTTTCGTTAGAGAACCAGACTAACTAATTGCAGATTCATTTTACTAAAGAGTTAACCATCCTTTGATAAATTTTCAATATACATAGCAATTTATCTGCTAGGACTTTAGTGGAAGATATTAAATCTTGCATTAATGGTGATAAGGCCCTACACAATAAAACCAATTAACTTTTGAAGTACTGGTATGTGATCAGTGCACTCAAGAAATTTACCCTGAAAAAGATCCTTTTTACAAAGTGAAGAGTCTCCATAAAATAAATGATTACCCTAATTTCTCTAAATACTATAATCCCATATTTTGATGCAGTATTCAGAAAGTAAAGAGTTTTCTCCTTTTTTATGTTGCAGTTTTTTTTCAGTGTAATCACAATAACAAAAAAATATATATATGTTTTGCAATGGACTTCTTTCCTGATACAAAATATAATTTTCAAGGTCCAGACCTCTAAGCTTAGAAAGAAGCACTGTAAGAGTCTGTTGTGAAGGGAAGAACCAGTACAGATCACAATTTATTCACACCTTAACCTATGTGATTCTTGTTCATTCATGCCTTTTCATAAATCCTTCATAGAAGACCTCCACCATGTGCCAGATGCCCTCTCCTGATTCTTTTAATGTTTCACAGATACCAGTGCTTGAGGTGTATGGGGTGCTCAGGGAGGGGTAGTATCTCTGGTATGGAGGGCTTGTCGTGCCCTCCTAGGGAAGCTCTCTAACCTCTGACCCCCACCTGACACCCAGCTCTCACTTGTGGCTCCCAGGAGCTGCTAGCATGCAGCAGCGGCCACACCCCGGGCAACGGCTTCAACAGGCCGGCCAAACCTTGTGAGGGTAGCCATCGGGTCGTCGTGGACCCCTGGTGAACCAGGGCTTTGCTCACCCAGCATGTGAAGACTGCTTCGGCTGAACAGATGGAAGAAATCAACAAGAAGGTTCAACGTCTGAGAAAGAGATGCAGCAAAGCACTGTGGAGTGCTCAGGGCGTGTTGGAGCACAAAGGACAACACGGCCATCCAATGCAGCTGAGGAAGTCTCCAGGTGTAACGATTTTTCGTGCCACTGGACCCAGGCTTCCAACGCTGAGAGAGTAGGACTGTCTCTGTGCATCGGCTTTTCCACTTAAATCTCCTTCACGCACAAGTGTCTTTGTACACACTCATCTACATCATAGATGAAAGGGCACAAAGACAATCGTCATCCTCAGTTACCGAGAGACTAGGTCTATATACCAGTGCTTACAAAAATTATCCATATGTTATTCCTCATAATCAATCCTCTTTTTTGCAGTCATCTGGTTCTTGGTAGAGTGTATTTTATGCCACTTCTCACCAGTCTATTGTCGAAAACACACTAATATCTTCATTATACCCATCTTGCATTGCACTTTGGATCACCTACAAGGTTATATTTTTGAGATTATGGGTTCCATGAATCATAGCCAAATAGCATCAGCAGGAATAGACTGAGATCATCATCATTGCTGTGTCTAGTAATAATAGGAAGTTGTTCTGAGCCATAGAAATTCATTTATTCAGACATAGATATATAGATATAAATAGGGCCATGGTCTATCAGCTAGAGATTCCACATAGATGAAATCTTGGAGCATTGACGTATTTGTATTCTTCTCTATTCCTGGACCATTGCCAAGTGCTTTTCAGATCATCACCTTGCCCAGTGATATGAACCCTGCAGGCAGTGCCTTGTTTTATTGTTACCACCCAGGGAAAGCACCACAGTTCAGACAGATGAGTATCCATTGGCTTCTTTATCATCTCCTCTTATGATTCCTCCCACACTTTTGGCAATAGGGACTGGGAAGTAGTTGTTTTTTAGCTTCAGCTCAGAGCTAGGTTTAAAAAAATGTTTTCCCCCAAGCCATAATAGATATTTGACTTCAAGGACTTCAGCAAATTTTGCCAACCCTGGAAGGTTTTGTATGTCAGAAAGAGTGTTCTTAGCCAAGTCAAGTTCCAGGTGGTCCATTAAAAGAGATAGGAAAAGAACAGCAGTTAAATACCTATTGCTATTGTAGGTAAAGCCTGCAAGAGACTGTTTAAGAATTCCTTCAACCATGAAAGGCTATACTTGCCTGTATTTATTCATTTACTTAGCAAGCATTTATGAAGCACACCTTGTATATAAAGAACTATCATAGGTACTGGGAGGAAATGCAAAGTTTAGATTAAAGGTCTTGCCCACAAAGAGGCCAGTACCATTTTATTTTTGTCCTTGTATCTCCTGAACCTAGCACAGCTCATTACATATAAAAGGTATATGCTAAATGTAATAAAATAATAGTCTTTGGTTTAGTAGGAAAATGCAACACAAACACAGATAGCCAGTGTATTACAGAGGTACAAAACAATAAATTTCCTGAAGAGAATGGCATTCGGATTGGGCTTTAAAAGGGTAGATAATAATGCACTTATCGGTGAAATAACTTATTAACCTACTGTGTACCAAGCACTGGAGATACAATGAAATAATTGGAATAATCTGTAGCTTCAAGGATCTTGTGCTCTGATGGGAGAGACAACATGCAGATACAAGGTAACCTTGGAGGCAGCTAGTAGGTCTGAGAAAGGCTTCATGGAGGTAACATTTGAGTTAGTTCTTGAATGAAACTATTGATTCTGAGAAGTGGCTATAGGTAAGCTCCTCCACTTCAGATCTGAGGAACAGCCAATGCAGAAAGGAGACAAAAATGGATTGTCAGATGTAAGGAATAGCAAGTGGACTAGTACAGCTGAATTATATAGAATTTGAAGGAGAATAACATGTAAGAACTCTGGAAAAGTAGGCCAAGTTGTGAAAAGCTTTAAATAAAAAAAAGTGAAAAGATTATATTTGATTCTAAAAGTAGCAGCGATTGGAGGGGATGAGGCAAAATTGGGACATTAATATATTGCTGGTGGAATTGGTAATTGATCCAATCATTCTGGGTGGCAATTTGGAACTATGCCCAAAGGGAACTGTGAGTTTTAAAATTAATATTCAATAACTAAATATTATATTTTATAAAGTTTTATTGGTAAGAACTAAAACAAAAAGAACTGCCTGACTTCAGCCTGGTCGTGAGTCCAAGAGAGGAAGAGAGAGCTGAGTTACAGTCACTTAAATACAATCACACAAAATGTGGGGACACAGGAAAAGGGAATTTTGGGAAATACTAAGGGACTTCTGAGGGATGAAGTTCAAAGGCTCAAAATCCCCATTTATATAGCACTAAAAGACTGCCTGTCCTTTGATCCAGCTATACTACTGCTGTGTTTATACCCCAAAGAGGTCATAAGGAAAAAGACTTGTACAAAACTATTTATAACTGCACTCTTTGTGGTAGCAAAAATTTGAAAAATATGGGGCTGCTCTTCAATTGCAAAATGGCTAAATAAAATGTGGTATCTGTTTGTGATGGAATACTATTATGCTCAAAGGAATAATGAACTGGAGGAATTCCATGATTTTATTATTATAGGGAATTTCCTCACTCCCTCTGTCAGTATAGATTGGTAACTCTTCTTCAATTTCTGGTCTTAGAGAATTGCCTGAGGCACTGAGAGGTTTAAATGATTTGCCTAAGGTCACACTGCAAGTATATGTCAGAGACAGAAATTATATACTTAGGTTATCCTGACTCTATAGCCAGCTCTCTAGTCACTATACCAGAGTTCTTAAAGTGTGAGTCAGTATAATGGAAATTGTTGTTCTGTTAACCATACCTCTTCTATTTCAGGAAGCCCCTTGACTGAACGAAATGTCACAGTACCCAGCTGCTGTGTGTCATTTGTTGCTGCAGATGTGAGATCCCCAATATACACTCCTGTGATTGAGAAGACAGACTCGCCTATCTGGGACTTTCAGCAAGAAACCAGGTATAAGGCATTTGTTTTACAGCCAACACCCAGTAATGCTGGTTATGTCCAAGAAACATCATCTATTGCTAAGCATATAATTGAACCATAGAATCTTAGAAATGGAAGAGATCTTCATCTAAAACAGGAAATCCTTCTAAAATAGCCTCTGACATGTGATGTATACTAAAAAATTATTTTATTTCGTGAAAAATCTTTCCTTCTTTTCATAAACTAGTCTGGGGGAAAACCTAGAAATTGCCTATATAGACTTTCACCAGCCCTGTGACATCATCACTCTAATCTTTTGGTTCTATTAACATACTCCTTAATACCTCCTCATAGCATAGAAGTGTGGGTTCTCAGAACTATGTAAGGAAGCACAATGCCCAGCAGGTCCTGCCAAGTTGGAAAGCCTCCAAGTACAGGCCTGGTAATGGGCTATATGTCTATCATAGGAGAACCAGCCTACCTTGTTTGAAGAGTCTCATCATCAGAGAGGTAGCCATAAGTGGTGATGGTTTTAACCGCTACAATTCACAGAGACCATCTACTAATGTATTGTAATTATATTAATATAAGAATTATTCAAGTAAAGGGAGTGCCTATACCAGTGAAATCACAGGTCTTTAAATGTATTAAAGTTTGAGATTTCTCTGAGAGACCAGGGATATCTTTGAGGTACAAACATCTTGCCATAACACTTCTCTGAAACAAGAAGATAACCTAGTTGACCTACAGGTAGTAGAGAAGTAAGTTTCAGGCCATATTTTCATATTGTCCATTGTTTTACTCCAGTCAGGCCATCATACAATGAGCAGTCACAAGCACTGTTGCAAACTACTTTTTATTATGATACTTCCTTCTTCAAAAGTCATACTTAAAGAATAGAGGAAAAAAAATGCTTCAGAGCTACAATCTCCAACAAAAGTCTCATCTTGACAAGTTTCCATCAGTGATGCTCTTCCTTGGTAATATGATCATCTCGGATCAGTTCCCCAAGGCACCTAGTGGATAAAGTGCTGAGTCTGGAATCAGAAACACCTAACTTCAAATCTAGCCATAGACAAAAGCTCTTTAGTCCTGGGCAGGTCACTTAATCTATCTGCTTCCATTTTCTCAACTGTAAAATAGAAATAATAATAACACCCACCTCCCATGGTAGTTGTGATGATCAAATGAGAAATTATTTATAAAAAACACTTAGCATGGTGCCTGGAACATGGTAGGTATTATGTAAATAGTGCCTAATTCCATCCCATTTTAATTCCATAATCATTTCTCTCTCATTCCTCACAGAAAGACAGTCAGTAAACATCTATAAAGTGCTACTTGCCAGTTGCTGTGCTGTTCTGGAGATACATAGAAAAGCAAAATAGCTCCTGACATCGAGGAGTTTATATTCTAATGATGAAAAAGCATGTAAATAAGTACATGCTAGATGCACTCCAAAGCAAATGGATAATAACCTTAGGAGGGAAGGTATAGCAAATAGGAAGGAAGCAAGAAAGACCTCCTGCAGAAAGCCAGAGATACCAAGAGACTGAGGTAAAGATGTGGGGCATTCCAAGTGCAGGAGACAGCCAATATGTAGGCACAGACACAAGAATTATACTGTAGAGTTCATGGAGAGGGATCAAGTATAATGAAACTGGGAAGGAAGAAAGAGGCCAAGTTGTGGGGAGCCAAACAAAGGACTTTATATTTGATCTCAAAAATAATAGAGAGCCACAGAACTCATTTTTAGTAGAGGAGTAACAAAGTCAAGCCCATGCTTTATCTGGAGCTTTGTCGAGGGGAAATGGGGAAAGACTTGAAATAAAGAGCAATTAGAACCTTACTTCCATGGTCCACATGAGAAATGAGGAAGGTCTCAATTAGGGGGGTGGTTGTATAGAAAAAATAGGCCAGATATATAAGATTTGGTAACCTATCCAATATTATGGGATGAGTAAAAGCAAAATGTCTAGAATAACACTGAGGTGACTAGGAAGAGGGCAGTGCCTTTAGGGAAATTCTGAAGAAAAGAGGTTTAGCGGGAGGGAAATTAATGTTTTGTTTTGAATCTTAAATGTTTGATGCTTGTGGGACAATTCAGTTCAAAATGTACTGTAGACAGTAGGTGATGTCAGCCTAGAGCTCCAGAGAATGACTAAAGCCAGACACACAGATCTGGGAATCGTTTGTGTGGAGATGATAGCTAAACCCAGAGGAGCTAATGAGATCTTGAAGTTATAGAACAGAGAAAGCAAAGAAAAAAGACCCCAAGGTATGACCTTGGGAGACACCCACAATTATTGAACTTGAGGACACAGATGACAAAGGAAAATGAAAAGGAATGGTCATATGGGTAGGAGGAGCACCAAGAGAGAATAGTTATAGAAACAGAGAAAGGAGAGATTATCCAGGCATGGCTGATAAATATTTTCACATCCTGCAGAAAGATTAATATGGATAAAGACTGAGAAAAAGTTATTAGATTTGACAATGTAAGGGTTAAATTAGGAGTTTTGACAAAATAAGAGAGCAGCTTTTCATAATTTAAGTTTTAATAAGAATATAGTAGAGTCTTAAATTAATATATCTCTTTAAGCCAGAGAAAAGAAAACTTCTAGCAGCTTTTAACAATTAATAATTTCATTTAATTAAAATAGAGATAGTAAAAGAATATAGTAAAATGAATATAGCAAAGGAGAGAAATATAGGAAAGAGGTAGAGAAAGAAAATTTCCTAATGTCTATACTAGTTATCCTATAACTACCTGTAACTATTGTAAGGGTTAAATTTTAATGGTTTGACTGAAATATATGCTCCAAGTCAAAAATGACTTTAATAGCTTTTATTTACAAAAGAGGTAGAAAGAGTTAAAGTAGAGAAATACAAAGGTAGAGAAGGTATTTAGCCTATCTAACTAAATATAGCTCTGGTGCTTGACTCAGCCAGGACTTGTTGGTCTTCAACTGGAATTAAACTCTCCAGAGCATCTCTGACCCTAAATTATCCTTACAACAGCCAGCTATTCACTCATCCAAGTTTCCTCCAAGAGGTAAGTCAAGATAATGACTCAAGATGAAGTTGACTCCTGAGGCCAACTTTCTTCCTTAAGCTGATTTCTTTCTTGAAGTCCAACTTCTTCTTGAAGCTCAACTTCTTCTTGAAGTTGACTTCCTTCTCTCCTCAGAAATTCAGGGCCTTCTATAGTGGCTTCTTGTCTCCTCCCCTTTTCACAGGGGCCAATCACCATTTCCAAATTGTCTAGCACTGCCCAGGGAGCAATGTCTGTGGGATTCACACCTAAGGGTGTGAACCCTCCAAATCTCACCCTCAGGAGAGGTGAATACCCATCAAAAAAAGTCCACAGACCCCTGGCTGACTGAGGTATGACCTCTCCAAGTGTTTTGCGAACTCTTCCACCCAGCCCAAGCAGGTGTACTTTAAGTTATTGCCAACCAAAGTGTTAACTCTAACTAGGCAAAGAGAATACAGGGTTCCCTTTTTATAAGTGTAAATTCAGAATAGGCAAAGAGGACCAAGAATTTTCTTTCACACTATAATTACTACCTAAAACTGCCTTTATCTACCTATAACTGCCTATAACTACTGCTAATAACAACCACCCAACTGTATTATAGGGGTGGTTAAGTTGTAACTGAGGGGTTCAGTCTTTCAGTATATAGAGAGGGGGAAAGAGTGGAGACCTCAACATGGTATTCAGGAGAGACAGCTGATGTTTAAGGTTGGCTCAGAGAGAGGAGAGGGGGTTTGAAGATTTTCCTCCTTCTGCCTTCCCTCCTTAGCTAAGGCTGCTCTCCCAGATTCGTTTTTGTCCCTCTCGTTCCACCTCCACTACTCGAGACCAAAGGGTCTCCCCTTTATCTGTTCGCTCACACACAGCTTAAAGAAAAGTTAACTATTTTAATGTCAATTCAATCAAGGTAATACAAAGGAATAACTATCAGGGAAAGAATGGGAGAGAAAAGTGGGGAAAAAGGGGATCCCTGTCTCTATCTAAAACCCTTTTCCTCCCTCCTTTGAGTTTGGGGGGAACTCAGGCCTTGGCAGCCTGAGCCCCCTGAGAAAAAGTCAGGTTGACTCACCCTTGGTATGGCCCCTTTGGCCACAGTTCAGACTTAGGACAACAGGACGTGAAGTAAAGTTGGACAGAGATTTAAAATGTCTTTCCCAGGTTTCCTCTTCAATAGTCTTTTCAATTGGGAAACGTTGGGGGGAAAGATTTCCAGTCACCAGCGGGAAAAGTGAGTAACCCTCAGGAAAAAGTCTTTTTCCACCTTCTCTCTTCAGCTTCTCAAGACTGAGAGCCCAGCTCCTCTCCCAGCCAGAGTCTTCTCCTCCACCAGATTCCAAACGCTTGAGGCCTCTCCCCCATTGGGAAGTGATCAATTTCACACACTCATCAGCCTGGCACTTTTTCTTTAGTGCCAGCCTCTGTCACACCACAAAGTTCCAACCAATCCAGTCCAATCAAAACCAACCCAATCAGTGTTTAATCCAACCCCACTTAGGTCTATAAATGAAGACCAGCCATCTTCCAACCCAAAAAAGGTCAAAAAGCCCTCTAAAGGCAAACGTCAAAAAGTCCTCTCAAGGCTAAAGCCAAAAAAAAGCTCAGGCCCATCTTTTATATTCCAGCAACTAAACACCAACCACCAACCCAACACACTCACAGCAGCCAACTTCCCCACAACGGCCAATTTTAACTATCAGCAATTTACATACCCCACCCCACCCCCACCAACTGAAGGGAGAATTTTAAATGATGCCTGATGAATGACATTGAGCTATATCCATGGACCTATTTGAAATCAGTGTCAGGTCTGATTTCTGCAAAGTACAAACATAATGACCACCTTCCTTGTGCTTAACAAAAATATGAAGATGGGCATTCTGGCATGTGAAAGTGCCCTCTAAGCAAAGTAAGAGATATAGTAAAAACTATAATAGATGTGAGATACCTCCATACCTCCATACTGTCTATGCCCACATCTACCAGAATGAGAATGAGATAGGTAAGATGATCCAAGAGAAGATAAAGGAAAAGGTTGTCAGATAGGGAAATCTCTTTATTAGCAGCCAGGTTTGGCGAACATCAGACAAGAAAAGTTTGATTAAGGAAAATAGACAGAAAACTAAGTCACCTCAAGCTGGATTACTTGAATCTCTACAGAATCCTTTAGGATTTAAGGCTAGGAAAGATTTTTTTCCCCACTGGACACACCAAGGAAAATGATAATCTCAGTAACACAGACTTTGTGACTACATGGACAGGCATGAAAGAATGAATGGATGCTATTGGAGTCTTCAACTTCCATCACTGCTATATTGAAAGGACCTTGAACAAGCCAAGGCTGAAGCACTTGCCAGCAGTTAGCAAAGCTGAATGCCATCAGTATCTCACCCAGGAGAAGCTAATCCAGTTTTGCCATTCCAGAAGCATTATGACAACTGCCTAGAGGCCCTTGGGTTCTCCTGACAGACCAAACCGAAAGAACCTTCTCTCAGACCTCAGGATTCAGGCCATTGCAACATGCCAAACCATGGCATAGGCTTTGAACAAATTCCACACCTAGGGAATGTAGTAGTGACCACCATATTGAACCTCAGCATGATTGCTGGGAATTTGAGGTGTCTGATTCTGAACTGAATGATGTGAAGATGTCATCTTTATAGACATGCATTGGTAATTACTGCTCTCATAAAAATATCTAACCCCTTGGAGGCTTCCTTTTGAAGCTGTGGGTTCTTCTTGCCCTATTGCTTCCAGCTGTGCTAACTTTTCCTAACAAAAGTATATAACCTTCTGTATTACATTGGTCGTGCTCCTGGCCTCTGCTCCTAAAAGCTGGATCAGTGACTGAATATTGGCATTAAATCTCAGCCTGATCAAGTAACAATCCAGTTTCCTGCCTACCCAGCTAGAGGAAATACAGAATGTCTCCCCTCTTCCCAATTAGGCCCTACCAAAAAAAAGAATGGTTCCACCAACAAATAATTTTCTTTCCTTCAAAAATAAGTCAGTTTCAGCTATTTGAAATTTGTAAAAGGAATTTTTTTTTTAATTTGGGGTACCTGGAGGTCCTCTTACCATAGAGATGTGTAGGGATTGATCAGCCCACAGTGAAAGGAAGTAGAAATCACAGAAATAGGAAGTAGAAACCATAGAGACAGGAAGAAGGAACCTTAGAGACAGGAAGTGAGGTAGAAGAAGGGTATAAAAAGGGGTCAGCTTCAGTTGGTCAGGTCAGTTGCTGACAGTGAGGCCTTTAGTGGTGTGGGTTGGTGATTAGTTGGTGGTTGGGAGAGAGAGAGAGAAAGAGAGATTGATTCTGCCTGGTGAGCTGAGCTGAAGGGTGCTCTGCTGGACTTTCTCTAATGGCAGTTATGTGTAGATAAAGGCAGTTTTAGGTAGTAATTATAGGTAGTTATAGGATAACTAGTATAGACATTTGGAAATTTTCTTCCTCTATCTCTTTTCTATATTTCTCTCACTATATTCTTTTATATCTATTTTAAGTAAACCAAATTGTTAATTATCAAAAACTGCTAGAAGTTTTCTTTTCTCTGGCTTAAAAGGATAATATTAATTTGCAACTCTACTATATTCTCATTAAAACTTAAAATTATTAAAAGCTGCTCTCTTATTTTATCAAAACTCCTAATTTAAACCTTACAAATTATATAGCTTTACCTCTTGCTTCACATTTTTGAAATCTTTCATGTTAAAAAGAACAATAGCCAATGGGAATGGCATTTGCAAGAGAGATTTCTTTTAAGGGTAGGGGAGACATGCGTAACAGGAAAAGAGCCAGTAGACATTGAAGCATGATAAGATGGCATGGATAAAGGATAGATAATTACTGACGACAGGTTGGGAATGGGATCAAAAAATCTTGTTAAGAAGTGTAATGGAATAATAATTAAGAATTGATTAGGAAATTGGGTTAATTAGTAAAGTCTCTTATAAGAAGGTCTCCAACTAGAGAGAGAGAAGGTTTGAAGATTTTACCTTAAGAAACTAACTGGAATCTTCAAGTTCCTTAAGGCAATTCCCAGAGATGCTTTGCTGGGAATGTTGGAGTTTAACTGACACTCTTGGGTTGTCCTCTCAAGAGTAAGGAAGTGAAGATTTTCCTCAAGGTTTGAAGGAAATTTGAAGGCAGTTGGTTGGGGGGGGGGGGGGGAACATCTTGTGAAAGGAGTTGTTGTTGGAGAAAAACTAACTGACAGAGTAGGAAACTTCAGGTTGCTTTTCCCTGGTCTGACCAGTGGAGGAAGGAGAGAACATCTCAGTGTGACCTTTAGTAAAGATTAACCCTGTCAGTAATTTGAGCTTAGAGGCTGGAGTGATTTAAATTGAATATAAATTATAGGAATACTTAAATTAGAGTAGATTATATAGTTAGAAATTATATCTAGATAGAATACAGAGGATTAGAATAGGTCTGGGTTTCCAGACAGAAGCAAATTCTTGCGAAGTTTTAGTGGGGTCTAAGATTAGTTAGAAGTTTTAATATAAGGATAAGATATATCAAATGCTTTCCTTTTTCTTTCTCTAAATCCTTATAGTTACAAATAATATATATATATGTATGTGTGTATATATATATATATATATATATATATATATATATATATATCTCCAATCTCTAATAGAATTTTCCAGCTACCAAACTCAGGCAATTTTCAAACTGTCAAAGAGATCACCTCCACCAAAGAGCTTGATCTATAGCCACTAAAACTAGTTGCAATTTACAATATCCCAAATCAATATCTAGGGTAAATATATACCTATAATTAATAGAAGTCATCTCTTTACCCCACAAGAGAGATACCAACCCGTAATAGCTAAAGCCATACAGTGAGTCCATCCAAATCTTACTGTCTACTAAAATAGGTGGTATATTGTAGTGGAATGAATCTGCATCTCAACTTCAGTGTCCATGGGGCTTTGAACAAGTCACTTAACTTCATCTAGAAGAGGGAGGTGGAATCTGTCCTTAGCTCAAGGTCATCAAGTCCATACTCCTCACTTTACATAAGAGGAAAAGGGACCTGCTAGAGGTGACACAGCAGACCAAGGACAGACCCTAAAAGGGGGTCAGCATCTGTTTGTTTTTACATTGACCACTCACACCATTATTTTGAAGAGGTCTATAAAAGATGTGAAAGTAATCTGTTCGTCAGCAAACATTTATTAAGGGCTGACTCTTGGCTAAGTACTGTTGATAAAAGAAAAGCAAAAATATAGACTCTGTCCTCAAGGAGCTCACATTCTAATGGAAACAGAATAGAAATAACTATGTACAACTATTTGCAGGTTAGATAGGAAATAATCTTAGAGGGTTAGAAAAGCGATGAGAGAGGCCTAGGCCTTACAGATGGAATTTGAGCAGTCTTTTTTGTTTAAATTCAATTTTGCTTTCAATTCCAAAGTGTCTCATACCCATTGAGAAGGCAAGGAAAACAAAGTTCATTACAAATTTGTATAGTCATTCAAAATAAGAAATCCATACAGAAATGTTATGACATTTGAAGGGGAAAGTCTTTACCTTGTTTTCTGATGTGAAGTAGAAGATATATAACTGAATGCCTGAGCTGGATCAGGAAAGGAAGGAGAAGACAATAGAATAGCAAGCTGTCAACTTTGGCTGAATCACCAAGGAAGTGAAAAGTAGTGTTAAGATACAGCCGAAGATCATTTGAAAGCATATTGCAAAGGGTCTTATAAGGTCAGGATTAGTAGTTTGCATTTTATTGAGTAGGCAGTGGTTTGAAAATAACAAGAATGATGTAAGATTGCTTGGGTGTCAAGTAAAAAATGGACTTGGGGAAAGAGCTATTGTAGCAACAGGAATACCAGCATTTGAGTCTGGTGGACACTCTTAGATGAAATATGAACAGTGCTCCCTGAAGCGGGTGCACAGGGTCATAGTTTTAGAGCTGGAAGGGACATAAAAGTTGCATCTTATCCAACCTCCTCATCATACAACTATTAACTTGAGATCTCGAGAAAGAAAGGAGGCTACACAAAGTCACAAATATACTTAATTGTTAAACCAAAGTTCTTTAACTCTAAGTCCAGCCCTCTCTCCATTGTACCAGCTGCCTTTTAGTTTATGTACACGTGGTGACATGAGTATTTTTTTTCCTGTAGGTTATCCAAAGAACTTCTACTGGATTCCCAACAAACCCTGGTCTTCAAGGTTTGGCATAAAGCAGGTATTAACTCTCTTCTTGTTTTGAAGCTATTACTTATGGGAGACTAGTTGAGTATCTGTTAAACTATCCTATTAGTAGTCTGAAAATCGTTTCTTTTTCTCTCTTGAAGAATATGATAATCAAAAGAAAAGGAATGTTAAGTAAATATAAGGAAAGGAAAGGAAAGTTGTTTATTGTCCTGTAATATAAACAAATAATCTTATAGTTGGAAGGATCTAAAAAGGCATCTATAGTGATCCAGAATTCAATTCCACTTGGATTCATACAATCACAGGCTCAGAATGTCAGAGTTGGAAATTAGATTATAATCAGTCTATTAATAAACATTTATTAAGCACCTTCTATATTACAGACACTAGTCTAAGTACTGTGTGTACAAAAAGCGGTAAAAGAGAGTCCCTGCTTGCAAGGAGCTCACAATCTAATGGGAGAGACGATAAGCAAACAAACTCATACAGGATATATAGGAAATAATTAGCAGAGAAAAGGTACCAGAATTAAGAGGGGTTTGGAAAGGCTTCCTATAGAAGGTGATATTTTAGTTGGAACTTGAAGGAAACCAGTAGACAGAAATGGGGATGGAGAATATTACAGGCATGGGGGACAGTAATAGAAAATGCCTAGAGCCAAGAGATATGGAATGTCTTATTTGCAGAACAGCAAGGAGGCTAATGTCACAGAAATGAGGAGTACCTGAGGTATAAGAAGAACAGAAAGGTAGGAAGGGACTAGGATATGCAGGGCTTTGAATATCAAACAGATTTTTGTATTTGATCCTAGAGGTGGTAAGGGCCCACTGGAGTTTATTGAGAATGTGGGTAGCATGGTGAGACCTGAACTTTAGGAAAATCCCTTTAGCAGCCAAATGGAGACCCGTGGAAGATGGTTGGGAGTGAGTAGAGATTTGTGGCAAACAGGCCTGTCAGCAGGCTATTACAGTGGTTCACCGTAAGGTAATAAAGGCCTACAACTGGGTGGTGACTGGTCAGAGGAGAGAAGGATTTATATTCTAGAAATGTTACAAAGGTGAAATCAACAGGCCTTGGCAACAGATTGGACATGGGAGGTGAGAAATAGTAAAGAGTCAAGCCTGGGGACTCCAAGGATGATGGTGCCTTTTACAGTAACGGGGAAGTTTAGAATGAGGATAGGATTTAGGGGAAAGAAGTCAGTTTTGGATATGTTGAGTTTAAGATGTCTACTTGAAGATGTCTGAGAGGTAGTTGGAGATGCAAAACTGGAGGGTAGCAGAGAGATTGGGACAGGAGAGGTAGATTTCAGAATTTTCAGCAAAGAAATGGTAATTAAATACATGAGAAATAATATCACCAAGTGAAATGATATAAAGAAGGAAGCAAAGAGGGCCCAGGACAGAACCCTATGTGACACCTATGGTTAGAGATCATGATCTGGGGGAGGAGCCAGCAAAGAAGACTGGAAAAGAGCAGTCAGATAGGCAGGAGGAGAATCAGGAGGGACCGGTGTCTGAAATCAAGCCTAGAGAGAAATGAATATCAAAAAGAAGTTGATCAGCAATGTCAAAGACTGCAGAATGTTCGAGAATAATGACCTTGAGAAAAAACTATTTAGCACTTAAAAAAATCATTGGTGTCTTTGGAATGATCAGTTTTGGTAGAATGATGGGATTAGAAACTGGATTACCAAGGGTTAAGAAGGAAGTGAGAAGTGAGAAAGTAGAAAAAGATATTGTAAATGGTCTTGGGAAGTTTAGGCCCAAACCAATAGAAGAGAAATCAGAGAAAAGTGGTAATTGAAGGATCAAGTGAGGGTTTTTTGAAGATGTGGAATACGTGGGTGTGTTTGTAGGCAATAGATAAATGACATGGGGGGGGGGGGACCATTGAAAATAAATGCTAGTTCATTGATTTTACCACTAAACAAATTATAGCTTGTGATTGGGGTGGTACTTTTATACTATAAAAAATGATGGGGGAGGAGGGGGAGTTTCAGAAAAACGTGGCAAAACCTATATGAACTAATACAAAGTGAAGTGAGAAATGATAGATTATTGTGCACAATAACAGCAATGCTGTAATGATGATCAACTGAAAGATTTGGCTATTCTGATAAATTCAGTGATGCAAGACAAATCCAAAGAACTCATGAAGAAAAAATGCTCCAGAGAGAGAGAACTGATAAACTGAGTGTAAATTGAAATCTATTTTTCTCGGTTTGTTTTTTCACATTTTTTTGTTTGCTTTGTTGTACATGACTAACATGGAAATGTCTTTTGCATAATTTCACATCTATAATTGGTATAATATTGCTTGCCTTCTCAGTAGCTGGGGGAGGAGTGGGAAGGAAAGAATTTGGAACTCAAAATTTTAAAAGAAAAGAATGCTAAAAAATAAATAATAAATCCAGAAAAGAAAATGAAATGTTGGAGTGAGGATAGCAAAGATGGCAATATGTTATCAAAATTGGAAGGGCTTTTAGATATAAAGTTATAAATGTAAGAAATCTCTATCCATTATCCGTTCCTATCTTTATCCTTAAGAACATGTCCAGATCTACCTTTAATCACCTGACAACCAAATCCAAAAGTCATCTATCCCTATCACCTCTATTCCTTTACTTCCCACTCATTTCTCAGCTCCTTATGATATGGCTTCCTATACCACCATTCTTCTAGAACTGCCTCCTCAAAGTTTTTAGTAATAATGATCTCAGCTTTTTAAAAATAATTTTAACATTTTTTTCAATTTAGAGTGCCAAGTTCTCTGCTCTTGTCTCTCCCCCACCCACTGAGAGGCAAGCAGTATGATATGAATTATACAAGTGAAGTCAGGCCAAGCATTTCCATATTAGCAATGGGAGGGAGGGGATAAGAAAAAGCAAGAAATATAAAGAAGTGATAAAAAGGTATACTTCAGTCTTCACTCACATTTTATCAATTCTCTCCCTGAATGTAAATAACATTTTTCATTGTGAGTCCTTCAGAATTTTCTTTGGTTATTGTATTGATTAGGTTAAATCATTCCACATGTCATTTCTTAAAGCACAATAGTTTTCCATCACAATCAAATACCACCGCTTGTATAGCCATTCCCCAATTGCAGAGTATTCTCTCTATTCCCAATTCATTGCCACCACAAAATAATTGTTAAAAATATTTTTGTACATATAGTTCCTTTTCCTTTTTTGCTCTCTTTGGTATACATATATATAGATTTGGGATATATGTGTATGTGTGGGTCTGTGGGTATGTAGATAGATAGATAGATAGATAGATAGATAGATAGATAGATAGATAGATAGATAGATAGATAGATAACTAGATAGATATAGATATATTGAATATATCTATATCTATCTATATGTATATGTATAGATATATACTAGAAAGAGAGAGAGAGAGAGAGAGAGAGAGAGAGAGAGAGAGAGAGAGAGAGAGAGAGAGAGAGAGAGAGAGAGAGAGAGAGTTTTATAGTCCTTAGGGCATAATTCCAAATTTTTCTACAGAATGGTTGATTCACTTCACAGCTCCACCAATAGTGGATTAGTATTCCAGTTTTTCCACAGCCCTTCCAACATTATTAGTCTTGTTGCTTTTCTGTCTTGTTAGCCAATATAATAGTTATGAAATGGTATGTCAGAGTTATTTTAACTTGCTTTTCTCCCATCAGTAATTACTAAAACTTTTTTTCATATGACTACAAATATCTTTAATTTCTTCCTCTGAAAACTGCCTGTTCATATGCTTTGATCATTTTTTGGTTGGGGAATAGCTTACCAATGATCTCTTTAACTGCTAAATACAAAAATTTTTCTCAGTTCTCATCTTACTTAAACCTCTTGAATTTTTGAGACTGTTAAGCAAACTATGCTTCTGATAATCCTCTTCTCCCTTTGGTGCTTGTGACATTACTCTGTCTTGATTTTCCTACCTTTTTTACTAGTATTTTTCGTGTTCCCTTCATTGAATCAATATCTTATCTCCTACCCACTAAATAAACATGGGTATCCCTCAGATGATAGAGGACAACCCAACAAATATAAATAGCTAGTTTTAGTTACATATAATTGAAAAGGTTTTGCACAAATTTTTCATTCTGTTTTCTTTTTTCTTTTTTTTTTAGTATCTTAGATATTTTATTTGCATAATTTCAGAATACTTTCCAGAATGGTTATATTGATTCACAACTAGGAGTATCTCTTTTTTTTTTTTTGTCAATTTATAATATTATTCCTTGGTTACAAGAATCATATTCTATCCTTCCCTCCCCTTGCCCCACCCTTCCAGTAGCCGATGCTCAATTCCACTGGGTATCACATGTGACCTTGATCAGAACCTATTTCCATGTTGTTGATGTTTGCATTAGGATGATCATTTGGAGTCTATATCCCCAATCATATCCCCCTCAACCCCTGTAATCAAGCGTTTGTTTTTCTTCTGTGTTTCTACTCCCACTGTTTTTCCTCTGAATGTGAATAGTGTTCTTTCTCATAAATCCCTCCGAATTGTTTGGGATCACTACATTGCCACTAATGGAGAAATCCATTACATTCGATTGTACCACATTGTATCAGTCTCTGTGTACAATGTTCTCCTGGTTCTGCTCCTTTCACTCTGCATCACTGGAGGTCGTTCCAGTTCACATGGGATTCCTCCAGTTTATAATTTCGTTGAGCACAATAGTATTCCATCAACAACATATGCCACAATTTGTTCAGCCATTCCCTAATTGGAGGGCATCCCCTCATTTTCCAATTTTTTGCCACCACAAAGAGCACAGCTATGAACATTTTTGTACAAGTCTTTTTCCTTATTATTTCTTTGGGGTACAAACCCAGCAGTGCTCTGCCTGGATCAAAGAGCAGACAGTCTTTTAGCACCCTTTGAACATAGTTCCAAATTGCCCTCCAGAATGGTTGGATTAATTCACAACTCAACCAGCAATGAATTACTGTTCCCACTTTGCCACATCCCCTCCAGCATTCATTACTTTCCATAGCTGTCATGTTAGCAAATCTCCTAGGTGTGAGGTGGTACCTCAGAATTGTTTTGATTTGCATCTCTCTGATTATAAGAGATTTAGAACACTTTTTCATGTGCTTATTAATTTTGCTTTCTTTGACTGAAAATTGCCTATTCATGTCCCTTGCCCATTTGTCAACTGGGGAATGGCTTGATTTTTAGTACAATTGATTTAGCTCTTTGTAAATTTGAGTAATTAGATCTTTGTCAGAGGTTTTTGTTATGAAGATTGTTTCCCAGTTTGTTATTTCCCTTCTACTTTTGGTTAAGTTGGTTTTGTTTGTACAAAAACTTTTTAATTTGATGTAATCAAAATTATTTATTTTACATTTTGTGACTCTTCTAAGTCTTGCTTGGTTTTAAAATCTTTCCCTTCCCAAAGGTTGTCATATATACTATTCCATGTTCACATAATTTACTTATAGTTTCCTTCTTTATGTTCAAGTCATTCATCCATTCTGAGTTTATCTTGGTGTAGGATGTGAAGTGTTGATCCAAGCCTAATCTTTCCCACACTATCTTCCAATTTTCCCAGAAGTTTTTATCAAATACTGAATTTTTGTCCCAATAAGCTGGTATCTTTGGGCTTGTCATAGACTGTCTTGCTGAGGTCACTTACCCCAAGTCTATTCCACTGATCCTCCTTTCTGTCTCTTAGCCAATACCAAATTGTTTTGATGACTACTGCTTTATAGTATAGTTTGAGATTTGGTACTACAAGGCCACATTCCTTTGCATTTTTTTTTCTTGATTTTCCTGGATGTCCTTGATCTTTTGTTCTTCCAAATGAACTTTGTTATGGTTTTTTTCTAAATCACTTTCGATTTTATTAATTTCTCCCTTAATTTTTAGGATCTCTAATTTAGTTTTTTGGTAGTTCAATGGGTATGGCACTAAATAAATAAGTTTGGGTACAATGTTCATTTTTATTATGTTAGCTCCTCCTACCCATGAGCATGTTAATGTTTTTCCAATTGTTCAGATCTAGTTTTAGTTGTGTGAAGAGTGTTTTGTAGTTGTATTCATATAGTTCCTGTTTGTCTCAGCAGATAGATTCCTAAGTATTTTATATTGTCTAGGGTGATTTTGAATGGAATTTCTCTTTCTAATTCCTGCTGCTGAAATGTATTGGAGATATATAGAAATGCTGATGACTAAATGTGGGTTTATTTTGTATCCTGCAACTTTGCTAAAGTTGTTGATTATTTCCACTAGCTTTTTAGTTTATTCTCTAGGATTCTTTAAGTAGACCATCATATCATCTGCAAAGAGTGATAGCTTGGTCTCTTCATTGCCAATTTTAATACCTTCAATTTCTTTTTCTCTAGTTCCTATTGCTAATGATTCTAGTACAATGTTAAAGGTGATAATGGGCATCCTTGTTTCACTCCTTATCTTATTGGGAATGCATCTAGTTTATCCCCATTGCAGATGATGTTGGCTGAAGGTTTTAGATAGATACTGTTTATTATTTTTAAGAAAGATCCTTCTATTCCTATACTTTCTAGTGTTTTTAATAGGGATAAGTGTTATATTTTGTCAAAGACTTTTTCTGCATCTATTGAAATAATCATATGATTATTATTGGTTTGCTTGTTGATATGGTCAATTATTTGGATGGTTTTCCTAATATTGAACCATCCTTGCATTCCTTGTGTAAATCATAATGAATAATCCTCGTGATGACTTGCTGAAGTCTTTTTGCTAGTATCCTCTTTAAGATTTTTGCATCTATGTTCATTAAGGAGATTGGTCTATAGTTTTCTTTCTTTCTCCATTTTTGACCTGCCTGGCTTTGGAATCAGTACCATATTTGTGTCATAAAAGGAATTTAATAGAAGTCCCTCTTTGCTTATTATGTCACATGGTTTGTATAGTATTGGGATTAGTTTCTCTAATCCATCAGGCCCTGGGGATTTTTTCTTAGGTAACTCTTTGATGGCTTGTTCAATTTCTTTTTCTGATATGGGATTATTTAAGAATTCTATTTCTTCTTCTGTTAATCTAGGCAATTTATATTTTTGTAAATATTCATCCATGTCACCTAGATTGGCGTATTTATTGCCATATAATTGGGCAAAAGAGTTTTTAATGATTGCCTTAATTTCCTCTTCATTGGAGGTGAGGTCTCCCTTTTCATCTATGATACTGTTAATTTTATTTTCTTCTTTCCTTTTTTTTATTAGATTGACCAGTACTTTGTCTATTTTATGTGTTATTTCAAAATACCAGCATCTAGTCTTATTTATTAGTTCAATAGTTCTTTCACTTTCAATTTTATTAATTTCTCCCTTAATTTTTAGGATCTCTAATTTAGTTTTCTTCTGGAGATTTTTAATTTGTTCGCATTCAAGTTTTTTTATTTGTATGTCCAATTCATTGACCTCTGCCCTCCCTAATTTGTTAATATATGAACTCAAGGATATAAATTTTCCCCTGAGTACTGTTTTGGCTGCATCCCATAGATTTTGAAAGGAGATCTCATCATTGTCATTTTCTTCAATGAAATTATTGTTTCTATGATTTGTTCTCTAACTGATTTTAGAGAATCATGTTATTTAATTTCTAATTATATTTTTATTTTACTCTCCATGTACCCTTACTGATTATTGTTTTTATTTCATTATGATCTGAAAAGGTTGCACTTATTATATATGCTTTTCTGCATTTGTTTGCCATGTTTTTATGACCTAGTACATGGTCAATCTTTGTGAATGTACCATATGCTGCTGAAAAGGTATATTCCTTTTTGTCCCTATTTATTTTTCTCCATATATCTTATTAACTCTAATTTTGCTAAGATTTCATTCATATCTCTTACCTCTTTCTTATTTATTTTTTTTATTTGATGTATCTAAATTTGATAGTGGTAGCTTCAGGTCTCCCACTAGTATAGTTTTACTCTCTATTTCTTCCTTCAATTCCACTAGTTTCTCCTTTAGTAATGTGGATGCTATACCATTTGGTGCATACATATATTGATTACTGATATTTCCTCATTATCTATACTACCTTTTATCAGGACATATTTACCTTCCCTGTCGCTTTTAATCAGATCTATTTTTACTTTGGGTTTGTCAGATATCATGATTGCAACTGCTGCTTTCTTTCTATCAGTTGAGGCCCAATAGGTTTTGCTCCAACCTTTAATTCTAACCTTATGAGTGTCTACCCACCTCAGGTGTGTTTCTTGTAGACAACATATAGTAGGATTTTGGTTTCTAATCCACTCTCCTATTTGTTTTTGTTTTATGGGTGAGTTCATCCCATTCACGTTCAAAGTTATGGTTGCCACTTATGTACTCCCCAGCATTTTGATATCCCCTCCAAGTTCTGTCCTTTCTTCTTTTGCAATATCCTTTTAAACCAGTGGTTTGCTTTTAATCAATCCCCCTAATCCCCACCCTTAATATGCTTCCATTTCTGCCCCCTCCTTTTTTGTTCCCTTCTTATTTTTTTAGGGTCTGTTAAGCTCCCTTCCCCCTCTCTTTCCCTCCCTTTTTGTATTCCGTACCCCCTATCCCCCTTTAGTTTTCCCTTCTCACGTTCCCTGTAGGGTAAGATAGAATTCAATACCCCAATGGATCTAGATGCTCTTTCCTCTCAGAATTGATTTCACCGAGAGTAAGGTTTAAGTATTACCTATTATCACTCTCTTCCTCTCCTTCTTATAAGAGAATTCTTCCCCTCCCCTTCTCATGTGTATCTTTTTGTGATAAAGATTATCTTATTTATTTTATTTCTTCAAGTATCTCTTGGTGCCATCTTCGATTTCCCCCTCTCTCTTTTTCTTTTTTTGCATATCATCTTATAGCATTTATTACCCCAGTCTCTTCCTGTAAATGATTCTTATAATTACTATCATAGTGAATATAATTTTTGAGTTACAAATAGCATTTTCCCTATATATTAATATAAATAATTTGATCTTATTGAAGCCCTTAAAGAAGAAAGTTTGAATTTAAAAAAATTTTCCCCTTTTCCCTCTCTTTCTTACCTTTTCATATTTCTCTTGATCTTTGTGTTTGGATATCAAACTTAGTTCTGGTCTTTTCAAATACTTGGAAATCTTGTATTTTGTTGAATGCCCATACATTCCCCTGGAAGTATATATATATGTATATATATATATTTTTTTTTTGATGTTTTGATGGACAGGTGATCCTTGGTTGAAGACCCAATTCTCTTGCCTTTCTGAATATCATATTCCTAGCCTTGCGGTCCTTTAGTGTGGAAGATGCCAGATCCTGTGTAATCCTGATTGGTGCTTCTTGGTATCTGAATTGTCTCTTTTTGGCTTCTTGTAGAATTTTCTCCTTCGCTTGGAAGCTCTTGAACTTGGCAATTACATTCCTATGCATTGTCTTTTGAGGATTTAGTGTACAGGATGTTCTATGAACTCTTTCAATGTCTATTTTTCCCCCTTGTTCAAGAACATCGGGACAGTTGTCTTGGATAATTTCTTGTCATATGATGTCAAGATTTCTGTTTATTTCTGGCTTTTCAGGTAGACCAATGATTCTCAAATTGTCTCTCCGTGATCTGTTTTTGTGATCTGTCATCTTCTCAGTGAGATATTTTATGTTTTCTTCTATTTTGTCAGTCTTTTGGCTTTGCTTTATTAATTCTTCCTGTTTTGCAAGATCATTGTCTTCCAATTGCCTAATTCTGGTCTTTAAAGACTGGTTTTCCTTTTCTGTTTGATCTATCCTACTTTTTTGTGGCTTCCAGCTGTTTCTCCAATTGGGAATTCTTGTCCTTTAAACTGTTATTTTCTCTTTGAACTATTTACCACTTTTCTTGCCAGAAGGCTTCCATATATTTCATATGCTCCAATTTAAATTCTTCAAGACATTGTGGACCATTCCCTTTTTTTGGGGGGGGGGAAGATTTTGGTGCATTTATTTGTACTTTCTCCATTATTTCCTCTGTAGCCTGGGTTTTTCCCCTAAAAATTATCCAGGGTCAATCCCTTCTTGTTTTTCTTGGTGTTGGGAAGTTGTTGTTCCTGGGCACTATTTGCTATCACTATGGTGGTTTTTCCTTCCTTTTTCAGGCAGAAATCTGAGTGAGATGGGCTGGCTCTCTGTGTATGGAGCTAAGGAATGAAGATTTTGCCTGAGGCCAGCTCCCAAATATCTTCAGCTTCTCATGTTTTCTGCCCTTCTCTGTGCTATCTTCCCACAAGCACCCACAGTCTGTGCTCTTCAGCCTGCTTCGGTTTCAGGGTTAGCTGCTCTTATGGGTAGGCCTTTGGTGGTCTTAGTCAACTGCCAAGGACCTAGAGGTGCCCCTCATGCACTCTATGCAGTGTCCCTCATCACTCACTTATTCTAGGTGCTCGCTGGCTCTGACTCTGGCTCCATAGATGGGGTGGGAGAGGGTAGATCAGCTTGCATTTTGGTGGGAGCTTTTTCACCCCCTTAGAGTGTGAAAATGCCCAAATCCCATGTACCTTCAATGCTGTGCCCTACTGTAGAGTCCCTTCCTTCATATGAATTTGGTTTTTTTTTTTATCCTTTGAGGTAGTCTATATCGGTAGATGCTAAGGAGAGGAAGAGTCCTGTGTCTAGATTTCCACCATATTTGCCCAGAAGCTCCATTCTATTTTCTAAATTATCATCCATTTGATCTCAAAGCATGAGTGATTCCCAGAATTCTAACCTAGGCCATCCTATCACTCTATACTCTTTTGGTGATATCATGAGCTTCCATGGATTCAATTATCATCTCTCAACAGATTCTCCCTAAAGAATCCCTAGCTTTTTTTTTTCAAGATTTGCCTCAGGTACAACCTCAGAACATAGATTAGCAGATATGGAAGGATTGATGTAGATCCCATATTCAACCCTGTTGTATTTATATATAAATCAGCTAAATCAAAATGATGTCAAATAATTTGCCTAGTTTCACAAATTGAGTTAGTGGCAAAAGCAAGATTATTATAATCTGAGCTTCTCCTGAATTAACCCAGTAGTCAGTCAGCTAGACTGTCAAGGAGGGAGTAAGTGCTTAGATGATATTTCTAACAACCATTCTCCTTATGCTAAGCCTTTTATATCTCAAACAATTTCCCTACCCCTTAATGAAACACTTTAACCTACATGTTCCTGGAGAATCACCTAATGTATAAAACAAACAGAAGTGGTAAGGGAAGAGACTCCTAATCAACATAGCCTTTTCTTCCACAACACAAGCCTATAGCTCCTTACCCCTATCACCTCTCTCATAGTCCACACAAAACTAGTACCAAACAAATACCATCCAAATTTACAGTCCAGAAGCCTCTCTAATAACACATTTAGCCTAGCATAAATCTAAATAAGCAGAAACAGTTACAGGTCATATCAACATACAGGATTAATTTTCTGCTGTAAAATGAAGATTCCAATAAACAGAATCTTGTGCATGAATTTTATATTGGTCCATTCAGATAGTCATTGATATAAAGATGAAAGTCCATAAACATCTATGATTATAGTTAATCTCCCTGTTTCATATAGAACCATAGACTTTAATGGTAGTAAGATGGCATTGTGGATAGAGTACGGGGTATGACATCCAGAAGACTTAAGTTAAAATCTCTTCAAACGTTTTCTAATCACTCCACCAAATCCCCCTCCCTTATAGTACTTAGTACTCCCCTTCTCAACACCACCCTTCTTATTCCCCTCCTGCTTCTCTATAGGATATTTTAATCACAGCCATCACCCCCAACTTCCCCCTTCTTTATATTACTCTCCCCACTATCCCCTTTCTTATTCCTCTTCTACTTCTCTATAGGGTAAAATAGGATTCTGTAACCCAGTGAATCTGGTTGTTCTTCTCTCTCTGAGCCATTTCTCATAAGAATAAGGCTTAAAGGGGGAAGCTGGGCAGCTGACTGGATTGAGAGCCAGGCCTAGAGATGGGAAGTCCTAGGTTCAAATCTAGCCTCAGACACTTCCTAGCTATGTGACCCTGGGCAAGTCACTTCATCCCCCTTGCTATTCTTCTGCCTTGGAACCAATACACAATATTGATTCTAAGATGAAAGGTCAATGTTTTTAAAAAAAATAATAATAAGCTTTAAGAATTACCCATCACCACCCTCCTCTTCCCAGTTCTCTTAGTGTAATCCTCTTTTTCACTTCTAGGGTTTTGTTTTGTTTTTTACCTATCATCCTAAACAATTTAGTATCTCTATCTATATATACTTCTAACTATTATCATGATAAAAAAAATTTTTAAGAGTTACAAATATCACCTTTCCTTTTAGAAATATAAATTTGACCTTATTGAGGCCCTTACATTTTTTCTCTTATTTACTTTTTCATGCTTCTCTTGTATTTTGTATTTCGACATCAGAATTTCTGTTTAAGTCTTGTAGATCAGGAATCTTGGCTATAACATTCCTGGAAATTGTCATTTGGGGATTTATTGCTGGAGGTGATCTTTGGATTCTTTCAATTTCTATTTTACTTTTGTTCAAGAATATAAGGGCAAGGGGAAGCTGGGTGGCTCAATGGATTAAGAGCCAGACCCAGAGATGGGAGGTCCCGGATTCAAATGTGACCTCAGACACTTCCCAGCTGTGTGACCCTGGGTGAGTCACTTAACCCCCATTGCCTGACCTTACCATTCTTCTTTGATAATTTCTTGTAATATGATGTCTAGGCCTTTTTTTTTTTTAATCATGACTTTCAGGTAGTCCAAAGGTTCTTAAATGGTTTCTCCTGGATCTGTTTTCCAGATCAACTGTATTTTCAACGAAATATTTCATATTTTCTATTTTTTTTTCATTTTGTTTTATTGTTTATTAATGTCTCATGTAGTTATTAGCTTATGTTTGCACAATTCTAATTTTTAACAAATTATTTTCTTTCATGACCTTTTGATCTTCCTTTTCTATTTGGTCCATTATACTTTTCATGGAACTATTTTCTTCATTGTTTTGGGATTTTTTTGCCTCTTTTTCCATTTCATTAGTTCTACTTTTCATGAAACAACCTGCTGATTCTGTGCCTTAATCTGTCAACATAGAAATTTTCTGTGATTAGGTATTTCTTTTTCTGCTTTCTCATTTTCCCAGGCCTTTTTTTTCCCCAATGTGGACTGGAAATTCTAGAAGCTGCTGAATATGTCTCCTCTGTTAATAGTTTGCCTGCAGGACTCAGCACTGTGAGCTATTTTGCCTTGGGGCTAGGGTTTCACCCACAGTACTGGCTTGAAAGGGCCAAGTGCTACAGACCTTGGGCCTCACAGGCTGGTGCCAGGGCTCTGGACTTCAAGTGGGGAGGGTGGGCTCTATTGTTGGTGTAGGCAGGGTCATGGGATCCTGAAGTTGGCCTATGCCCAGGCTCAGAGCTTGGTGCAATAAGTGGAGAGGTGGTCAGCCAACACTCTTCAGTATGCAGTTTTACTTCCAGTTCCCCCTTATTCTGTAAAAATCAGCTCTCTGCCTACCTTTCAAGTTGTTGTCCACAGGAGAGCCCTCTCTCTCTGTCCTGTCACTGGTTTTTTACTCCTGTCATTTTGAGGCACTTTTTAAAGGTTGGTTTGGAAGGATTCTCTGAGCATTTTCAGCTTCCATTGCTACTAAGCCTCCATTTTTGCTCCACCACCACCCTTTTTTCCTTAAAACGTTTTCTAGCTTTGTGATTCCGAATCACTTAACCTTATCCCTCAATTTCTTCATTTGTAAGGTGAGGGGGTTGGACTCAATGGCTGCTAAGTACCAGACCCTTCCAGTTCCTGTGATCCTAATTGGCCTTAGAATAGAATGGAATGGAAACTAAATAACATTATTTACCATAGGTTTCAAGTTATCCAACTTTATATGGTAGAAAGAATACTGGATTTGAATTTGGAAGTGATAAACTCATTTTTTAACAAAATAAAATGTTGTATCATCCCTTGATTCTTTTTTGTTTTATTGATGTTTTCATTTTTATATTACATTCATTTCCAAAGACATTCCTTACACTCTCTGCTACCCACCAAAGCCTGCCCTTATAACATGTCTTTTTCTCTTGAATTCTTTTTTCCTCTTATTTTTTTTTCTGTTTCATGTAGAAAACATTTTTTGACAATTGTTTTTGACATTTTAAAATTAAGATTTTCTTCCTCCCTACCTTCCAAGCAGTGAATGCATTGATATAGATTATACTCATACTTCAATGTAATACATATCTCCATATTGCTTATGTCATGATAGAAGACATATCACACAGAAAATGGAAATCTCATGAAGGAAATATAGTGGAAGATGGCATACTTTGATCTGCACTCAGATTTGAACAGTTCCTTCTTTGGCTATGGATAACACTTTCCTCATGAGCCTCTTGGAGACATGCTTTCCTGGTAATGGTTTAGTTCTTCACAACTGATCATTATATGATATTTCTATTACTTTGTATTTTGTTCTCCTGGTTCTGCATACTTTGTTTTGCATCAGTTCATGTGTTTTTCCAGGTGTAACAAACATGATAAGAGTAGAAAAACAGGCAAAACTAACCAATGTATTCACTACATCTAATAAAAATTTGCAATATTCCTCCATAGTCTACTAATGAAAAGAGGGAAGTACATCTTTTCCAGGAATCAATTGGTCATTATACAAATTACACAGAATTCAGTTTTATCCTATTCTTTCAGTTCACCATTGTTAGTGTTATTATATATCATGTTTTCCTAGTTCTAGTTTCTTCACTGTGTATCAATTAATATTGTTCTTTCCACATTTCCCTGAATTCATATTTTCATTTCTTACTACATTCTAATGTTATATTTGAGTACCATAATTCCCTTAGCAATTTTACAACTTGTTTTACTGTTATGTGAATAATTTGTCACATATGGAATCTTTCTTTAAGTTTTTATCAATGGAATCTCAGAATCAAAAAATATAAACATTTTAGTCGTTTTTAAACATAATTCTGAATTGCTTTCCAGAATAATTAAATCAATCCATATCTAATTGATATTTTGCCAGTCTGCTTTCCAAATTTCCCAAATTTTCAAATAAGGAATCTTCAAAAATAGCTTATACTCTTTGTTTTAGTGGGTTATTGAGTATTTATTTTTGTATCTTGCTTTTCTAGTCTATTCCACTCGCCTACTTTCTAAGCTTTTAATGAGACTAAGTTTTGATGGTTACTGCTTTATAACTTAATATCTAGAAGTGGTATTCCTCTCTCCATTCTTATATTTTTTCATTATTTACATTGAAATTCCAGATCTTTTATTCCTCCAAATCAATTTTAGTATTGTTTTGTATAGTTCTATAAAGTTGTTTAATTAGCATAGCACAAAATCCATATTTATTTAGGTCTATTGTCATTTTCCTTATATTAACATGTTTCAAAGATGAGAAATCAATAACTTTACCTTTGTCTTTTATTTTTTTAAAGAACATTTTGTACCTCTCTTTCTATAAGTCTTTAGAAGGTATGTACAACTCTCAGAAGATCAATTTGGAACTGTGACAAAAAAAAATAAAGTATACATGTCCTTTGAGCCAACAATAGCACTGCTAGGGGGTGAAAGACAGGATATACCAATTATACCAAATTATTTAAAGTAGTAAAAAACTGTTAGCAAAATTGATACCCATTGGTAGAGGAATAGATAAATCAATGGAAGCATATAATTGTAATATAATATAATTGCCTTGTAAAAAGAAGAATTGTTATGATGAATTCAAAGAAATTTGGGAAGACTTGAGCAGAACCGAAATAGTCTACCTGATGGCTACAATAATGTAAAGGAAAACAGCAATAAAAGACTTCAGAAATCTGATCAGTACTGTGACCAGTCAAAACATATCTCCCATGGCATTGGAGTTATTTGGCCAGAAATGCAGAATGAGGCACCATGCACTTTCAGATGTGACTTAATGTCTTGATTTATTTTGCTTAACTATGCTAATTACAAAAAGAGGTTTTGGGGGGCAGGAAGAGAGTCAGTTGGAACCACCAGCACTACTTTTAAAAGCATCAGAACAGCATTTTAAAAAAATATTTTTATATATTTTGTAAGTATTTTAAATCTTCATATAAAATCAAGGACTTGTACCAGATGACTTACAAATTCCCTTTCAGCTCTGACAGTCTATGATCCAGGTATAATTAGATCATAAGTAACTAGGTAAAGAAAACCAGATATGACCTGAGCCTTGCTTCAATCTGATCTACTTGGGTCCTGTCATCTGGATATTCTGTTAGCACCTCTACACTAGCATCTTCTAGATTTTCCGTTTTCAATATTTTGCAGAATTTATTCCCTATTTTCAGAACCCCAAGAGCCATCTAGACCATACTTCCCCAGAACATCCCCTAAAAGTCATGTCCTTATTAAATCCATCATCCCATTTCTGGATCAGGGTCTTATTCTCCCTTTAATCTTCTTATCACTTCTCCCCTGGCCTTCACCCTTGAATCCCCAGCCTTCTTATCCTACTGCCATTCATGCCCTGCTGATCCTGGGGTGTAGCAGAACCATTCTTCCCTTTGTTGGAAATTTATTCCTCTCTTAATGCAGCCCAATATTTTCTGGGCTGTCATTCCATTCTTTTGACTTGTCAAAATGTCTAGAATCTTTTTTTAATTATTATTTAATTAATTAATTTAGAATATTTTTCCATGGTTACATGATTCATGTTCTTTCCCTCCCTTCCTCCCTCCCCCCTCCTGGAGCCTATCAGCAGTTCCACTGGGTTTTACCTCTATCACTGTTCAAAACCTATTTCCTTATTATTAATATTTGCAATAAAATGATCTACATATCCAATTACATCCCAATCAAACCACATGTTCGATCATATGTTTTTCTTTTGTGTTTCTGCTCCCACAGTTCTTTCTCTGGCGTTCTTTCTTATACGCCCCTCAGAATTGTCCTGGATCATTCCATTGCTGCTAGTAGTGAAGTCCATTACATTCGATTTTGCCACAGCGTATCAGTTCCTGGAGGTCTTTCCAGTTCACATGGAATTGCTCCAGTTCATCATTCCTTTTAGCACAATAGTATTCCATCACCATCAGATACCACAATTTGTTCATCCACTCTCCAATTGAAGGGCATCCCATCGTTTTCCATTTTTTTGCCACCACAAAGAGTGCTGCTATGAATATTTTTGTACAAGTCGTTTTCCTTATTATCCCTTTGGGGTACAAACCCAGCAGCGGTATGGCTGGATCAAAGGGCAGACAGTCTTTTAGCGCCCTTTGGGCATTGTTCCAAATTACCTTCCAGAATGGTTGGATCAATTCACAGCTCCACCAGCAATGCATTAGTGTCCTAATTTTGCCACATCCCTTCCAACATTTATTACTTTCCTTTACTGTCATATTGGCCAATCTGCTAGGTATAAGGTGGTACCTCAGAGTTGTTTTCCTTTGTATTTCTCGAATTATAAGAAATTTAGAATACTTTTTCATGTACTTATTGATAGTTTTGATTTCTTTATCTGAGAACAGCCTATTCATGTCCCTTTCCCATTTATCAATTGTAGAATGGAAATGCCTGGTATCTCATAGCAAAGTAAAGAAGATAAAATAGCTAGGAAAGACAACATAAATGATTAGAAAAGAACACTGGATTTGAATTGGATTGGAATGAACCTGGTATCAAATCCAGTCTCTACTACTTGATGAACTGTTTAACTTTAGGTAAATCACTTGACTTCTCTGGGCTTCAGTTCCCACATCTGTAAAATGAGAAAGTTAGACTAGATGATCTTTGAGATCCCTTTAAGCTCTACATCTATGCTCCTATAAGAGAACCTCAGTTGGTTGGTTGTTGTCATTCATACTTGAAGAGAACCAAAATGACATCACTATGTTAGGGTCAGTACACAGTTTGTCCAGCTGGCTGATGAGACCAATATGAGTTTAGCTCAGATCAGGCACAAATAGCCCATACAAACATTTGGGGTAGAAATGTCTCTAAATTTGTGCTTATCTCTTTTCTTTTGAGCTTCTGAAATTCTGCTTTGGAGTACCTTAATGCATAAAATGTCAGATTGGTTAGAGACATTAGAACATAGACTGTCAGAGCTAGAAGCCATCTTCAAAGTCATCTAAGCCAAGGGTTCTGAACATAGCCTCTAGAACTTGGATTTTTTAAATGTATGTCAGGGCCAAATTAATAGCATTTATTAGACAACCCCTGCCTCAAGGAACTTACATTATAATGAAGATAAGAACTAAAAAGTGGCCATGGGAGCATGGAATGGTGGTGAAGTCCAGAGACTCAAAAGCAGAGAGAAAAGAAAGGTGGTTGTCCTGGGCCCTTCCTCAAAATAGAGATTCCATGAGGAACTTGCCAATAGAAGAGGTCTATAGGCTACAGAGTCCAAGGAGGATTCTTGGGTGGGAAGGGGTAGAGTAAAGAAATAAGTTCCAGAGTGAGAAGGGAGCTGGTACATGGTCACAGAGTCTAAAATAGCACCAGGAGAAGAATGGTTTTTAACCCTATGATTTTTATTTTAAGCATTTAACAACACTGATAAGGGATCCATGACACATACAAAAAAATTAAATATTCCTGATATGCTCCAGCCACCTCAGTTTACAGAAAAGAAGCCTGAGACTAAGGAATATAAGGGATTAACTTATATAAACCATGGCAAAACAGAAACAGAATTCATGTCTTAAGACTTCAATTTCAGCATTCTTCCTACTATGTATTTCTTCACAACCACATTGTGAAGAAAATGGGGCCAGGATGATAATCCTCATCTTTTAGAATAAGAAACTTAAAGCGTGAATTGGTTAGTAGCAGAACAGGGATTGGTTTCCTTCTAACATAGAATAGTAGAGCTGGAAAGGACTTCCAGTCTTTCTGTAGCTTGTGTCTTTGGCAGTAATTTTTCAGAGGTGACCACTTACAGGATAACTGAACAACTTTCTGAAATTGCCTCCAGGGAGTTGACTGACAAAAGTCATTTGGACTCAGGATAGGTCTGCCAGAAGAACTGATATTTGGGTGTACACTCTGGATTTGTTTTCAGGGAACTCAAAAAACTCAGGGTATTTTCCTTTTTTTTTCTACTAAACAGAAAGAAGGTTGATAATAGGAATAGAAGTCTAGTTGCCCCAGTTCTCATTTTGAGTCTATCTTCCATCCTTTGAAGTCCTTGAACTTCCTTACTTGAAACCTCTATCACTCTTATTGACCATATTTCACCTACCCATATTACCACTCTCCTCTCTTTTTCTATCATAGAAGTGGAACGAGTGATCGGATTTGCCTCTGTGGACCTCTCACCTCTTCTCTCTGGCTTCCAGTTTGTTTGTGGCTGGTACAACATTGCAGACTTCAGTGGGCAATGCCAAGGGCAGATTAAAGTTGCTATATCCCCCCTGGAAAGCATCATTCATCTCAAAGAAGAAAGGCTAGCAAGGCATAGGGCCAAAGTCTCTGGCTTATCCGTACGTACCCTGTTTCCTCACACAACCATTAATGATACTTTCTGATTGTGGTCTCTGCCACATGTCCTTTAGGGAAGAGGGAATATATATCAATTTTTAGAATTGAACCCTCTGAAGCAATCAGACAGTTAACCAAGAATTCATTAGGTACCTTCTTAGCATTCTTCCCTCCTCCAAAATGGATCTTTCCCTCAAGGGGGTTCTATTTATAGAATCTCCAAATCTCAAATCTGAAAGAGATCTTAGAATATGGAAGGTTAGAGCTTATACCTTAGAAATCACCTGGTCAAGATATCTTATCCAATTTCTCATTTCCCTGAGAGCTACCTGTGGCCCTGAGAGGTCAGATAATTACATAGGATTACAGAGCTTTATGACCAGTTCTACCTTGGAGAGTTGGAGGGAATATCAAAGGAAGCCAAATTGATCATATCAGGTTGGGAAGATGACTATGACACATGAAAAAAATAGACTGTCTGTTTTTATAAAGAGAGTTTCATTTTAGTTCTCCTTTTTTTTAGCAGATTCCAAAGTATAGTCCATTTTCTTTCTCTACTGCTGCATTTCCCAATTACATAGGAAGATATACCCTGGATCAACCAGCCCAAGGTTGTTCAAAAGATATTGATATGTCTTCTCCTAGGAGGTGAGTGATACGTATTAACAAGGCTTATGAAAGAAAAGTGTGAGAACTTGCATTTATTCTCTGTCATTTCTTCATGAAAAGAAAAATCTGGAGATGGTAACTGTCCATTACAATCCTGTGGTCTTAGGAATAAAGGGCCATGTAAATTTGGAGTCCTACACAAATTGCAAACTTTCCTAACTATAGAATTCAACATTTCAGGCCAAAGACTGCCCTCTTTCCTATCTGTTCCTGTATTTAGCTCCACATATAAAAATAGTCAGCAGCTGTGTTTTAAATACATCTCATAACCTTTCCCCTCCAAACACCCAGGCATCAAGCCAATTTATTGAAAATCAATGCATTTAGACACTTAGTCAGTTTTACCCAGTAAAAAAAGTAGGAGGCCACATTCAGTCCATTATATCAGCAGCTCAGGCATAGGCCATCTACATTTCTTTTCGGTCATTTTCCACTCTCCTCCAGATAGGCACAATTTTTCACAAAAACAATGTCAACTAGAAAGAATCTTAGGATATAGAATGTCAAAGCTCCAATGACTTTAGAAGTAAGAATATTAAGGCTAGAAGGAAACTTAGAACATAAACTACCACAATTGGAAGGGACCATACTGTATGAAATGTCTTAGAAAGGATCTTGGAGATTGTTTAGTATTACTTCCTTTTACAGATAAGAAAACAGGCTCCTGGGGGCAGCTGGGTGGCTCAGTGGATTGAGAGACAGACCTAGAGATGGGAGGTCCTAGGTTCAAATTTGGCCTCAGTCACTTCCCAGCTGTGTGACCCTGGACAAGTCACTTAACCCCCATTGCCTAGCCCTTACCTACCACTCTTCTGCCTTGGAGCCAATACACATTATTGACTCTTAAGACAGAAGGTAAGGGTTTAAAAAGAAAAAAAAAAAAGAAAACAGGCTCCAAGAAAAATAATTTGTTCAAGATCACAAAGCTAGTTAATGAGGATATAATAATAACTCATATTTCACATTTTTCAAAACAGTCTGATGGGATAAGAAGTAGAAATAATTGCATCAATGCCATATTATGATAAGGAGACTAAAATCAGAGAAGCTGCTGGCCTGGAGTAAAGAAGACCTGACTTCAAATATGGCCTCCAGACACTTTAATGACTTTGTGGCCCTGGGAAAGTCATATAACCTCTGTTTGCCTGAATTCACTGGAAAATCAAACAGCAAATCACTTCAGTATCTTTACCAGTAAAACTTCATGGGTAGTGTTGGTATGCTATGATCCACAGGGTCACAAAGAGCAAAATACAACTGAATGACTCAACAGCATTTCCATATAAGACAAAAAACTGTAAACTGAAATAATTTTTATGAACATAATTTAATGAATAACAGAATTAAGCTCATTTGCAGCTAAACTCAGAGATTTATGGTAATTTGAATATCTAGAACAAGTGACCCATTATTAAGACCTCTCTATTATATACCTGTCTTCTCTGACACCCCTGTTTTTTTGCTTTCACCTCTTTGCATTTGTCTGTGTATCTCTGTGTGTGTTTCCTTTTACCTGTTTGTAATTGACATATATAGTGAGACAACACAAAGAAATGGAAGGAATGCTGGATTTAACATCTTTTAGTACTTCTTCCATAACATGCCTTCAATTGAAAATTGACTGAACAAAATATGATTTGTAAATGGGATGGAATATTGGGCCATAAGAAATTATGAAAGGGATGGTTTCAGAGAAACCTGGAAAAGCTTACATGAACTGGTACAAAGTGATGTGAGCAGAGCCAAGAGAACAGTTTATACAATAAGAGCAATGTTGTACAAACAAACCATTTTGAAGGCCTTAATTCTGATCAATACAATGACCTGCCATAGTACTAAAGAATCAGTTGTGAAACATTCTCCCCACCTCCTGACCAAAAGGGTAGATTCGCACTGTGAAATTTATTTTGCTTGACTGCACAAAGGTTTTGTTTTTCTTTTTTTCTCAATGGGAAGGGGAAGGAAATTTTTTATGAAGGTTATTGATGCATATTTTTAAAATGCACTAAAGAAGACAGAAGGGATAATAGACAAAATAGGAAAGTTTTTAAAGCAACATGGTGAACATACTATATACTTTAAAAGAAAGAAAAAAAGCAAAATGTACATAACAGAGTCACAGTTTTACTTGCTGCAGATATTTTTACTAAATTTGACCTTTTTCTTTTTATACTGGTTTTATTGTACAGAATGTATTTGTTCAGACCCTGACCTCTTCTGCTGGTGTTTTTCAGTTCAGAAGAGGGAGAGGAGTGAACTAAAAGACCTCTTAGCATCTTGTTCAACTCCCAGAATTATACAGTGGAGGAGACTGAGACACATAGAGGCTAACTTGCTAAGGGGTCACTCTGAAGTAGAAGTCGCAAAGTATCAATTAGAAACCAATTCTTCTGGCTGAATCCAGGGTTGCTTCTTTATCTCATCACATCACACTGTTCTACAAGCTCCTCTTGGGGCTTGTTCAGATTCTGGTATCCTAGTCATACTCTTTTACATCCTGTAGTTCGTTCATCTTCTAACTGTTAAAGAAGTACAGATAGCAGGCAAACTGTTCCTACCACCAGAGGGATTGAAATGGTATGGAAGAGTTTTTCAAGTTGCATTTCATTGCATTAAGGAGATGATGCTTTTTTAATAATTATTTATCATTTGTTTTTTAATTGTTTATAAATTGTTCACATTATTTTCCTACTTATTAATTAGAAAATAATTTTTACTTTGAATATTTGTATTTCTTTATAAAATTTAAATGGCAAGTTTTTATCGACTTTACTTGCTACAAACATTTTTCCTAGTCTGTTGGTTTTTTTCATGCTGGTTAATTATTTTTTTGTAAAGAATTATTTTTTATGTAGTCAAATTTATCCATGTTGCTTCCTGTAATTTTTTCTATTTAAGAATTAAGAATTTTATTCTCCTATCATAGTTGAGCTAACTTATGTCATTATGCTAATTATTATTAATATAGTATTCCTTTTCTTCCAATTTTTAGTTTTTTTGTGAAAAATCTATTTTTATTATTGTACCATCTAGTTAGCTATACACATTTTATGCTTGCCAACAAAATGGTTTTTCCCAAAAGAAATACTTATTGATATGTTCTTTTTTTTTTTTCCAGAAGTGGACCTTTGAGAAGCCAAGCATCTCGTCATGAAGAGCACATGCAGAATGTTCGCCGATTTCATGAATCTTTGCAGCAAGCTGAAGGGATTATTCAGAATGATAGCCAAAGGGACTCACTAGCTTTTTCATCTCGTAACTCACTCCTGTCCTCTCTCAGGTGAGGATTTCTTTAAAAAATTATCTGGGATATTTTTTTTTTTGTCATCCTAATCCTGGGTTTACCCCACTCCCCCCAAGGAAATCACAACAAAAAGAAAGGCCCTGAGTTCACCAGAATATTTTAGCATCATTTGGTAGTAAAGAATTGAAGACAAAAAGGATGTCCATCAATTAATGATTGGTGGAACAAATTGTGGCATATCTGAGGTTAATGATATATTATTATGAGGTAAAATCTCAGCATGAAATATTAATAATAATGATGATAATAACAGTAATAAATACCTTAAATTTACTATAGCACACTAGGTCATAAGTCACTTCCATATACATTATCAGGTGTTGATCCTAATATTTTTATTTTATAGATTTATTTATTTGTTGAAAAAACAGACTTAAAGAGGTTAAATTCTTGTCTCAGGGTCATTTAGCTAGTTAATGATGGTGCCAACTGACCTGACTTTTTTCACTATACCAACAATGACTCAAATAACGGAAAAGGTAACATTCTGGGATTCTTTCCAGGCCCACAGTACTGGGATTTGATACTATGGGACAGATTCTCCCTTTGAACCCTGGGAGTACACAGTGTAGCTCATAGTTATTGCCCTTTGGTAGCCATAAGCCCAGAAGGTCTATGTATACCTGTGCCTATGATGAGGGGCACATCACTGAACTGGGGCAGTGATTGAATCCCTCTGTGAAGGGAAGAGATTGACCATGGTCAACTCCAAGAGACCTTCAAATTCCTTTGTCTGTGAAGCAGAAAACATAAGATGCTGTATTCAAGTGCCTGATGGGGTTCTTCTGCTTCCAAATCAGGAACTGATCAGGAGTCCGGAAATCAGGAACAACTGTGGAAAGATATCCCTGGAGTTGAACCTTGAAGAATAGAGCAAGATTTAGACTTAGTCAGGAGAGTGGTGTTGAAACATTCTAGATTTACGGAACGACTTTGGGGGATGGGGAGAGCTATGAGCAGAGCAGATACATGGGAATGGGGACGTCCAGAAGACAATCTCAGCTAGGATCAAAGTCTCTTGTTGAAGGTTCATTTACTCAATACATCTGTCAAGGCTAGTTTTTTGTTTTTGTTTTTTTAAAGCCTCAACTTCTGACTTAGAATCAATACTGTGTGTTGGTTCCAAGGCAAAAGAGCAGCAAGGGCTGGGCAATGGGGGTTAAGTGACTTGCCCAGGGTCACACAGTTAGGAAGTGTCTGAGGCCAGATTTGAAACTGGGACCTCCCATTTCTAGGACTGGCTCTCAATGCACTGAACCACCCAGCTGCCCCCCAAAGCTAGTTTTTGTAGAGTCTTTCCACTGGCTCAGCTCAGTCATCATTCATTAAATTCCTACTGCGTGCAGAGAGCCCCATGAGGGGAAAGACACAGAGTTTGGATAAAATATAGTTTCTAACTTCCTGGAGCTCTCACAATCCAGTAGGTAATGATGACCACAATGATGATAGCTAATATTATATAGTGCTTTATAATCTTAAGTACATAGGCTTTTCTCTGTATTGTCTCATTTTAAAACTTCATTGCACCTTTTTGAGCTATGCAGATACTATTATCCCCATTTTGCAAATAATGAAATACATATGCAAAGGTTAAATGTCTTGTCCATAACCACACAACTAATAAGTATCAGACCTGAGAATTTAACTTGTTCTTCTGCTGACTCCAAATCTAGCCATCTTTACATTATCCCAAGCCACCTTTAAACATGTGAGATTAAAAATGGTTGAGGTCTTAAACTGTAGTGATTAAAATAGTGGAAGATATAAATTGTGATAGATATGAGAGGGTGAGTAAATTTGACCGCAGAAATATGTTTCACTACAGTGTCTTCGGTTTTAAAATCAAATATAAGGTGGTCACCAGGGAAATATTCCCAATTATTCAAATACCCAAGTCGATTGGGTTTTAGAGAGATTTTAATTAACAATACAATGAGTAATCAAAGAAAGAGAGAGAGAGAGTAAGAAAGGAATAAGAATTGGCCTCAAGCCAATATGGCCTAGACCTGAGTCTTAAAAGAGAAATCAGTCAGTTTTTTAACACTCACCATAAGGTCTGACTAAACAAGGATACTAGTGACACCAGGCCAGCATCCTTCCTCAAAGAGTCTTCCAGCCAGAGATTGTTTCAAAGGGCCTCTCTCTCAAGAGCCTCCAGAGCTCCTACCCCAGAGGGACAGAGCCCCTCAGAGGAGCTCCTCAAGGAGCTCTCCTCCAGAATGAGAGTCAGAAATCGAGATCCCTGAATGAGATCCAAGCTCTTATTTTTAAGGGCAAAATTTCCTCTGTCACCTCCCCTAAGTCCTTACATCTACCAATCACTATAGATGTTTCTAAAGGACCGCCCATTTTGAATTCACAGCTGAGTAGTTTTAATCTCTTTAGTAAGTCAGAAAAAAAGCTGCGGTGTGGACAAATTTCATTAAGAAAAAACCTCTGAATAAGTTATCACCCTTTTAGGTTTAAGTAGTTTACAAGTTGCCCCACCTTTATAGGTACTTAGTATCCCATTGTATCAATTCTAAAACAGTCATGACTCAAAGAACTTCCTGTCCCTTCCATAAGCATGGATCAAAGTACTTTCATTGCTTAGCAAGCAGTTTTCTGTCCTAAAGCAGTCTTAAATAGGGTGGAGCAGGGACACTCCCATAGCTAGGAGCCTCCACACTCAAGTAGAGTTCTCACCATCTGCTAGGGAATTTTTTTAAGTAGAAGATTCCCCAATGGGGGAAACCCCTAACATTCATAAGTCTGAGAAATTTTGAGGTTTACAAACAAGAAGCATACATAAATAATTAACAGTACACGGTATTATATGTAATATATAGTATCAAACATTAAGTGTATCTAAGTGGTAAAAACTGCTTTGTAATGGTCTTTATGGATGGACTGGGATATATGGGGGTGTTCAGGGAAGGACTAACACCCTCTAGTATGAGGACTTACTGAACCCCTTTCAGGGCTGCTCATATACTTTTGGTATCCCTCTGCTACCCAGCTTTCATCTGTGGCTCCAAGAACCTTAGCTTGCACAGCAGCCATACCCTCATAAAACCCTCTCAGCAGGTAGGCTAAACCAGATTGAGGGTAACTGAGAGTAACACAGACCTATCAGTGAGTTAGGGGGGTGTCTACCCCATGCATGTGAAGACTTCCCATGACAGAATAGGTGGATGAGATAATTTGTTCCAACAGCCATGAAGGCCACCAAAAGAGTTACTACGGAGTGCTTGAGCTTGGTTAGATATCAGAGATGCCAAGGGCATCTACTGCATCCTGAGCCATCAGCAGTCATCTTGACTTTTGTCCTGACATTGGACTTCAGTGACTGTGGAAGAAAGTGAGGCTATTGACTTTGTACAACTCTTCCTCCCTTAAATTCAGTTTATATCAAGTCAAAAGACATCACCCATGATGTCATCCTGATCCTCTTTTTAGTACAAAGGACAACACATATTGATGGACTAATTAGGGAAGGCTTCTTTAGAAGTCCTGACATTTGACTAGGACTTTTTTTTTTTAAACCTTTACCTTCCATCTTGGAATCAATACTGTGTATTGGTTCCAAGGCAGAAGAGTGGTAAGGGCTAGGCAATGGGGGTTAAGTGACTTGCCCAGGGTCACACAGCTGGGAAGTGTCTGAGGCCAGATTTGAATCCAGGACCTCCCATCTCTAGGCCTGGCTCTCAATCCACTGAGCTACCCAGCTGTCCCCTTGACTAGGACTTTAAATGGTGCATAGATTAGGAATTTTTACTTTTTCCTATGAACATAACTGAATGAAAAGTATTTATTAAGTGCTTATTATATCAAATATATATATATATATATATTCCTAATTCTGGAGATACAAATAGAAAAGTAGGACAGCCCAGCTCTTGAGCTCACATTCAATAAAACTATTAATTGGTGGCCTTCTTACATAAGAAGGGGATGACCGAAGCAATTAATCTTTTGATATTTGTAGGATATAACATAGTGGACAAGACTGGAACTGGGGAGACTCACTAGAATATATATAAGCCTAGGCAGGGTGAAAACCTTAGGAATGAAGAACAATCAATGAGTAGAAGTTGCACCGGGGAACTTTCTGCCAATTCAAACTAGCTCCCTCATAAGGTAATAAGCTTCCCATTTCTTTAGATCTTTGAAGTATAGGCTGGATAGCCACTTCTTTGGAATGTAAATGCAATTCCTGTTCAGGCATAGGTTGAGCTAAATGATATGAGATCCCTTCCAACTATGAGATTAGAAGATGTAGTGCCTCTTTCTCATTTTTCTTTCTTTTTATAGGAAAAACTTAAATGAACTGGATCAGATTCAGAGGTACTTCAGCCAGAAGTTAACTAAGTCTTACCCTCAGCTCACCTTCAGCCTCTCAGCCCAGCCACAGCAGGACAGCGGAGATAATCGTCAGGAAGCTGAGACAGGGAGTCCAAACTTAGGGAGCCATCACATTTTAGAAAAATCAAATGACTTGGTATCTCAAGTCAGCGCCCTGATTACCGGTAAGAAGCTAATGGCCGTCAAGGTGATTTTAATGTTTCTGAGACAAGCCCATCTGCTTGGGAGGGAAAGAGAAAAGGAAAAAAATTATAAGGAACAGTGGAGATCCAAGTATCCAGATATTTGCAATTTAACTTTCCTTCCTCTAGGAGAACTAAGTCATGAGGTAAAGCACAGTAGTTCAGTGGAAAGAATACTGGACATGGAGTGTGAGGGCCTGGGTAATAATATCCTCAGATTTTCATTTGGAAAGGAGCTTTGAGCTCATCTACTTTAACCCCCATCCATTTACAGGTAAGGAAAATGAGACTAAAAGAGAGTTACCCAGGATCACAAAGGTAAAAAGTAGAAGAACCAGGATTTCCACCTAGGTCCTAAAATTACAAAATGTCAGCATTGGAAAGAATGTTTATGAAAAGAAATTCCCTCTCCACCATCTGACACATATAGTTTATAATCCTATTGAGTTTGAATCCAAAGTTGGCTTTATGATGAGAGGTATTCTGAACTGGGACTTGGAGGTCTTTTCCATAAATTACTCAATGACAAAGATAAAAAACATCACTTTTTAAAAGAAAGAAATGAGCACTATAGTTATTATAGTGTAAAAGACATTTTGAAAAGCAGCTGGATTGCTCAGTAGGTTGAGAGCCAGGCCTAGAGACAGGAGGTCCTAGGTTCAAATCTGGCCTCAGACACTTCCCAGCTGTGTGACCCTGGGCAAGTCACTTAACCCCCCATTGCCTAGCCCTTACCACTCTTCTACCTTGGAACCAATACACAGTATTGATTCTAAGACAGGAGGTAAGGGTTTGGGGTTTGTTTGTTTTTTTTAAACACTTTGGCATGCATTATTTCACTGTGGCCTGACCACAGATTTTTGAGGTAGGTACTATAGGTTTTACTCAACCCAATTTCACAGAGAATAAATCTGAAGTTTAGAGAAGCCAGGTCTTTTGCTCAATGACAGCTCGCTGCTAATAAAGGGCAAGAACTAAACTTCTAGCTGACCTCTGCACCCATAGTATAAAAATAGATGAAAACTTGTTCCTTTGATACTAGTATGCCAAAGGACTAGAAAATGTTTCTGGTTTGAATAGTTCTTTGGTTCATGGTGTTCACTAGCCTCTAACATTTGTTCTGACTATTTGAAGTAGTGACTAGCTTTGGTAACTCATTGGTAGCTTTGCAAAATAATCATTGTAAGGATTGCATAGAGAGTACTAGAATTTGGGGATGGAAGGAACCTTAGAGATCATTGGTCCAACTCCTACTTTTACAGATGAGGAAGCAGGCACAAGGAGGTCAAAGTGACCTGCCCAGAAATCATATAGATAGGGAGTGAAAGAGCCAGAATTCAAACTCAGGTCTTCTGATGCCATTTTTTAATTTGTCTTGCTCTTCAGGTCTGCAAACTCTAACCAAAGATACTCCATCATTGTCGAGTATTCATCAAATGGAGAGTCAAAATCTTAAAGGCAAAGCTCTCCATGGAGACCATAAAGTAGAGAATGATGAAGAGAGAAATGCTTTACTCCAGGACCAACTCTCCTCTTTCCCTCTTAAAATACCACCACCTGAAAAGAAAATATTAGGTGAATTCCTAGATCAAGAAGCAACAGAAAATAGTCTTCCCTTGATCTTGGAAGTGGTTGAGATTGAAAAGGATTCTGAGGTGGCTCAAACCTTGGAAGTAGTTGATATTGAAAAGGATTCTGAGGTGGCTCAAACCTCCAGTGATGATGACTTTGAAGAAGATGTTATAGAACCCAGAACCCTCAACGAAATTACAACCATGACAGATAAGACTAGCCCTTGGTCTAGTATTACGTCAGAAGAAAATGTGGCAGTTGACCATCTTCTGAAAGAAGTGAAGAAAGATGACCTCTCTATCTCAACTTCCAAACACTCCCCCAGAAAAGACCAGAGTGATGAGAGTAAATCCCACCTCAGTACACAGCAGGACATCTGCTTGTATCCACCCGATAGGACCCAGGCTTGCCTCACTCCTACAGCAGAAACAGATAGTGTCTATGGAATGGGTGTAGATATGGGTAAATATCACAAGAACTCTAAGACAACAGGCCTATCTCAAATAGGAGATACTAGCAAAGGCACAATATTCTCTCTGGTCCTCGAAACTTCACAACAAGAGAATCTAGAGTCTGAGTCAAGTTACTCCTCAGACACTGGAGAATTTGCTCTTCATCAAGCTAATTCAGTTCTCCAAACTGGAACATCCTGTTTAGATGAGAACCATGGAAACAAAGACATCAGTCATAGCAAGAAACTGCCTACAAAGTTGTCATCTTGCAGAAGGAGTGAAAAGCCTGAAGTCCTTTTGACAGAATCAGAGAAATCCCCAAAGCAGAACCTCTCACTGTATCCTTTTGACGTCTTGCAAGTAACTTCTCCTTTTAACTGACCCTCAAATTTACCTATGGCAGGGGTTCTGTCCTGACCCCTTGGGCAGTCTAGGAAAGCCTGTGGATCCCTTCTCATATCTCAGAATCATGTTTTACATGCTTTGGATAAGATGCATGAGATTATAAAGGAAACCAACTTTATTGAAATAATAATCTTTTTCATTAATTCTCACACCAAGATTAAGAAATTTTGACCTAGTGGTGACTGTTAGGGTAAACTTCCTTTAAGATAATCACTTCTTAGGGAATTGGACTTTATGACCTCTGATATCCCTTCCAGCTCTAAGGTTCTGTTCTGTCTGTGATTCTGCAATTCCAATCAGGGCCAACCATAAATGAATACTACTGAGAGGGTCTTGTACTTTAAAGGTGCTTAGTAGATTCTATCAGTGCCATGTCATTCACGAACGGCAGTTTCTGGAGAACCTCACAATCTGTAAAGAATCTCTTTCCCTTTCATCTTTGTGCAGAACATTCTCCATGATTATAGCAAACACCTTTAGCAAGCATCACCCTATTCTGTCTGTGCTTCATGTGGTATTGAAAATTAGAGAATCACCAGTTATTTCTGTGGTTCTATCAGAAAACCGTAACATGTGCACTGAAAACCCTATGTTGGATAAGAAATTTAAAGTCACAATTTGTTCTGCAGAGTCAAATGTTGTGTTGCCATTAACAACCAACACGATGATGTATTCTCTACATATGTCAGCTAATTATGTGACTGAGGGGATACATTCTGCTATAGAAAACTATCTTTGAAAGCCTGCCTATTTCCATCTTATATTTTCATCAGGGATACCTTCAATATGTGCAAAGATTACTATCAAAGATTTTATAGTTTTCTCAGAGTCAGCCTGTGAGTCAGTAGACCCTTCTAACTCAGATTCTACGGTCCTTTCCACATGTGTGAACAAGACTAGAGAGAAGTCCATGTGGAAAAGATGTGCATATTTTAGTAGAACAGAATCTTAAATCCCTCCCCTCTCTGCCCCTCAGTTTTCTCCTTTGTAAAAAACAGATAGTTAGACCAGATAATCTCTAATATCCTTTCATTTCCAAATTCTGTAATCCAATTAGTTATTTAACAAGAGCAAAGATACAGAGAGGCAAGAATAAGCACAATGTGTCTAGGAGAACAAGAAGCCTCACTTGACAAGAGTAACAGAACTATGTTAGGATAAATTAATGTGCACACTTTTTTCCCTCACTCCTGCCTTCAGACCAGAGCCATTGAGGGTCCCTAATTTCTTCCTTTCACCCAAGCATTTGGAGGTATCAATGAGAATGCTCTCTCTCTCTGCAGCTTCCCCATCAATCACAGCCCATCAGGTAAGAACAAAGCAATGTTATTATCTGGAGAGACAACATTCACTTTGTTCTTTGATAAACCTTGAGGTGAAATGTGAGAATGTCACCAATAATCCACTTAAAATGGTGCCAGTAAGTAATCAGGTAGGTATTAAACAACTTTCTTTGTATCTAGTCCCATGTTTACTGTGTTTGAGGATGCAGGTTAAGTATAAAACTTGTTCTTTGCTTATCTTTATAGCACTTGTAGTTCAATGGAGCAAACATGTGAAGACCCATAAGTTTTAATAGACAATAAGCTTAATATGAGTTAAGCATTGTACCTAAGAAGCCACTAGTTTTATCTTAGACTACAAAAATTAGGTTGAATGTCCCCAAAAGGCAGGTAACTGTTTCATTATTCTCTACCCAGGCAAGATCACTTGTAGAATACTAATACTATTCTTGGCAACATGTTTTAGGAAGTGGGACAGAAAGTATCTGGTAGCTATCTTCCAATATCTATTATGGAACAGAATAGACTCGTTCTGTTTTGCCCAAGAATGTTAGAAGTAGGTTCAATAGATGAGCATTTCCCAGAAGTAAATGGATGTAACCTACCTTCTATAAGAAAATAAACTCCATTTGGGAGTTCACTATGAGCTCTAATCCCCAAGTTTCATGAAGACTCGCTTGAGAGAATATCAAGAGAAAAGTGATCAGGAATGTCAGATGCTACAGAAAGCTGTAAAGAATGAGAGTTGAGAAAAGGCCCTCAGATTTGGCAATTGAGAAATAATTGATCATTTTAGAGCATTGTTTCAGTTAAGTAATGAAGTTGGAAGCCAGAGATTAAAAGGGCTTAAGAAAGGAGTAAAAAGGGGACAGCTGGTTAGCTCAGTGGATTGAGAACCAGGCCTAGAGATGGGAGGTCCTAGGTTAAAATCTGGCCTCAGACACTTCCTAGCTGTGTGACCCTGGGAAAGTCACTTAAGCCCCATTGCCTAGCTCTTACCTCTCTTCTGCCTTGGAGCCAATACACAGTATTGACTCCAAGATGGAAGGTAAGGGTTTAAAAAAAAAAAGGAGTAAAAAGAATAAATGGGCTCTGGAGAAACTAAAGAAGGGAAAAGAAATCACTTTAAGGAGAGAAAAGATGGCTTATAGTGAAGGTAGTATCTTACCTGAGAGCTGGGGGGGGGTAGGGAAGGGTAGAAAGGAAAGATTTGGGTAAGCAGTTTGGAAAAGAGAGATCAAGTTAATGGAAATTAATTGGCAAAATAACTTAAAACTTTGACACTGGCTTTACTGGAAGTTTTAGATTTGGTGTTTGGAAAATTCAGTATAATTATGTTGCCTGAGGCTGGACATCTTAGGGAAAGGAGTTATGTTCTAGTTGAGGAAATCAGAAATCATTTTTCAAATTGCAAGGTGTACCCCTTTGGTGGGAATAAGTCCATCTGTGGGATTGGGATAGTTTGCAACAGTGACCAAAACCACAATGATTCTTAGATAAATATTATAATAAATAAAAATTCAATTCTTAGAGAAATCCATTTATTCCTAGAAAACAGAGGTTCAAATCAGAGTAATGTGAAACTAGCATCAGGTTTTCTCTAACTGGTGAGAGATGGCAAAAGGCACTGGGCCCAGATATAGGTGATATGCGGGGAGTAGATCGCTACAGGGGGAAAGGGCCCAGGCCCCACCTCAGAAGGAAGGGTTGGGTACTTGTGACCCCACAAAGCTAATTAGAGGATTTCAGGGCCCTGGTACAATTACTTTGAATTCAGTACAGTGATTTTTGTTACCTTAGAAATATAAATTTTATTTTTGTTATGAAATTACATGACTGCTTAACTGAATAAAATGCAAGCTAAAAAAAAAATACATAGCTCTGCTAGAGGCAGAGGGAGAAAGATGGAAGAAGGAACTCCCACACTGATTGGGGAGACAAAATGTTCTCATACTGGAAATAGTTATATAACCAAAATACATTAGAATCAAGTGTTCAGCTATTCTAAATATAATTGCAGGTGATTCTTGAGGGATGCCCCAGACCCAAGTGCTCTATCCAACTCAGATTTTTCATCTTAATTTCATCCTACTTCCCCTCACATACTTTGTGTCCCATCTAGACTGGACAATTCATCATTGTTCTTCTTGTCTTTCATTCTCCCACTTCTCTGCATTCACAAAGGCGATCCATCCTCCATGACAAAAATAAACTCCTTTGTCATATCTGCATGTTTAAGTCTTCCTCTTCCCTCAAAGCTTAACTCAAGGGCTACTGCTTACTTGCTTGTCTCCTAAATGAAAGTGTTCTCTTCCTTGTATTTGCAAAAAGCACTTTTTCTGCATTATCCTCTACAACCATATAATACTAGACCTTATATCATACTTATTGTATATGTGTCATGTTCCCTTCTGCCCAAATGGAGAGTGTGAGCACTGAGGACAGAGACTCTTCTCTTAGTCTTTGTTTTCCATGTGTCTAGTACAGGGCATCATCCATAATGGACTCATTTAATAACTATTTGTTGAATTGAAGAGGAGCCACATATCCTCTCCAGACAAGCCCCAGTGACTCCCCACATCCACCACAGCTCTCTCCAAACAAGACGCATTGAGTCTATTTGGACTGTCATGAGCTCCCCTCTAAGAGCTGGACCTATTTGATTAGCCTGCTCCTCCCTCACACAGCAGAGAAAACAACCAGTTAATAAATACTTCACAAGTAACTACTACATGCCTCGTCCTGAGCAACTAGAAGCCTTGGGTCCCAGGTTCAGGGTTCCAACTTTGCCAGTGTTTTGCTTTGTGACATTGAACAAGTCTTCCTCAGTTTCCTTAGCTGTAAAATTAGTGGTTTGAATTTCCAAGGTCACTTCCAGCTATGATGTACTGTGTCCGTAGATGTCTTATGGTTTTAAATGTATGTTCATTTCAACTCAAACTTTTGCTAAGTGCCCATTCTGTGCAAAACACTATATTCTTTATTTTGAAGTGCCTATAAAAGCTCTCACATTTGGTATTAACGCTAAACTCTCATATTTGTAGAACAATTTACAGTTTATTCATTAGAATTTACAAAGCACTCTGCATATGTTGTCATTAAATCCTCTCAAATAAACCTGTGATATAGCCTAAGACACTTCCCACCTATGTGTCCCTGGGCAAGTCACTTAACCACAGTTGCCTAGCCCTTAATCACTCTTGTGCCTTAGAATCAATACTTACTATCGATATGCCTGTGTTGTAAATAATATTCTATCCAACAAATTGATGTCAACATAACGTCAATTAAATATCTATATGTAGAACTTGTGCAAGTCTTAATTGAGAAAGAAGTTAGAAATGAATGCTACAAAGGAGCTTGACTTAAGCACCAAGAAAAGTCACAAGGAAAATCCTTTGAGGGGTCTGAGAATCACAGAATCTCAGAAGTGGGAGAAACCTCAAAGATCAAGTAGGCCAACCCTTACCTTAACAAAATACCCATCTGTATCATCTCTGCCAATTAAACACCTCAATTTTTTGAGGACAAGGATTAGTCATCCTTCTGAGACATCCCCTTCCAATTTGGGGTGACTTTCATTGTTGGAAAGTTTATTTCTGACCACCCAAAATCCAATGAGTCTATAGACCACAATATAATAGAAAGATCCATTGGACTTCTGGCAGAGAACATAGTTTCCTGTTTCTTACATTTTCTAGCTACATAGCAGTAGACTAGTGATGCTATAGTGTTGTTTTAATACCTGTTCTGACCTTCAAGTGTGGTAAAAATAAAGTCATGGTGGTAGGAGGTGGTTTTTATTTTCAGCACAACTCCCTCCAAGTAACTGGCCAGCTAAAGCCAAAGGGGAACCTCTAATGAGGAAGCTGAGAAGTCAGATTCCCCCAAAAACTAAAGGCCCAAAGGGCAAGCAAGGGGACATTGCCTGATACTGCTTGGCTTCTTGCTATAAGATTAAGGTGAGTGGCCTGCCCTACCTCCTCTCATATCATTCCATTATAATATGAGACTATAGTCTCAGTACTGCTTTGTTATGTTGGGTAAGTGGAAGTGTTTTAGCAGAAGTTCAATATTCATCTAGTGTTATAAAGGACTTAGAACTATTTGGAAGGAAGTTGGACCAGAACTACAGGACTTCTTGACCTTTTTTGTGTGTTGTGTAGTCATGTGTCATGGCAGTCTGGTGAAATCCATGGACCCCTTCTCAGTATGGTTTTTTTTATTTGTCATTAAACAAAACACAAAATTTGTTAGAGGTTAGAGAAAATACAGGCTTTTTTCCCCTATCCAAATTTCTATCCAAGATCTATCTAAGGATCCCAGGTTAAGAACCCTTAGACTTGATGCTTTCTTTAATTTAAGTGTATTTCTACAGTAAACCAAATACTACTTTAAAAGAGTCTCTAGAGGGGCAGCTGAGTGGCTCAGTGGATTGAGAGCCAGGCCTAGAAGCCAGAGGTCCTAGGTTCAAATACGGCCTCAGATGCTTCCTAGTACACAGTATTGCTTCCAAGATGTAAGGTAAGGGATTGTGTTGGTTTTGTGGTTTGTTTTTTAAGAGAGAGACACCTGAACTGGGTTGGAAGAAGCTACAATCCAGTCACAGGTGTTTTGGATTGTAGTTAAGGGTGCAGGGGCCTGACAGGGAAGGGGGGGGGGGGGACCTTGTGTTCAGAACTTGTATATATTGCCTGTTTGCTCCCTAGTCACTCAGCACTTCTTAGCCCATCATTGAAGTGCTCTCTTTCATCAAGGGGAATAAACTGCCTCTTGTTACTCCTAAAATAAAATAAAATAATAGAGAGAGAGTCTGTAAGAGAAAGGCACTCAAGCATCTACCAAAAATGGAAGGAAGAAGCAGCATAAAGTAAAAAAATACCCTGGCCTAGACTGAAAGAAACCCAAGTTAGAGTCCCAGTTCTTCCAGTGGTCAGTTTGTGAACTGGGGAAGTGAACACTACTCTCTGGATCCACTTTCCCTTTGGTAAAAAGAAAATATTGGACTAGATGTTCAGAGAACCACAGATTTTGAGAGTTGGAAGGCACCCCAGATGTGTATTTATCCAACCCATTCCTGAACAAGTATCTCCTCCACAACAAACTCACCATATACCCAAACAAGTTTAGCTTGAAAACTCCATTGAAAGAAAATCTGCTACCTCATGAAGAAACCTATTCCATTTTTTTATTACCTCTAATTGCTAGAAAGTTTTTGCATAATATCAAAACTTAAACTATTCCCCTTTGGAACTTGTATGCATTGTTCCCTCTTCTGCCCTCCAAACCCAAGGAGGTATCATGCAATGCTCTCATGGCCTCCAGGCTAAATATCCACTGTTGCTTCACCTGATCTTCATATGATATGGTCTAGAGATCCTACACCATTTTGGTTTTTCTCCTGTTCTCCTTCAAGCTTATCAACATCCATCCTATAATGTGACGTTCTAAACACAATACTGCTGACGCAATCTGACCTGAGTAAGCAGAGCACAAGATAACTATCAGCTCCTTCTAGAATCTTTGCCTTCTTTAATATAGCCAAAGCTGTCTTTAGTTTTCTTGGTTGCCATGTGACTTTGTTGACTATCCCAAGATCTTTCATCTACTAAACCCTGATAAAAAAAAACAGGATATGGTTACGTTTGGTATTACCCATCCTTGATGAAACTCTCTTATGATTACCACTTCTTTTCTATATATTCAATAGCCATTTCTTTAGGAAATCTAGAATTTGCCAGAATTAAAAGTTCAGCCCACTGACATGTAGATTTTCTCCTCTTTTTCTGAGAACTAAATTTACCCTTTCCCAAAATCTTCCAAAAATCATGATGGTAACTCAGTAGGCACTTCTGCCAGCTCTGTTGGTAACTTAGACTGTGGTTCATCTAGGCAGATGATGTGAACTCAATACTTTCTTACTATTTCCTTTCTTACTTTCTATTTCCTTACTTAATTGAGGTGTCTACTAGCTGTTTCCACAGAAGCTCCATCATGAGGTAAATGGTGTTTAGAGATATGCTGCAGTATAAAAAGCATATTCGTAGTACTGAAAGAGTCTTTGACACCATCTAATCTAGTCCCAGGTTCAAATCCCAGCCCTTTGTTCCCTATGTGGACTTAGCTCCTTCCATAAAATTAGATGATCATAAACTAGCTCCATCGTTCCTCCAGCTTTTACACCTTGTGATCAATGATGGTCAGAGATATAAAGTGACTAAACTAGACTAGACACACAGCAAGTCTGCAAGGGAAAACCAGGAAATATCACTACCAACCTAGAACCCTGAAACTACAGACAAAGGAGAATGGATAATATAATCAATTGTTCAAATTAAATGCATGTCTCTGGACTAGGCTTTCTAGGCAAGATATAGGACCTGGAGGGTCAAGAAGGAGCAAGAAAGGGAAGGAGGAAGAACATGATATATCATCTGTCCATTTTCTGTGTTTTGTTCTCCATTCAGTTAAATTCAACATATAGCTATTAAGTGCCTATCTTGTGCACATAGTGAATTGAACAATCACAAATTACAAACATCCATCCCATATGTACTTTGCCAGCTCTTGAATATCTAATCTATCAGTTTCCTGCCCTGAGTGTTCCTCACTCCTTTGTGCATCATTACTTTTGTCCCCAAGAACAAAGTATTCCTCTGGTTGGGGCAGCTAGATAGAACACCAGGCCTGGACTCAAATGTGGCCTCTGACATTTCTTAGCTGTGTAACTCTGAACGAGTCACTTAACCCTTGTTTGTTCCAATTTTCCTAAAACGAGGATAATAATAGCACCTACCTCTCAGGATTGTTGTGACTATCAAATGAGATATTTTAAAGTGCTTAACATAGTGCCTCATACATCATAGATAATAATAAATATATAAATGTGTATTATTAGCTGTTACCATTAGCAGGGTCCCTCCTCTGCCCTTCTAAATGATTCAATATCTGATAAAAATCGATTAGCCATCATTAAGGTCAAGATTTGAAATAGAGGTTGAAAGTCACCCTTACATCCAGATTTCTTTTGAATACAACCTGATTTTTTTTCCTATCATTTCCCCCTTCTTATTCCTTTTTCATTTCCTCTTTCTCCTTTCCCCCTTCATCCTCTCTCCCTCGGGTAGCCTTTACAAGCACATTTTGTACACACACCATAAGCAAAATTGGCCTGCTCTTTATTGGGGCTAACCCAGACCCATAAGGAAAATCGAGATTTAAAAGCTAAAATGTTTTTGATAAAATAAGACCATTTTGATACTTGTGGCATGCCCTCCTACAGAGCCTCTGTAGAAATACAGCAACACCAATGTGACCCATGGCCAAGGGTGTATAAAGGCCAAAGAGCAGCTTGTGAAAATATACACACAACAGCAGCTGTTACCAAGATCCCTGTCTGGGAAAGGGCATAGAGGCAAAAGAGGCTGAGCTAATACTCTGGAATTGGCTTTGGGAACTCCGAGCCCCCTATACTGCTGTAGCCTAAGAAAAAACAGTGAAAGGAGAAACTTTACATACTGGTTCTCTTCCCCCCGCCGCCTTTGTATGAGAGGCAGTAGGAAAAATCCCCAGGAGTCAGAGTTCCCAGGTTCCAGTCCTGGCCCTATCACTCTGCATAGACCAACTTCCCCAAGCAAATCCTTTCCCAAAAATAAAGCTCAATTTCCTCAGTTTCCCTTCCGTAAAATGCAGATAATAGCTTCTGCCTTGCCAGATATCACAGGAATATTATGAGGACTAAATAAGATAACTTAAGAAGCTTTGAAATATTTTTATATAGAAATTAGAGGGGGCAGCTGGGTGGCTCAGTGGATTGAGAGCCAGGCCTAGAGACGGGAGGTCCTAGGTTCAAATCTATCCTCAGACACTTCCTAGCTGTGTGACCCTGGGCAAGTCACTTGACCCCCATTGCCTAGCCCTTACCACTCTTCTGCCTTGGAGCCAATACACAGTATTGACTCCAAGACAGAAGGTGAGGGTTTAAGAAAAAAAGAAAAGAAATTAGGGGAATTTTGACTCCATCTATCTGATTCTTCTTCCAGTTCTACCATTTGTTAGCATCACTTTGAGCATATCATCTTTCTTGGGACTCAGTTGTGCAGTAGATTCAGTGCTGACTTCAAGGCAGGAACACTTGAGTTTGAATCCTGCCTGCAATACTAGCTGTAGAGTTGCTTGGACCATCCTTCTGCCTTCTCTAGAGCCTTATACACAGAAAGGAAATGTTTATTTTCATGATTTTTTTTAAACCCTTAACTTCAGTCTTAGAGTCAGTACCTTGTGTTGGTCCCAAGGCAGAAAAGCAGTAAGGGCTAAGCAATGAGCATTAAGTGTCTTGCCCAGGGTGAAACAGCTAGGAAGTATCTGAGGCTAGATTTGAACCCAGGACCTCCCATCTCAAGGCCTGGCTGTCAATTCTCTAAGCCATCTGGCTGCCCCAAAAGGAAATGTTTATTAACTGAGTAAATGTAGTACATCCAAATCTGGCTGAACAATCTGTGCAATATAGACTACTGTGTTCTTGTGGACGGAATGAATGATAGAGTGAGGTGGATTTGGAACTAGCTGCATAGCCAGACCTTGAAGAGCAGTCATTAATCCTTCAGTGTAAGCTTTGAAGTTTGAAGGATATCTCTAGTGGGGCACCTCAGAGGTTTGTACTTGGACCTCTGTTTAACATCTTTTTCAATGGTTTGGTTAAATGCATGCCTATTAAAAATTCTAATAATAGGTAGCACTAATAGCACAAATGATGGGAAAGAGTTTTACAAATATAATTTTATTTGGTACTTGCAACTACCCTGGGCAGTAGGTGCTATTTTCCCCCATTTTATAGATAAGGAAACTGAGACAAGATAAAAGTATGGTAATTTGCCCAAGGTCTCACATCTAGTAAATGTCTATGGCCAGATTTGAACTCATGTCCTCCAGACTCCAAGACCTTCACTCTATGCATTGTTGTCCATCTACCTCTTAACAGCTGAGAGGTATAGATAATACATTAGAAAACAGGATCAGGATCCAAAAATATGTTGGCAGGTTACAACATTGTATTGCATCTAATAAAGTCAGTCAACAAATCAAAGGCCTTCTGTGTGCCAGCTAAGCGCTGGGAATACAGAGAAAGAAGAAAGGTCTTCCTTGCTTTAAGGAGCTTTATGATCCAATGAGGGAAACAACATGGAAACAACTAGAAAAAGAAATTATATCCTGGATAAACCAGAGATAATAAAGGGAAGGTGTTAGCAATAAGGGGGATCAGACAGGCGTCCAGCAAAACGTGGGATTTGAGCTGGGACTTGGAGGCAGGGTTGAGAAAGGAGAGTATTCCACAGGGGCAGCCAGTGAAAACTGGAACAGCAAGGAGGCTGATGTACTGGATCTCAGTATACGGAGGAGGCAAATGAGAACTAAGATGTAAGAAGACTGGAAAGGTAGAAAGTGGCCGTTAAAGTACTTTAAAAGCCAAACCAAAGATTTTATATTTGACCCTGGAGGTGCTAGGAAGCCCTTAGAATTTATTGATGGGGGGAAGGGCCTATGTAACGTGGTCAGATCTACACTTTAAGAGCACATTGACAGCTGAGGACTGGAGTGGAGGAGAGTCTTGAGGCAGAGAGCAACCAGCAAGCAGGCAGCAGGTCAGGTGCTGGGTGATCTACTAAGGACCGAATGGAGGAAGTGTGGCTGTGCAAAGTGTGCCTGGCCACGACCCTGAGTCAACTTGGAAGAAGAATTAGATTGGTTGTGCTCAGCCCCAGAGGGCAGCACTGCAAACAGCCGGGGGGAGGTACAGACAGTTTAAGCTTGATCTAAAACTAGTCAACTGAGCAGTCCCAAAGGTGAACAGGACCCTTTGAGGGACAGTGAGTTCCCTAAGGAAACGCTGCACGGCCACTTGTCACAACAGTTGTCCATAGGACTTCTTTCAGAGTACCTGCCATCTTAAACATGGTGTGATTCTAACCAGAGACGGCGAGGCATGAGCTGGTCTTAAACTACTAAACTACAGAAAACACTGGGGTGGGGCAGCGGAGGGAACAGCTGATGCTCCGGTGAGATTAAGGGTATGACCTGGGCCCAAGGCAGGGAGTCTGAAATGACCCTTCCATAGTCAAGGACTCAGTAAGAAACTTGGGCCTGTTTAGAGGGAAAGGTGGGAGGGGAGGTGCAGAGAAAAACCATATTTCTTATTTCTGGAGCTCTTTAAGGTTGTACAGAGCATATTCCTCACAACAGTTCTATATAGGGAGTCTACCAAGGGTTAGCATCATCACTTCACCATAGAGGAAGCAATGACACCGAGGTAAATTTCCTTGATCACAGTAGTTACTATAAGTGTCAAAGGCAAGATCAAAACCCCCTGGGACCAATCCAGCATTCTTCTCACTATACCACATTGCTTCTCTTAGACAAGAGCCTTGAATGCCAGGTTAAGAATATACTTCCCCAAAATGGGTAGTCCCTGTGTGATTTTTTTTTCCCCTAAATTATATTCCTATGTCCTGATAAGGCGTGTCATCTTGGTTACTACAGTATTTTGAAAATGTATTTTAAGGTATTCCTTTATTATGTACAACCCAAAATATTGGGGCATTTTGTATATTACGTAGAATTCTATGAGTACAGCTTTTCTTAATTCTTCCTGCCATTTGTCATGATTATTTTAAAATTACATATGTGTTGCATGAAAATATTCTGTTTTCTTAAGAAAAAAATAAATTCCAAATTAACTGGGGGGAGAGGGATATATATAGATATAGATAAAGATATAAATATACACAGATATAGATATAGATACACATACACACTTCCCTGGGGCAGCTTGGTAGCTCAGTAGACAGAGCCTAGAGATAGATTCGGGGTTCAATTTTGACCTCAGATACTTCCTAGCTATGTGAGGCAAGTCGCTTAACCCCAGTTGTCTGGCCCTCAACACTCTTCTGCCTTGGAATCAATATTTAGTATTGATTCTAAAACTGAAGGCAAGGCAAGGATTTTTTTTTTTTAGGTACTTCTCTACCCTCTCCATCTCCTTGTCTCCAGCTATACCTCCTTCCCTAGGGGCTAGGGAATTGTTTTCATTCCCTCTTTCCCTCCCAGGAGTACCAGTCTCAGCAGAGAGTTCTGGGGATAGCGCCAAGGGAAGGAGGTGCCAATTAGGGGAAAGTTGAGCCCAGTACAACTATCTTTAGATTTCACAAATAAAGCTCTGAGCCCTTCCTGAGGACTTGGTTCCTTATTTATTTTGTTTTTAGCCTCTGACTCAGCATTGGTGGAAATTCAGAAACAACTCAGAAAAAGAAAACCGTCCAAGTCCCATGAGGAACTGCAAGAGGGAACTAGGGAATGAGGCAAAGGCCAGTCAAGGGCAGCTAAAGGCAGTCAGTGACCTCAGGCCCAGTGCCATGGAGGAAAGTAGTAGAAAGGGTGTCGTGAGGGACAGATAAGCTGCTCGTTCATGGGGGAAGGAAGGGCAGTTTAGAGGTAGGGAACCAGGAATTTTCTTGTCACTGTCCCTAGCCCTCAATTCTTATTTCTTTCTCTGATTCCTGAGAAAGTAGGGCCAGGGTAGTTTATAATTTTAGGCCACCAAAGTAGAAATTTTTCTTGACTAAACATGTTTGTAATAGGAGTTTTGTTTCTCTTCCTTTCTTCCTCATTCTCCCAAAACCCATTAAGAAAACAAGGATCTGGGGGCAGCTGGGCAACTTAGTGGATCTAGAGCCAGGCCTAGAGACAGGAGGTCCTAGGTTCAAATGTGACCTCAGACACTTCCCAGCTGCATAACGCTGGGCAAGTCACTTTTAACACACACACACACACACACACACACACACCATTGCCTAGCCCTTACCACTCTTCTGCTTTGGAATCAATAGGTAGGAAGGAAGGAAGGAAGGAAGGAAGGAAGGAAGGAAGGAAGGAAGGAAGAAAGAAAGAAAGAAAGAAAGAAAGAAAGAAAGAAAGAAAGAAAGAAAGAAAGAAAGAAAGAAAGAAAGAAAGAAAGAAAGAAAGAAAGAAAGAAAGAAAGAAAGAAAGAAAGAAAGAAAGAAAGAAAGAAAGAAAGAAAGATCTGAAAATAGAATTTAATACTAGGGAGTAAAAACTTAATGTGGAGTTAAAGGTTCTCATCTTAATTCTACCTTCCTGTGTGCTCTTAAGCAAGTTACTCCCCTCTGGGCCTCAGTTTCCTTATCTAGTCAACTCTGTGATCTCTAGGATCCCTTCTGGCTCTAAATCCTATCAATGATCCTGGTCAGACCCCGGTGGGCCCTCAGATCATAGATTAGTAAAGTTGATGGACTCTTTCATTTTTCAGGTGACCAAAATTGAGGCCTAGGGAGAAGAGATTTTCTCTAAACCCACATTGTGAGTCAGAGATAGAGCTGAGAACAGAATTAAGGACTCTAGGCATTCCCTCGTGCCCCACATGAGAGATTTTGCCACCTGAGCACTTACCTTTTGCCCTAACCTTGCCTTTTTGTTTTGCTGTGGGGTAGATGGGGGCTTTCAGACAGGAGGTAGGGTGAGGACAAGGGAGAAAAAAAATGCCAGAGCACTTCTGAGCTACATAAATATCTCTGGCCAAGAGCCAGCTGGTCACGCTGTTCCTGTCTCCTCTCACTGGTGGCCCTGCCAAAGAATAATATTGTAATACTATCATCTCTCATACAGTTTTACAAGGTCTGAGAAGTAATAAGTGCAATGATAGTGCACCTGGGCTTGGAGTCAAGAAAGCCTGAGATCAAATTTGGTTTCGGACACTGACTAGCTATATGATTGTGGGCAAGTCATTTCATCTTCCCTTACTTCCTTTTCCTCATAAAATGGAGGTAACACTAGCCCATACCTCCAAGTGTTGATGTGAGAATCAAATGAGATGGCATTTGTAAAGTGCTTTTATTTCTTATTATTTCTACCACACCACAATCCCCCAGGAGACTGTGCCTCTGGAACAAGACCATGGATCCCCATCCATCTGTAATAGTAGCTTCCACTTATTAGCACTTTAAAGGTTACACAAGTATTTCTTCACAATGTCATCAAATAAGTAATGAGAGGATTGCTGTCCGGATTTTACCAGAGCAAAGTGAAAAACACAGGCAGTTACTAATCTGCCCAGGGTCAGACACCCTGCAGGTCTGCAGCAAAAGCAGGAAGCCTTGGGGCTTGGGATGCCTAGGCTAACCCCTCCTTCTATACAGATGTCTGATGGGATTGGGCTTAACTCCTCACAAGCTAAAGCAGTTTGCATTCCCTTAACAAGATTTTTTAAAATTCCTTTAGAGCATTGGAAACTCAGTAATCTGGCATATTTTCTCTGATGTTGTCCCTGGAGTTATATATGTATCAGGGCCCAGTGCTATGCCCAGTTCTGGGACTGACAGAAAGCACCCTGTGCTTGCTCAGACTTTGCAAGGCTAGAACCACCAACTATGTTTTCCTTTGGCAGCCCTTCTTCCACCAACAGTGTGAAATACTGGACATACATCACATCCTCAAAGCATACAGGACCTTAGAACCTGGAATGCGGATCATTAGGGCTAGGAAGGATTTTAGAAGAGCAGGACATCAGAGCTGTAAAGGACTTTAGAAATTACCTAATCCCACCACTTCCCCTCTCAGGAAGAGACTAAGGAAAGGGATTGCCCAGGGAAACAGCGCTTGAGGGCAGAGTCTCACTGACTTGTCTATTTCACTCAACCAAGTGACTTCTTCCTGGTAACCATCCCTGAGTACAAAGAGAGAGCACTGGGCCCAGGCAGAATTTATAAAAAAGTTCTTCTCAGTTGCCATAGTAGCAGACCAGACTTACAGTTGAGACAACCTGGATTCAAGTTCTGCCTTGGACACATGAGAGTGCACTTAGCTGTCCAGTGCCCTAGCAGTTCTGAGACTCCAAATTCCATGTGAGTCGACATCTGCTTTGAGTGGGGCAGACGGAGGACTGGCACTAATTCCTAGGTCCCCAGGCTTCTTTCTACCACATTGGCCCTATCATTATCTAAAGCATAAAGATAGTGCATCTTCCTTCTTGAAGACCATTTAACTAGCCCATCCTGTGCAACCCACCTTCTCTCCTGAGCAGCACCTGGGTCCTAAGCACTCCCATATCTTTCCTCTTTAACTGAACCCTCTTCTTTTCTTCTAGGGAGGAAGTGAGTCTACGAAGAGCATCCAGTCCCGAAGGCCTGGCCGGCCCAGACCAAACCCACCCCCACTCAACCTGCCAAGAAAAGAGGCAGAGAGGATCGCCAAGATTTTCTCTGCCCAGTATTCCCAGAAGGACTAGACTGTACCCAACCCCTTTCCCCCCTTCCCCAATGTACCTCAAAGGAGAGAGCAGGTGGCTACCTCCCAGGAACGAAGCCTGTCTCTGGCAACTATTCTGCCACATGCCAAGTAAGGAATCTCCAGGCCAAGGATCCCAGCCATTCCTCACAAGGCTAGTAGGGATGACAGTCAGGAATGCATGTACCACAGGGAAAACAGCTCCTCCTTTGTAAACAAAGACTCAGGAGTGGGAAGCCTCCCATAGAACTCTTGTTCCTGGAGTGAACACAGAAATGAGCCCATTCAGGATGGGTCTTCTGCTCTTAGATGCTGATCCCACCCACAACTCACAGTCAGCTTCAACTTTCACTGGGAGGGGCAAGAATGGGATCGTTTTGTTAGTTTTGTTTTATTTTTTTACTATATTGTGTGAACCACTGGGAGAGGGGAAAATCACCTCTTTGCAAGTTTTTTAGGAAATTATCTTTCATGGAAACCATGCTTTTAACTTATTGTCTGGACTCAGAGGAGCTTCAGCTTGTCTCAATAAAGCCCTTTTGTACTTGTGTCCTGGTCACTGCTTTTCCAAGGATGGATTCTGGTTTTTCATAATGTTGAATTTGGCGCCCTCACCGTTGAGATCACCTAGGCCCTGTGTCAAAGCAATCCCCATGGAATGAAGAGACTATAAGCAGGGAGAACAAGACCAAACCAAATGCGGGTTCCTGCAAGGCTTTGAGTACACAGGTATTGACCTGTGCCCATTTCTCTAACAACTTAGTTTACAAAGAGCTTTGCCCACAACAACTCTCATGTGAGGTAGCTATCAGTGCATGAATTATTCATCCAGTTTTACAGAGAAGAAAACAGCCCAACTTCTGAATGCCCTTCGACCACACAACAGAGCCCAATTCGGAGTTGGAATGTAAAGTTGTAAAGATCTCTCTGTGATGCCACCCTGCCTTCTGCTTCCTCCTGCCACACTGGCCTTTACCAGCCAGCCTTACAGGCAGCCCACTTGCATGCCTTTCTTGGATGCCCTCATCCTCCCACTTTGTTTAACAGAAACTGAGATGGGATTTTTCAAGACCTCACTAACAGCTACAGGAAACAAAGGCTTGGCATGGATAGAAGGCCTGCCTTGGAGTCATGAAAACCCAAGTTCAAAGCCTGCCTCTGACAAACTATTTGATCAAAGTTGGCCACTGTATTTCCATTAAGAAGAGTGAATGCACAGAATTTCTGAGTAAGAAGGAACTTGAGTGCTCATCTATTCTAACTCATAACCAAACAAGAATCCCCCCCTCCTGCACATAAGTGGTCATCAGCCTCTCCTGAAGCCCTTTGAGGTGGGAAAGGAGAAGGGAGGACACGGGTTGTACAAAAATAACAGAACAATAGTGACTGGTTAGCTCATACTGCATAGATCAATCAAGCTAACGGTCAGCCACTCCTACATAGAGATTTTTCAGCTTTGGCTCTTTCCACCATTAGTTCTGATTGAGCCCAAGCACCGCCTTCCTAGTTGTTCAGACACAAATGGCAAACCTCCACCGCCCCCTCACACATACTCTTCATAGCTCCAACTGCCCTCTTTGGGCTTTAACTTACTGCTTGATTTTAGAAATATTTGCTATACTTGAGAGCATCTCTATTCCCCTCCCCAACCAGTGACGTCTGCCTGGTAACCATTCCTGAAATAAAAAGGGAGAGCACTGAAACGAGTACAAGACTGTTGCCAAGATTTGGATTCTCATTTTCAACCACAATTTATCAAAGTTCCTTTAAGTTGTCCTAGTAGAAGACCAATCAAGCAAAAGGACAGACTAGTCATCCCACTGCAAAGAGGCAAGTTTGGGACTTTGTAGGATGAGCAGCGTGTCTACAATATTGCTCTAGAAAGATCCATCTTAACTAGCAGTTTATGTAAAAAGGATTCAAGACGACCTGGATTCAAGTCCTGCCTTTGACCCATGAACTGTGTGACTGAGCAAATCAGTTAGCTGCCCCAGACCCAAGCAGTTCTAAGACTCCAAATTCTATGTGAGTTGACAAATGCATTTGGTGAAAGGAATTTCCACAGTGAAATTACCCGGTGTGGGTAGTTGATGTTCACTCTACTGGGTGGAATGGACAAGAGTAGCCAGTGGCAGACAGTATGGACAGGCTGCAGTATGCCCTGTTGGAAGGAACATCTACAAGGTACTGACACCACTCATAATACACTAATTACTCTCCCAAATTTTTGTGGAAATGGGTGAGACCTACTCCTTGCCTTTTCAGAGTTCACGCCCCAGAAGAGGGATAAGATGCAGAAGGATCCCAAGGTGAAAGGTACCCTAGAGATCACTGCATTTGCACTTGCCATTTTACCAAACAGAAAATGTAGGCCTCAAGCAGGGAAAGGACTGCCCAAAGGGCATGCACTTTTAATGAGTAGAGGTGGCATTTGAACTCGGGCATCCTGACTTTAAATCCAGTTGGCGTTCTTCCCATTATACCAAAGATAACTGACTGGGCAATCTGTGTTTTAAATTCCAAATAAGGGGCATAACAGAGGAGAGAGATAAGAGCTCAAAGGATGTTAGATCACCAGGCCAAAGTTAAGAGAAAAACTTTTTAGACAGGGCACTTAAACTAGATCTGGGAGCTGAAAGTCATGATTTCCCCTAAAATAGAGCTTCTGTAAAAATTTTTTAAAGTATAGCCTAAGCTTCACCTTTAATACTGCTAAAGATTACGTCTGTGGGAGTCCTCCCTCTGCCAGGGCAGATTCCTGCCCTCCGTGCCTTATGAGACAATGACATCAATTGCTCTGGCTAGCGTAGTCCTTCCAGTAGCCAGGGCACTGTGAAGGAGTCTCTTGGCAGTTTGCTGGCACCCAGACAATAGGCACAGTCTTTTCCTAGGCCCATATCTGAAGTCCTTCCAGCCTGTTCAGACCTGCCAACGCTTGTGCTCCACTGGCACAGGCCTCCCTCGAGAGGTGACTAGCCGGTTAAGATCGTGTAGGAGATTCTCATTCTCGACCCTCGCTTAAGCTCCAGGGACGGTGGCTTCCTGGCCAGGAGCTGAACCCCTCGCAAGGCCCGGTTACCACGGATAGGACTGGAATTGTGTCAGTCTCGTCCCAAGGGCTCTGACCTAGCAAAATGGGAGGGAGAAAAGATGCGCAGACACCAAGCGACCTGCATACTGTACAGCAGCTACCGATAGGAAGAATGGCAGCAGAGACGGGCAAAGGTTCACAGGAGTCAAAATCAAATGCTTGTTAAATTGACTAGGGGCAGCTCGGGGGCTCAATGGATAGAAAAGCAGGCCTGGAGATGGAAAGTCCTGGGTCCGAATGTGACCTCAGTGCTAGCCGTGTGACACAATCCCATTGCATAGCCCTTACCACTCTTCTCTTAGAACTGATGTGTAGCCTTTATTCTAAGGCATAAGGCAAAGGGTTTTGTTTTTTAGTCACCTGAATAAAAAAGTAAATGTCCTGTCCTCCCAGCAAAGAAACTGATTTTCCCCTGATTGAGTCTCCATGATCTTGGTGATAATAACAGACCCAAACTCTATCGCTCTTTACAGTTTATAAAACACATTTCCCATTAAAAGCCTGGGAAGAAAAAGGTGCCAGTATTTTTATCCCCATCTCACAAACCAAAAAAACTATTTCAGAGGGAAAATGACTTGCCCAGAATCACTCAGCTACTAAAGTTCACATATGAATTTGAATGCAGATCTCCTGCTTGCTTACCCAGGCCTCTTTCCGTGAATGGGCCTCGATTTGGGGCCGTCCGGGCGCTCGCTCCAGACCCTACACAAAATGGCCCTTCTGCCTCACATCTCCCCTCATCCCATTCAGATAGATTTCCCCCAAGTTCCTCGTGACAAGAAGCCAATCCCTGAGCAGGTGCCTGGCCGTGGAGGGGAAGGGCTCTGCGATTCTCTGACCATCCCCACTTCTTCCTGCTCGCTGCCTGTCAATCGACATCTCAGCTGTTGCCTGGCTCTTCCAGGAGAAGGTCACCAGAGTCTATAAATACAGGTCTTCAGAGGCGGGCAGATGGCAAAGAGCGCAGAGCAGGGCACCCGAGGAAACGTGTCTGCTGCAGACTGCTCCCAGGTAAGGAACGCCTGCAGGTTATTCATCTCTCCCTTGGCCTCTGGCACTCTGGGCTAGACTCCTCCAATTGGGAGGGTCCCTAAGGACTAAATCCATTCCCTTTGCATGATGCGCAAGAGGAGACCTGGGCACAGGTTACCTGGGAGAAAAGGGGGCAGAAAGTGATCTCAAACCGAAACGGCTTTTTCCCCTCCATAGCAGACTGTCTTTTATTTGGGCAGGAGTTTGGGGCCTCCGTGCCCAGGGGCTGGGGGAATCCAGAGCCATCGAGTCCTGAGTGGGGAAATGGCTTAGTTGGGGGGCCCCAGATGGCCTCCCCCTTGGCCTGGATTCCCAGGGTCATCCTGGCTGGCCCAGAATTACACAGTGTTCCATTTGGACGAGACCTTGGAGACCATCTATCTAGTCCAAATCATCCCTCATCTCAGGGACCTAGAAAGGTTCAGAGAAGGGAAATGATTTATCCAAGATCACAGTTCATGACGGCCACCTAGTATCTTCTGCACCAGTGAACTTCTGGGTCCGTATCCAGGGCACTTCCTACTGCACCAAGCAGTTGTCAAGAGATGGTCTCCCTGTGCCAACCCCTAAGGGAGACTGCTCTGCGATCCCAGAGTTCTTGGGGGCACGGGGTGGAGGGGGGGAAACACTTCCACAAGTGCCCCGGAATGCTGCCTCTAGAGTCAAGTGAGGCCAAAGGAGGATGCCCTTCCCCTCTGTCCCCCTGAGCAGGCTGGCTGTGTAAGGGAATCTCCTGGAGCTTAGGGTTTAAAATTATAATAGCAGCAGTCACGATGTACATTTCTCCAAAAATTCTGTTGTTCAGTTCTGTCATGTCAGACTCTTTATAGCCCCATGTGAGGTTTTCTTGGCAAAGATACTGGTGTGGCTTACCATTTATTTCTCCATCTCATTTTACATATGAGGAAACTGAGGCAAACATGGTGAAGTGACTTGCCCAGGGGCATGCAGCTGTATAAATGGAGATTTTGAACCTTAGACTTCTGGGGAATGAAGTCTAAGGTTCAAAATTCCCCAGAATTTTCCCCAGCTAATAGACCAGATTTAAGTGTTCTTGATTCCAGGCCTGGCTCTCTCTCATGGAGCCACCTAGCTGCCTTCTTATATTTCTCCTGCTCTCTAAAGTCTGTAAATGCACTTTCCAGAAGATATTTGCTTTGCAGGGATTCTGAGTCACTGAGCTGGGCGACTGCCCCATTTGACGAAAATAGAAATGAAGGGGATTGACACCGCATCACCAGCAGCCAGTTAACAGCACTGTCAGGTTTTGAACAGAGGTCCTGGGTCTCCAGTCCTACAGACCAGACAGACCTCCTAATCTTGCTGTGGCGGTGAGGAGAGACAAGTGACAGGGCCTGTCAGCCAACAGTTAGTCCCTCTACGAGTCTAGAAATGAAGGGCAGGCCTGGTTCGTGCCTATGAAAAGATGGGCCGACCAAGAAACTAGAGAGACCAATTAAGTAGGAAACTAAAGTGAAAGATGAAGGGGGCAGGGGGCCAGAATGCCAGGCTTGTAAGTAGACGGCCTAGTTCTGGCACCAGTACTGCCACTGCCTTACTATGTGACAAAGGCAAGAGTAACTTCCTTTCCCTCTCTAGGCCTCAGTTTCCCCTTCTGTAAAATGAGGTCAGACTAGTTCCTGAGGACCCTTCTGGTTCTAGAATTATCTAACTTTGAGGCCAGGGAGATGTTCCTTTATGAGGAGACAAAGCCTCTTCTCAGGAAGCCACGCCACAAGCTAGGGTTCTCTGAGATTTCAAGCCCCGGCTGAACCATTCCTCTAGCACTCAGGAAAAAGACCCCTCCTCCGTAAGAAGAGGGAAAAAATGGTCTTCAGCTTTAGGGGGAGGTCGATGTTGGCTTTTCTGAGGCTGAGCTTCCCAGGCCAATGAAGAAACTCGGAGAGAGACTTGCTGGCTCTCTTCAGACAGATGCCTCCCTGACCGGACTCAGCTTCCCAGGGGCCTGCTTCCTTCTCCTGGAGCTGATCTAGAAGCCCTTTGCCTTCACCTCCGGGGCTTTCAGCTTTCACCTTGACTAAACTTCCCCGATCCTAAACGAAGGCTCCTGGCCTTCTCCACTCCCACAGCCATCCCCGTGTCACTGGCGCCCAGCTCCAGCATCCGTCTTCCTCTTCTCCTTTTCTCTGTTGCTTCCACATGTTCCAGACTTCAGAAGTGTGTCTTCTAAGGGCCGAAATTCCAGAGAGAAAAATCACACTCATTCAGAAACAGCACAGCCGCTGAATGAAGGTCACTAGACCTAGAGATGTAAGAAAACTCTCTTGTCCTGACCTTCGGGGCTCTTCGACCACACTACAGTTCCCGAGGCTCTCCGGATTCCCACTCGGGGCCGGCGGTTCCACCGCAGGCTCCAGATAGGACTCCGCTCCCTGGACCCTATTGAAGAGACCAAACTCGTTGGTCCATTTTTTCTAATCCCAGGCACACTTTTGGCCCATCAGAAAGACCTTTAACGACTTGCTAGGCTTGTGCTGGGCACCCAGCAGCAAGTAATTTCCGAGTAATCTCATTCCATCTTTCTCTACCAAGGGACAAACAGAAATAAAAACAGGGGAATTAAAATAGCTCCCATCATCCCAGTCAGAGCCATCCAAAGGTGGAATGTACTGCTCTAAGCCCTGCTGACAAACAGCGAGGGCCAGTCTGTTTGAAAGCTTGGCTCCAGAGGTTGGCTGGCTCCTTGGCAGTGGGGAGCAAGCTGAATTCTGCACCTCGTGGGGCCTGCTCCAGCTGCAAGGATCACAACTGAATAATTCAGCGGGTCACACCCAACACTGACCAGGCACTCTCCTAATTACAGCAGGCTGGGAAAGAAGCGCAGATCTGTCCTGCCTGGGCCTGAAAGACAGGGCAGCACCTAGAATGTGATCTATGCTAGGCCAGGTGAGAGAAGCCTCCCGTACTTGTTGATAGCTTTTGTTTCATATAATCTTCATTTCCAAATGTCTCTCTCCCCAACCCATCCAGAAAAGTGGACAAGGGAGAGCTATTCCTTCTGACAAAGAATAAAAAAGCCAAAAGGAAAAGGAGTGGCGCAAATCTGGCCAATACTTCAACCAAATCTGACTTTTAAACCAGTCCAACTTCTTCATTTTATAGATGAAGACCCAGACGCCCAAAGAGATAAAGTGGTTTCGCCCCAGTCAGTCTGAAGGTAAGCAAAGTCCCTTAGAGTTTAGTTGTTGACAAGCCAAGGTTGCAGCACGGCAGCTAGAAGGTCTATGCCAAGCCCTTAGCTTGGTTTCTGTTCCTTTTACCACTCGCTTGTAGGCATTGAGATTTGGAAGAGTCTTTGGAAATAAGAAACTAGAGGACCCCAAAACCCCACAGTTATCAGGCAAGTAAGAAATTGCCCTGCATGGATAATAACTAGGCTAGCTTTGAGAGATCAAAATTGGGAGGCTTAGGAAATACTCACCAAAAGCCAAAGTGAGGTCACCCATAGAGACCAAATTCAATGGCGAGGAAGCCGAGTCCAAAGAAAAGATTGAACTTGAGAGTATCAGTTGGCCCAGAGGACCCTTGGGATAAATAAGGACAGGAAGACCTTTTAACCTAGGCTCGTGGAAAAGAACAGTCTACTCTGTAAAGGAACAAAGCTGTTTATTTTTTTAACCTTATGCCTATTGCTGGTTCTAGAACTAAGGCAAGGATTGCCAATCTCCTAAAAGAGTTATTTTTTCAAAGCCTTTGGCTCTGAGCCAAACATCATGGCAGAACATACTTTCCTCATGAAGAAGAGCCAAAGGCTACAGTTGGAAGCCAAGAAACTAGATGCAGGGAGATGCTTCATAGCCATGTTCCCAATGGGGCCAGGGCTGGTAGCAGCCAGCAGAGACTCAGTGTTCATCAGCACAGCACCTGTTTCCAGATGAATGCATAAATAGAAACCCAGTGGGGCAACAAACCCAGGAAGATATCACTAAAACAGAGCAATCCAGCTGAGTTACCTCCCTCTTTACAAGTGTTCTGGCTATAGTTTCCATATGTACGTGGAGCATGCATATATATATATATATGGAACATGTGTATTTGTAAGGATATGCACATATACATGCATATAGACATATCCCTTCATACATGTTCCCTGTATGTATACTGTCTACACATTCTCTATGTGGCCCACTTTGCCCACTGATAAGTACAGTGGTACCTTGACACACAAGTTTAATTTGTAACTCAATTTGCCCATGTGTCAAATAGAATTTCCTCGTTTAAATGAATGGAAATGCAATTAATCTGTTCTGGCCCCCAAAAAAAAACCACAAATTTTTGTTTCATATGCTTTTAAATATGAAAATGTACTTTATAAATAACAAATAAATATATTTATAGAAAATAAGTATGTAAAGAAATAAACTTGCTTATAAAATGTTATTTACCTTCATGGTCAGGCAAAGATGCTGGTAGAGATTTTCATTTCATGCACTCTCTTAACATAACTTACTCTCTGCACACATAATGCTACATTTAAATGCAAAATTGACCTTACACATTACTTATATTATGTAACTTTATTACTTAACTTAATTGATATTTTTTTACTTTATTTTTCATCGTTTTCTTCATTGAATTTTGGCTGTTCTGCCACTTTCCTTGATTTCACTTAGAGGTCATTTCAACAAAAACCTTTCTATGGAAGTTTCTTTCTTCCTTTCAGAACGTTTTGGATAATGTGTTAAACAAGTGTCATTACACAGATCCAATGCATGACCTATTGCAACTTTTTCTGAGTGTGTCTTTTCAATAAACTGTTTAATTTTTTCCCAAATCCTCAACATTTCCTTAATCTCGCTTGTACTAATTCCACCTCAGACTCCTCCCCATTAATTTCCGGTAAAACCTCCTTGACTCTGCTGCTGCTGCTGTAATTCTTTCAATTCCTCTGTCAGGACCCATGGCTAGAAGTTAAGAAATTTGCCCAAAAAACTGATAATAAAGACAAAAATAAAGAAGAAAGCAAAAGCAATTCAATACAGATGCTCACTCGGCCAGATAAACACTAAATTAAACAAGACAACTTCATATAACTTGTGAAACCAAATGTTCCACAGGCTATCTAGCAGAGGGTGGCAGAAGCTCGTGATTCAAATATCTACTCGTCTATGACTGCTTGTATCTCAAATTGCTTGTGATAAAAGATGCTCATATATCAAGGTACCACTATATATTCATGAGGAAATGTGTCCCTATCTATTAGGGGAATTTTTCATTGCTGCTTTTATTACTTTTATTTCACTAAACCTTTTGCCTTGAATTTTGTCCTTTAACTCTCAAAAGTAGCAAGTGAGTAGGGGCTCAAGAACTATGATTTTTAGTGGGGAAGGAACCCACTCTGCAAACTTAAGTGTTTCGTATGTGCTAGAGTATGAGGAAATCAGAGATTTCCAACACAGATACCCTTAACATTATAGGCATTTTATGGAGAAAAAAATTTTTTTTTCTTGTATTTTAATGTGGCACTTAGGCTGCCCATTTTCCAGTGTCATCCTTTACTGGTAAAATCAGTTGCTTTAAGATAAACTCTACATGATTGAATAATCAAGTACTAAGATTTCTTGTATTAATGTGTCCATTTTGAGTATGGGAGCTGACATGATGAGCATACTGATTTTGGCCATTGGTTCACAGTGACACTATTAGAGCCCCACACATGTACGATGGCTAAATGGAAGAGTTTCTCTTGACTTAGACAGTAAAGATATTGAAAGCATTCAGGGAGTGCTCTCTGTGTTGATGAACCTATAGTATGTGTGCCAGAGGGGGCTGTAACCCTCCCCCTCTCCATCACGCCTGAGGACATTTCTCACATGCCCCATCCCTCTGCCCAGCAGCCAATGGAAGCACTTCCTTACCCAGCATGAGGGTTGCAGTTTGGGCACTCAGTCACTAAAAGGTTCACCATCACTGGTCTAGATGATTTGGGAAGACTGAGAGGCAAGCCTAATCCTGACTGTTTTCTATCAATTACCTGAAGAAATAGATTACCCTTAAATCCTGGTAAGGTTATCATTTTGGAGTATACTTGGAATTTGATCACTAGATATATAGTTAAAACTCTTACAAAGAAAAACTGCTAGCATTTACCTTGGAGTAAAAGATATCTGTAAAGCCAGGAACAAACAGTTAAAGATACTGAGAAGCTTCCTCACTTCTCAGGGAGTGGACTTTGTTATTCCAAGTTAAGAAGCTTCTCAAGGTGGGAACCATGTCCTCCCCCCAAGAAAGAACCACTCGAAATTTGAAATGACCATACAATTGGAGTCATAAAACACTATAATGATCATAGTCTTTGAAGGCCAGCCTCTTTACATCAGCCTTCAATTTTTTAAATACCTACTATATGCTGGACACTGCATGAAGCACTGGGGATCCAAAGACAAAAAGGATATAGTTCCTGCCCTCAAAGAGCTTAATTTCTATCAAGGGAAAACAACATCTCCACAAATAAACAAATGTAAAATATAAAAGCAATTGCGGGGTGGGGGAGCAACTTGGGGGCATAGGGGAAAAAGAAACCAATAGTTGAAGGTATCAAGGAAAAGCTTCATGTAGGAGAAGCTAGGTGGCTCAGTGGATAGAAAACCAGACCTGGAGATGGAAAGTCCGGGGTTCAAATGACTTAAGATGTTTCCTAAGTGTGTGACCCTGGGCAAGTCACTTAACCCCCATTGCCTAGCCCTTCCCACTCTTCTGCCTTGGAACTAATACACAGTATTGATTATAAGACAGAAGGTAAGGGTTTAGAAAGAAAAAGCTTCACGTAGGAAGTATCACTGAAAACTAAGGGGTCTAGGAAGTGGAAGTAAGTAAGGACTACATTCCAAGAATGCAAAGGCGTGAAGATGGGGGATGGTGTCATGTATGAGGATCAGCAAAACAGCTAGTATTCCTATTAGAGGAATAAGTGAATTTAAGAGGATCATATCGAATAAAGCCTGGAAAATTAGGTTGGGACCAAGTTCAAAAGAGCTTTAAATGATGACCAGAGGAGTTTGAATTTGTTCCTAAAGTTAATAGCCATTATAGTTCATTGAGAAAGGAAGTAAAATGGTCCCACCTATTCTTTTTTTTTTTACTTTATTTCCATCTTAGAATCAATACTAAGTATGAATTTCAAGGCAGAAGAGTGGTAAGGGCTAGGCAATGGGGATTAAATGATTTGCCCAGGGTCACACAGCTGGGAAGTGTCTGAGGTCAGATGGGAGGTCAGACTTCCCATCTCTAGGCCTGGCTCTCTATCCACTGAGCTACCTAGCTTCTCCCCCACCTGTTCTTTAGAACTATCATTTTGACAGTTTTCTAGAAGATGAATTAGAGACAAGGGAGACTTGGGACAGGAAGAGCAAACAATTGCAATAGTCCATAGAAGAGGTGATGAGGGCCTGAGCTAGGGGGTAGGAGGAGAGAAAAAAGGAGCACATGTGAGAGATTCTGGAGGTACACTCAGCAAGGCTTGGCAATTGATTTGATACATGGGGTGAGGAAAAGTAAAAAATCAAGGATGATATGGAGGTTTCATACTTGGGTGAGTGGAAGATTAATGTTACCTTCCACAGAAATAGGAGGGTTTGGAAGAGAAAGGTATGGACATGCAGTTTTGGAAATCTTAAAGTTGAGATGCCTACAGGACACAGACTTCCAAATGTCCCATCTAGAGCTGGTGATGTTGGATGGGATCTTAGAAGAGACCAGGGCTAGATATATAGATCTGCAGGTCATCTACATAGAGATAATGATTAAACCCATGAGAAGTGGTGAGATCAATGAGAAAGAACTGTAGAGAAAGGAGTTGAGAAGAGCCAAAGCATAACCTTGGGACACACTCACAGTTGTGGGGAGGTTTTGAATAATGATCCAGCAAATGAAATTGAGAAAGAGTAGGCAGACATGTGGAAGGAGAATTGAAAGAAATCTAATGAAAACCTAGAGAAAATTGAGTACCCAGGAAAAAAAGAGTAATCAAATGATGCAGAGAGGTCAAGAAGGATGAGGATTTTTAAAAGGCCATCCATCAGATTTGGCAATTAAAAAGGTCATGGTGGGGTGGAGGGGTGGGGAGGGATTGGTAGCTAGTTCAGTAGGTAGAGAGTCAGGCCTAGAGACAGGAGGTGCTGGATTCAAATTTGGCCTCCAATACCTCCTAGATGTGTGACCCCAGGCAAGTCACTTAACCCCAGTTGCCTAGCCCTGATCACTCTTCTGCCATAGAACCAATACTTAGTATCAATTTTAAGACTTCCTAGAAGTTTGGCTATGAAAGGGAAGAGAGGTATAAACATATAATAGTTTAAGGGGATGATAAGGCCAAATGAAAATTTTTAGGATGAAGGAAACCTGGTGATATTTGTAGTTGCAAGCAAAGAATCAATAGATACGGTGAAATTGAAAATTAGAGGGACAGGAAAAGATATTTGAGAAAACAATCTTCTTGGGGAGATGAGAAGCATTTGGTTCTTGGTTGGGTTGGTCTATGCACATTTGGTGAAATAGCAGCCACTGCTAGGATGTGGTTTGTGTTCTTACTATCTATAGATAAAAAGTTCAGATGACCAAGCCCCAGAAATTTGCTAGTATTTATACTTTCTGTGTTTGTAGCATAAGTTGGTAGCACTTTCCTCTGAATACAATGGACATAAATTTCATACTTTTTGTAGACATCCGCTGCCATTTTGGGTCAGTAATATCTATTTCTTACTCTCGAGTGTCTACTCTTAACTTAAATGTCTGAAATCACTCTGTAATGTCTTTATGGCCATACAGTGAAATGCCTGAGATAGTACCATGTATGGGATGGATACAGTCTAGTAGAGTAACCCGCTGCACAGCTCCAGCTTCTCTCATTGCCTCAACAGTTAGATGCCTTCAAGGGAATAAGGCATGAGTCACTAAGGGTCACTCCCTTGTTTCTTGGCTTATATACCTTCTTGAATCTGCCCTCACCGACAGTTATCTAAGGACAATTAGAACAAAAGAGATTGGTTTAGTCAAACATAGCTGCACTGGCACTCACTGGTGGGAGTCCCAAGCTCTTAGTTATATTTCTCTTTAATTATTGTCCAGGTCCCTAGTTATCACCAAAGCCTTCACTCCTATTCCGATCACAGGTTTGGTGTCACACAGAAGCATCCACATTAGTGTTCCTGAGAAAACAGTATATATTGAACTCCTAGTTGGCTAGCCCCACTACCCATCCAATCCAGTGGCCACTGCTGAGTTTTCCAGATTTGCTGGCATAGACTGAAGCATTTCAGCTTTAGTATGTCTTTCCAATGAGTAATATGAATTCATTTCTTTAAGTATTAACTAATGTGATCCCCTTGCTCTCCAAGGGACTCTCAAAAGCCTTCTCCAATACCACAATTCAAAAGCATCGATTCTACAGGACTTAGTTTTTCTAAAATCCAACTCTCACAGCCATACATTACTACTGGAAAAAACAAAGCTTTTATTGTATGAATCTTCATTGGCTAAGTGATGTCTCCTCTTTTTAGTATATGCTGTTTCAGATTTTCCATAGCTTTCCTTCTAAGGAGCAAACATTTTTTTTTTTAATTTTATGGTTGCAGTTGCTATCTGCATTGATCTTTGAGACCAAAGAATATAAAATCCGACACTTCTTCCACATCTCCCACTATTTGCCAGGAAGTGATGAGATCAGTTGCCGTGATCTTAGTGTCTTTTTTTAATGTTAAACTTCAAACCAGCTTTTACACGCCCCTCTTTCACCTTCATCAAAAAGTTTCTTAATTTTTCACTTTCTGCCCTCAGAGTGGTATTATCTGCCTGATATTATTGATGTTTCTCCCAGCAATCTAGATTCCAGCTTTTGATTCATCTAGCCGGGCATTTCACATGATGTACTCTGCAAATAAGTTCAGTAAATAAGATGACAATATACAGCTTTGTATTCTATTCCCAATCTTAAACCAATCAGTTATTCCATGTTCAGTTTGAACAGTTGCTTCTTGACCTTGAAGGTCAAGTAAGATGATCTAGTACTCCCATATCTTTGAAAACTTGACACATTTTGTTATGATCCACACAAAGGCCAGAGTGTAGTCAATGAAAAAGAAGTAGATATTTTTCTGAAACTTCCTTGTTTTCTCTTTAATCCAGCAAATATTGGCCATTTAGCCTGTAGTTCCTGTGCCTCTTCAAAAACCAGTCTGCACTTCTGTAATTCCCTATTTGCATATTGCTGAAGCCTGCCTTAATCATAACCTTGCTGGTATGTAAAATGAGCACAATTATTTTGTAATTGGAACACTCTTTGGAATTGCCCTTCTTTAGGATTGAGACAAAAACTGATCTTTTCCAAACCAGTGGCCACTGATGAGTTTTCCATATTAGTTGGTATATTGAGTGCATCATTTTAACAGCATCATCCTTTAGGACTTTAAATAACTCGGTTGGAATGTCATCAATTTGAGTAGTGTAATAGTTAAAATTAAATTATGAGGCTGCTAGTAGCTTTTATAACTTTATTACATCAAAGTGGTTATAGTAAAGAGAGGGAAATGTAGGGAAAGAGTAGAGAGTTGCTTAGCCTACTAACTAATCTATTTGCCACCAGGATGGATTAAAGCTCATCATCGGCATGGGTTCCTTTAGGTTCCAAGCTCCAGCGAGAAGAGACTGAACAGTCTCCTAGTCTCACCTTATAAGCAGCTTTCTCTACCCACTAGCTCTCCCACATCACATCTCAGTAACCAACCCCAGTTCCTTAATTTGCCTGGTACCGCCCAGGGCGGGCAGTGCCTGTGGGATCAGTTTCCCATTTCGTTGGTTTCAACTTCCTTTCTCTGAGGGTTTGTCTATACCTGCACATCTCATTGATCTTTGACCTCCAGATCACTGATTGATGACAGCAAACAAAGTGACATAATAGAGAGATTCCCTTCCAACAGTAGCTTTATTATTAGCAGTATTTCCTATGGCCTGATTGACTTTATTTTCCAGGATATCTGGCTCTAGATCAGTAACGACACCATTATGGCTATCAGTGATGTTAAGATCTTTCTTCTGTAAATTCTTGCCAGTACTTTTTTTCTTGAATTTATTTATTACTTATTACATGTAACAATAAATTTCCACATAAGTTTTCTGAAGTAATATAATCTAAATTATCTCTCTCCCACCTTTCCTCCTGCCTCCCAGAGCTTTGCCACTTTTCTTAATCTCTACTGCTTCTATTAAGTTCCTAATATTTTTGTCTTTGTTTATGCCCATTTTTTTATAAAATGCTCCCTTGATATCTTTTTCTTTCTTTTTTTGTAAACCCTTACCTTCCATTTTAGAATCAATACTGTATATTGGTTCCAAGGCAAAACAGCAGTAAGGGCTAGGCAATAGGGGTAAAGGGACTTGCCCAAGTTCACACAGCTGGGACATGCCTGAGAACAAATTCGAACCTAGGACTCTCTAGGCCTGGTTCTCAATCTACTGAGCCATTCGACTGCCCTTTTATCTTTAATTTTCTTGAAAAAAAATCTCTTCTTTTCCTTTCAACTGTTTTCTTTTATTTCTTTGTATTGCTTATTTAAGAAAATCTTCTTATCTCTCCTTACTATTCTATGGAATTCTGAATTCATTTGGGCATATCTTTCCCTTTCTCTTTTGCCTTTCACTTTCCTTCTTTCCTCAGCTATTTATAATGCCTCATCAGAGAATTTTCTTGATCTTCTTTTTCTTTAGATGTTTTTTATGGCTGCCTCCTGTATGATATTACAAACCTCTGCCAATAGTTCTTCAGGCAATCTAACCACCAGATCTAATCCTTTAAATCTATTAATCACTTCTACTTTGTATTTATAAGGGTTATCATTTAGGTTATATCTCTACGGTCTGACAGTTTTCTCTACTTTCTTCAATTTAAGTCTGAATTTTGCAATAAGGAGCTCATGATCTGAGCCACAGTCAGCTCCAGGCCTTGTTTTAACTGATTGTACAGACCTTCCCTACCTTTGGCAAGGTATTCAATCAACCTGATTTAATAATGACAATCTGGTGATGTCCATGTGTCAAGTTGTCTTCTGGGTTGTTAAAAAAGTGTTTGCTGTGACCAACAAGTTATCTTTTTTTAAGTTTTATTTATTTGTTTATTACAGCAAAGTTCTTAGGTATCTCCCTCCTGCCCATCCCACACCAAAGAAGGTCTCATTTGACCCAAGAAAATGTACATATAAAACTCTCACATGTTTCTATTCATCAATTTCTCTGGAGGTTATTCAAGTTATTTTTCAAACAACATTTCAGTTACTGTATATAATATTCTCTTGGTTCTGCTTGTTTCACTTTTCAATAGGTCTTTCCATGTGTTGTGTTTTTTTAAGCTTTTACCCTTTGTCTTATACTAAATATACTAAATACAGGTTTCAAAGAAGAAGAGCGATAAGGACTAGGCAACTGGAATTAAATGACTTGCCCAGGGTCACACAGCAAATTAGTATCTGAGGCCAGAACTGGAAATTGAGGGGATATCCATCAATTGGGGAATGTCTGAACAAGTTATCGTATATGAATATGGTGGAATACTAATGTGCTATAAGAAATGATGTGCAGGAGGTTTTCAGAAAACCCTGAGAAGACTTATTTGAACTGATGCAAAATGAACAGAACTGAGATATCATTGTATACAATAACAACAATATTATAACAATGAGAAACTATGAAAGACTTAGTGATTCTAATCAATACAATGATCCAAGTCAATTCCAGGCCTTTTAATGAAAAATCCACCTCCAATCAGAGAACTAACAATTCTGAATACAGATTAAGGAATACTTTTTTTCCCACTTTACTTTTATTGCTTTTTTTTTGCAACGTGGCTAATATGGAAATATGTTTTGCATGATTTCACATGTATAATTGATATTATATTGCTTATCTTCACAATGAGTTGGGAAGGGGCAGAAGGGAAAAAATTTGCAATTCAAATTTTTTCCAAAAAAATGTTAAAATCTTGTCAACATTTCTCATTCCAATGATTTCCAAAAGACTTCAGAGCACTTAGGTCAATCCGATCTTTTTCATCCTTCTGCTCCTCAAAGGGTACCATGTTTCCTATTAGTTGGGGATCTCTGTTTCAAGGGGGCACAGTCTATAAGAGCAAAATTCACCCTATTCACCTTGCTGCCCTCTGATACAGGTTCGTGGAGAGACAAAAATTACAACTACTCCATGTGTGACTGGCCATAACTCTCCAACTGCTTTTACTGTCTCCAGGTTTAGCTACTAAAAAGCCTCTGGAATTTGACCACTTTTTTAGCCCACTCAATCCCAAACTGCTCCTCCCATCTGTATACTTTGTAAAGGAAGCATCAGGTGTTTAACACCATTGCTAACACATTAACAGCTGATCCATGGAGGCATGGTTATATCTTTTTTATAATACTAACAGCGGGAGGCAAGGTCCTATCTCTCTTACCTGCCTAGCTATATTCCTGACCTTTCAAATGAAGCTATAACCAATAAAACTCTAGGAGGCTTTAAGTTCACTTTGAGTTCATTGAGAGGGGCAATATCAGAACCTAACTCTCTTGACTTCCAGGCCATTGCACTTTCTTGCACACTATGTCTTCCCCCTCCCTGGGCTTCAGTTTTCCTTTCTGTTAAAAGAGGAGGTAAAAAAATAAATTAATAATAATAATAATTTTTTAAAAAGAGGATGTTAAACTCAATGAGGTTTAAGGGAATGGTCATTTACCATCATCTTTCTTTCTGATCATTCTTGTCATCTCCTTCAGACAATCTCAGTCTCCTCTGAGAGCACATTAAACACCACACAAACCCACTAGGAGTTATCTGGGACCATGGTTGGACTACAGCCCACGGATGTACCTCCCACTACTGCGGTCAAGTTCGTAGGGGCCGGCACTGCTGCCTGCTTTGCTGACCTCCTCACCTTCCCATTGGATACAGCCAAAGTTCGACTACAGGTAGGTGCCCCTTTCGCTGAGGGTCATCACTCCGTCTGATGGAGTGATTAGTTTTAAAGTATAATGTCCCCTCCCAGCTCACAAAGAATCCCGCAGCTGGACGGGACCTCAGAGGCCATCTAGTCCAACCCCTCCCAGAGCAAGGGCTCTCCTTTACAACATCCCAGCCAGGTGGTCATCTGACCTCTGACTGAAGACACCAAGTAATAAGGAATGTATTATCTCCTGTGCCAGTCCATTCTACTTTGGCACAGTTCTAATTGGTAGGAAGTTTTTCTTCTATCAGACTAAAATCTGTCTCTCTTCATCTTTACCCCATTGTTCTAGTTCTGCCTTCTGGACCAAATAGAATGAGCCCCAGTTTCCTCACCTGTAAAATAAGGAGATTGAACTAGATAAAGCCAAGTCCTCCATCGTCATCATCTAGATTCTGTGATCCTGAGGGCAAGTGATGATCTACACGACAGGCCTTCAAAGACTTGGAGGCAGTTGTGTCCTCACTGAGTCAGCCCTGGTTAAACCTCTCCATTTCCTCCACCTAGTGCTCAAGTGGGCTTATTCTAAGTCCTTCACCATTCTGATCACCCTCCTTTGAACACACACTGGCTTGGCAGTGTCCTTCCTAAAATGCAGCTTCCAGAACTGGATACAATACTACAGGAAGAGCCTGACTAGGACAGAAGATAGCAGGATTATGACCGCTCTCTTCCCAGAAACTATGCCTCCATTCATATAGCTTTCAATTTCATTAGCTGTTTTGGCTGCCATATTGCATTGCTTAGACTTAGACTTAGACTTATACTAAGCTTGTGGTCAGTCAAGACCCCCGTGTCCTTGGTACATGAACTATTGTCCATTCATGCCTTTTTGATCCTGTCTCCAGGACATCTACAGACTTTCCCTACATCTTCACCCCCTTCTTTTGTCTTTCAGATCCAAGGAGAATCCCAATCAGAGAAGGCAATTCAGAATGTTCGATACCGGGGAGTGCTGGGTACCATTACCACAATGGTGAAGACTGAGGGCCCCAGCAGCCTCTACAATGGACTGGTGGCTGGATTGCATCGCCAAATGAGCTTTGCCTCCATCCGAATTGGCCTCTATGACTCTGTCAAGCAATTTTACACCCCCAAAGGAGCAGAAAGTGAGTGCCAAAGCCAGGGAGAAGGGGAATCTTGGGCCCAAGAGACAACAGATCAGGAGAGGTGGAGGCACCTAGTTTGAAAGGCAGAAAGAACTGTCCTGATTTCCAGTGCAATCCAATATAACACGCACTGATTGTTCTATGGTTAATCATCTAACATGTTACTTGCTAGGGATCCAATGAAAAATAGTTAATGCCTCCTTGAGGGGGTCATATTCTGCTCTGGGAATTCAATAGGCAAACAGTGACTTATACACTAAAACTAGAGAGGAAAGAAAAGTGCAGAATCTGCAAGGAAGAAGAGTGCTGATCTTAGAGCCTGAAGATTTGAGGGGCTGTGGTACAAAATGGCAGCAAGGTCACTGGCTCTTGAAATGGAGATGACCCAGGGCCAAATCCCAGCTCTGTTTCTTACTATCCAGGTGACCTTCATCAAGTTTCTTACATGTTCTCAGTTTCTTTATACAATAAGCAAAAAGGTTGGACCATTAAAATATAAGCTTAAAGTTTAAAAAAAGAGTTTGAAAGTAGGTTCAAATTCTATCTCCAATACTGGTTAGCTGAATGATCCTGAGCAAGCTAGTCACCTTGAACCTCAGTTTACACATCCATAAAATGGGGGAAACAATTCTTGACCAATCTGCCTCAAAGAGTTATTATAAAGTTATTTTATAAAGAATAAAGCACTAATAGATCCCTGCTCAGGCATTCAACTTGGACTATATGCTCTGAGGCATCATTTAAGCATTGTTTAAACTTTCTCACCTCCCATTCTCTCCATCTTTCTATCATGTGTCAAGGCCACTAATTTGTAGGAAGCCTACCAGGACTACATGTTCTTTTCTTGGTATTTCCCATAGAGTTTTGCATAGACCAGGTGTCCTGGAATTGTTTGTTGAAAGAAGATAAGTTCTGCCCCCTCCCACCAACTTAATCTTCTGACTCACTTTTCCTATCAAAGCACTTTCAGAATTTGGAAACACTTTTCTTGCTGATTCCCCACTTCTTAATCCTGACACCCTCTGTTTACTGAGAAGCAAGGATGAAGTCTCTTCTCTTATCCATCCCTCATGGCCCTGGTTGAACCCCTCAAGAAGTTGCTGACTAAATCTCCTTTGGGCCTAGGGCAGGAAAACTGAAAATCCTCACTAGTAGGAACCAGATAATTTTTTTTTTTAACTCAACTAATTTACATTGGGCTGAACTAGCCTAAACTGAACTAAACTGGACTAGAATGAACTGAACTAGACTGAATTGAACTCAGAGCCCAGGATTTACATTTCTAATTTGAATCCAGCCAGCTGTGTGCTCTGAGAATTGCACTAGTACTAGTGAGGAAAACCCAAGAAATAAGACAGTCCCTGTTCTCTGGGAGTCAACAGCCTAGGAGCACCTACATGATAGCTATTAACAAGTAATCTCATTTTGGGGGTGGCTGGTGTGGCCCAGCACAAAAAGGCAATGTAACTGCTAGTCCAGGAAGGACAAGGGCAAGGAAGGGCAGCTTGTATCCCCTCACCTCCTTGCTGCTCTCTTCAAATCAGACAGAATTTTTTTAAAATAATATTTTATTTGATCATTTCCAAGCATTATTCATTAGAGACAAAGATCATTTTCTTTTCCTCCCCCCCACCCCCATAGCCAATGCATGATTCCACTGGGTATCACATGTGTTCTTGATTCGAACCCATTGCCATGTTGTTAGTATTTGAGTTAGAGTGTTCATTTAGAGTCTCTCCTCTGTCATGTCCCCTCAACCGCTGTAGTCAGGCAGTTGTTTTTCCTCAGTGTTTCTACTCCCACAGTTTGTCCTCTGCTTATGGATAGTGTTTTTCTCCTAGATCCCTGCAGATTGTTCAGGGACATTACACCGCCACTAATGGAGAAGTCCATTACGTTCTATTGTACCACAGTGTATCAGTCTCTGTGTACAATGTTCTCCTGGTTCTGCTCCTTTCGCTCTGCATCACTTCCTGGAGGTCGTTCCAGTCTCCATGGAATTCCTCCACTTTATTATTCCTTTTAGCACAATAGTATTCCATCACCAACATATACCTGATTTGTTCAGCCATTCCCCAATTGATGGGCATCCCCTCCTTTACCAATTTTTGGCCACCACAAAGAGCGCAGCTATGAATATTCTTGTACAAGTCTTTTTCCCCATTATCTCTTTGGGGTACAAACCCAGCAGTGCTATGGCTGGATCAAAGGATAGACTTTCTTTTATCGCCCTTTGGGCATAGTTCCAAATTGCCCTCCAGAATGTTTGGATCAGTTCACAACTCCACCAGCAATGAATTAATGTCCCTACTTGGCCACATCCCCTCCAGCATTCACTGCTTTCCTTTGCTGTCATGTTAGCCAATCTGCTAGGTGAGAGGTGATACCTCAGAGTTGTTTTGATTTGCAACTCTCTGATTATAAGAGATTTAGAACACTTCTTCATGTACTTATTAATAGTTTTGATTTCTTTGGCTGCAAACTGCCTGTTCATGTCCCTTGCCCATTTATCAATTGGAGAATGGCTTGATTTTTTTGTACAATTGATTTAGCTCTTTATAAATTTGAGTAATTAAACTTTTGTCAGAGGATTCTATGAAGATTTTTTCCCCAATTTGTTGTTTCCTTTCTGATTTTAGTTACATTGGTTTTGTTTGTACAAAAGCTTTTTAATTTGATGTAGTCAAAATTATTTATTTTACATTTTGTGATTCTTTCTATGTCTTGCTTGGTTTTAAAGTCTTTCCCCTCCCAAAGGTCTGACATGTATACTATTCTGTGTTTACCCAATTTACTTATGGTTTCCTTTATGTTTAAGTCATTCACCCATTTTGAATTTATCTTGGTGTAGGGTGTGATGTGTTGATCAATTCCTAATCTCTCCCACACTGTCTTCCAATTTTCCCAGCAGTTTTTATCAAATAGTGGATTTTTGTCCCAAAAGCTGGGATCTTTGGGTTTATCATATACTATCTTGCTGAGGTTGCTTGCTCCCAGTCTATTCCACTGATCCTCCTTTCTGTCTCTTAGCCAGTACCAAATTGTTTTGATGACTGCTGCTTTGTAATATAGTTTGAGGTCTGGGACTGCAAGGCCCCCATCATTTGTGTTTTTTTTTTCATTATTTCCCTGGATATCCTTGATCCTTTGTTCTTTCAAATTAACTTTGTTATGTTTTTTTCTAAATCAGTAATTTTTGGGGAGTTCAATGGGTATGGCACTAAATAGATAAGTTTGGGTAGGATGTTCATTTTTATTATATTGGCTTGTCCTATCCAAGAGCAGTTAATGTTTTTCCAATTGCTCAAGTCTAGTTTTAGTTGTGTGGAGAGTGTTTTGTAGTTTTGTTCATATAGTTCCTGTGTTTGTCCCAGGAGATAGATTCCTAGGTATTTTATTTTGTCTAAGGTGATTTTGAATGGGATTTCTCTTTCTAGTTTTTGCTGCTGAGCTGTGTTGGAGATATATAGAAATGCTGATGACTCATGTGGGTTTATTTTGTATCCTGCAACTTTGCTAAAGTTGTTGATTATTTCAATTAGCTTTTTGGTTGAATCTCTAGGATTCTTTAAGTAGACCATCATGTCATCTGCAAAGAGCGATAACTTGGTCTCCTCCTTGCCTATTTTGATGCCTTCAATTTCTTTTTCTTCTCTAATTGCTATTGCTAGTGTTTCTAGTACAATGTCAAATAGTAGAGGTGATAATGGGCATCCTTGTTTCACTCCTGATCTTATTGGGAATGCATCTAGTTTATCCCCATTGCAGATGATATTAGCTGATGGTTTTAGATATATACTGTTTATTATTTTTAGGAAAGACCCTTCTACTCCTTTGCTTTCTAGTGTTTTTAATAGGAATGGGTGTTGTATTTTATCAAAGGCTTTTTCTGCGTCTATTGAGATAATCATGTGGTTCTTGTTGGTTTGCTTGTTGATGTGGTCAATTATGTGGATGGTTTTCCTAATATTGAACCAGCCCTGCATCCCTGGTATAAATCCTACTTGATCATGGTGGATGACCCTTCTGATCACTTGCTCGAGTCTTTTTGCTAGTATCCTATTTAAGATTTTTGCATCTAAATTCATTAGGGAGATTGATCTATAATTTTCTTTCTCTGTTTTTGACCTGCCTGGTTTTAGAATCAGTACCATGTTTGTGTCATAAAAGGAGTTTGTTAGAACTCCCTCTTTGCTTATTATGTCAAATAGTTTGTATAGTATTGGGATTAACTGTTCTCAGAATGTTTGATAGAATTCACTTGTGAATCCGTCGGGCCCTGGGGATTTTTTCTTAGGGAGCTCTTTGATGGCCTGTTGGATTTCATTTTCTGATATAGGATTATTTAAGAATTCTATTTCTTCTTCTGTTAGTCTAGGCAGTTTGTATTTTTGTATATATTCATCCATATCACCTAAATTGGTGTCTTTATTGCCACATAATTGGGCAAAGTAATTTTTAATGATTGCCTTAATTTCCTCTTCATTGGAAGTGATGTCCCCCTTTTCATCTTTGATGCTGTTAATTTGCTTTTCTTCTTTCCTTTTTTTAATTAGATTGACCAGTACTTTTGTCTATTTTGTTTGTTTTTTCAAAGTACCAGCTTCTTGTCTTATTTATTAAATCAATAGTTCTATCACTTTCGATTTTATTAATTTCTCCCTTAATTTTTAGGATTTCTAGTTTGGTTTTCTGCTGGGGGGTTTTAATTTGATCGATTTCGAGTTTTTTCATTTGCATTTCCAATTGATTGATCTCTGCTCTTAACAGAATGTAATTACCTTCCCTATCCCTTTTAATCAGGTCTATTTTTGCTTTGGCTTTATCAGATATCATGATTGCAACTCCTGCCTTCTTTCTGTCAGTTGAGGCCCAGAAGGTCTTACTCCATCCTTTAATTCTGACCTTTTGGGTGTCTACCCGCCTCATGTGTGTTTCTTGGAGACAACATAGGGTTTTGGATTCTAATCCATTCTGCTATTCATCTACGTTTTATGGGTGAGTTCATCCCATTCACGTTCAAAGTTATGATTGTCACTTGTGGACTCCCTAGCATTTTGATATCCTTCCCTAATTGTAACCTTTCTTCTTCAGCTCTAACTTTTTAATCCAGTGATTTATTTTAAATAAGTCCCCCTTGTCCCCTCCCTTGATATATTTCCCTTTCTACCCCCTCCCTTTTTGTTCCCTCCCCCAACCCCCTCTTCTTCCCTCCCTTTTTTATGTTCTCTCCCCCTCTAGCCCCCTTGGTTTTCCCTTCTCCCTACCCTTGTTGGGTAAGATAGAATTCAAGATCCTAATGGATCTGGATGTTCTTCCCTCTCAGAGTTGATTTCACTGAGAGTAAGGTTTAAGTAAAAACTCTCTTCCTCTCCTTCTTATAGGAGTTTTCTTCCCCTTCCCTTCCTGTGTGAATCTTTGTGTGAGAAAGATTATTCTATTTGGTCTTTCTTTTCCCCCTATTTACACATTACATTTTCCCCACGTATTAATATACATAGATTGATATAAATATAGTCCTAATAGAAGAGAGTTTGAATAAAAGAAAAAGATAACATTTTTCTCCTTTTCCCTTTCCTTCATATTTACCTTTTCAGGTATTCCATGCTCTTTGTTTTTTGATATCGAACTTTCCACAGAGCTCTGGTCTTTTCTTTGCAAAAACTTGGAAATCTTCTATTTTGTTGAATGCCCATACTTTCCCTTGGAAGTATATAGTCAGTTTTGATGGGTAGCTGATTCTTGGTTGAAGGCCCAGCTCTCTTGCCTTTCTGAAAATCATGTTCCATGCCTTACGATCATTCAGAGTAGAACTTGCAAGGTCTTGTGTGACCCTGATTGGCATTCCTTTATATCTCAATCGTCTTTTTCTGGCTTCTTGTAAGATTTTTTCTTCTTCTTGAAAGCTGCGGAATTTGGCAATTACATTCCTGGGAGTTGTCTTTTGGGGATTTAGTGTAGAGGGTGTTCTGTGAGCTCTTTCAGTGGCTATATTGCCCCCTTGTTCTAGAATCTCTGGGCAATTTTCTTTGATTATCTCTTGTATTACGATGTCGAGTTTGCTGTTTATTTCTGACTTTTCTGGTAGTCCAATTATTCTTAAATTGTCTCTTGTCCCTCTATTTTCCAAGTCTATGACCTTGTCGGTGAGATATTTTATGTTCTCTTCTAATTTCTTGGTCTTTTGGCTTTGCTTTATTAATTCTTGCTCGTTTTCTTCCAGTTGGCTGATTCTGACTTTTAAAGCCTTGTTTTCCTTTTCAGTTTGGTCAAACTGGTTTTGTAGATGGGTGAATTTCTTTTGCATTATTTCCCACTTTTCCTCCCAGAAGGCTTCTATCGTTTTGATCATTTCCGATTCAAATTCTTCATGGGATTGTGGAGAGTTTCTGTTTCCTTTGGAAGGTTTCGGAGCATTTGCTTGTGTTTCCTCTTTTATCTCCTCTGTATTTTGTATTTTTGCTCCATAAAATGTGTCTGAAGTCACCCCCTTCTTCCTGTTTTTCTTGGAGTGTTGAGGCTTTTCTGTGGTGTTTGCCATCTCTATTTGAGTGGGGAGGTCTAGCTTTTCTTATCTCTGTCTGGTGTTCAGAGGCTTTAGCCCCAGGTAACTTGTCCATTTGTGGATGTTACTGCTCTCAGTTCCTTCCCGATGCTTCTTCGTTGCCTTACTCCCATGCTCTGAGCCTGGCTTTGCACTGTCCCCGGGGTATCTCAGAGCCTTTGTGGGCCAGAGAGGCCTGCACTCTGAGGGAGGAGGGGCCGAGGTTTCCCGGAGCTCTGAGGGCTCCTGATAGGATTAACTTCCTCTGGGTGGGATTGAGTGTGTCTTAAAGCAGGGACCTTCCCTGAGACTAGGAAGGAAGGATCCAGCCAGGGGGCTACAGGCTCCCCTCTGTCTCTCTCTGTTTCCCTGCTATCTGGGTGCCCCTGCGACTGGCTCAGGTTGTTTTCAGGGTGCAGCCTTCAGAATAGTCAGCCTTGAGGCCCTTTTGCTGGCTCTTAGGTTCCCGCTGCTGCCTCGGACTCAGCACTCTGGGTTGGGGGGGATGGGTCCTGGGACCTTCCTTCTGCCTACCCCTTAGATCCAAGTGATCTCTGGTTCTGGCTTTTGGGGGGCCGTACCTTTTGATCCAGGTCCAGGAGGAGGGTTCCGGGGGTCTATCCTGTTGTTTGTTTTGAATTTCGGTGTCCTAGAAGCATACAGTTTGAGATCAGTAAGGAAAGGGTTTCCGGAGATCTGAACTTTAGCTCTCCCTAAGCCACCATCTTGACTGGAACTCAAATCAGACAGAATTAAGAAAGGTCTCCTAAGAAGCCCAATGGCCTCCTAGGCACAGTGTCACAAAATTATAGAATCCCAGCCTCTCCGACCTGATTGAGAACAAAGAAGTCACATCAAAGCAGAAAATCACATCTACTATATCCCCATCAAGGGGTCATTCAAGCCTCCACTTGAAGCCTTGTCATGATGGAGAACTCACTACCTCTTGAGGCGGTCCACACCACTCTTGGATGTCTTTTCCTCATTCTAAAACCATCCTCACCACAACCTCCCTACATTGTTTCTAGTTCTCTCCTCTGGGGCCACCCAGAGCAAGTATAATCACTATTTTCCATGACAATTTTTTCAATGTTTGAAGACAGTGATCAAGTGTCTCTTAAGTCTTAAGACTAAATATTCCACTCAGCATAGTGGCACACTCCTGTGATTCCTGCAACCAGGAAGGCTGGAGCTGTTGGATCACCTGAGCTTGGAAGTTCTGAATTTTAATGTACTAAATCATCAATGTCCCCACCAGGTCTGGAACTATTATGCCCTGGGGCCACCAGCCTGCCTAAGGACAGGCAAACCAGTCCAGGCTGCAAATGGGGTAGATCAAAGCTCCTACAAATACCAGCAATGAAGCCCTCTCAAAAAAAAAATTTTTTTTAATTGTTCCTAGATAAATTAGACAAATTTCTGCTGAAGGAGGCTGAAGATTCGATGACTCAGGAAAATAGTCGGACAAAAGAGGGCAAAGTGGCTTAGTGGTTTGAGAGCCAGGCCTAGAGATGAGAGGTCCTAAATTCAAATTTGACCTCAGGCTAGGCAAAGGGGGTTAAATGACTCGATCAGGGTCACACAGATAAGAAGTGTCTGAGGCCAGATTTGAACCCAAGACCTACATGTTTTTTATAAAGCCATTGAGAGATATATAGACAGAGGCTCTCTCTTTATCCTCATGTATCTGACAATAACCAATCTTTGAACTTTACAAAAATCTTAAAGTATGGTCGTCACTCAATAGTTTTCATTCGTGTCTAACACTGTGACCCCATTTGGGATTTTCTTGGCAAAGACACTGGAGCAAATTGCCATTTCCTTCTCCAGCTCATTTTACAGTAGAGGAAACTGAGGCCAATAGGGTTAAGTAACTTACCCAGGGTTACATAGCTAGTGAGTGTCTGAGGCTGGATTTGAACTCAGGAAGATGAGTCTTCCTGACCCCAGGCCTGGCACTCTCTCCACTACTCCACCTACCCACCTCTTATGTCCCTGTTGTATCTGATTGCATTTTGCAGTTACCTGTATTGGAGCTGGTAATCCTCTCCTAGACCATAAGATCCATCAAGGCAGAAAGAGTGCCTTATCTAAATCATGTGTCTCTCCCAGAACCTAGGACAGAGCTCTGCTTAAAGTCAGTGTTTAATCAAAATGAATGTAATTGAACTGAGAATCTAGCCCAGCCAAATGAGCAAAGTGGGCCCGGGAGATGTGAAGCAGCCAATCCCAAATCATGGCGCTTTTCTGCACAGAGACTGGACTCGAATCATGATTACACTCCAAACTAAAACTTTCTTAGAGTGGCAGAAAAGGGAAGAGATGACTCTGGAAAGGTTCTGGCAGAGGCCTGACAGGATGCTGACTCACCCCGCCGTTTTCTCTCTCCTCCTCCTTCTTTGCCCCGCGACAGACTCCAGCATCATCGTCCGGATCCTGGCAGGATGCACAACGGGGGCCATGGCTGTGACCTGTGCTCAACCCACAGATGTGGTGAAGGTGCGTTTCCAGGCCAGTGTCCGACTGGGACCAGGAAGCTGCAGAAAGTACAGTGGGACAATGGATGCCTACAGGACAATTGCCAGGGAGGAAGGGATCAGGGGCCTGTGGAAAGGTGGGTCTTAGCTCTGAGTGCCTGGGGACTGAGGAGCCAGTGTTACCCAGACAGGATAATAAATGGGTGGAGGAGCAGCCCCTACCCAGCTACTACACCCACCACCCAGACCCAGGGAGCAGAGTTCCCCTAACAATAGCAATGGCCGCATCTCTAAGGTTTGCAAAGCACTTTCCTCACAACACCTGTGAGGGAGGTCACACAAGTATTCCCAGTTTACACAGGGAGAAACAAATAGCTTGCCTCCAGTCACAGCACTAGGAAGCATTGGAGCTAGGATTTAAACCCACGCCTTGTGATTGTGAGTGCAGCCCCCCTTTCTCCACACAGCCCAGGTACTAACACCTTTTATAATCTGGAAGAAGGAAACGTTCCAGTCACCTGCTGTCACCCACAGTCTCCTTCAATTATCACTCAGCAGATCTCTGACTCAGATCATTCTGTGATCCTTGCATGCATGAGATTCAGCCGAGGGCTCTGGAGATATTTTGCCTTGAGAAAAAGCTCTGGAGGCATAGGGAATAGTTACTATTTTCTAAAATCTGATGGCTTATCCTAGAGAAGAGGGAGCATAATTCTCTTCCTTGGTCTCGTGAGGCAGAATTAAAATCAGTAGGAAGGAATCAGAAGAAATTTTAGCTCAATAGAACTTCCTAACCATAACCAGTCCAGAGTGTTGCAGTGGTAGGTAATGAGCTCCTCCACCCTTGAGGTATTCAAGCAGAAGCTCAATAACTGACTGTTGGGGAAACCACAGAGAGGATTTCTGCTCCAGAGTCTAGGAGGTTGGACTAACTGACTTTTCTAGTCTCTTCTATGTATAAAGGCATGCTAGGACTATTATCAAAGTATGTGGAAGGGTTGGTGTCCTTGGAATGCCATTACTCATCTAAGAGGCCTGGTGGATTTGGAATCACAAAATCCTAAGTTAAAATCCTGCCTCAAATACTTACTAGCTGAGTGACCCTTGGCATGTCATTTAGCCTCTGTTTGCCTCAGTTATAAAATGGGAATAATAATAGCATCTACTTCATGAAGTTGTCAAGAGGTTCAAAAAAGATAACCCATGTAAAGTTGCAAGCCTAGAAGTGCTATACAGATGTCATTTTTTATTGTGATGAAAAGCCCTGGGTCCCAGCTCTGCCCTGTGGTCCCTGGGAAATTCCTTCTCTTCTCTGAATCTATTCCTTACCCATAGAATATGGAGCTCCAGGAGACTTCCTGCTCTGTTCCCCTTGTTTGAAAGTCCCTTTCAGACCCAATATGCTGAGTTTTCCTCCAGTAAAGTCCTATTCTGATACTTCATTGTGGTGTGTTGATACCAATGGATTTTGCTGATAGATTTGCTGATAGAACTCAAACCCAGGCAGCTCTTATCAAGCTGGAAAAGTTGCAGTCTGTGTGCATCCCCAGGCTGCCCTCAAGAGTATTAATTTCTTTTTTATTAAACCATGCCTAGGTCTGGTTCTCATTGGACTGAGCTACCCAGCTGCCCCCAAGAGTATTAATGTCTTGGTTGCAGCAAATTCCACTGAGTCCTAGCCGAGAAGGGATGATTGGCATGGGTGGAAGAGGCATTCTTGTACCTACAAATTCATAGAACCTTTCCATACTGACATTCTGTGTTCCAGGATCCTAGCACTAACCTGCCTCCAGGGCAGTTGGGAGATTCAAATGAAATAAGATCTACAAAGTGCCTTGTAAACCTTAAAGCCCCAGAGAATTGAGGGATGTTGTTATTAAGTCTTCCCTACCCATCAGCCTTTTGTCTGTTGAATCTCTAGTCATCCTTCAAAGCCCAAATCAAGTTCTCTTTCCATCAGTAAAGCCTTGCTCAATCCTCCCAGGTGACGATGCACTTCCCTCATAGAACACTTTCTCTCCCATCCTCTGTATTTGCCATGTAATCATGTATATTATAGGGGCACCTTGTAGGCACAGTGGATTGTAAAGCCAGGCCCAGGGATGGGAGGTCCCAGGTTCAAATATGACCTCAGACACTTCCCAGCTGTGTGACCCTGGGCAAGTCACTTGACCTCCATTGCCTAGCCCTTACCACTCTTCTGCCTTGGAACTGATACTTAGTATTGATTCTAAGACAGAAGGTAAGGGCTTAAAAAAATAGTTTATAATATAGTTATCTATTTATGCCCACATATTAATATATTACATAATAACACATGTCATTACATAATATATAATTTTAATATTTAATATACTTATCTAGGTTTATAGATTATCTCTATTTAGCTTGTGAATTCCATGAGCACAGAGAATGAGGTTTATCTAAACTTCCTATCTCCTCCAGAGCCAAGCACTGAACTCTGCTCACAACAGACACAAGAAGTGATTATTGTTTTTAAGGGGTCCCACCTCCTTCAGCTCAAACACTCTTTATTCAGAGCTCTAATTTCCTTTTTAACTTTGCTATTTTAGACTCTAGAATAACTAGATTCTAAATAAGCAATAGAAAAGAGAACACACCCTTTGAAAGGTAACCTAAAGCCTTTTTTTTGTTCTGGACTCCTTGGGCAGTTTGATGAAGTCTGTGGATGACTATTCCCCACCCTTCTGAGAATAAGATTTTTATATGAATAAAACAGAGTGCACAGGATTATGAAGAAAATAAATTGTGGTGAAATCAAAATGTAATTTTCTATCTCATTCAAGTTCAGAGTCACTGAAAGCAATTCACAAAATGATTGGGAATCTGTGGATCCATGCCCTAAAAGGCACAGACTTAAACAGTGGGATTTCTTTAAATTTAAATTGCTCACCCGGCATGTATTTGGAAGAAAAGATAGGCCTGACTATAACATAAGACACAATCCTACCCTTTTTTATTCTGTAAGCCTGTAGGAGAAACTGCAATATATCAGCTCCCATTTCCATCCCATTTGGGGCATGTGCACAGCACTTTCCTCACAACAGCTAGTATATCCAGAGACTTCCCTTCTTCCCCATGCAGTATCTAAGGGGAAGAGACCAGAAGCAGAGGCGCCTTCAGACTCCACAGCCAGCCAGGTCTCTTCTGCCTCAATCAGGCCTTCTCATCAGCACCATGTTCAAATGTAGTGAAAAGTTCGAGTCCTGGTCTCTGTTCGGAGGTAGGACTCAGACAGAAGGTTCCAGTTCTGTCACTAACTCAATAATTTTTTAAGCAGGTCTCTTAGTTTCTTCATCCAGGAAATAAAAGAATCAAACCAGAAGGTTTCTAAAACAGGGGCTCCTAACCTTTTGTGTGTCACAGATAACTTTGACAGCCTAGATTCCTTCCAAAAATAATATTTTTTTAAATTCATAATTGAAGGAAATGCTAAACTCCAGTTAGATATAAATGAAAATAAAGTTATCATTTTCTTTCTTCCCATTTTTCACAAAAATGTTTCCAAAACTATCCACCAAATCTATCCATGGGCCCCAGTTTAAGAACTCTTCCCTGTCCCAGGGACCATTCCAGATGACACTCTTCTGCAGAAGACTTGAATGAAGGCATGGCCTTACCCTTAGGCCCTGAGGATTCCGCTTAGAGATAAGGAAGGACTTTACAGTGTCATTAACCATCTTGTTGCAGGAAGAGAGTTGAGGCCTGAGCTTTAAACCTAGGGCAGAGTCTCCTATGACTGTAATATGTGAAATCCTCAGCAAAAATACAGGATGAGATTAAATGACCGGCAGAGGATTCTATTGCTGTGTATTATAGCTAGGTATTGTCTTACCCATCTAATAAACAGTGAGCTCTGTGAGGTAAGGGACCATAACTCATCTAGATTTGCCATTTCTTTTTTTTTTTAAACCCTTACCTTCTGTTTTAGTAACAACTCTAAGACAGAAGGGCAAAAGCTAAGCAAACAACTTGCCCAGGATCTCACAGCTAGGAAGTGTCTGAGGTCTGATTTGAACTCAGGTCCTCCCACTTTTAGGCTTGGTGCTCTATCCACTGTATTATCTAGTTGCCCTAGATTTGCCATTTCTCCCAGAGCTTAGCATTGTGCTTCTAATCTAGTAGGCAACTAACATTTATTGAATAAAATTAAAATGACTCCTATCCCTCCTGACCCATTCCTTTCTGTCTCTCTAACAGGAACTTTGCCCAACATCACCAGAAATGCCATTGTCAACTGTGCTGAGATGGTGACTTATGACATGATAAAGGAGGCCCTGATAGATCGCCACCTGATGACGGGTAAGGCCTTGGGCTTTTCTATCAGTAGCACAATTTTCGTCTCCCTCCTCAGACTCCTTTAGTGAAGCAAGACTCTGGAAGACACGGGCACTGACACCAGGACGGAAATCAACCTTGAGGCAACTGGCACCTGCCTGTGGGTCTCTCAGTAGGTCAAACAATCCCAGCTCCCTGAAAAGGAAAGCCATCGGTCCTGCCCTCCTTGGATCACAATGTTAGAGTTGGAAGGAACTTTCAAGAAGATTTAGGCTAATGTTCTCAATGGACAGGTAAAAAAGCCAAGGCCCAGAGATGTTTCCCAAGATCACACAGGAAGCGGAGGCGGGTTGTCCAGATCAAAATACAGCACCCTTTCCACTGTACTGCAAAGCATTCCAAAGAGTTTATAGTCTCTCCATAAAACAACAATTAAGTACTTAACTGCATAGCACTCATAGAAACACCACTGGCCTAAAATCCAGAAGACCTGGGTTAGTGTTCCAATTCTTATTAGCTGTGTGAACTTTGTCAAGTCACTCTCTCTGTCCTTGTTATCTGTGAAGGATGGATGATACTCTTTGAACTGTTACTTTACAGGGTTGTAAACCTTAAAATGTTATATAAATTCTCAGGAGACACACAATACAGCGTAATTGGGGAAAAAAAAAAACAGAAGAAAGGCTAATTGTCAGATGATCCATAATAATAGCTGTCATGTAAATGGTATTTTAAAGTTTGCCCACTTTATGAACATCTCATTTGATCTTCATAACACCCCAACACCCCTGTGAGGTACATGCTATTATTGTGCCCTTTTTCAGCTGAGGAAACTGAGGCTTATATGGGTTCACTAACTTGCCTATGGTCATACAATTAGTAAATTTATGAGGAGAATTTTGGCCTAATCCCAAATCCAGAATTCTGGCTTTGCACTCTACTTTCCTGCCTCTTAGCAGTTGTCAAATGTATAGGACTTTATGATTTAGAAAGGGCTTTTTATCCATTTTCTCATCTGACCTATTAGCATTTCAAAATACATCAATTCACAGATTCCTATATGTGTTTCAGAAACACAATTCCCCTCTTAATCTAAGTCACGGATAAAGAGACAAATATAAAGAACATATAACTATTAGGGGCATCTTGGTGGTGCAGCAGATAGAGCATTGGGCTTAGAATCAAGAAGACCCACCTTCATGAGTTCAAATCCAGCCTCAGACACTCCCTAGCTTCCTTCAAACTCCAAGTAAATCTCACCTTCTACAGGAAAACTTGTCTAACCCCTCTTAGTTCTGGTGCCTTTCTTCTGTTGATTATATTGTCTTTTTCCTGTTTATAGTTTGTTTATATATATTTGCTTGCTTGTTGTCTCTCCTATTCAACTGTGAGCTCCTTGAGGGCAGAAAATGTCTTTTGCCTCTTTTTGTATCCCTAGTGCTTAGCATAGTCCTGGTACCTAATAGGTGCTTAAGAAATGTTTATTGACTGATTGACTAACTTTTAGGAAGTCAGCCTGTCCTAACTAGACTGATCCTTAGATGATGGGCATAAATAGTAGGTGTGGACCTTCCCCTCATCTCTTCCCTCTCCACTGGGTGTGGGCTTCCTAGAACTTTGTTGCCAACAGCTTTTGAGAGCTTGAGCCACTTTAATGAAAGAATTAGAAGAAGGTTTGAAATGAGGATAGGGCAAGGAGGAAAGGGAAAAGAAAGAAATAAGCTTTTATATAGCACCTACTTTGTGTCAGGCACTGAGTAATTTTTTTACAAATATTTAATTTGATCCTTACAAGAACAATAAGAGATAGGTGTTATTATTATCTCCAATTTACAATTGAGGAAACTGAGGCCAAAAAAAATTATGTGACTTGCCCAGGATCACACAGGTAAAAAACTGGATTTGAGTTTAGTTCTTCTTGACTCCAAGCCCAATACTACCCTCACATGAGAAGAGGAGGAGGAGGAGGAAAAGGAGGAAGAAAAGGAGGAGCAGCAGCAGCTGCTGCAAAGGCTACTGCACAGAAGAGCAGTATGCCTTATTCAGATTCCTAGATACTGTTTGTATTATCATCTATTCAAACCCACTGCTCCCATCCTCTCATTTTATACCGGATCCATTCAACCTAGCCAAAATTAACTATGCAATATGATAGTGAGGTTAAAAAACACTTATTTAGTCAGAATGTACCATAAACAATGGGGAAGAAACTAAGTGTTCTCACAACCCATTTCCCCAAACTCCTTCCTCCCACCCTCTAGTTTCAGGATGGTGTGAAGTCATTTTTCTTAGCTTTTATAGCTTATCAGCAGAATATGAAGTCGCCATGAGTACTGGCAGTGAGACTCAGTGCATTAGGGTTCATGGCTGGAACCAACAATAGAAACCAGGGCCCAAATTCTCATTACTATCAGAATGGATCCTAGAACATCAGGCTAAGTGCTGACTCTTATTGCTCCTCTGTCTCCATTTGCCTCCTCCTCTTTGTCCTTTTCAGACCCAGCTTCTTCATTTCTCCTCTGCTACTTCAGCAGACTCTAGAGAAACCCCTCATATGCAGATGAAATGTAAAAGCATCCCAGGTTCTCACACTTGCAAACTGAACTTCTTAAGTGGCCATTTAGGTTATCACCTATAGTTTCTGGAACAGTAATGGTAGCCACCAGATCAAGACATGGTCTATTAATCTACCAATAAAATAACATTGTCACAGGAATGGCAATGTCTTGGATAGTTGACTAACATTGGATCACCACCTACAGTTTCGACAAACACTTTTTTCAACAAACATTTATTAAATACTTATTGCGGAAGCAGCTCGGTAGCTCAGTGGATTGAGAGCCAGGCCTAGAGATGGGAGGTCCTAGGTTCAAATGTGGCCTCAGACACTTCCTAGCTGTGTGACCCTAGGCAAGTCACTTAACCCCCATTGCCTAGCCCTTACCATTCTTCTGCCTTGGAGCCAATACACAGTATTAATTCCAAGATGTAAGGTAAGGGTTTAAAAAAAAAAAACCAACACTTATTGTATACATGGTACTAGAAAAGTTTGGATAAAATTCAGTCCTTGTTGTCATGGTAGACACACCTTGGGTATACTCATTGAATACATAGGGGAGAATAATATTAGATAAAGATGGGGAAATGAGCTGGTTTCAGAGGATGGATTGCCCTGAAGATTTTTAGATTTCTCAATCTGAATTGTATTGAATAGGCAATAGAGAGACACTAAAAGGTCTACTGCAGAAGAATGACATAACCAGATCTATTTTTAAGAAATATTAATCTGGCAGTATGTGAAAGGGAAGTAGAGAGGGAGAAGATTTGTTAAAAGGCTAACTTGTCAAGCTTGGCCCTGAAGAGCCAAGAAGAAAATGAGCTCCCTTCTTTTCTCTACAGAGGTGGGGGTTCATAAATGTGGAGTGTTGCATACACTGTCAGTCTTGGTTGATGTGTTGGTTAGTTTTGATAAACTGCCTTTTTTCTCCCTTTTTTTATTCTTATAAGAAATAGTTCTCTGGTTAAGGGGGAGAAAGGAATGTAAAAATACAAGATAGTAATAATTTGTTTAAAGGCAGTTATTATAATAATTCAGGCAGGTGGTAACATAGGTCCATGATAAGCTAGTAGAAAAATGGAGAACATGAAATAAGTTACCAAGGCTTCTAAGGTTTCAAGGCTTCCAAGGTTCCAAGGCAGAAGAGTGGTAAGGGCTAGGCAATGGGGGTTAAGTGACTTGACCAGGGTCCCACAGCTGGGAAGTGTCTGAGGTCAAATTTGAATCCAGGACCTCCCATCTCTAGGCCTGGCTCTCAATCCACTGAGCAACCCAGCTGCCTCAGCAATAATTATTTAATAAATGTTTGATGAAAAAAAGTGTTTGTTGAAACTATAGGTGGTGATCCAATGATAGTCAGCTATCCAAGACATTGCCATTCCTGTGACAATGTTATTTTATTGGTAGATTAATAGACCATGTCTTGATCTGGTGGCCACCAAAAATGTTAGGGAGGTAAAATCTATAGATTTTGGTAGCTGACTAAATATGAGAGATGAAAGTCAAAGATTACAGCTCTAGGAATGTGAACATGTAAATCAGGTTTGCAATAAGCCCCACAGAAATGGTGGAATTCAGAAGGAAAACCCAATGACAATGAATAGGAAAAAAAAAATTCTGATCATGGGGAAACTCCCTTCTTCCTGCCCATCCTACAACTCTTGGGTCCCCTCAGAAAAGGTGACCCATCCTGCAATGTGACCTTTTCTCCTTCTTTTGCAGACAACTTCCCCTGCCACTTTATCTCAGCCTTTTCAGCTGGTTTCTGTGCCACTGTTGTGGCCTCCCCTGTGGATGTTGTGAAGACCCGATATATAAATTCCCCTCCTGGACGCTACAGTAGCACCGTGGACTGTATGCTGAAGACTCTGAGCCAAGAAGGTCCTACAGCCTTCTACAAGGGGTGAGCTCCCCTTGCTCAATGCCTTCCATGCTCTGGGGATCCCAGCTTTGAGCTTACACTTTTGGGGGGACAGGACACTTCAGGGAGTATAGGATAATGGAGAGAACCCTCTGCTGGAAATCAGGAAACTTAAGTAAGCATTTACCACTCACTGGTTCTGTCATCTTGCACAAATCCCTTCCTCTTTCTAGGCCAAAGTTTCCTTCTCTGTAAAGTGAGGGAGTCAGCTTTAATAATTGCTAAGGTTTATTCTTGTTTTCATACTACGTGATTCCAAGTAGAGTGGAGTCTCTGTCTTGCCCCTGGCCCCCCTTACGAATTACAAGTAACCCATTATATCAGGGAGACCTTAGCCCTAAGGAACTTGTATGTTCTATCGCCACACAGACCTGTTAATTCTGTGCAGTTCTATAGCATTCATCACACATAGGTCATGAGGGACACCAGGCCAGGAAGGGATGGTACAATGCAAGCCCAGCACAAGTGCCACACTGAGCAGAGTCTGCACCATCTTTGTCACTGATTCACTGTGAGAAATAGACTAAGTCCTTTGGGCTCTCTGGATGGCAGCGCAGGGAAGCCCTGGACCTCTCCGAGTAGATGCTAACGTCCAGGTGAAGGTTAAATCATTAGATCCAGCCACTCTACCAGTTCTAAATCCATCTAACAACACAATTATTAGCTGTCCATCTTGTGCATGAGGACAGCATAAGAGAGCTGGATTGAAGCTTTAGCTCAATCAGGGGAACTACATCAAGTCATTCTGCCCTCTCATCTGAGAAAGATGTCAAAAAGGAAGTAGATTGATAGACCTTTTTGATGACGTTTTCTTTCTCTCTTGAATTTATTTTGTGTTACTTTCACATACTGAGGGCTGGGGCTATTTTGTTTTTATCTTTCTGTCTGTTCCCAGTGCCTGGCATAGGGATCTGTACAATGTAGCACTCAATGATTTTTGTTGAATTTAATTGAAACCATGTTGGTTCTTTGTCATCACTGTTTCATTTTCTGTTTGCTAACTATCCCTTTAATTATATGTTCTAGAATTTTTCCAGAAATTAAAATTAAGATTAATAGGCTTCAGTTTGTAGACTCTATTTTCTTCCTTTTTTAGTAAATCAAAACATTTGCTTTACTCCAGACCTGGGATGCCTTTGCTATTCTCCATGATGTTTCAAAGATCACTGACAGTGGCTCAGCAGCCATAGCTTCCAGTTCTGGGCCTGATATAATAGTTTGTCTAAGCCTGAAAAGTTAAACTCATCAGCGGCAGATAGAGGCTCTTTTATGATCTCCCTATTTATCCTGGGTATCAACTCTCTTATTAGCCATTTTCTTCTGTCTTTTCCAGCCCCAAAATCATAGTCCTTGACAAAGGAAATAGAAGTGAATTAAGAGCTGACCAACTCTTTCTTCTTTTCCCTTTCAGCACATCCTCTACTCCAAGCAATGTTTGATTTGTTTCTCTCTTTCCTCAGTAGCATTTTTCAAAATTTTTTGGTTGTGTTAAGCTTTCCTTGCTGGTCTCAGCTCATTCTGCCTTGCCACTCATAGTCTTGCAAAGTTGTGTCAAGCTTTTCTACTTGGCCTTTTTTCCCCCTGTATTTGAATTCCAACTTAGTACACTCTTTTAAGAGTACAATTAGTACTTAGTACTAATCTTAGTACAATCTTTTAAGAATTCTAAACTGGCTGATGAATTCCCTGGACAGCTACATCTGTTTCTTTAGACAACTATTCATAGAAATTATTCCTCTGCATCTTCAGAATTTAATTCTTGAGAGCTTCCCATCCTTCCTAGCTTAACTTTCAGTGTTAAATTTTGTTTTGTTTTGTACTTTGCTTTTTTATTTTATTTTATTTTTATTATCATGCAAAACATTTCCATCTTGGTCACTGATGTAAGAGCATACTCATACACAGCCAAAACTCCAAAATAAAACTGTAAATACACTGATGTAAAAGGTAGTATGCTTTGATCCTCATCCATCTGCCTCCGACAGTTCTTTCTCTGGAGTCCACTATCAAATTTTAGACAACAAGATCCTATACTTTCTCAGAGCCCTTTAAAGTCTTCTTTTCAGAAATTCAGAAATTGAGAATACTTCCCAGATCATAACCTTTTTCTCCTCTATTATGAATTAGAATATGAAATGATCAATTCCCCAAGGGGGAATTTCCTCTTTTCCTCATCATTTCCACTTCAGCATCCAATTCTTATTTGTCATTAAGAATCATGGGTAGAATAGCAATTCCCCAGAGCTGGTTTCTCCATCTTTTGAAGGCATAAATTATAATTCAAGTGAGGCTCAAAGAAGATAAATGATGCTGATAGTTAAACATCTAATAAATTAGTAAGCTAATACTAACACAGATCTTTTGATTTCAAGACCAATTCTCTTTCTAGAATCCTGCCTCTCTATGACACAAATCTCCTAGGGTTGTATCAAATAAAATGATGTATACACAACTGAAAAACATTGGAGCAAGGAAATAAAACAATTTGATTATTGAACTCTTCCCTCTTCTCCTTTTTTTAATATACAAAGATTTGACACAAACCTCAATTAAAATATAATGGGGAAGAGCAAGTACACAAATAATTATGATACATGGGAGAACAGGAAAAAAGCACAAAGGAGAGTCCAGGAAAATTGTGAAGAGAAAATCAGGAAGGGGATGGAAGAGGTGTGGTAGAATTGAGTGCCATGCCCTAATCAGACAAAAGCATAATGCAAGACTTTCTGAGGAAATCTAAAGATATTTTAAGATTCTTACATCTAAAGGACTTAAATGGAAAAGGAGAAGATTTGTTTTGTGTGACTCCAAAAGTATGAACCAGGAGTAGCAGGTGGAAGTGACTAGAAAGCCCAGATTTTGATGGAACATAAAAGAACTTTCTAAGTTTCAGAGCTAACTCATTTAGAACAGAGATTCTAGGAGTGAGCTTCCAATCAACAGAGGCATTCAAACATTGAATAGATCATCCTTATCTAGTAGACTGCAAAAAGGATTTCTATATTGGGAGGAGGGTTAGGCCATTCCAACTCTAAGAGCAGATGATTAAATACATAAGATTGGAAAAATCTAGGCACTTTTACCAACTTATAGCAGTTGTTCAGAAGATCACAAGAATGATCAGTTGCTCCTTTAACAGACATGTTTAAAGTTTCTGCTCTGTGCAGTGTCTTGTGCTAGTATCCAGGCTTATCTAACTCAAATGTCTGCTGCTTCTTTCCTCTCTAGATTCACTCCCTCCTTTCTTCGTTTGGGATCCTGGAACGTGATGATGTTTGTGACCTATGAGCAGTTGAAACGGGCCCTTATGAAACTCCAGATGTCTTGGGAATCTTCATTTCAGCCAAAATGAGAAGAGTATTGGAATATGGAAATCATAAGAATGATATACATACCCAAAGATAAACATAAACATTTATAGAACTGTTTGCTTACTGCCAAACCTTAAGAAATACCCTTTCATAGATTGAAACATGAAGAAATGGAAGAAGAAAAGGTAGATAAGAAGGAGGTTTCTGTCTTAGGAACAGCCTTGTCAGGTACTGACAAGATAAAGTCATAAATTATATTAATTTTTAAACATATCAAGATTGCTGCCTAATATTTAGGCAAGAGAAGATAAATTCAAACAGACCTATTTGGGAAAATCAGAAGGTATGGTGGATGTATTCTGGACGTTGGATTAGAAAATTAATTGAGAGCAGTTTAAGAAGAGCAGGACTTTAAGTCAAGGGCAGAGATGAATAGGTATCAAAGTTTCTATTCATTGAGGAATCCAGGATATAGCTGGCAATTTCTCAAAATCATAGAACCTCATTGTTGGATGGAAAATGTCAGAGCACATCTAGTTCAACCTGTATGTGAACAGTAAACACCTCCATAAAGTCCTGGACAAATCGCATGTCGTTTATCTTTTGTCATCAGCTTTATCGGGCACTTGGGGCCTTTTGTACATAGGCCTTAGTGATAGAGTCTAAACTGAATTCCGAAAAACTAACCCAAAGAAACAGTGCTACATATTAGCCCTTAGGAAAAGGCCATGAATTCTGGACTAGAGTCCTTTTCCAGTACTCGGAGGAAAGAGAATTCCTGGTTCCTGACGACTGAAGCAGAACATAAGTGCTAGCAGGTGCTACCAAGCAGGAAAGGTTTCGAGAGTAAGCTTGACAATAAGCTCTATCTGTCGCCTCAGGACTAGCCTAGCTAAGGCCAAAGGCCGACTTCCAGGGAAATCCTGGGAGAGGGCAGATGCAGGGCAGTGGGAGGAAGAGGGCCACCTCCAGCAGGTCACTCTACTTCCCCTGAGGACGGGCCAGTCCTCGTTCTTGGGGTGGGATAGAAAGAGTATTCTTGAAGTCATGAGATCTGGATCCCCCTCCTGGCCCTAGCACTTAGGAGCTATAGGATCCTGAGGGAATTACTTTCCCTTGCTGGGCCTCTGTTTCATCAGCTACACAATTAGTGGGTTGGATTAGAGCATCTCCAAGGTCCCTTCCAGCTTCTAAAAATTCTGTGGAAGGCGAGGACTGGACTGGACTGAGCTTTGTATCCCCAGGCCAGGCATAATGCCTCGCCCATTGGGAATGCTTACCTGAAAAGAGAGAAGACCCTCTCACCCAGACTCTGTAACCTTCCTTTCTGCTTAGCCCAAAGGCGGAACAAGAGCAAAGGGAGGGCAAACTATAGGGAGATCAATGTGAGCTCTTTAGGAGGAAGAACTTCTAATAAATGCAGCTGTCTAAATGGACTGCTTTGGGAGGGAGTAAAGGCCGCCTTAGTGAAGCTATTTAAGGACAGGCTAGAGAAGTCCTTGCTGAGATGTCAAGAGTTTTTCATCAATCTGGCAAGGAGCTTAACCAGGTGAGCGCTGAGGTCCCTCCAGATTCTAGGATGACTCCTGTTCAGGGAAATGATGGCCCCACTAGCTTCTCTCTGGGCCTCACTTTTCTTCTTTGCAAAATGAGAGGGTTTCATCCTGCCAGTTCCCTTTAGCTCTAAAATTCCATGATGATAAAACAAATGGAAGACTTTGACCCCATCATCTCCCTCCTTCCTCCTCCACTGCAAAGGAAGAGATAAGAAAAAGAGGAGGAGACACGTCAGGGCAGTGACTGGAGCTTTTCCCTGTGTTCTACCCTGGGAGGGTTCTAGTTTGGTAGCATTCTCACCTTTTGCTTCTCTCCCTCTGCTTATAAATTTGTGCCTTTGAACAAAAGCAGCAATCCATTCATCAGCAAGGCATTCCAGACCTAAGAGGGGAGAAGAAAAAGTAGATCTGAGATCTTCTAAATACTTAAGTAGACTAAGCAAAAGTCAATTTTTATTATTTATGGTAAACTTCTTGGATTATTGGGTACTGGAATATTCCAAATTTACGGCAAAATTAAACAGCCCACTTTTCCTCTGATTAGATTAAGATTTACTTGGTAGGGGCAGCTAGGCAGCCCAGTAGATAGAGCACCAGGCCTGGAATCTGGAGGTCCTGGGTTCAAATCTAGCTTCATATACTTCCTAGCTGTGTGGCCCTGGGCAAATCACTTAAGCCCAATTGCCTAGTCACTATCACTCCCCTGTCTTAGAAATTATTCTAAGACAAAAGGTAAGGATTTGAAAACTGTATTTGGGAAACAAATGTTTCAAATTAAAACTGCTGGTGTCTTAAATGTCTTAAATGGATTTTATTTGGAAGAACTTCTAAAATTAATTTGGTCAAAAAACACCATTTCTACTCACTGAGGAACTTTGAGCTTGAAATACATTGACTAAAACATGGTGGGGAAGAAGCTAAGTGGCTCAATGAATCGAGAGCTAGACCCAGAGATGGGAGGTCCTGGGTTCAAATCTGACCTCAGACACTTCCCAGCTGTGTGGCACTGGGCAAGTCACTTAACCCCCATTGCCTAGCCCTTACCATTCTTCTGCTTTGGAACCATTACATGGTATTGATTCTAAGACAGAAAGCAAGAATTAAAAATAAAAAATAACCATAAGTAGTCCAGGGGATGTTGATAAGAAAGAGTTCAATAATTCAAAAATCTCTTCTTTCTTAGGTGTTACATGTTCCTTTCATTGCTACAGACTGCAACCTCTCCCTACCTTGGGAGATGATGTTCTTAACTTTTTATAGACAAAAAAGAATCCATCTTCTGATCACCAAACCTGAGAGGATACCCCAAAATAACAGGAAATATAGCCTCAAAGATACTTTGTAATTCACATGATATAGAAAAGTAATAGAAGTAAATGGGATATGCTCAGAGGGAACATTATAGTAGCTCATAGATGGGTATTACTAACAATGGTATCTTTCTGACAGCTTTCTATTTTAACTAATTTATTTTGCTAACAACACGCTTAGGTGTTTCTATGTTGCTAAAGTATGTGTGCTCTTAAAATGTAAATACAATAAAATTTAAATTGCACAATCTTTTAAAATAATCATCATTTTAAGTTGGCTTGCCCTCTAAATGTTGGTGCCCTGAGGCAAAGCCCCAGTTACCAAGACCTTTTTTATGGTTCTAGTGGTGAATATCTCCAAATTCAGCAAAACTGATTTTCAAATTACACACACACACACATAGAGTTCAAGCCTTTCCCATTTGGTGGGATCATCCATAGTTTTCACTGGAATGAAGCCTTTAAGTTGCCATCATTAAATAGTAGAGGAAGACAAATAGAGAGAAGAGCAAGAATTATTCTCAGAAAAAAAATTATTCTCAGAAAAAATAAAAAAGGATGGGGAAGTATCTTACACAAAAAAAAAGAATTGGGTGTATTTTACATCAAAACAATTGTTTGTAAAAATATTTTAAGCATCTGTATAATCATTTTTTTTTTAATTTAAGAAGGAAAAATATCACTATATGACTAGCACTGGTATTTTCCCACATAACTCCTATTTGCATGAAACAGTGTAGAAAATATAAACATATTGCCACCACAAAAATACTCCATATAGAAAATGATATGACTACTATTAAAAGAGAGAGAAAACAAACTTTCCTGAGCAGTACATATGATACACATGAATGATTTTTGGTTCCAGACTTTTGGAGAGTGATAGAATAAGCACTGGATTTGGAGTCAGGGAAACCTACATTCAAATACCGGCTCTGCCGATTTTTTTTTTAAACCCTTATCTTTTTAATATCAATTCTAAGACAGAAGAGCAGGGAGAACCAGGCAATCAAGGTTAAGTGACTGATTCAGGGTCACAAAGTTAGGAACTGTCTGAGGCCAAATTTGAACCTAGGTCCTCTTCACTCCTACCCTAGTGCTCTATCTACTGTGTTACTTAGCTTCCCCTTCGGGCAACTTTAGCTGTGGAAATATCTTAAGCAAATTCTAAAACCTCCCCGTGCTTCAGTTTTACTATCTAGAAAATGAAGGAGGTTGCATTAGTTGATCTCTGAGGCCTTGTTTGACTCTAAATTTATGATCCTATAATATATAATTTTGCTGGGAAGATTCTATTGATGAAAAATATTGATGTTGTATTCTACATTTTAAACACAAGCCAGCCAGAAACAATATTTATTAATTTAGTATTGTTTTGAATTTAAGTTACTTTAGTTTGGAGAAGGAAATGTCTAAAATCATGTAATATATACAATATCCTTGGATATCTTTTACCCCAAGGCAATCTGAAGTAACGTTTATAGGAATTCTGAACAAGGAAAAAGTTACCACATGATAAAATACAGATATGATAGGTCAACATTCAAGAAGAACAGTCACAGTCTTTAACTAGAACTATTATTTCCCAGATTACTCCCTTTTAAAGAAGAGATTCTTTCCCATGATTGATGCCCTAGTCTTTTCTAATGGGAAAAAAGTGCCCTGCCTTTAGTTGGGTTATAGTGCCAACATTTTCACCTAGAAAGGTCCTTAACTAGACAAGAGGTATTTTTTGTTCTAAATTTGGTTTACACATTTTCCTAAAGGGAGAGAAGTTCAAAAAGAATTTGAGGCTGGAGAAATTTTTTTTTAAATTTTCATAAAAACTAAAAATGAAGGGGTTTTGTTGTTGCTATTTTTAAATTCTTATCTTCCATCTTAGAATCAATACTGTATATTGGTTCTGAGGCAGAAGAGTGGTAAGGGCTAGGCCATGGAGGTTAAGTGAATTGTCCAGGGTCACACAGTTAGGAAATGTCTGAGGCCAGATTTGAACCCGTCTCTCAATCCACTGAGCTACCCAGCTGCCCCCTAAAAATGAAGTTTTTAATAGGCTTCTACTACTCTCAGGATGAGGCAGCTAAGGGGCACTAAGAAGTGCCTAGAGTCAGGAAGACTCATCTTCCAGATGAGTCAAATCTGACCTCAGACACTAGCTGTGTGAACCTGGACAAGTCACTTAACTCTGTCTACCTCAGTTTCCTTATCTATAAAATGAGCTAGAGAAGGAAATAGCAAACCACTTCATTCTCTTTGCCAAGAAAACCCAAAGTCAGTCACAAAGAGACTGAGGACTCAAACTCCCAGGATCCTGGGCCTCTCTCTTCCTTTCTTATCTCAGTAAACACTTGCCAAACCTAGTGGGGATCCATTTTGCCCATATACAAGCAGTAACAAAAGACCTTTCTACTGCCAAGTTTCCAAAAGCAAACCTTTGTTTTTCTTGTAATATAGAAGTAATTCAGACGGGAATGAACTTGTTTCTTGTTTTTGACTTAGCCTGAACTATCTATATCCAGATTAGTGGAGCCTTAGCTTTTATAGAAAAACACTAAGCAAATGGAATTTTTTTCCAAGTGAATATTTACTGGAAAGGAATGAATGTAAGTTAAAAAGTCAATGATACTTTTGTGTATATACTATATACCTGACATAGGATATTATGATTTTGTTGAATCTTAAATTTAAAAAAAACTGAAGCTACATATGTTTATATAGACCAAAATGCTTTAGAAAATAAATGTGCTGTTAATTTTGTTCAGATTAATAAAAAAAAATTTTAACTCTTACCTTCCATCTTAGAACCAGTACCATGTATTGGTTCCAAGGCAGAAGAGCAGCAAGGGCCAGGTAATGGAGATTAAGTGACTTGTCTAGGGTCTCACAGATAGGAAGTATCTGAGGCCAGATTTGAACCCAGGACCTCCCATCTCTGGGCTTGGCTCTTAATCTACTGAGCCACTTAGCTGTGTGTCCCAATGTGTGGTTTTAATAGTTCTAGTTATAGGATAGAAGAAACACACAAACTAGAAGTCAGAAAGTCTTGGTTTATAGTCTGCCCCTGCCATTTATTTTTTATGTTGTATTCATATCTTATATCATGATCTTGAACAAGTTACTTCTGGGCTTGTTTTATTACCCATATATAGAGGAATAATGATATTTGCCCTTCTCTTACAAGTATTATGAATATCAAATGAAAAAGAAAGTGTGTTGTGGTAGAGAGGGTACTGGATTTGGAGGCTGGAAGACCTGAATTCAAATACTGACTCAGACACTTAGCTGCCTGACCCTGAGCAATTCACTTAATCTCTGAGAACCTCAGTTTCATCATCTGTAAAATAAGGGGCTTGTCTGAAGTCCCTTCCAGTTCTAAATCTATGATCCTATGAAATAATATTGGTCAAGTGCTTTGTAACAATAAAACCCTGCATAAATGGCAATTCTTATTTTTATCTAAATGGCATTGGTACAATTGCTATCCAAGTGGCCACATTAGAAGATGGCTAACTCTTCACAAAACACTGAATTTACATGCGATGTCCACATCTGTAAATCTTTCACTCTGGAGTTAATGAACTATTTGTTAGTAATTGCTTAGTCTGCTTAGACAATCTGTTTAGAGAAAGTAAAAAAGACAAGAAAGCAATGTTGAGTCCTTTAACAAAAGATAAAAAGGCTCTTAAAAAGTTTTGTTTAACTGTGGGAGTAAAAACACCAAAGAAGAACAACTGCTTGATTACATGGGTTGAGGGGGATTTGATTGGGGATATAGACTCTAAATGATCATCCTAGTGCAATCATCAACAACATGGAAATAGATTCTGATCAAGGACACAAGAAAATTTCACATTGGCTGTGGGGAAGGGTGGGTGGGTGGTAGAGAGGGAAATAATGTGATTATTGTAACCAAGGAATAATGTTCTAAATTGACTAAATTAATTCAAATGGAAAAAAAGAAATAAAATGTTTAGTTTAGTGAAGTTTGCAAAACTTAAATTAAGTAAACTTAAGTGGATAGTATAATTGGGGGAAGGTGTCCATTATTTCATGTGGGTCCTTGCTTTAACTGAAAAATCCTTCTATTCGACCCTATTTATTCCTTATCTTATTTTCCCACAGTATCTGCTCCAAATATTTTCTTTTTTCCTCCTCTCTCACAAGAGAAACCTAACACTACAAACTCCATTAGATGACACACAATTCTGCATGAGTGCCTGGGATCATCTGGCTCCTTCTGTTCTCCACTCCTCAGAGCTTCTCAACTTCACATACACTTGTTCCTCTTCTTGGGTCAGAGTAGCTCAGTCCTAAGGCTTGTCACTCCACCTGCTTCCTCAACCCCATTCCCTCCTGCCTTACTCTAGCAGGCAAACTTTCTAAAGTGATGTATTTCAAAAAGCGAGTCCAGATACCCAGAAGTTCAAATTACTGGAACAAATATTTATTAATCTATTGATTAATAAACGTGCCAAGCTGACCAGGGCAAACCTTCCTAGTGAAAGTTGCACCGAAAATAAGTTACAGTTTTTCTAGGGTTGCACACGCATAAGAGGTAAAAAGGTAAAATGAGCTCATACAATGTCAGAGAAGGATATATGGCTTTAAAGTACACCGTGAGTGAAATGTAGCCTTAATGATGGGGGCAGAATGACCAGGGCAAGCAAGCCTTATCATACAGAAGCCAGGTGAGCCATTAGCTGGGGAGGACAGAACATTCCTTTGTATATCTTATCCTCTACCTGATTTATCCCTTCCTTGAGGGGCCAGCCTTTGGTACTGCTGACCATCTGTTGTTACAGCCTGGGAAAGCACATTCCTTAAGCCTGCTTTCTGTAAGGGAAAGTATACTTTATCGATTTATCGATACCTTTGCCAATGGATCAGGACGTTGTTTTACTCTATTTCATCTCTTGTTGCATTTGCAATCTTTCTTTTACTACTGGTTCATGGCTATTTACCCATAAACAAGCACAGGTCTCCCCAATTAAGAAAAAAGTTCTACTTTATCCAGGTACCTACCATTGCATCTCTCTCCTCCCTCTGACTGCAAGTTATGAATATCCAATGCCTACAATTCTTTACTTCTCACTTGCTCCTCAACCCTTTGCAGTAAGGCTTCTATCCCTATTATTCCACAGAAACTTTTCCCTCAAAGGACACCATTGACCTCCTAATCATTACACTTACTAAGTGACCCAACATGTTACTTAGCCTCTCTGAGCCTTGGTTTCCATATCTATAAAATGGTAATAATAGTATATAGGTTGTTGTGAGGATTACATACATATATATATAATATTTTGCAAGCCTTGAAGTACTATATAAATGCTATTATTATTTTTGAAGCTGTTTAGTCCTCATACTACTTGGCCTCTGAAGTTTTGGATGCTGCTGACCATTCTCAAATGTATTCATTTTATCTTCCCTTAGCTTCAGGGAAAAAAAGAAACTCTAGTTGTCCTCCCACCTAACTATTCCTTTACTGCCTCTCATTTTTACTTCCCAAACCTTAATGTGTGTGACTTCTCGGCCTTCGAGAAGCCACAAGGTAGAAAGATAGAAAAAGATAGTGGTTTAGGATTCCTCGAGGGGCATGGCGGAGCCAAGTTACAGATATGAGATGGCAGAAATGAGTCAGAAAGCCAGGCCTTATTGATTATAATGGAGCCACAGCAATATTCTGATCTTAGGATGACACAAAGGCATCATCCATCCAGAGATCCAAAATTAATACCACACACAGGTCGGAGACATGAGAGAGAAAAGAAAGTGCCTGGCCGAAGGCCAGGTCCCAGGTGAGAGAGAGAAGGAAAGGAATTAAAGATGGAGCTTGGCCTCTGGCCAAGCAAAGACAGACATAGGTGAGAGCTAAGATCCAAGAGAGGGTGGAGACTGCTGTGGCTCACCTTTTAATCTCTTTGATATGCAAATATGTACAATACGTAGGGATGATTATCATTGGTTAACGACAAGGTATAGTTGTGGTTTCTCTTAGCCAGGTGAACACAAAGAAACCTGTTTTCCCACTTAACCTGGGGAAGCTGGGATCAAGGGTCAGAGGCCTTCCTAGCTATGCACAAGACTGAGCATGCTCTCTTCTAAGCCACTCTGTACATTCTGTTTCCCTTGTCCCTAGATAGGGGTGGACTGCTACATCGTGGCTATTTCCCAAGGTTTTGTTGTTGAATGAATAAAGCATTAAAAGAATTGTGCTAATATTGTATGATCAACTGTGAACAACTTAGCTGTTCTCAGCAATATAGTGAAAAATCAAAAAAGAAGAAAGTGAAATATAGTGTGCTTTGATCTTCATTCAGATTACATTCAGTTCATTCTCTGAAGGGAGAAGGCATTTTTCACCATGAGTCCCTGGGATTGTCTTGGATCACTGCAGTCCTGAGAATAACTAGGTCAGTCACAGCTGTTTTTCCAAAATATTGCTTTTACTTTGTACAGTGTTCTTCTGGTTCTGCTTGGAAGTATTATTTGTGTGATATCTCATTTATAACTAATATCAAATTGCCTACTTTCTCGTGGAGGGGAGAGAGAAAATTGGGAATTCAAAATGTTAGAAAATGAATGCTAAAATTATTTTTACATGTAACTAGAAAAAAACAAAGCATTATTGAACAATCACCACCACAACAAAAGCATTGTGCTAAACTCTGGGGAAACAAATATAAAAGTAAGAGGGTTCTGGCTCTCAAGGAACAACGTTTCTAAGGGAGGAGAAAAAACATATGAAAGGTTTCAGCTGCAAGTCAAGTGCAAAAATCCCATGGTCCTTAGGTGCAGGAGCAAAACAGGTGGTAATGCTTCTTCTTTAATGTTATTTCCATAAAAATTCTCAATTTCTGATAGCAATCTTGACAAGTGGTAAGGACTTTTGTGACAAGACTTTTCATTTCTAGATCTTCAATAGATGTGGCTATAGCATCTGCAGGAGATGTTGCCAAACCACCTCTCCACAAGGATTGCTTCACATGATGACTAGAGTCACTGGGCTGGAAGCATTGCAATTCCCAAGGCTCTTGGATTCAGGGTCCTGGGTGGTTTCTATCCAGGTCTGAGAGGAGATGGTCAAAGATAGTTTGACTTGCCTGACACATGCCTTTCCCATCTCCCCCTTAGGATGCTCTGCTAGTTCTTGGTAGCTCCCCTCCTCCACAGAAGTTGCCTCCTCAGATAATTGCCTGCAAAATATGGGCTGGCAGCAAGACCAATGGCTTGGATGCTGCCACTCCCAGACCACTTATGCTTATTTGCCATTTGGGTGGGGTGTCACCAACAACTGTTACTGAAAGTGATGAAAAAGGTGGATCCCTTCTAAAGAATGATTTCTTTCCTTAATGATGGCTGCAGGGACTGGGCTGGAAGTAGGACTCTTGGCTTGGGATACACTGCCATTCCCAAAGTTCATAGCTCTTAAGACCCTGGGCTGACTCTAACAGGGTCAAAGTGGTGGTAGTTCAACTTGTTTGACATGTGTTGCCTGCTATCTACCCCTCAGGGTGTAGAGTACCCTCAGGTACTTCTTGACTGTAGTAGTAGTTTTTGATTCTCTTTTTTTCTCTCTATTTAACAATTTACTTCCAGAGCATGAACTATCTTCTCTAAGAAAATTACTTCCAAATCTGTATCTCTAGTTCTTTTGAAGCCCAGACCTGCATCTTCCACTGTCTTCAAAACAACTGCCCGAGTGTCCCACTTCAAACTCAATTAGTCCAAAGTCAATGTCTTTCACCCTAACCTCCTTTTGACTTTACTATTTCTGTCTAAAGCCCCATTATTTATCCTGCCTCCCATCTACAATCTTAAGGTTATTTGTTTCACCATTCTCCTTCACTTTTGGAATTTGGTCAATTAACTATTCAATCAAATCCTATTGATTCTACCTTCAAAATACCTTTGGATAGACTACTGAAGCCTTGAAATAAATATTCCCATCTGTTCTCTGCCCCCTTCCAATCCACTCTTCATACAAAAAAAGATGACTTTTTTGATCATTTAATTGAATCAATGATGTAATTGAATTATTTGTAGATTCAATTAAACTCAACAAACATCATGACACTCTTCTGGCTCAACAATCAGTGGCTCTCTTACTAAGCAAGATTTACTCTTCTGTCTGCATTCAAGGCCTTCTATGATCTGAGACCAACCAACTTATCTTTTTAGCTTTATTGCAAATTGTTCTCATCCTTGAATTCTACCCTTTACACTAATTAAACTACTGTACTCTACCACTTAACATACTGTCTCTTATCTAGATCTTTTCCCACAGTATTCCCTCTTCCTGCAATGCAATCCCTTCCTTTCTTCACAGGTAGAATTGTTATCTAGGCTTTTAAACATGAACTCAAATGTGGTGGAGCATCCCCAGGTCATCTGGATGTTAGCAATTAATATTCATTGAATAAATGAGGTATCTCCATGTAGATTACTCCCAAATCTCTAAAGTCAATTTTTATATCTCTTCTGAGCTCTAGAACCTGATCCCTCAACCTATAAGGGCTTCCTCACTTACATGCCCTGCCAACACTTCAAATTCAATATGCCCAAAGCCAAACTTATTCTCTTTACTTCCTCCAAAATGCTCCTCCATATGACTTGACAATCGCTTTCAGTGAAACCATCATTCCTCAGTCACCCATTTTTAAAACTCTGGGATTATCTTTGACTTTTCCCTTACACATTTAATCAGTTACCAAAATTTTTAACATCTGTTCCTGCTGCTCTGGTCCCAATTCTTTCTACAAAAAAAATTTTTTTTTTACTAATTAAATAAAATTTCACATAAGTTTTCCCAAGTTACATGATTGACTGTATCTCCCTCCCTTCCATTCCACTTTATGGTGCTGGCAGATGATTTGATCTGGTTTATACATGTATTATCATACAAAACTCATTTCCATATTGTTCATTTTTGAAAGTGAATAATCTTATAAAACCAAAACCCCAAAACATAAACCCAAATAACAAATTAAAAATCATATACTTTGATCTGTATTCTGACTCAAACAGTTCTTTCTCTGAATATGGATATCTTTCTTTGTCAGAAATCCCTCAGAATTATCCTGTATCATTGTATTGCTGATAGTGTTGTGGGGTGCTCAGGAAGGGGTAGTATCTCTGGTATGGAGGGCTTGTCATGCCCTCCTAGGGCAGCTCTCCAGCCTCTGACCCCACCTGACACCCAGCTCTCACTTGTGGCTCCCAGGAGCTGCTAACATGCGGCAGCGGCCACACCCCGGGCAACGGCTTCGACAGGCCGGCTAAACCTTGTGAGGGTAGCCATCGGGTCCTCGACCCCTGGTGAACCAGAGCTTTGCTCACCCAGCATGTGAAGACTGCTTCAGCTGAACAGACGGAAGAAACCAACAAGAAGGTTCAATGGCTGAGAGGGCGACGCAGCAAAGCACTGTGGAGTGCTCAGGGCATGTTGGAGCACAAAGGACAACACGGCCATCCAATGCAGCTGAGGAAGTCTCCAGGTGTAACGACTTTTCGTGCCACTGGACCCAGGCTTCCAACGCCGAGAGTGTGGGACTGTCTCTGTGCATCGACTTTTCTACTTAAATCTCTTTCACACACAAGTATCTTTGTGCAGGGTACACCGTAGATGAAACTGCACAAAGACAATAGTCATTCTCTATCACCGAGAGACTACTACTACTAGTGTTGTGGGGTGTAGAAGTGTACCCCTGAGATTCAGGAAGGATACCTTTTGCAAGAATGCAAGACTCTGAAACTTAAAGGTAAAGAGAGATTTATTAGTAACGTTGAATTTTTTGGCAAGCAAGACAGCAAGAGTGCCTCCATTCTGTTTTTTTTTTTAATATTCTTGTTACAGCAGTGGGAACATGACTCTGGGGCTAGGGGGTTGGGGGGAGAAGGTTAGCCTGAGAGCATGGGGGTGGTTCTCCTGATTTGGAGGATGAATAAATGAGATAAGTCTCTTTGTCCTTCTCAATTCAATGGGACAATCAGAGATGGGTAATCTTCAAGGTCAGGTGTTTTGGGTTGGGAGTCTGGAGGGCCTAAGGGAGCAGAGGATAATAGTTTGCCTGATAATAGTTTGCCTGAATTTCTGGGGGTACAATGCCCATGACAATAGTAGCTAAGTCTATCAGAGTTGTTCATGCCACAATATTGCTGTTACTGGGTACAATGTTTTCGTGGTTCTGCCCACTTCACTCTGCATCAGTTCATGTAGGTCTTTCCGGCTCTTTCTGAAATCATCCTGTTCATCATTCCTTATAGCAATAGACCTTGAGTTAGTTCTGGTGGGGATGGCTAATCCCATCAGATGCCTCTTTTTGCCTTAGAAGCTTCTCCCATAGTATCACATCCCCCTTTCGGGGGCCAAGACCTTTGGCTTATGAGACTGCCATGCTGCATACTGTGCTATGACTCAAGGTCTATTGTTAGTCTAAGAGGCAGTGAAGTAGGACTTTCCCTCAGGGAGTAACTCTCATGTGACAAGGTCAAACTTGGGGTCTTCACCTTCAAACCAAGTAAACCCCAGTTTAATATCACCAAATATTTATTAAGTAACTGCTAGTAATGAGAAGCAGATAATTTAGATAAGAATCTGGACTCTGCTTTCATGTTTATTCTTATAAAAATATAATGCATATAATGCATAAATCCAGAGTTATTGCAAGAATTTACTGGTGGATCCAATTCTCTCTCTATTCTAGTCCATCTTCCATTAAGCCACCAAAGTGTTTTTCTTAAAGCATGGGTCTTGACCATGTCATCCTTCTGAAGTAGTCCGAATAAGGGAAGATAATAAAATTGAAGTAGATAAAGCAAATCATTCCCTTCCTGCATTTTTAGGAAACAGACCCAGGAGGTCTTATGCAGGCAGCAGACTAGACTCTAATTAGCCTAAGGATTCGAATTAGGAAGGTCAAGAAACAAAGGAATTTCAGGAATATTAAAGAAGTCAGGATGGAATGCAAGATAACACTTAGCTAACTAGGGATAAGTGAATTAAGTACATGTGAAAGTTAACAACCTCTGAATAACCTAATTATTTGCATACCTGTGTTTGTGATAAGGTTTATTGATTCTCAGTTAAGAACCTATTTGTGAAAGTAAATAACTTTGTATCTTGTAACCTATATAAACTATCCTATAAAGTTAGTCTGATGCAGCTTCCACTAGGGAAGGCTGTCCCAGCTGGTAGATTCTTTATTCTTTATTTTTTCTATCAATAAATCACGGTTCCAATAATTGAAGTTCCTGGTGTCTGGACTCCTCTATGAAGTGCCCCATTGCATTCCACTCTTCAATAAACTTTAGTGGCTCCTTATCATTTCCAGAATCAAATACAAAATCCTGTTTGGCATTCAAGGAACTTCTTCACAGACCCTTTCAGTTTTGTTTGTTTTTTTTTACATTATACTACACCCACCCCCTCCTTTGGTTCCCTGAACAAGATCCTCCAAGAATCTCCAGATTCTTGGCTTTTCCTCGGGCTGCTTCTCATGTCTAGAATGCCAGATCTAGAGACCAGAGGTCCTGCATTCAAATTTGACACCAGATGCTTCCTAACTGTATGACTCTCGACATATATAATGTCATTTAACTGGACAAGTCATTTAACTCCAATTGTCTAATTACTTATTCCTTACAGCTCTTCTGCCTTGGAACCAATACTTGGTATTGTTAACTTGGAAAAACAGAACTAATAGTCAGCAAAACCAAATCTTTGATCAGGAAAGAGATAGTGTTCAAATATTCTGCAGCCACACAAAGTCAAGCACCTAAAAAACACACAAAGCCAAGGGCTCTGGGACTCTGGGAATAGTATCTGTAAGAATCCCAGTGCGAGATGATTCTCCAAAGAATAATAGAACTTGGGGATCTTATATATCATTTGGGGAACTAAGGACAGTGAAGTATGATTTATTGGCTTTACCGGGGCTACAAGGAAATTAGAAATCCAAGACAGAATTATCAGGAAGATTCTGATGTTTTACAATGAATATAAAAGGAAAGGGTCCAGCCAAGGGCAAGGCTACCTAGGAGAATATGTTAATACAATGGGAGAAACTACTAAGACAAAAAAGGGTACTTAACATTTTACTCTCTCCACTAGTCCCACCTAAACTGGAGTCATTATGTACTTTAAAGTCTACTCTTCAATCTGAACTGGGTCAGTCTGGGACTTCCATTGGGTTGAGTTCTCAGGGGATAGGGGCAAATTTGGGGTTTCCAAAAACCCAGTTGACAGTATTGATTCTAAGATGCAAGGTAAGAGTGTTGGTTTTTTTAAAGAGCAAATATAGAACTATATTCATACAAAAGGATTCTTTAGTTTATTATTGGAATCATCACAGAAACGTTTAAATATCATGATTCCGTATTCATGTTAATCAAGATTATTTACCACCATCTTGGAAGATGTCCTCAACCAGGTCCAAATGTAAGAATTCCTTAAAACAATGAAGTCCTTTAAATAGAATAATATATACTGCTTACATCCTCAGTAAGATCATTTTGTAATGATTAAATTTAATCATTTAATTCAATCAATAATTAAAAGGGATCAGCTCAACAACACAGAAAAAGTAAATGAATGTCTACAAAGCATTATGTTATAGTGCTAAAAATGTTAGATATAAAGTCAGATAGATTGGGTTTAAAACCTAGCTTTTGTGAAGATGAGAATAACTCCACCCTACTTATTCTTTAGATTTTTAGCCACCAGGAATGTATACAACCCCACCCCCCCCCCCCACACACACACACCCCACTTAAGGATTAAATCAGAAACTGATTGCCCCGTGGACAGTCTAAAGCCAAGTTTAAGTTGCCATTGGTACCCATAAAGGTGGACCACAGGCACAAGAAGTGATGCAAAGAACTGCTTTAAGTTTGGTGGTCACTTCTTGTGAGGGGGGTCTTCACCTTTGAACTTGGTCTTGGAGGAGCTAGGGCTTGAAACCTCAGAATGCTTTCTGGAGACACTAGCCTTTGGAGAGGCCCCCATCTTGGAGGAGGCCTCATGGTGGGAAGCTTTGTTAAATTAATCCTCTGAGCCCCCTTACTGAGGCCTCTGAATTCCTGCTCTCTCTCATTTTTACTTTCTTCTCTTGATTTGTAAATAAAAGGCCTTGCTGACTTGAGTAATTCATTGGAATTTAGTAATTAAATTCATGACCATACTCTCAAGTATTCAGTCCAATTAGAATTTTTACCCCTTACACTTTTTAATTATTTAAATTTAATACTTTTGTAACAGTGGGCAATCATTTACCCTCTCTGGGCCTCAGATCCATAATTTGTAACAAGCAAGAGTTATATACTGTGTGATCTCTAAGGCCCTTGCCAACTCTAAATTTGTAATCCTGACCTAATACATTTTAAACTATTGGTTTATAAAAGAATGAGAAGTAGGTTATCTGTCCTGAGTCCCCTCATCTCCCCTATACATTCAACTACAATTCTCCCTCTTTGAGGAAGAGACCACTTTGCCAACTCTAACTCTTACACCCAAACTCATTCCTTCTCATGTCTTTCTAGAGCATGCTCCTTTCCATCATTCCTCCTCCTCCTCTCTGCTATACTTTCAAAATTATGTGAAAACTGCACATCATCACTTTTTGTTTGGCTAGACAGGCTTTAGTGAAGAACTAAATGAAGGGAGTGAAATAAAACAAAGATGCATTATGTATACATGGAAGGAGAAATAAAAACAATCATAAATAGTAGAGACATAAGATATGGACAAAAGTACATGGAAAAATTAAGACAGGATGACAGGAAGAGAAATGGGAAAGGCTGGGAGTTAGAGAAATTTATGGAGAAACTGAAAACTTGAGATCATGTAGGCAGACACATGTAGAAATAGAAGAGAAAGGGAAAACAGGCAGCGAAATAGATACGAGATGAAGAGAAACCAACTGAAATTTTTTTTTTACTAATTATGTGTAATAAATTTCCAAACAAGTTTTCCTAAGTTATCTCCCTTCTTTTCCCTTCCCCTTCCCATGCTGTCAGGCAATTCAATCTGAGTTATACATGAATTAACATGCAAAATATTTCCATACTGTTCCATTTTTGTGAGTACTTATAAAACCAAAACAAACTCAAATAAGCAATGGAAAAACCATATGCTTTCATCTACATTTTGTGTGTCTGACTTCTTAGCAAACATACTGGAAAGGTTTGCCATTTTCTTTCCCACCTGAGACAATCTGAGTTAAGTGACTTGCCCACATAGATGAGAGTTTTAGAACAGTCCTTAGAGGTTTCAATCCGAAATATTTCTGCTTGTCTCATTCTTTCCCTTTACATGAGAGGAAACTGAGTCTCAGGGAAGGTACGGTGCTCGTCTCCAGTTAGCGCTGCCTACAATATTGTTTCCACTTCTCCACGCTACAGGCAGGTCCCTCATCCTCCCTGGACTTTACGTCCTCCCGGTGTGTGAGGGCTGTAGCCAAGGAGATCTCCCAGCGCCCAACCATCCCCAAACCTAAAATGCCACCTAAATAGGGATTCCCCGCGGGACTCCAGATCTAGGCTGATGCCTGCCCGGCCGCCCTCAGGCCAGGGTGGAAGCGAGAGCGAAAGACCACAAACCTCGAGCTAAGGCCGTTGGACATTTGGCGGTTGAAGAGACACCTGCCGTTATTTCCCGCGGGCGCGCCCCGAGAAAATAAATCCTCGCCGCGCTCTTTTATTGGTTCTTCTCCCTCTCGCCACTCCTCCCCCACGCTGTCAGGTGCAGGGATTCCAACCAATCATTAGTGAGCAGAAGCGAGCGGACTCCACGTGCAGAGCCTCGGGCCTCTGGAGAGTTAGAGGAATCACGTGGTAGATGGGGAGTTTACATGTTAGACAACAGAGGAGGGGTGGGAACTCAATCCTGCACTCCCAGAATGGAGCCAGAGTACCCCGCCCTGCCGAAATAAAGAGAGTGATGGGAGGGGAGGCCTGCTTCATAGAAGGGAAAGGGCTTCTGAGCCCCAGGAAGCCCCTAGTAGGGAGAACTAGACCATAGATATAAAGAGACCTTCCTGACGGAAATGGAAAGTTGCGCGGGTGTGCGGGACGCCCCGCCCCGCGCTGCGCCCAACTCCCGCCACGAGGGAGGGGCCCAGTCCCGGCCAGTCGAGGCCCCGCCCTCTCTCCACGCGCCGGTATAAAACCGCTACTGCTTCCCCTTGTCCCCCAGTACGCGCATCAATCTCATCCTAGATTTGTTTTATTTTTGCGTCCAGCCAAGGGTCAGCCAAGCATCCCGTCCAGCCCGCCGGACTCCGGATTCTGCTTCAGGTCTCGTGTTTCTCCATCCCAGCCGTTGCCTCTTCCTCGTCTTCTCTTCCACGGTCCCGGTGAGCATCCCATCACTCCGAGTAGATCTACCTGTCCGTCCCCTTCCCAGCGCCCCCAATCCCTGGGCAGTGCGGGGTCCACTGCGGGGACTGTCCGGACTCACAAGTGGATCAACTTGGTTTGCTACACTTTCATACACACACACCCGAGACACACAACTTGCTGGGGTTCCCCCACCCTCCTCTTTCCCCGTTCCTTTCTGCTCCCACCCCAGGTTCCCCCACCCCCAGGCAGTCTCGGGGACACCGGGGACTGTTAGGACGCACAAGTGAGTTAGGACAAAAGCTTCTGTCCTGTTACGCTTCCATACCGAATTCCCAGCCGAGACTCCTTCCCCCAACTTGCTAGACTTTCACCACCTCCCTCGCTACTCCAAGGGCCATCTCCCTGTGTTTCTGACTCACTTATGTGTCAGAACAGATCTTGGAGGACTCCCCCACCCCCAGCTTCCTGGGGCAAGCCTGTGCTTCTTCCTCCCACTTTGGGTATGCTGTGCTGTGCTGGCTCCTCCGGGACTGTCGCTCCAAAACTCTCCACCTAGCACCTGTCCAAGTCCAAGGAAGCAGCAGCCTTACAGCTGTCCCGGTGTTTGGTTTGAGTCCCTGGGCAGACAGCGGGCTGCCCCTTGCCCTAACTTTTCCTGGCGGCGTCTGCTGTAGTGAAATAAAGGAAAGACCTAGTATCCCGGGTTGTACCCGCCGACCCCCTCTCCCCTCCCACCGCCACCGCCAGTGGTTTTCACTTGAGAAGAATTAAATGTCGTCTGGACCAGAAAACACTGGCCATCTGTTGTTTTGCTGATCTAGCCCTACCCCCAGCCGCCTGAACTGCAAGTCCTTGAGCCTCGCAAAACGTAACCAAGGAAAGGTGGACCCTAAGTTAACTCCCATTTCCCCTCAATTCTGCTTCCTGTGCCTTAATTTGGCATCTGCAAAGCATTGTGAGCTACCCACCTTACCCCAACTGGACACAGGGCAAAAAGGAGATAAAATGGTGTCTCCGGCTGCTTTGGCACCCTGTGAGGAGGGAAGAGACAGGAGGTGAATGAAATGTAGGGTGGTATTCGATTTGACTTGCCTAAACCTACAGTTTCAGGGTGGTGCTTAATTGTAGGCTCCAGAGTAAGGCCCAAGAGAGTGCTTATAAAGGTAAATGTTTCCCTCTTTAAACAACTACCCTCCCCCCATCCCTACCCCGAAAAGTATACAAGGAAGTGCCCTAAAGAAATTTTTAACCATCCACCTGGCATTTGATATGATTTTGAGTTGGGCCACAATTACTTGTAGTTTGCATTGATTAATCATGCCAATAAGGTACAAGTTGGTTTGTAAAATGTATGTGGAATTTCTGACTTTCTAAATGCACTCATGCCTGGTTTTTCTTTTCCTTTTCTGCCACAGGGTACATAGTATGATCATTAGGTGTTCAGTTTCCCAACAATTTTCTATGGAAAATCAAGCAAAGTGGAACATGGTTGCCGTGAGCAACTTTGAAGAGCGGGACACCTTTAGAGAAGCTTGATCAAGGTGCCATCATCGTGAAACCCTTTGAGTCAGGGTAAGGATCTTCTGGGGTTTGGTGCTTCAAATTATTGGTAGATTTAACTGGAAGAGATCTTTGTGAAGCTGGGTGTGTATGAAAATATTATGATGATTCAGTGATCAGGGCAAAGTCCTGCCTCTAAGAAGTTTCTAAAAAATCAGTTGCTCAAGGATAGCATAGAGTTCAGTTAGACTTCAAACTGCTGCAGTTTCACTCCTGTCCTAGCGTAAATAGTTTTACTAATCTCCTTGCTTTTGGCAACTCCATTTTGAGCAACTTTATCCCAGTTTTTTCACTCCACACAATTTGTCCCCTCAAGATGGTTCCTCCCAACAAGCCAATTCATTTGTAGTCACCAGTCAAAAATGCATAATCTGTGGATAAGGAGGGAGTTCCTGATTGACCTCCTGGATATAATAGACATTTGCAGTGCTGTCATCATTTGTTAAGCCTTATAGGTATAGAAATATACTAAATGCTTTTTTGGAAACGAAGATTTGAACCCTAAGATTCTAATTCCAAAGAATCCTAAGAAAGATTTTGTAGTTGGGGAAATTGAAGCTGAAAGGTAATGACTTTCCCAAATCACACAACTGGTGTGTCTTAACTAGATTAGTCTTGACTAATTGCCTTTCCATTATAGAAATCAATGCCTCTTGCCCATCTCATGTGAGAGGCTATGAGAGTTTAAGAAATAAAACATTCTTCCAACTTCTCCTACCTTGTGGGGTTTTAGGTACAACTGGGAAGGCAAGCCTTGGGTGTTGAACAGGATGGGAGATATTCCAAGAACACAGTTAAACTTTGTACAGAGTGTTGAGAGAATATTGTAGACCAGGATAGGGAAGAGGCTGAAGCAATCTTCCAGGTTAGGTATGTGCACTTGTCTTTAGCTTCCTCACCAAGTTCAGTGAGGTCAAGGAACCACATCTCAGGTAAACTTTATCTCCCCTAGTACCTATGTTTTGCAGATGCTGGATGCTTATAATAAAATGTCTTTTGGATTTTAGTGATACATATAGTGGAACACTAGCTAGACTTTGAGGGTACTGAGATCAGTGATACAGGCCAGTTCTAAGTCCTCTACTTCAATTAAAAAAACCTATAGTGATATATGGGATTGGGAAAGTGTTTATCCAAACACATAGGTCATAGAAAAGGGGGAAATTTACCAAGTTTTCTACTGGAAAAGTAGGACTTGAATTTACTTCCTACATCTACCCCTCATTGACATAAACTGATATAGAGTAGTTAAAGGAAGTAAAACAGAATATTCACCAATCCATCAAATTGTGTATTAGTAGCCAAAAATGTAGTCTTAGTGTTGTCATCCTGAAATAAAGAGGACTATCAAAGTTGCCCAAAAAAGTCTTTAATCAGTGTGGAGGAATTGTAGTTTGGGGGGAGTGGGGTGCAGGAGTGTCTGAGAGGCAGAGCTTCAATCCACTTGAACAGGGAGGAGTGACTACCATCAGATCATATCCAGGACTCTGGGTGTCCATAGAGATCACACATGGCTCCTCCAGCCATGAGGTCAGTGAGGTCCAGGTGTGTAGACTCTTCTGGTAACTGCATTGAACAGGGTTAATTAGTTTGCTTGATGATGATTTCTTTGCCTCTAGCTTTAGGTCTCAGTTCAATTCCCAAAGCTTGGTTCCTTTTTCTCTGCCTCATGTCAATATTACTGTTACCTCTTGGGGATCCTTGATTGGCAGAGCTAGTAGGGGGTTTTGCAAATAAGGAAACTTAAGACCTGGAGAAGGGAAATGAATTTGCCTAAGCTATTAAATCTTTCTGCTCACCTCCTACCTCATTGTGCTACTGAGAGTAGCATAGGTGATCTGGGCTTTATTTTAGTACCAGCTCTTCCCCTGGGGAAACAAATGTAAACAGCTTTGTACTAGAACTAAAAAAGCCTTTCCCAGTGCTCCAGAGCCTTGGTGCCTGCCCTCTGAGACCCCAGGAGAAAAGCATTCTGTAGTTGTATCTTGAGGCAATAGGAAGCCACTGGAGTAGGAAGGAGATGGGATGGAACCTGTATGAAGGGACTGGGGTTGCTGGTCAGCAGAGTGTGCAGAGGTAGTAAGGTGTAAGAAGACTGAAGGGGTGCGAAGGGGCCAGGCTATAAAAGGCCAACAAGATTTTATATTTGATTCTGGAGGCATTAGGGAACCACTGGAACTGACCTGGGCTTCTGAGTGGTGAATGGAAGAGGACACTCTTGAAGCAGGCCATTGCAAGAGCCCCTAGCAGTAAGGTGTTGAAGGACTGGCACAGGAGAGTGGTGATGGAGAGAGGATGAGAGGAAAGAAGTATATGGGAGATATGAAAGGTAGAACAGATAGAACTTTGGACAACTGATGAGAGAGTGAGAAGAGTGAGGGAGCAGAAGTGGGAGTTCAAGGGACTGGCAAGAGAGTGGTCCCCTAACCAGGAAAAGGGAAGCCAGGAAAAGGGGAGTTTTTTTTTTTCGTGTGTGTGGGGAAGACAAGGAGTTTAAAATAATTTACAAACCTCAATTTTGAGAGATCTATTAGGTAGTTAGAGGTTGTAAGACTGGAGGTCAGGAGAGATTTGACCAGGAGATTTGAATCATGGGCATAGAGGCGAGCTTTGAGACCATGGGAGCTGATACAATAACCAGGTGAAGCTGTACAGGGATCTCAAGAGAAGAGGGCCTACTGGGGGGCAGGAACAGGGGTTAGCATGTGTGACTAGAATAAAGGTTGAAAAAAGGAGCCACAGAACTTTAGACAAATTGACAAATCTTTTATTGGACTAGAGGTCACAGGTTCCAGATACAGGTACTTGGACAGATGAGATGTCTTTAAATAAGCTCCTTTCTAGCTCTTTTTTATTCTTAGTTCCTTACAACAATTTTATCCCCCAAGTCCAAGCTATGTAGCTTCACAAGGTGAAGTGGGAAAAGCAACTGATTTTTAGCATTTATGATGTTGGCTTGTAATTTGTCAGTTGACCTGTTTTCTCCCTCAGTTACCTTGACCTCATACAAAATGGGAGTAAGGAGTTTTTCCCCTCCCACCTTCTGAGGGTGGGAGATAAGGAAACTATCTAACACCAGCCTAGTGCTGAGAGAAGTGCTAAAAAGGAACTGGCATGAGCCCAACTCCCCGCCCCTAGCAGAGCAAAGGAGACTAGGACAAGTTGTTTTGCCTGGGACTGTTTGTACAGGACCAAGCCTGACCACATCCTCATCATAAGGCGGCGAGCCTTTTCTTCCTTCCTTGCCCAGCAACAGGAGCCACCAATCGAATCTTGAGCTCTTTTGTGCTTTCCTCACTACCTTTTGTTGTCAGAGCAGAAAAAGGCAGACTTTTAGGGGAGAGGCCAGTAATTGTGTCCTGGTGTCTGGGCTGAAGGAAATGAGCCAAATTCTGGAGGGTTCAAATACAACAGAATAAACATTACTAAGAACCTCTTGCTACATGCTGAAAGACATAAAGTATACATAAGATACTCTTTGCCCTCAGAGAATATATTCTAGTAGATGGACAAGACATCAATACAGAGACTGATGCACAATAAGTAACACATAATCAAATTAGAGAGGACCAGCATTCCCAGCTGAGAGGAAAACACATGGAAAGATTCCCAGAAATATTTTTAAATTAGCCTTTAAAAGATTGTGAGAGAGGCTGCTAAGTGGCTCACTGGATAGAGAGCCAGGAAGGTATTCCATTCTGGCCTCAGATATTTCCTAGCTGTGTGAACTAGGGCAAGTCCTAACCTTCTGCCTTGGAACCAATACTTCCATGTCAGTTAAAAGACACAAGGTAAAGGGTTTAAAACATGAACATGGGGTATGTTAGGAAGAAGGGACAGGAAGACAATACCAGATATATCCAGGAATATCATGAATAAGGCACATCTAGGACAAAAGGTAGCCCATGTTGGCTAGATCATGGAGAAGAAGGTCTTTGAATACCAGGAGGGAGAGCTGGAAAATAAAGACAACAATAAGACAGAAGATATTGGAGCTATTGAAATATTTTGACATTATGCATGAGAAACACTACTGTAGAAGTGATATAAAAGATGGATTCACATTTTGAGGTTTCCTCACCAGAATGTACCTTTCTTTCTCTAAGTAAAAATGAGGGTTACAATAATGTTTCTGTAGTGTTTTACAAGTGCTTTCCTAGTCTTGTGTTTGATAGTGTTAGATCCATTGTACAGTTTCAAAAACTTAGGTTCAGACAAAATAAGTTATTCAAGGTTACTCAGTTAAAATTCACACAAGTTCTAGATCTTAACACTTTACATTAGGTTATACTGAGTGAAGGCAGTGAGGCATTTGACTGTTACTGTTCTACCATCTCTTCCTGAATGTATTAGATCTACAATGGAGAGAATGTGAAAGATCCAATTTAGAATCTAGACAACCTGCATTTGAATCTGAGTTCTGCCATTTAAACTATGTAACCTTTGGCAAATCACTTGCCATCCTCTAGATGCTACAAGATTGTTGGGGAAAATAATCTATACATTATAAAGTAAAATGTAGGTTATTACTTTAGAGAGAAAGAACCTCATTGATCATACCTTGGCTCAGTTTTTAAGACCTAACCTTGGCTCCCAGATTTCCAGTTTGAATTGCTTGACTTAGATATTCCATGCTAGTAACATGACTTAAATCTATTTTGGGACCCTTGTTTCTTCACATTGAACTATGTGAGTAAATGCAGAGCTTGGCATGACCTAGAAAAATGCTGGCCATAAAGGGTGAGAAGTAGACATCAACTGCCATTTAGAAACTTAAACATATTCTTGGATACCTTGGATTTAAGGGATCTAGAGCCATCTCACTTTTTTTTTCCCCACAAAGCTCTCTAGGGAGAATCTAGCCCCTGTTGGAAGGGTCTCTGTGATCTGTGAAGCTGGGAGATTAGCGAATTGAGGGGCTGGAAAAGTAAACAAGGATGACCTGGGGACCTTGCCAGTGGTTGACATGATAATGCCTTTTTTGACCCCTTACCAGACTCCGGCAGAGTTCCTTTATCTCGTCTTGCTCAATCAGAGGCCATCTTTCCATTTCTCCTCTGCCTCCTGGGAGGTAGCAGAAAGCCAGTATTGCAACATGGTTGGATTCAAGCCTACAGAGGTGCCCCCCACAGCCACTGTGAAATTCCTTGGGGCTGGTACTGCTGCCTGCATCGCTGACCTCATCACCTTCCCCCTGGACACAGCCAAAGTTCGGCTGCAGGTTAGAAGCTCCTGGTAGTCAGCTGCCTTGCTTGAACACTAGGCTGTGATCTTGTATTTTTTCCTATCTTAGAACATCAGGGCTCTGAGGCCCCAGAGGCTCATGTCTTAGCTTTCTTTGAGTCCGTTAGTGTTCTTGGAATCCTGCTTTGTACTTTATTCCTCAACTGCAGAATGGCCTCAGACTCTCCAAACTTTGTTTTTAACTGATGATTGGGATATTTTCTAGTTCCACCTTCTTCCTCGTGGACAATGTTACCCTCAGAGCTTTTCTTGGTATTTTATGTCCTAAGGGAAGACCTTCTGTGGGGCCTTTTACAGTTCCTCTACTTTCCCTCAGCCCTACTCTCCTCCCTACACACTGGGCTCTGGGGATCTGGCTCCAGACTGTTTTATAATTCCAGGTGCTACCACTCATCTTTGGTGTCTTTGTCCCACCTTTCCAGCCTGATTTTGGTGGGGGAGTAGAGAATTGGCCATTGGTACTGAGTGGCTCGAGACTCTTCTTAGATGAACGAAGTCTCACTTCCAAAATAGTTAGTGGCAGAAGGTCTGTGATGGCGTGGATTTGGTTCCAGGCTCTGCTGCCAGCTTGGCACTGGGCAGGTCATTTCCCCACTATGGGTTTTAACTGCCCTATCTATAAGTTGATAAAACTTGACCTGAGATCCAGGGTCCCTTCCATGCCCATTAGACCACCAGCTGCCCATGACTCACTTCCATTCTCCTACAGATTCAGGGAGAGAGTCAGGGGGCCATCCGTACTTCCTCTACTGGTGCCCAGTACCGGGGTGTCATGGGCACCATTCTGACCATGGTGAAGACTGAGGGCCCTGGCAGCCTGTACAATGGGCTGGTGGCTGGATTGCAGCGCCAAATGAGTTTTGCCTCTGTCCGAATTGGCCTCTATGACTCTGTCAAGCAATTCTACACCAAAGGGTCTGAACGTGAGTATGCCTAAGGAGCTATAGTCAGAGTACAAATGGGGTGGGCAAGGTTAAGCTTTGAAGGCCAAGTTAGGTGTGCAGGGACCAGAAAGAGATTCTCCCATTGGTCTTTTCCCTCATTAGAATTGCCCTTTTTTTTTAAGTAGTCATTTTCCTAAGATTTTCTAAGCTCTTTCTCAGCACACCTGTGAGGAACCTTCCTAGTACAAATGAGGGAGCTGAAACTCATAAGGGATAAAGTGACCTCCCTGTGGTTCCTCAGTAGGTGTCATAGCCAGGATTAAAAGTCAGGATCTTCTACTTGTACAAAAATATTCATGAGCCCTTTTTGTGGTGGCAAAAAAAAATGGAAATGAAAGGATATCCATCAGTTGGAATGGCTGAGCAAATTATAGTATATGATGGTGATGGAAAACTATTGGGCTATTAGGAATGATAAGCAGGGTGATTTCAGAAAGAGTTGTAAAGACCTGCATGAACTGATACATGAATGATGAAAGTAGAACCAGGAGAACCTTGTATATAATAACAGCAATATTGTGCAATGATCAAATGTGAGACGTAGCTACTCTCAGCAATACCGTGATCCAGGACAATTCTGAATGATTTACGACAAAGGATGCTATCCATCTTCAAAGAATTGTCAGAATGCAGATCAAAGCATACAATTTTATTTTGGAGCTTGTCTTCTCTTAAAATAATGAACGATATGCCAAGTCAGTTTTTCATGTATAACCCAGATCAAATTGCTTAACATCTCTGGGAAGGGAGACAATTCAGATCTTATAACTTCAAAAAACTTGTGTGGGAAATTGTTACTACGTGTAATTGGTACAATAAAATATCTTTTTCTTTTTTCAAGGATAAATCTTTAAAACAATAGATAATACAAAATGACAACAATGAAACAGGAAATCATAATTTGAGTTAGCCAAAATAATCTTTTGGAGAACATGTAGATATCTAGGCACTGTTTGTCAAGAAAGATGAGGGTGAAAACCCAAATCAATGAATTGAGCATATAATAAAATAACCCAGAAAATCAACAAATTTAAAACACCAATAAAATATCTTTAAGGAAAAAATTTTTTTAAGAGTCAGGGTCATCTGCCTTCCCAGGAAGGCTAAGGTTTAGGAGAGTCATTCTAGGGGGAGAAGTTGCAGGGAGAGAAAAGGTTGTCATCCTCTGAATCTGAATGACCTTTGGCAATGTCAGCTTTTACCTTCCATTCCCTGGTTTGTCTAACAGATGCAGGTATTGGAAGCCGCCTCCTGGCAGGCTGTACCACAGGGGCACTGGCAGTAGGTGTAGCCCAACCCACAGATGTGGTGAAGGTCCGTTTCCAGGCCCAGGCTCGTGCAGGTGGCAGCCGGAGATACCAGGGCACGATGGACGCCTATAAGACTATCGCCCGAGAGGAGGGGCTTCGGGGCCTATGGAAAGGTACGTGTGGTATCAGACTCTTCCCCTCTCCACCTTCCCAATTTCCCCCGATTCTTTCCCGGGCCAAAGCCGCTCTCCTTCCTCCTGCCCAGGAACTTCGCCCAATGTCGCCCGCAATGCTATTGTCAACTGTGCTGAGCTGGTGACCTACGACCTCATCAAAGATGCCCTCCTGAAGGCCCACCTCATGACTGGTAAGCGCCATTGAGCCCCCTGGGCTTTTGAGGAGATTGGGGCTCCAGAGCTGTGGCGGGGCTTCAAAGGGGTGAGTAACTGGATGTCTGCCTATACATAGATGAACCTGTCTGTGTCTAGAGGGCCGGTGTGCAGGGCCCTGGAGGCTCCAGCCTTAAAGAAGGCCACGTTTTGCCTTCAGTTTGGAAATCAATCTGTTCTTTGGACTGCCCCAAGCGGTGCCTGGCCTTGTGACCCAGGCAGTATAGGGGTGTTGAGATTTAGGAGTAACCCTCACCCAAGACCAGATGAGTATCTTCAGAGTGAGTTCCCATCTCATGTCAGACCTTGGGAGGTAGGCGGGAAATGGCTCCATTTGTCCATTTGAGTAAACTGAGGCCCATAAAAGGTGTAGCCTCGCAGGCTGCCCTCTGTCCCTTAAACCCTGAGGTAGTGGTGCTTGCCTTCCCCCTCCCCAGATGACCTTCCGTGCCACTTCACTTCGGCCTTTGGGGCCGGCTTCTGCACCACCATCATCGCCTCCCCCGTGGATGTGGTCAAGACGAGATACATGAACTCTGCCTCGGGCCAGTATGCCAGTGCTGGCCACTGCGCTCTCACCATGCTTCGGAAGGAGGGGCCCCAAGCCTTCTACAAAGGGTCAGTGGAAGTGTCCATTCCTCCTGCCTCTGTGGGATGGGAGGGAGGGGAGAGAATTCTCCAGCCTTTTCTCCTGGATTGACCAATCCTAAATCTTTGGTCCAGAAACTTCTAGGGCCTCCTGTTGCGCTCTGGTCCTTAGAGGGAATGGGACATGGCTCGGGCTCCTGTCATTTTCCCCTTGAGTGCCCAGGCAGTGAGTCCTGGGCCTGGGCTCAATCCCTAACGGCTGTGTGCACCTTCTCCCCAGGTTCATGCCTTCCTTCCTCCGCTTGGGCTCCTGGAATGTAGTGATGTTTGTCACCTATGAGCAACTGAAACGGGCCCTGATGGCAGCTCGAGCTTCCCGGGAAGCGCCTTTCTGAGCCCTCTCCTGCCAGCTTTCTGACTTGTTCCCCCGCCTTCCTTTTGAGTCCAGGCGCCCCACCCCATTCCTTCCTATTTTTTTCCCCTTTTCCTTTCCTCCCCTCCCCCACCCCTTGCCCTCTTAAGAATTGGTCCCATTTAATTCCTTGTCCAGCCCCCATCCTCTTGCCATTGCAGATTTACCCAGTTCTCAAGCGCCTTATGTCCAATAAAGCTAGACCAGAACCTAGCATGTGTGAGCTGTCTTGACTTCAGAGGAGGCACACGTTCAGCTTTCCATGCCGTGTATTCCAACCCTCCCTTAAGACTATACCCAATTTTGGATTAACAAGCATTTATTAAGCACCTACTGTGCTTGCTAGGTGCTGGGGCTCTAAAGATGGAAGTTGTCCTCAAGAAGTTCACAAATTCTTAGACCAAGGATAGAACGTTGTAGGGCTCTACTTTCCACTTGCTCTAGGACAATGTGAAGAGCAGAGAGGATGTTTGAGTTAAGGCTCCAACTAGACCCAAGGAGTTCCCAGGGATTGGTTTTCCATTCCTTCTTGCCAGAGCAAGCCCTTGGGTGGCTGTCCCCACCTCCCTCCACTGCCCCAAGGAAGCCAGAGAGGGCTCAGCTTCCTCTTTGGATTCTTTATGTCCAGGCCCCCTCCTTGGGGCCAGTTGTGTCCATATAGCCATCTCGGCTTCTTTCACATTTGATTCTCATGGCAGTAAGTTTGGGCTTAGTATGTATATAGTAAGTGCTTGTTACATTTGAATGCATAACTTTTTCTGTATGCTTTAAGGCTTATGAATTTATCCCCATTTTCACAAATGAGGTGGTTTAATATGGGAAAAGAATGAGGCTTTGAAGTAGAGAATATGGGTTCAAGCTATATTTATGGGGTACTTGCATATGTATTTGTCTCTCTGGGCCTCAAATCAGAAATGAAGAGATACCTTTCCAGGTATCACAGGATTAAGCCCACAGGCAATGGGCAGTGCTGAAAGCATAGCCCTGGAGAGGACCTAAATGCATTTGTGGCCTCTGGTGGTGAATCCTTTAGAGAGGGAGTGTCATGCCCCACCTCCCCAGAGACTGAGTGCTGGGCAGGCCCTGCCCCTCCCTTATACCCCACAAAGGGGAAGGAGGAAGTGCTCTTTAGACTGCTGGGCAGAGGAGCAGCTTGCAAGGGGTGATGGTGCATGTGCCCAGAGCCATGTGCCATCTTTGGCACCTGTGCCGTAAGTTTGTCATCACTGCTCTGGAGCCTTGGGCTCAGCAGGAACCTGGTGCAGCACATGCTATGAAAAGGATTCCAGGAGAAATGCTGTCAGTAAAGCCCAGCAGAGGCTTCTGAAACCCAAAGTGGCCTGAAGGACTGCCCATTGGAAGAGGCTGCTGGGTTCTCTGGCCTGGGTCAAAGCCGCCTCTTCCCCCTGACCTCATCCTATCCTGCCTTGAATGTCCTCCCACACACCACATCCCCAGAACAACAATGAATAAAACTGCCAAGTAAATCTGAAATGGATATCCTTGCAGTCTCTCTGAGGTAGAGAGTACAAAGATCTCCATTTTAGAGATGAGAATATGGGCTCTGGTGATTTGCCCATAGCAATGGTCTTTGTTTCCCCGAGGCCAAAGAGTGGAAGCGAATTGTTCCAAAACTAAAGCTGAGGCTGGCTGGCCTCTTGCCTCCATCCCACTGCTCTGAAATGGGGACTGAGCAGTAAGCCCTGCCGCCTCCCTTCCTGCCTCCCCTGTTCTTCAGACCTCACATCGTTGCAGGATTAGCTCAGCCAACCTTTGGTTTTACAGAGGAGGAAAGGAGGCCTAGAGAGGGGAGGCCATTCCCCCCAGGTCTCACTTGATGGAAGATCTGGGACTAGAACTCTGTGTTCTTTCTTCCCCCTCCACACAGTATTTCTCAGCAAATGGTGACTGGAATGAAGAGGCTGGAGCTGCTTTTTTTCTGACCAGTAAGGGTTTGAGCAGAGAATGAGTCTCTCTAGCCTTCCCTTACCATCACTTCCCCTTTACCCATTTCCATTTACCCCTTCCCCCCCCCAAGGCCCTGCTGCTTCCCCTTCAGGGAATGTCCAAAGGCAGCCAGCAGGCCTGGGGGACAGATGGACAGTGGGACATAAGGAAGCCACAGGTGGGGAGCTGGGGGAGGGGCAGCTCTCTTCAAGGCAGCAGGTGATCTCCAGCAGGATGGAAGCATAAACAGCTGCCTCAGGAGCCTGAGCCGGCCATCACTAGAGGTTTTCAGGGGGAGGCAAGATGGCCATGTGTGAAGGATGCTGCCACAAGAACCATAATTCATGGAGGATTGGCCCAGAGCAGGGATTGTGACTGCACCAGTGGGCTGGGAAAGCCCAGGGATCCCTTCTCAGAAAACAAAGGAAACCAATTATATTGATATAATTATTTACCCAAACAAAAAGTTTTTGAAGTTCACATACCCTAGATTAAGAACCCTGGCCCAGGAGCTGCTGGGGAGCCCAGTGGCTAGAGCACCAGGACTGGAGACACTTTCTAGCTGTGTGACTCTGGACAAGTCACGGAACCCCAGTCACCTAACCCTTACCATTTTTCTGCCTTAGAATCAATACTTTGGTCCTAAGAGGGAAAGGAAGGGCTTAAAAAAAGCCAGGACCATTTGGGCTCCTGGAGCCCCACATTCCCATTGCCTGAGTGGGCAGGTAAAAGGGGGTTGGGGAGCTTTGAGCAGCTTTACTTGACCCTTGCTCCAGCTTGTGGCCTCCCTGCTCCCCCCTCCCCTACTGAGGCCCTGAGCTCACTCTTAGCAGTTCCAGTTCCAAAGACTCACCATGCTGGGCCCCAGCCCGCAGCAGAGAGGTGGAGGAGGACCGCAAGAGGCCCATCAGAGCCTGTGAAGAGATTCCCCCTTCCTGGCAGGGCGGCAGCTTCCCATTTCTGGGCCCCTCTGATGGCCTTGAGCCCAGGCCCACCCCATATGCCCTGGGGATGCTGAGACATACAAAATAGTGTGGACTTGGGCAGGGGGACTTGGTGGATAGAATGCCAGGCGGACACAGGAGGTCCTGAGTTCAAACCTGGTCTTGGGACCCATACTTGGTATCAATTCCAAGATGGGTGCTACACGCTTTAAAAATAAAATGGTATCACAGAATTTAGATCCAGATCCGTCCTCAAAGATTGGCTCCTCCACAGCTTTTAGGGACTTAGGGAATCAGTGGCAGAGCTGGGATTCTGGCCCTGTTCATTGACTCTGACTCATGCTTAATTCCATCACATCATTCCCATTAGCTATTGCTCTCGACCTCAGTTTCCTCTTCTAGAGAATGGGAACAATATTCAGCACTCTGGCACAATGGATAGAGCTCCAGGCCTGGAGTCAGAAAGACCCGAGTTCAACTCCAGCCTCAGAGACAAGCTATGTGACTAGATGAGTCACTTCATCCCCTTTGCCTCCCTCCCTCATTCGTAGAACCAGCAGGAAAAGAAAATGGCAAACCAGTATGTTTGCCAAGAAAACCCCAAATGGGGTCACAAAGAATTGGACATGACTGAAAAACACCCGAATAACAACCCTTAAGAATCTGCATTGCTTGCCATCCAGGGGTGGGAAGAATGCCAGACTCAAAATTCTTTTTAAAATGCTGCAAACTGTTTTTACATGTTGGGAAAACAATTAATTTAAAAAACTCTTCCTAGGGCTGTTGTGAGGATCAAATTTTTAAAGTGATTGGAAAGGAACTTTGAAAAGTATAAAATCCTGGACAGATAGACCGAATCATTGTTATATAATCACCTTTGGTTTTTTTTTAAAAACTCCACTTATCCTGATATCCTCAGGCGCCTGTGGATCTATGGCAATGCCTGGACACAATGGGAATGTGTTGGGGTTTTTCGTTTTTTTAATTTCCATAGTGTTCATTTTTGTGAGTGATTTTATAAAACCAAAACACCCCAAAACAAATGAAAAATCATTCTTTCATTTGCAGTTCTCTCTGGAGGTGGGTAGCCTTCTTCGGCTGAAATTCAACCTTACGAACTGTCCTGGATTATTAATAGTTACATGTATCACAATGTTGCTGTTACTGTGTACAAGGTTCTGGTTCTGCTTCTCTCACTCTGCATCAGTCCATGGAGGGCTTTGCAGCTCTTTCTGAAATCATCCAGTTCCTCATTCCGTACAGCACAATCGTATTCCACCACCACCGTGTGCTCAGCCATTCCCGCTGAGGGGCGCCCCCTCCATTGCCAATTCTTTGCCGACACAAAAAGCGCAGCCACGCTTCTTTTCGAAGTAGAAATCTTTATTACTTGAAAAATTATCTCCTCCCTCCCCCCACCCCAGCCACCGCCACCCCCAGTGCCCTCCAGAACCCTTCGGGTGACCGCCGTGCCCCCTGCCTCGCGATGCCCGCCCTCTCCCATGCCCACCTCCAGGGCAAGGCAGACCCTCCCCATGGTAATGATAAAGACCCTCCAACAGTGTCCCGGGTCCTCGTTTCTCCCTTTATATGGTCAAGCTGGCCTTTAGGGAAGGGGTGGGGGATGAGGTCACATGGGCAGCGCCTGCTTCAGGAGATGCTTCTTGGGAGGAGTCAGATGCCTGGGGAACTGGATGTCAAAGAGGATGAAGAGATCTCCCTTCTTGGTGGGGTCCGAGGCCAGGGGCATCCCCTCGCCGGATACCTTCTTGAAGTATTTGGGGCTGTAAGGAGGGGGCGGAGGAGTCAGATCCCGAGACAGGTGGCGGGACCCGCGCCTCCCGCCCAAGTCATCTTCGAGAAGCAGCCGGGGGGGGGGGGGGGGGGGAGGGGGTCGGGAGGGAAGCGTGAGGGGACAGAAGACGCTGTAGTGAAAGAAAGAGGCCGGCACAAAACGCTCATCTCCGCCCAGCCTTCCCCCCCGGACCCCTGACTCGAGAAGGAACAATTCTCCGATTTTAAAAACCAAGTAACCCGTCGAGCCGGGAGCGACGGGATAAAGGAAGACAGCGGATAGGCTTCCGTCCTTCCTTGGCCACGCCCAGGCTGCGTGACGCCGGGCCAATAAGCTAACCTCTCGGGGCCCCGGACGGAGGCCGTACCGACCGGCATCCGGAGAGGAAGCTTCTCCCCAAGGACTCCCTATCACAGGGTTGAAATCCTGGGGCTGCCCTGCTGGAGGCCGCCCTCTCGCCGGCACCGTGCCCCGCACCCAGGAGGTGCACGATAAATAAAGGTCAACGACCGACACCGCGAGCAACGGCTGGAGGGAATAGGGCAGAAAGGAAGGAGGCGCCTCTGAGCTCTGGAGTTCTCTTTGGCGGAATGAATGACGGCAGGGAGGCCCGGAGACGGCCGAGGGGCTCATAGGATGCGCCAGAAGGAGGACGACAAGGAGCATTTTTATAGCGTGCCCACTCTGCCAGGCGCTTTTGAGGGCTATTCGCGCCTCTGATGCTCACAACAAACGGGGAAGGTAGGAGCTCTCATCCTCACTTCTGGTTGAGGAAATTGAGGCAAACACAGGTCAAGTGACATTTAAGCTCAGAGCATCCCTTTAACAGGGGCCCGGTGGGAGGTCGCTGCCACTTCCTGGCTCTCTCTGCTCAGTGCAGGCTTTGGAGAGGGTGATGGACCCCCTGAAGGGTATTTCTGGAAGGAAAATGGAGGAAGAGCCAGGACAAGGGGCCTGCAGAGATCAGGGAGCCTGGAAGGAGGGGGGGGGGCTCCCTCCCGCCACATCCCCCGCCCCCAGGACCCACTCACTGTACTATGTCATTGATGGGGATGTTGAGCAGCCGGTCATCCAGGGTCCTCACCTCCACCGTGCAGCAGGTCAGTGCCTGGGAAGGGGGCACAAAGGGCTCTATTAATCTCTCCAGCAGCCCCGGGCTGAGTGTGGGCATGCTCCTTCCTGGATTCCCCATGGACTCTCTGGGGGACCTCCACCGAGTGGGCCTCTAGGGGAGGAACTTGAGATAAGTGACTTGCCAGGATCACACAGCTAGGAAATGTCAAATTTGAACTGGGTCTTCCTGACCCCAGACCCAAAGCTCTCTTCAGAGCCCTAATCAATAGAAGTACCCAATAAGTGCTTATTGGCTCCTTCACCTGACAGATAAAGCTGAGGCCTAGACGGAGGAGATTGGCCGGGATCCCCCAGCTAGAAGGTCTCCCTCAGGCCAGGTCTGCTGCTTCCAGATTCTCTACTAGAGCTGGAAATGACTGAGAGGCCAGACGGGGTGGTGGTCAGAGCCAGGAGGCCCGAATTCTCCTCTGGCTTTTGCTGTACATTCTCATGTGGCCTCGGGCAAGCCACCCCCCCAGGCTATGCCCCAGATTCTAAATTAGGGACCATAACGATGATCGCTGCAAGCTCAGCCCTCTTACTCTGCAAATAAGGAGAAAGCCAAAGGAAGCCAAGAAGGCAGTTAGAGGCAAGAAGACAGGCAGGCTGCGCAGCCTCAGCCTCCTCTCTGCAGCACTGTGCTGCCTCCCCAAGGCCTTCTAATACGATTTCATTTCCCCCCTTCATGACCTGTAAAAACAATTTCTAACCTTCGTTTTCTTTTCATTTTAAACCAAGGTCTCCTCCTCCTTCCCTCCCCAGGACAGTAAGTCATCCCATACAGATCGCACCCCTGCGAGCCAGCAAGACGTATTTCCAAAGGAGTCATTTTGCCGAAGCAAACTCCAACCACAAAATGAAGAAACAAAGTGGAGGTCTTGGGCATGGTCTTGGCTAGCTCATTCCTGGCTGTTCATCCTACAGTATGGCTGTCAGCCTGTCAGGGCTGGTTCTGCTCCCTTCACTCTGCATTGGTTCACGTCTTTGCAGCTCTTTCCGAATCCTCCCACTCAGCATTCCTTACAGCCCAACAGTATCCCGTCACCCTCAGACACCATCATTTGTTCAGCCATTCCCCAATGGATGGACATCGCCGCCATTTCTACTTCTCTTGCTAACACTACTAGGTGGATAGAGAGCTGGGCCCAGAGACAGGAGGTCCTGGGTTCACATATGACCTCACACACTTCTTAGCTGTGTGACCCTGGACAAGTCACTTAACTCCAATTCCCTTCCCTTTATTGCTCTTCTGCCCTGGAACCAAGACATGCAAGGGTTTATAAAAAAGAAAAACAGCAATGAATATCTGTGTACAAATAGCTCCTTTTCCCTTTTTTTCAGGCTCTTTCTCCCCAAGCCTTTTATGTATGTAGACTAAACAATCACACTAGTGCAAATATCAATAATATGGAAATAGGTCTGGCTATGGGAGAGGGATGGGAGGAGGGGAGGGAAAAAACATGAATCATGGAATCATAGAAAAATATTCTAAATTAGTCAATTAAATAAAATTTAAAATAGAAAAAATGAACTTCAAACTCAGAGACAAGCAAGGCCAAAATAAACTTATTCACTAATAAAACAAAAAAAATAAACATAAAAAAATAAGGATGGTTCCCAGAGAGCACCTGGAGCCCTTTCTTAATGGCCTAGGTAGCAGGCACGGGGCTGGGTGCTGGGCTTTGCTAGAAAGTCCCGTTTGGGGGCAGCCCAGGCTCACCTTGCCCAAAGGGATGGAGCTGACAAAGAAGAGGTTGTCGTCCTCCCTCCGGAATCGGGGGTGCAGTTTCTCCTTTACGATGAAGATGATGTCGGCTGGAATGATGTTGGGGCCCTGCAAGGGAAGAGACGGGAGCCAGGCTGACCCTGGGAGGCCCCCGGCATCTGAGCAGGGCAGTCTTCAAAGGGAAGCCTAGAAGGGTCCCGGGGACTCAACACGCAGAAACCAGCCCGGACACCCAGGGATCTGATGCCCAAGAGAAATCCAAGTTGTCTGCAGAAAATGGGCTACCGCTACGGGGACAGCTGGGCGGCTCAGTGGATAGGGAGCCGGGCCTAGAAACGGGAGGTCTTGGGTTCAAATCTGAACTTGGGCACTGGCCAGCTGTGTGACCCTGGGCAAGTCACCACCCCCTTGCCTAGTCCTAATTCCTCTTCTGCCTTGAAATGGATCCTGAAGGGTTGGGGGAACGGTCATCTAGCGCCGGACCAGCGGCGTGTCTGCTCTCTGTCAGAGCCCCTTCTGCAGCCCGCCCGTGCCTCACCTGGTCTCCTTCCTTCTCGAAGGTGATTCGGGTCCCCTGCCTCCAGCCGGGCTGGACGTCGATGGTCAGGATCTTGTCTTTGATGGTGGATGAGAATCTGTCCTCGTTCATGACCTGGAAGAACACAACGGGGAAGGGGTGCCTCCAGGCCACTCTGCCCTCCCCACGGCCCAGGCTTAGACGCTGGCCCCAGACCCTGGTCCTGGTGGCTGTGACTCTGGGGAAGTCATTTCCCCCGGGGGTTCTCCGTTTCTCAAGGGGTAAGTAAACATCCCGGGGGCCCAGAGCTTGACCACATGGCCTGGGAGAACCTGACAGAGATGGGACGGTCTGAGACGAAACAGAGCCACTCAGAGCTCAGGCTTGTCTTCCCTCGACTCCAGCAGGGTGTGGGTTCTGAGCTGTGTCCTTGGCAGGGGGGATGAGCCATTATGAGCCATCCACACTCTCACCTGTGACCAAGTCAACAAACATTTATTAAGGGGCTATTATGGGCCCTACACTGAGGTGAGTGCTGGGGAGGAGATGACAAAAATAAGGCGGGCCTCCTACGTGGGATTACAATAGGTCCAGTGCTAAAGAAAGTCCCTGAGAAAGGAGGAGTCAGAGGGGCTTCCTGGAGGAGGTGGCACCAAGCTGACTCCTGAAGGAAAAGAAAAGTTCTAATGAGCAGAGAGAAGGAAAGACTCCCCACGTGGACAAGTGCCCATCTGGGCCGTAGGAGGCTGAGACTGGGGAGCGGCTGGAGCTCCTGCTGGGAAAGCTCACACAGGAGAGGAAAGAGGCAAGGTCTGCCAGGCCAGGAGGAAGATTTTGTCCTTATTCTAGAGGCAATAGTGAGCCCTCGAAGGTGTCTGCGCAGAGGACTGACCACATTAGAGCCACGCCTTGGGAAGACGGTTTTGACGACCGGAGAGAGAACAGCTGGGAAAGGGAAGCACTGGGCCAATTAGAGACCCTTATAGTAAGGGTGGTGGTGGCCATTTGAGAGAGAAATAACCATGAAAATAATAACCAAGTAAATTAACATTTTAATTTTTTAAAAGTATAAAGTAAATAAAAAATAACTAAAGTGAAAAAAAAGTTATCCAATGTGCAGATGAGGAAACTGAGGCAGACGGACTTTCCCATGATCACCGAGGATCTGAGCTCGGTCTGCTCCATTCTCCAGGGTCGCCTCACTGCCGAGGCACCTCCGGTAAGGCCGGGACACGCACCGGCCAGGGGGTGAGGAACCGGGATGCCAGCAATGAGTGTGAAGGAGGGGAAGGAAGGCGGCCTGGGGCAGGGCTGGCAGGACAGCAAGGCTGGGAGGCCGAGAAGGGAAAGGACCCATGTCAGAGACGAGGGGGTTTGCGAAGAGACGTCGGGGTCATGGTCGGAGACGGGCACCGGCCTGGGAGTCAGCCTGGTGAGGCCCGAAGCAGAGACGGGACGTCCGAGCCGAGGCTCACCCCGGACGAGGCGACACAAACCGGCCATCTTTCAGGCTTGATGCCTTCTGTTATTCACCAGTTTTTCTGTGTCGGTTACACGATGCCCCACCCTCACCTTCCATCACGGAATCCATGCTGTGTATCGTGCCAGGGCAGAAGAGCCATAAGGGCTGAGCCATGGGGGTCAGGTGACTTGCCCAGGGTCACATGGCAAGAAGTATCTGAGGTCGCATTTGAACCCAGAACTCCCGTCTCCAGTCTTGGCTCTCCCTCCACAGAGCCCCCACTTCCCCCTTCTCATGGCCTTTTAAAGGTATATGAATGAATTCAGTGTTTTATGATCTGATGAGCCAGTTTAATAAGAAGTGGCATTGGAGGGCTTCGGTGATTTTTGGGCTAATCAAATGAGATAATATATAAAGTATTTTGCAAACCTTTAAGCTTTAGCAGCATGTTTTGTTCAGTCATGTCTGACTCTTCGTGACCCCATTTGGGATTTTCTTGGCACAGATTCTGGAGTGGTTTGTCATTTTCTTCTCCAGCTCATTTTACATATGAGGAAACTGAGGCAAAGGGGGTTATGTGGCTTGCCCAAGGTCATACAGCTCGTAAATGGCTGAAGCCACATTTGAACTCAGCTCTTCCTGACTCCTGGTCTGGAGCTCTGTCTGCTGCCCCCACCTACATGTGGTCATTATTATCATCATCTATTCCTGGAATCTGAAATGACTCCAGCTGAACTGAAATAAGCCAATTTGAAAATAAAGGAGATGGGCCTCTTGGGAACACCGGGGAGAGAGACCCAGGCCCAGAGGAGTGGTCCTGGGTTCGAGTCTAGCCTCCAGAGCCTTCCTAGCTAGGTGACCCTGAGCAAGTCCCTTCGGGATCATTACTAAGACAGAGGAAGGGTTAAAAAAGAGAAGCCGAGAACCAAGGGAGCTCCTGTGGGAATGCGCTCTCTTGAAGGCCCCTCACGGCCACCACGAAGCCCTCCAGGTCAGCATCTGCCTCCGGCAGCCTTGCCCCAATGAGGAGTGGAACGTGTGTTCGTTTTGCCGAGGGAAGTCCCAGAGCGCTGGCCCCGCTGAAGGCTTTGGCCAAGGCAAGCCACAGGAGGGGGGCCGAGAGGGGCGACACACCGAGGAGGAACAGCTTCCCCGGGATCAGACAGAAGGGGGCCCCGGGGGGCCATCGAGTCCAGATGAGGAAAGGGAGGCTCGAGGAGGGAGACAGCAAGAGTCAGACAGGATGGGAACCGGGGCCCCACCGTGCCCAGCTGCTGGTGGGGAGAGGGCCGGAGGAAGGGGCCGAAGGGGCTGCTGAGAGGAGGGCCAGGGCAGGAGGCAGGAAGGGTGATGCCCAAAGGTTCTGGGCAGCGAAGAAGAGCCGGGGATGGGCCTCCCCCAGGGGAACCACCAGCAGAGCCAGCATTCGGCGTCCTGGCACTACGGAAAGGGGGGATGGAGTCTCACAGCAGGATGGTCCTCTTCCTGGGAGAAGGGCCCCGCCAAGCACAAGGCCTCTAATCCTCTGGGGAGGGGGGAGCCCAAGGGAGCAGAGGGCTGAGATACAGCCTTCCAATTCAGGGCTCCTCCTGCTGGGCTGGGTGCTCTAGAGCAGGACGAGTCCCTAGAGAGATCACGGGGCTCTCTGGGAAGAGGCGAGGCCACCGGGAGCCCTGGGGGGAGGTCTGTCCCAGGGTGGGGGAGAGCAGGAAGAGTGGCTGTTCTGGAGGCCTGCAGGCCCAGAGGCTTCTTACCCTTCGGGAGATCTTGATCTTCTTCGTGCAGCCAAAGAACAAGTCCTCCAAAGACAGGTAGAGATCTCGCTCGATGGGAGGGTCCTGCTTCTTGATCCCACGGCCCCGAAGGCCCCCAAAGTTCAAGCACACTTCCCTGCCTTCCGCGTCATAGAAATCTGCCCAAGGAGGCGAGAGCTTCTAGCCAGAGCCCCCGGCCCTCCTCTGGACCAGCAAGCCAGACGCCAAAGTGCCCCGGCTGGCACCAAGGCCTCCCTTCCCTGCTCCCCAGCCTGCCTCACACGCCCAAGCCCGCAGCTCCCAGCCCTGAATCCCACTCACATCCACCCACCCACACCCTAGTGTAGAGCCCAGTCCACACAGTCAAGGCTCCAGCCTGGGCTGGGGAAAAGGAAGAAGAGAGGCTCTACAGACCCTGGGACAGTGCCCTGGCCTCTGAGTGCTGGAGAAATTCCAGAGTGCACCCGGAAGGAGGCAGGAGTGAGAAAGAAACGGAATCAGAGACACTAGGACTGCGAAGAGAAGAGTCCGTGCCTAGTCCTGGACAGCACATTTGAGCAAGGGCCAGCCGGAGGCAAAGGGGCCTCCAGGCCCTTCGTCTGAGGGTCAGCGGAAAGAAATGAGGATATTTAGCCTGGAAAAGAGATCCTTCATTTTAACTCTCTATCTTTGTTTCAAGAGTGTTTCTTGTAAATAACATATAGTTGGGTTTGGGTTTCGAATCCATCCCCTTCCATTTCGGGGGATCATTTATCCCATTCACATTCACACTTATGCTTGCCAACTGTGCATTTCTCTCCATCTGACTATCTTTTAAATGTCCTTCTCTTTTTTCCCTGCTATTTTGCTTCTGACTAACGCCTCCCTGGATCTACCCCTTCTCTTATTCCCCACTTTCCCCTTCACTCCTGTACTTCTCCACTGTATGTGTATTTGTATTTTCCCTCCTTTAGCCAGTCTGGATGAGAGGGAGATTCAGGTGTGGTTTGCTCTCCCCACTGGCCTCTCCTTTTTGCATGTCCCCTTCATGGGAGATTATTTTCCTCATTCTTTCTCGCCCTTCTTCCCTCTCCCAGTGCTTTCCTCTTCCTTATCCTTCCATTTTTCTCTTGAGATCATCCAAACACAACAGAATGGCATCCAGGCTCTCTGTCTAATTATTTTACAAATAAGGAAACTGAAGCCCTGAGTAGAGGGTTGCAATAGGGGTCCTGAGATATCAGATGGTACCGGAATCTTGATAGAATGGATAGAGGCCCCAAGAAGGGGGCTTTAGCATCGGCAGAGGCAGAGGGAAAGCATCAGGGACAAATTAGGAATTTATTTTCAGGTGGGCAGCAGGGTGGCTCAGTGGATTGAAAGACAGGACTAGACACGGGATTAAATCTGGCCTCAGCTTCCCAGCTGTGTGACCCTGGGCAAGTCACTTTACCCCCATTGCCCAGCCCTTCCCACTCTTCTGCCTTGGAGCCAACACCCAGTATTGAGTCTAAGATGGAAGGTAAGGTTTAGAGAGGAAAAAAAAAAAGAGGAATTCATTCTGAGAAGCTATCCAAGATAAGTCAGCTTTTAGAGACAGGGAAGAGACACTATTGGAAACTATATTAGAAAGAGAACTGTATTAGAGTGAGAAGACCCGACTGTGAATCCCAGCTCTGACATTTCTAGCTGTGTGGCTTCAGGAAAAGTCAATGAACCTCTCAGGGGTTCAGATTCCTTAATTTTCAAATGATGCTTTTGGCCCAAACCACAGGTTCTTAAGCTGAGATCCATGAAGTGGTTTTTAGAATGTGTTAGCAATTTTGTTTCAGTAGAATCAGCTTCCCTCGTAACTCCATGTATTTTATTTTAAAGCTAGAAACATTATTGTGAGAAGGGGTCCACAGGCATCACCAGACTGCCAAAGGGGCCCCCACAGTTCCCAAAAGGTTCACAGCCCCTACCCTGAAAATCCTTGGCATTTTGTAATTCTGTAACAATATTTTCCCCATTTCTATAGTGCTTTATTGCTTTACAAGGTGCTTTGCTCTCAATAACCCTGAAATATGAGATTATTATCTCTATTTGACTAAGGCTCAAAAAAGGGGAAATGGCTTGCCCACAGCCAAAGCATCAGAATGGCAGCATTGTGTCAAGGCAAGGGACTGATCTGACAATGGAGAATGAAAAAGGGTTTGTGGTGGGGGAAGTTCTTACCGCTGTAGGGGTTGTCTCCTCCAAAGAATTCATGGAAGACTTTGTTGGCATCCCCATGGAAGACATAACCTTTTGTCCATGTCAACTGGCTGCTAAATTCAGGAGGGATCCCGCCCTTTAGGCCTTCCTCTCCAAATTTGTCATAGATGGCTTTCTTTATAGCTGTGAGGATAAAGGTCAACAAGGTTGATTCCCCAGAGAAGTTGTGGAGGGCCTGGGGGGCTAAAAAGGTTCAGGGGATGAAGCAGGAGTTCTCTCTGCTAGAAGCCCTTCACAGAGTAATTCACAATTCTTTAGCACTTTAAAGGTTTCCCTTATGCTTTCCACACAATAACTCTGTGAGGCAGGCAATGCATATACCATCCCCTCTGTTTTAGAGAAGAGAAAACTGAGGCTTAGAAGAGGAAACACTTGTTCAAAGTCATACAGCTCACAGTTGTTAATATTTCAATTTGAGATGCTGTTTCCAACACACTAGGCCCAAATAAGCCTGAGGAGTCCCCTAGCTCCCAAATCCAGGCCCTGGCTTCCAAAGCTTCCACTTACGGTCACTCAGCACATCATAGGCCTCCGCTATCTGTTTAAAGCGCTCTGCTGAACCTGGGTCTCGGGCATTTAACCAGTGGTTCTTCAGAGCTAGTCTCCGGTACCTGGAAGGGAGAAGAGGATGTTATAATCAAAGGACAATCAATAAGAGCTGGAAGAACTTCCCAGACTACCTACTGCAACATCTTTATTTTATCTATTTATTTTTAAACCTTCATCTTCCATCTTGGAATCAATACTGTGTATTGGCTCCAAGGTGGAAGAGTGGTCAGGGCTAGGCCATGGGGGTCACGTGACTTAATGAAGAAACTGAAGCCTCACAGTTGGAATTTGAACTCTGGTCCTCTGACTCCAAAGCCTCAAAGCAAGACCAGGCGTAGTCCTGTCTCTGAGCTCACAATGGTCCGTCCCAAAGGATTTCCTTCCTCTCCTTCGAGGGGTTACTTCCCTCTACATTGTCCCCATTCCACCAAGAAAGAACGCTCCCCTCACTCCTCCAGTCCCCAGGGATTCCTTTTTATTAGGTCTACAATCTGACCTCCTCAGATCTTCCATAGGATAGGCAATCCTTTTTATACCCATTAATATACATATAAATGTATATGGAGAATTCAGAGAAACAGGGGAAGACTTACCTGAACTGATAAGTGTCAAGAAAGTGGAACCAAGAAAATAACAGACAGTGACTCAAGTCTTGTAAATAAAATCATAAAACAAAACAGAATTGCCATGCAACTGCAATGACCCTCTTTGGCTTGAGAGATAAGCTAAGACAATGTGCTTCTTCCCCTTCATTGTGGAGGTAGGAAGACTATGGAGGAAGATCAATAAAACGCTGGTGACAAGTGGGAGTGGAGGGAACTGGGCAATAGGCGTTCTCTATGGGGAATCATGAGGAGCGCCAGAGAAGGGAGGATGAGTCTTCCCTCAAAGGCATTCAGCAATGGAAAATATGGAATGGCCGTATCCAGACCGCATCATCAGAAGGTGAGAGTAAGAGACGGACAGGGAGCTAGCCAATTCTACAGATTTATTTTATTTACAGATGAAGGAGCTCAGAGGAAAGGGGCCTCACGTTTAATCAGAGCTGCCTCTGCCCAGGATAGGGTGAGGTCTCTCCAGCAGAATGAATGAGTTATCAGGCCCAGATGAACCACTTTGTTGTTCATGTTTGACTCTTTATGACCCCATTTAGGGTTTTCTTGGCAAAGATACTGGAGCAGTTTGCCATTTTTCTCTCTAGCTCATTTTACAGATGAGGAAACTGAGGCAAACAAAGTTAAGTGACTTTTCTAGGGTCACACAGCTAATACATTTCTGAGGTCTGATTTGAACTCAGAAAGATGAGTCTTCCTGACACTATCCCGACACTCTATCCGCTTCACTATCTAGCTGCCCCCTAGATGAACTCTGACTGCCGGTGATAGCTGAAATATCAGTGAAACTAGAAGAGGTGTCACAGGACCAAAGAAAGGCAAATTCCAGCGAGGGAAAAAGCTATGGGCCACTTACCTTGTCTTCTATTCCTTGAACGATTCTAGAATGTACAATTCAAGCTATGAGATCTCGGCTTTCACTGAGAGAGTGCTAGGGAGATAAAGGTCCCTCTGTGTTCTAGGGGCTGTATCTGTTCTCCAGATGGCCCATTGGACCTTGACTTTCACAAATACTTTGCTACAATCCAGGAAAGGTCGGAGGGCCTTGGGGCAGATAACCAAGAGAAGAGAAGCCGAAGATGACACGAGGGCGATTTTCAAGTACCTGAAGATTGATGGGCTCAAAGAATCTCGGAGATGGAAAGGACCTCCGAGGCCCCCTAGTCCAACCTGTTCCTTACCAAGAACCTCCTACAATGTTGTCCTCAGGTGGTCCTCTTGCCTCCTCCTGGAAGCCTCTAGTGAGGGCAGCTCACTAACTCTAGGGCAGTCCCATACCATTTTGGGATAGCTTTAAATTGTAAGGAGATTTTTGCATCAAGCCCAAACTGCCTCATTCCCAGGTGTGCCCTCTGTGACCAACCAGAGCAAATCTAATTTCTCCTCTACACGACAGTTCTTCAGCTGATGGAAGATGGTAGTCGTGTCCACTCGAAACCTTCCCTCCTTTGGATCAACCATCTCTGATGTTATTCAATCAATCCTTATTACTCTCCTCTGGGCCACTTACTGTCCCATCAATCTCCTTTCTAAACAGCTCAGATCTGAACCCAATATTCCAGGCAGAGTCTGATGAGGGCAGAAGACAGTAGGACTGCTGCTTCCCTAGTTCTCAATTCTGCCCTATTCCAGAAGCATTTTTTGACCCTCACACTGAGTTCATTAAAAAACCAGGGGCAGCCAGGCAGCTCAGTGTACTGATAGCCAGGCTAGAGATGGGAGGTTCTGGGTTCAAATGTGACCTCAGACACTTCCTACCTGTTTGACCCTGGGCAAGTCACTTCACTCCAGTTACCTAGTTCTTACTCTCTTCTGTCTTGGAATAGATACTTAGTATAATACTGATTCTAAAACAGAAGGTATGGGGCAGAAGACAGTAGGACTGCTGCTTCCCTAGTTCTCAATTCTGCCCTATTCCAGAAGCATTTTTTGACCCTCACACTGAGTTCATTAAAAAACCAGGGGCAGCCAGGCAGCTCAGTGTACTGATAGCCAGGCCTAGAGATAGGAGGTCCTGGGATCAACTCTGGCTTCAGACACTTCCCAGCTGTGGGACCCTGGGCAAGTCACTTAACCCCCATTGCCTAGGCCTTACCACTCTTCTGCCTTGGAGCCAATAATTGTTATCTATTTGAAAACAGAAGGTAAGGGCATATGAGGATAAAAAAGATGGGAAACATAGGAAGGAAGCAGGTTATGCTTTGAGTGGCAGAGAATTTTATATTTGCCCAAGGAAGTAATGGGGAGCTACAGGAATTTATTGAATATAGAGGTAGCATGATTAGCCATGATGGGCTGAAATGGGAAGAAAGGTGAAGCAGGGAGTCCAACCAGCAAGCCAGTCACTGCAATAGTCTAGGCATGATGTGATGAGGACCAGTAACAGGGTAGTGGCAGTATCAGGGCAGAGAAGGGGGCGTACATGAGAGATGATATGAACAGAAAGGACGGGTTAGAGTACAGCGTTAAGGATGCCACCTGGGCGAGGAGGCTGGGGAACTGAGAGGAGAATGATGCCTGCCACAGTAAGAAGTTAGAACAAGGCAGGACTTGGGAAGAAAGACGAGGTCAATTTTGGACATGGTAAGCTTAAGACGCCTATTTTGAAATAATATCTGTATCTTCCTCCCCAACCCATAACCCCAACATCCTTCTCTCTACCCCCTGTTCCCTGCTTCGGTTAATGAAGTGAAAGAGGTCACCTTCCCCTTCTGCTGTCCCAAACAGAAATTTCTCAAAAAGTTTTCTCATTTCCTGAGTTCAAAAATGCCTAGCTGGATGACCTTGGGCAAGTCACTTAACCCCTGTTGCCTAGCCCTTACTGCTCTTCTGCCTTGGAACCAATATACAGTATTGATTCTAAGATGGAAGGTAAGGATTAAAAAAAAAAGTCTTGGCAGCTGCACCATTTGGCCATTCCTAATTACTCAGGGTACATGGTTGGAATTAGAGGTCCATCTCTCCCTTCCATTTTAGCCTAGAGAATGGGAAAAGAGACAGAAGTAGAGAAAAAGGGGAGGGAGTAGGGACAAAGAGAAGAAGTCCAATGGAACCAGGGCACAAAACCTGGCACTCTTATCTCCTGGAGGGTCAAATGTAGAGTATGACAGGGTGAAAATAGGGTGGAGGAAGGAAGAAAAAGAAGAGGAGAGAGAGCAGGTGAGAAAAGGGAGGGAGTAGGAAGTCAAAGGGAGGAAGAGGAATATGAGAAGGGGGGAAAAAGGAAGTGGGGAAAAGGAGGAAAGAGAAAAAGAAAGGGGAAGAGGAAAAGGAAGGAGAAAAGAGAGGAAGAGAAAGAAGGGGAAAGGAGGGAGGAGAAAGAAGAGCTGAGGATGAAGAAATAGGGAGAAAGAAGAGGAGAGAAAAGGGGAAGGGAAAAGTAAGAAGGGTAGAGAAGAGAGGAGGAGAAAGAAGAGGGGAAGGAAGAAGGAAGGAGGAGGGAGAAAGAAGAGGAAAGAAGGGAGGGGGAAGGGAGTGAAGGAGAAACAAGAAAGAATGACGGGAAACGAGAAAGGGGAAGCTGTAAGGAAAATGAAAGAGAAAAGAGAAGGAAGAAGACAGGAAATTGAAGGGACAAGGGATAGGAAGAGATTAACGGAGGAGAAGGGGAGAGGCTGAGGAACGGCCAGAAGAGTCCCCTTGTGCCAAACTTACGCCTTCTTTATGTCTGCATCCTGGGCACTCCTAGAGATGTCCAAAGCGATATAGTAATCGAAACCCATGGCTAAGTTGACCTCGGACCGGCCAGAGGAGAACGGGAAATAGCTTTAATGAATCGCCAAACCTGGCTGTTACACTGTGTTCTCTAGTTGCCAACGGCAACCACCCCGAGGCACTGTGGGAGCTGTGTTGGTTTCCGATCTCTGGAGTGCGGAGATGCTGCTTTCACCTGGGACTCCTTCCTGTCCCTAAACCCATCCGCCCCGCTCCATCCACCCAGCCCCGCTCTAAGGCGTGGGATGTAAGGGGAAGGGAGAGACTAACGACGGGGGCACCGTTGCCAGTGGGAGGGCCGCGCTTAGTAAGGGATGGCTTAAGGAGCCCTTAGGCAGGGTACCCCAGGGCCAGTTGGTGCTCTCGCGAGGAGCTCCGAGGTCTGGCCAAATGGATGGTAACAGTCGTGGAGTTTAAGGGCAACACGTATTTTCCCTACAAGAATCCTCTGAGCTAAATAGCATCGTAGTAATTATTTCCGCTTTACCCATAGTGCTACCTAGATGAGTTTTGGCCGAATTGCCTGGGACGTGGCTGAAGTCCCCATATGGACCCCAGGTCTAGGGACACAGAAGCCCGCTGCGCTGCGTGCACCACAGCCCCTCTCCTCCCTTTTGTCCTTTGTTACTGATATCATTAATATATAATAAAGGGGGGCCCCAAAGCTTTAATGCAGTCGTAAGCTTTAATACATTTGACTTATAATAAATCTCCATCCCCCATTCCCAAACTATAGATACATATACGGGGTGTCCCCAGTGTCTTCAATTAAATGAAGCCATTTAAAGTTTATTAATTCCATAGATAGTAAGCATTAAAGCGTAAGATTACACTACGACTTTGGGGACACCCCGTATATGTATGTGGGTGGGAGGGGAGGCATTCAGGTTTTATTACAAATCATTTTCTCTCATCTTTATTTATTTGTCCCATTTAGAGCTTCTACTCATCATTCCACTGAAACTGCTCTCTCAGAAGGGCAGCAATCAAACTCTGTCCTGGATGTGACTGCATAGGTCAGCTGGAAGTTTGTAGCTCTGTGACTCAGTTTGAAGAACACAGCAATAAATAGATATATATAGCAGCAGGACCATACAAGATCCTAATAGACCTACCAGATGGGCATAGATCTTGGTCCTAACCCAGAGTCCCAAGAAGCAAGAGTAGAAGAAAGCATAAAGAGAAAAAGATTTTTAAAAATGTTGTGATGCAAGGACACTCGGGATACAAACTGAGAAGGGGAGAATAATCCCCAAATACCTACAAACAAAACCTCTGAGGGCTTAGGCACAATAACAATTAAAAAATCCTAGAAGAAATGAAACAAAAAAGTATTTTTAAGAGTTGAAATTATATTAAATAAGTTTGGCAAAGAAAGAATGGAAAGAATTGGCAAAGAAATGAGATTTTGGTGGGAAAAATCGAGAGCGAGAAGTAGCAGTTTAGCAGAAATGGGCCTTACCCAAGGAACAGATTCTGTGAAGATTGGTATGTACCAAACACAAATGAATGACTACAGGAGACAAGAAACATTAAAAAGTCACAAGACTAAAAGTTAACAAAGTTTCAAAGTTACAAGACTGAAAAAAATAAAAGAAAATGCAAGAGACCAATAGAAGGAAGGAAAAGAGAAAGGAAGGAAAGAAAGAAGCATTTATTAAGCCTCTATCATATATCAGGCACTGCACAAGGTACTTTACAAATTATGACTCTGTAAATTGCCAAACTGTACAAATATTTTCTCATTTGATTCTCACAACACCCACTCTGATGGGTAGGTGCTATTTTTAACCCATTGTAAAATTGAGGAAACTAAAGCAAACAGGTTTAATGACTTGTCCAGGGTCTTATAGCTAGTCTATGTGTGAGACTGTATCTGAATTCAAGGCTTCTTGGCTCCAAGTTTAGTGCTCTTAACCTGGAAAATGGATGAAAGAGAGATAATATAAGAATCACTGGACTACCCAAAAGTCATGGACAAAGAAATATCTTTATATCATTTTTCAGGTAATCATGAAAGAAAACTGCCCAACTATATTAGAACAAGGGGGCAGCTGGATGGCTCAGTGGATTGAGAGCCAGGCCTAGAGAGGGGAGGTCCTGGGTTCAAGTCTGGCCTCAGACCCTGGGCAAGTCACTTAACCGCCATTGCCTAGCCCTTACCACTCTTCTGCCTTGGAACCAAGGCACAGTATTGATTCCAAGATGGAAGGTGAGGGTTTAAAAAAAAATAGAACAAGAGGGTAAAGTGAAAAAAAAAACACCACATCAATCATCTTCTGAAAGAAACCCCAGAATGAAACTCCTAGAAACATCATAGCCAAAGTTCAGAGCTTCCAGGTTAAAGACAAAATATTGCAAGCAGCTGGAAAGAAAGAATTCAAGTACTGAGGAACCACGCAGTCGGGATCACACAAGATTAAACAGCCACCACAATAAAGAAGTGGAGAACTGGAATATGCTATTCCAAGAGGCAAATGATATTAGGCTTACAACCCCTACGACTCTGAGAGGAGATCTGTAGGGGCAGGGAAACCACCATTTCTGTGCATTTAACATAGATTTGTTTCACTTCATGTTTTTCCTGAGTAGAAAATGTGGGCATTTTTCAGATATTGATTTTTTCACTCTAAATCGCTTCCTCGTAAGTCCTCTCACATTTATTTGAATTCCTTATCCTTGTTCCTAATTGTGCAATAATATTCAATCACACTTATGCACTATAATTCCTTCAGTCATCCCCAGTCATTGGACACTTGACTTGTTTCCAGTTTTTCTTGGACCTGTGGTATAAGCTCCTTAAGGGCAGATGCACTCAATTTGTATCTTTGAATGTCCAATGCATAGCACCATACCAGGGACTTCATAAATCCTTGATGTCTATAGAACTGAATTGCTATTAAACAATATGACTGCTGTGATAATGCATGTATAACCTGCCAGAATGAGGAGGGGGAAGAGAGGGGAGGGAGGAAGGGAGATAAGTTCAATCACATAACTTATGTGAAACTTATGTGAAAACTTAGGTGGAAATTTGTCATTATATGTCATTGGTAAAAAAAAAAAATTCAAAAATATGACTGCTAGAATATAGGACTTTCTCTCCTTTATGGATGCTCCTAGAAGTAGAACCATTGGGTTAAAGGGCATGAATGTATTTGAAATTCTACTCTTATAATTCCATATCGCTTTCCAAAAAGGCTGAACCAATTCACAGCTCCACTAGCAATGTAAAGGTGTATCTGTGTTTCCTATGGCTGAGGCAGTCCTAAATGTGATCATCTTGTATTTACTTTATCAAGATGGCAGGCGTAAAGAGGAAACTCGAATTGTTTTCATTTACACTGTTATGGTGACTAGAGATGGGGAAAAAAATAATAATGTGGGTACTGAGAAAGTGTTTCTTCTATTAAGAACTGCTTGTTCTCGTACCTTTTGATTCAATTGTGGTAACTTCACAGAGAAACCACCTAATCTTTTTATCTGCCCCAGTTCCATGACTACTTTGATCCTCCGGCTTAAGCAGAAACTGGTTCCTTTTTTGCCTCTATATCCCTAATACCAATTGTAGCTGGTTATTGTCATTATTAGGCACATGATAAGTGCTTTATAAGTATTTACTAAATCATTAGCTTCAGTACAGTTTTTGTTACAGTTGGCTTTTTTTCTACTACCAGATAGCATTTATTTGTGAGGCAAAATCCTAACTGGCTATTTTGGAGAAGGTGAGACTAAGGTGCGACAACTGGAGCAATGACCTGGGGTGCTGATAAGCAGGGCAGTGGTACTATTCTTCCGTGGGGCATGTCTGTTGCTCAATCAGCTCTCTTCCATGCTCCAAACTTTAACCTCCAGAGTTCATTTGCTAAGAGCTGCTTTCCTCCACTTAGCACAGTGGCTGATACCTAGTAGGCACTTAATACATTGACTTCCCTAAGCTCTCTGTAAGGCTAACCTTTATTCTCCTCCTAGCTCTGCTTTTTGATTTGCCACCATGCCTCAGCTGCCATCTCCCCCTGGAAACTCCCTTAGTGCCTGGAATATCCATATATCTCTGCAGCCTTCTCATTCTGGAGGCTCTCCACCAAGCTTTTCCCTTCCTTCCCATTCAGCCGCCTTTTTGACTTTCTGGATTTCAGTCTCATCTCCTCTGGTGTGGTGCCTTCCCCAGTTAGAAGGGAAGATTCTTGAGGATAGGGAGTGTTTGGTTGTAGTTTGTGTTTGTGTCCTCCCTGCTTAGGAGCATCTGCTAATTATAGCAACCATGTAGTACATTTTGTTGGTTTGCCCTGGTCCTCACCCACCATCTGTCCCACCTTCTGCCTATTGTAGAGTCTAGGCTAATGGGTGGAGTTAGAGGCTACACACTGTTGAAGTGGGCCATCTTTGCTCCTGGAACCACCACTCTCAGCTGGGGCAGACTGCTCTTTCTGTCGCACCTCATGCAGGCACATGTCACAGGGAGTACCCAGAATCCTTGACAATTTTGGGAACTTCTGGTGGAGGGGGGTGTAAGGATAATTTTAGGGTTGTGACCTAATCTAAACTAATTTTTGGTCGCCAGGGAATATCCCAAATAAAATACCCTAGTCAGTTTGCAAATTTATGGTGGTTTAATTAATATAGAGGGAAGGAATTAAGGAGAAGGGAGAGGGAAAAGGTGTAGGATTTCTCCCACCTGGCCTGTGCCAGGGGGAGTTCAAAGTCCTCCGCCATGAAGTCTCTGAAGATTAGTGGTTTTCTAAGAGGATAGTGTTTGGAAGGAAAAAGAGAAAGAATCAGCCTAAACTCCGAGAGAACTCAGTAAAGATGCCTCACCTGAACTAGGCTACTCAGCTTCCTCCAGTATGGTATTATGAAAAACTCACTGCTAAACCCAGACAATAGGAGCCGCCACCCAAGATGCCGAAATGCTCAGCATGCTCCGCCAGCCACCTCTCTGCCACCAAAGAGGCTGGAGAGAGGAAGTGACGTGAAATATATATACGGTTTTACATCACTTTTCTGTGTCTTACATGTACCAATGGTAGCTTAAGCTTGACTTAGGACAGCCCAGGGATCTGTCAGTTGTTTCTGATTTGTTATTTGCTAGCACATGTCTGTCATAGGCCATCTTCCTAAATACTTAATCCTTAAGTATGGGTGTAGACATTCCTGGTTTTGTTAGACTAAGTAGGGTGGAGTAATCTAAAATTCACAGGGGATGCCAAGGCCTTCCAACACGCCAGGTGAGCTTCCCTTGTCCTGGCCCTGACCTGCTCCCTTCCCTGGAGGCCTCCACAGCAGCTGTGTCCTAAGCCAACTTGGGACAATGGCACAATACCTCAGTCTTCCTTTTCCTTCTCCAGTCCCTTCAGGTGTTGAACATTTTAGGGTTTTGTTTTGTTTTTAAACCCTTACCTTCTATCTTAGAATTTATATTGTGTATTGACTCCAAGGCAGAAGAGTGGTAAAGGGCTTGGCAAGGGGGGGGTTAAGTGACTTGCCCAGGGCCACACAGCTGGGAAGTTTCTGAGGTAAAATTTGAACCCAGGACCTCCCATCTCTAGGCCTGACTCTCAATCCACTGAGTCACCTACCACCTTAGGGTTTTATCACAATCTTAGAGGAAGGACAATAGAGTTGTGAAAACAGGAAATGAGATGCTATCAGTAGTCTTAATGGAACTAACAAGGACATCAGACTCATGTTAGGTTCCAGAGTCCTTGAACTGTGACTTTCAACTAATTCTGCTGACAGGAGGGAGGACCCATCTTTAGCTGGTAGAGTCCTGTGAGATTATTACCTGGTCTGGCCTCCATATTTTACGTGAAGAAAGCAAATCTCAGGAAGGTTCTGTATGCAAGGTCATCCTGGTAACAAGGGATTCGAACTCAGATCCAAGCAGGAAAGTTAGGTAAGGCTGACTCTATGGGAGAGTTGTGCAGCTCTAGAAGGAGCCAGGGCAGTCTCTGGGGGTCTTGGGTGGCTTGCTCTGTGCATCTGGATTCCTCTACAAGTCTTTGTATTTTCTTGGGGTACGTGTCTCCTGGGGAAAAGGCTAGCGCATTGGAATAGGTTGTAAGTTGCCTTAGGTCTCAGGCACAGAATTTGGAAGGTATACAGAGGAAAAAGGCTTGGATGTAATGATGTTTCTGATGCTCACTAGCTGTATAACCATCAATAAGTCGCACCTTCTGACCATCCAGTTCCTTACACGTAAAATGGAAATAATATTCAGAGTACTTGCCTCACGTGATTGTTGTGAATATAATGAGAATATATGCATGTGTATGAGGTCATATACATATATGTATATACTCATGTGTGCACATACTCATGTGTGTATGTATGTGCATTTCTATATAGAGATAATATATATGTCCACACACGATCCTAATAATCCTAGGAAGTAGGAAAAGATATAAGAAAATCCTCTCTTTTTCATGCAAAAAGTCTTTCCATATTAGCTATGTTGCCAAAGAAAACAAACAAAATAGAACAATAAAAAGTTTTAGATGTTTGCTTTAATTTGCACTTGGAGGTCCTCAGTTCTCTTTCTAGAGGTACCTAGCATTTTTCACGAGAGGTCCTTTGGAATTATCACAATTTGATTGAATTCTCTAATTTTTTCACAGTTGATCCTTATCATTTTTTAAAGAAATAAATGATCTTCACCTTCTTAGAATCAATACTAAGTATCAATTCCAAGGCAGAAAAGTGGTAAGGGCTGGGCGGTGGGGGTTGAGTGACTTGGCCAGGATCACAGACTTAGGAAGTGTCTGAAGCCAGATTTAAACCCAAGTCCCACCAATTCCAGGCCTGGTTCCCTCTATGCACTGAGACATCTAGTTGCCTCTGATCCTTATAATATGACTTTACTATGGGCAAAGTTTTCTGGGCTCTGCTCCCTTTACTTTGTGTGAGCCCACATAAGTCTTCCCAGGTTTTTTCTAAAACCATCCTGCTCATCGTCTCTTAGGCACAGTAGTATTCCATCACAATTGTCTACTACAACTTGTTTAGCCATTCCCCAGTTGATGGATATTACCTGAATTTCCAATTTTTTTTGACACCACAAAAAAGGCACTACAAATATTTTTGTCTAAAGTTTCTTTCCCTTCAGTCTCTTTGGGACAGACTTAGTAGTAGTGTTTCTGGGTAAAAGGGTATGCACAGTTTTATAGCTATATGGGGATATTTTTAAGTTGTTCTCCAGAATGGTTAGCCCAGTGATGGTGAACCTTTTAGAGATGGAGTGCCAGGCCCCACCCCCACCTCACCCAGCCAATGCCCCACCCCAGAGTCCTTGTGCTTTGCCCCTGCCCCCTCCCCCCTTACTCCATACAGGGAAGGGAGAAAGCACTCCCACTGGGCTGCTGGGCAGAGAGGGGAGGGGGATGTGAAAAAATGTCACCTGGCGTGGTAGAGAGGGGGGGAGCAGCTCTGCCCATGTCCCTCTGCCTTTCTAGTAATAGACTTGGTGGGGGGAGGGTGACCATAGGTTCACCATCACTAGGTTAGACCATTTCACAACTCTGTTAATAATGCCTTAGTGTCCCAACTTTTTCACATTGCTTTTAGTATATTTTTCATTTTTTGTCACATTAGCCAATCTGACAGGTGTGAAGGGGTACCTTAAGAGTTATTTTAATGTGCATTTCTCTAATCAATAATGATTCAAAGCATTTTTTCATGCCTATTAGCATGGATTTCTTTTGAAAACTCACCTGTCGTGTCTTTTGACCTTTTATCAGCTAGGAATGGTTTTTATTTTTATAAATTTGACTTGGTTCCCTATATACTTGGGAAATTAGGCCTTTATCAGAGAAACCTGCTATAAATGCTTTCCCCCGTTTTCCTTTTAATTTTGGCAGCATTAGTTTTGTTTTGGCAAACCCTTTTTGATTTCACATAATCAAACTGACCTATTTTACTTCTCTATGTCTTGTTTGGTCATAAACTCTTCTATTATCCATAGATTACACAATACATTTTTCCATGTTCCTCTAATAATTTACTTTTCTCACCCATCTAGATCCATTCTGACCTCCTTTTGGGATACAATGTGAGATGCTGGTCTATGCCTACTTTCTGTCAAACCGCTTTCCAATTTTCTCAGAAATTTTTGTCAAATGTCAAGTTTTAACCCTCAAAGCTTGGATCTTTGGGTTAATCAAGCCACTAGATTATCATGGTCATAATTTATGCACCATTCTATTTTGTAGCCAGTACCAAAATTGCTTTGTAATATAGTTTGAGATCTGGTGGGGTGAGGCCACCTTCATTTTTTTTTATCAATCCCCTAGATTCATGTTGGTGAAGGCGTGACACATGTGCCCCAGTGGCATGGAGGGGGCTGCTCCATTTCCCTCTCCACAGTGTCCAAGGGCATTTTTTGCATGCCCCCCTGTCCAGCAGTCCAATGCAAGCGCTTCCTCCCCTCTGGTAACTGGGGTAGTGGGGGGGGCACTCAGAGGCAGCTTGAAGGTGCAGTTTGGGCACATGGTATCAAAATTGCTCACCAGTGCTGCCCTAGATCTTTTGTTCTTTCAGATGAATTGTTACCCCTTTTTCTAAATTTATAAAATAATTCTTTGGTATGGCACTAAATAAGTAAATTAACTTGGGTAAAACTGTAATTTTTATTATACTGGCTTTTTCTCTATTTAGATGTCTTTATTTGCATGAAAAATGTTTTATAAGTTGTGTTATGTTCATGTAATCCCTGGGTTTGTCTTGGCAGGTTGACTCCCAACTATTTTCTATTGTCTGCAGTTATTTGTAACCTCCAAATTGGGAGGCTGCTCTTCATCGAATCTGGGTTTTCTTCATCCTCTGAGGTTAAATCCTAAAGGGAGGATCTGAGATGGGAAGAAGGTAAAGTGTTCTATACCCAAATTGCCCTCTACAGTCACACCTGATGGCAATTATCTGGAATTCTGAATTCTTCTATACCTGGAAACTTCAATGCCCCATTTGGATGTACCATATTAACCAATCTCTGGCATCTCCTTTCCAGGGACACCAGAGATGGCTATTAGGCATGTCACAACAAAGTTACTCCTCCCTATAAAACTCCATTCTTCATTGGCACTGCTGTGCCGACGTAGAGGTGACAAAGGGCACAGGCATCCCTGCTCATTGAATAAAAGTGAGGAGAGTTTAACAAAACTGGATATACCAATTCCTGAGGAAGCCTGCTAAAGAACCATTATTGACCCTCTTCATCTTCCTTCTTTGAATTAAGAACATGGCACAGGTAGCTCAACTTAACATGTTTAAAACTAAATTTGTTATATTTCCCCCCAAAACTCTTCCTCCTCCTATCTTCCCTATTACAGTTGGAGGACACCCTCTTTTCTCCTCTGACACTGCCACCTCTCTGGTGCAGGTCTTTATGTCCTCACAATTACACTTTTATAATAACCTGAGGGTGGGTATCCCTGCCTCAATTCTCTCCAATCCATATCATCCTCCACTCAGCTGTCAAAACTATCTCCTAAAATACAAATTTGACCATGCCATCACCTATTCAATAAACTCCAGTGGCTCCCTTTTACCTCTAGGATCAATATAAAATCATGTTTGGTTTTAAAAAAACAAACAAACTTTTACCCCCTGTATGGATGGGTTGCAAGAGGGAATTTGCAAGAGGAGTTTGAGTGACAGCAGCAATGGCTGGAAACTGAGGATGCTGGGTAAGAAGAGGAGACTTGAGAAAGATCTGAAAGGAATTCTGGGCTTTCTGAGCTGAGACCTGGATCAAGCAGGAAGAGACTTCCTTGCTGGAGATCTCGTCTGGAGCCATAAAGGAGATTTGTCAATTCAATATTCAAAAGTTTCATCTGCCAAGTGATACTGACAGTCTGATGCCTCAAAGAACGTCTCTACAGAGAATCTGATTCCTCAAATTGAGAGTGCTGTGGACTCACTGTCAAAGAGAGCCCTCCTGCACCTGTTCTGTCATTTCTTAGCTTTAATAGATTATAGTTTGGGAAAATTAGTTGGGACAGGGCAGAGAAACTCAGATTGGCTGGATGGCCATTTGAACGAAAGTCTGCGATAGGGAAACAAATTAGAGATACCAAATCCCTCTTTCCACCCCCCCCCACCCCACCCCCACCTTATGCCCAGTCATTAAACCTTTTACATTGCAGTCAGATTTCATTCAAATAATTTAGTCCGGGAGCTTTGAGAAGGGAACTAGAGATCAGCCTTAACAGAGAGCAACCAGGACCCCTTCCCCAACCAAGTCCAGTACTTGGGAGAGGTTTGTCCACGGGTCCTCTCCGTGCCAGTAGATCTGGGGTTACACCCTGGTCTCTCTGTTAGGGGAGGCCTTCCTTCACCTCTCCATCACCCTCTCACACCAGGGGATCCCTTATTACCTGTGCAGCATCCCTTAACAACCTCACTCAGGGGAGGTGGAAAGAGAGCAGGAGCTAGCCCCTTTAGGTTCCTATCTCTTCCACACTCTGCTTCCCTCTCTCCAAGCTCCCTTTTGGACTTCATTACAGTAACATCTAAATATGGTGAGAATTTGCCATTATTACACCTCCATCTTGGAATCTATACTGTGTTTTTGTTCTAAGGCAGAAGAGCAGCAAGGGCTAGGCAATGGGGGTCAAGTGACTTGCCCAGGGTCACACAGCTGGGAAGTGTCTGAAGCCACATTTGAATTCAGGACTCTCATCTCCAGGCCTGGCTCTCCATCCACTGAGCCACTCGGTTATCCCTGCCATGCTTTTAAAGAAAACCCACCATCACCTTGCCCCTTCCTACTTCTTAGTCCCCTCCACATACTCTGTGATCCAGTGACTCATCTCCTTACTGTTTCTCCTACTACATGAACTCCTTAACTGGAGGAATTTTCACTTGCTGTCCACCATTCCTAGAACATTTCATTCTCCCTCATCTCCACCTCAACTTCTCTGGCTTCCTTCAAGTCTCAGCTAAAATTCCACCTTCTAAAGAAGCCTTTCCTGTTATCTCTTAATGCTAGTGCCTTCCCTCTAATGAGTATTTCTAATTTATCCCGTCTTTTACCTCATCTGTGCAATCTGCATGTCATCTGTGAGCTCCTTGAAAGCAGGGGTTTTCTCTTATCTTTCTTTGTATCCCCAGTGCTTGCTTAGCACAATTTCCAGCATAAGATAGGTGCTTAATAAATGCTCATGGACTCATTACCCATTTCTATCCCTTTTCCCTATTTTTTTTCATTTTGGTATGATACCCATCCAGAGCCAGAGAGCAGTCATTGGTTTCTGTCTATGAGAACTCAGTGATATAATGCCCATTAGGTCAAATATACTTCTCTGCATTAATAATGCATAATTAACTGTTGGCGCCTCATTTCTTGGACTTTAGGGTTATTAGCTCAAGCTCTCAACACCTTTCTTGAGCCATAGCCTCCAGATCGTTATTCCTGCCTCCTCCATTCTCCTCTACAAAGCTGCTACAATGCCATTGCTAAAACTCATGTCTGACCATGTCATTTCCATTCTGAATAAACTACAATGGCTTCCTCCTCTTACTTCTGAGATCAAATAGAAATTCCTTTTGGGTTAAGCATTTAAAGTTCTTCACAACCTGGTTCCAGCCTGCCTTCCCAGGCTTGTTCTACATTACTTTTCTTAATGCTCTCTTTAGTCCAGCCAAGTGAATCTTCTTGCTTTTCCTCATGTAACACCTCATAGTCTTGTTCTGTACAGAACGTTCCCCATACCTAGAATCCAATTCCTCCTCATTTCTACCTGTTAAAATCCCATCTACTACAAAACTTAAGCATGACTTTTTATCGGCAGTCTGCATTGGCCCTTCAAATGGCTCATGCTTCTCCCAATAAACTACTGTGTCTCATTTGGTGCATGCTTATTCACATACAAGCACTTTGTCTCAAGAGAATGTAAACATCTTAGACTACAGACTGTGTTATTTTGTATCCCTGGCACCTAACCATACCTACATACAAAAGGAACTTAATAAATGCTTCCTGTTTGGTTGACAGATCATGCAACCAAACCCATTATTTTATAGATAAGGAAACCGTAGTCTAGTCAGAGGAAAGGACTTGTCCAAAGCCCTACAATTAAGTAATGTAGCTGGGACAGGATCCCTGCTACCTCTGTCTCCAAAGTTAAACCCACTGTGCTCTAGCTCTAGTGCTATAACGGGTCTTGTGGGAAAACACAAAATAAGCTTCCTTCACACTAAGATGTCTTTAAATGCTTCTTTATTTCCTCTGGGGGGCTGGCTTTGAGTCTCTGCTTCTGTAGGCACATTTTATGGATTTGATGTTTCAAAAGAATACACAGAGTGAATGAGGTCCTGCAGAGAGAAGAGCTCCCCCTATGCATCCCTGAAGCTCAGTTAATATTGGATGAAGGGGAGAGTGACCTGCTGACTGAGGTGAAAGGGAAAAGGAGTGGATGCTAATGCAGAGAGAAATTACATGTTTGGTCAGATCCAAGTGACTCTCTGGGTGGGCTGAAACAACAAGCCAAAGATCACATGAAGGACAGTACTATGGGTCTTTCTGGCCCTGTGAGCAGAGCCTTAGCATGCTATATGTGCAGTCCCATGAAATTTATGGGGTCTCAGCTCCCTGATGATGAAAGATTCTAGTTTCTAACCCATCACTCAACTCTTTGAGAGGTCAGATTTCAGAGAGCTGATATCGGCGCACAAGACCATCTCGACAGCAGGTGTAGATCTGTTTCTCCCATGTGGACACCTGAAAAAGAAGAATTTGTAACTCATGAGGGATCTGGGATTCTACTATTTCTTGAGTCGCTTCACCAGCCCAATGGTCATTCCTATAACTACTGTGTTTTCTATTGTTTTTACAAAGGGCATTCCTCACAATGGCCCATGAGGCAGACAGTAAAAATAATCAAGAGGAAAGGATGTGGGTGATCAACAGTAACACAGCTAATGAATGACAGAATCAGGACTTGAACCCATGTCTTATTATTCTTAAATTTTATTTTAATTTCTGCCCCCAATTACAGGTAAAAACAACTTGTAATATCCTTTTTTTTTTTTAAGATTTTAAGACCTGAATTCTCTTCCTACTCAATGACACAGTAAGTAATCTGATATAGATTTTACATGTCTCTGATCAATGATCATCTAGCTTCCATGTGAAGATCTCCAAGGATGGTAAAACTTAATACATTTGAGGATAGTGCATTCTAGTTTGGGGTTTATCAGTGTGGTGTCTTTTTCTTAATCTCAAGCTGAATTCTTCCTCTCTTACTTCTATACTACTCCTAATTCAATTATTTAGGTCATTTTGAGATAGGGTACACAAGATTAACCAGACCACCAAAGATGTATATAATTGTTTTAATTCTGTCTTTCAATTCAAAGCACTGTCCCAGTGCTTATCATAACTCCTGGTTTATTGATGTATATATTGCAAATTTTAAATCCTTTAAGCCATCCTGGTTTCTGAACTAGATATATTCTAGCTTGTCAAAGTTATTACTAAAAGGTGGGGCCATAAGCCTTCAGTTATGGTCTGATCAAGATAGAGAATAGCACAACTACTCCTTCCTTCTGGACTGCAGTTGACAAAAGTGTTAGTACTGATGAGTCAATTTGCTATAATAAAAAGTTCAATGTCTTTGGAACTAAGTTTTCTTAGTTACAATCGGAAATCAGGTTCTAAGGTTCCTTCTAGCACTTATATTCTGAATCTATGATTTAGCAACCCAAGACCTACATTCTAATCCCAGATCAGATAGATGTTCACTGGCTATATGACTCTTTTTTTAAACTCTTACCTTCTATCTTAGAATCAATATTGGTTCCAAGGCAGAAGAGTGGTAAGGGCTAGGCAATGGGGGTGAAGTGACTTGCCCACAGTCACACAGTAGGGAAGTATCTAAGGCCAGATTTTAGCCTAGGTCCTTCCGTCTCTAGGCCTGGCTCTCAATCCACTGAGCTACTCAGTTGCCCCCTCACTATATTGACTCTTAGCAAGTCACTTCCTTTCTCTGGGTCTTATTTTCCCCATTCAAATGGAGATAATAATCCACCTAAAAGAATTGTTGTGGGGTAAACATTAATAAATAAATTTTAAAGTACTATGGAAATGAGAATTATATTTTTATTTTTTCAGCTACTGAGAAATAACCAACAACCACCAAAAGTTTGACCCATGGAGCCCATTTGCCACCAAGTGACAGCATTTAGCACTATCAGTCAAGCCTGCTATTTGTGTTATCCATGAGATTTACCTTGTACACAGGATCACAGTCGGCCTCAGTCAACTGAATGAAATAGTCTGAATCCTGCTGCATAATGAAGCAGGTCCCATCACCTGCAAAAGAAAAAGAGGAAGAATTCAGATCACATGGAATCCTAAAAAATACTTAGTACCTGAGAAATGGAAGTCATCTAAAGGCAAATTAGAGAACTATGTTCAAATGCTAATCCTGAAATTTAGCCTAGTCCTTATGCTCTTCTGCCTTGGGACCAATACACAGTATTGATTCTAAGATAGAAGGTAAGGGTTTAAAATAACAACAACAACAAACAACAAAAACAAAAAGATATGTAGGATTCATAAACTGCCAAGGAATGAAATTTTGATGACCAAAGAAACTCTTGAAGATTGTTTCTATTAAATAGTCTTAGAGGGGCTGAAAGCTGCATCAATGGAAGGAGCACTCTAACAGATGAGAACCTGGATTTTTAAGTACTGGAAGATTCTTATATCACAAGTCAGTGAAAGGGAGAACTTCAAGGAGAAGGAAATGGTGTCAAATGCATCAAGAATGTCAAAGAAACTGAAGACAAAGAAAAGGCCATTCAATTTAACAAAAAGAAAGACATTAGCAAGAAGACAAGAGACATAATAGATATGATACAATATGACACTAGATAGGTCAGTTAAGTTGTCAAAACTCCACTCAAACTGTTCTTTAGCTGTACCCATAGGCAAGAAATTACAAAACACTGGAAACCTAGTTGATAAAGTCACTTGTCAGTGATATGGAAGTCTTTAAGGCTTAGAGTTTAGCAACTATCTTTGGTGGATCCCCTTTGCCCCATGAAATAAATTCAAATTTCCCTTTCTCCCACCTGCAATTTTCCCTTTGAAAGGACTCTTCCCACTTGGAGTTAACGTAGCACTTGTGTTTATCTCTCTAATATACTATGATATATATTCATTTGTATTTGTGCCTTATTCCCTGACTAGAGAGTAAGGGACTCCATAAGGATGATGACCATGACTTATCTAAATTTGTTATGGCCCTCAGCACCTAGAAGAGTGCTGAGCATATAGTAGGCACTAAATAAATATATGTTAAATAAGTGAATGAATGATAAGGAGTCAGCTCAGTCTAGGATAAGGAGTAAGCAGGAGTAAGGAGAGGAATCAGACCGTTAGAATACACAGATTGCAAAAGACTTCCCAGAAGTCTTTTAATCAATTCCCACTTGCTCCTAGGAAGATGATACTAAAACTATGGAACCATAGACTAGATTCTAGTTATTTACTATCTGACAGCTCACTAGAAAAATACAGTCACTTCTGCCATTATACTTATTTTGAAAATATGAACTTATTCTAACACAATTGATATATTAGGGAATAATTTGAGCATAATGTGAATTTCATGCTTGCTTATTTGTGATTTCATCTGACATGAGTGCAGGATAGGTGGGTACAGGAAATTGTACCCATCTAATAATAAGAATACATGAAACACATACACACACCTCAAACATCTATCAGTGACCTCATTTTACTGAGTGTTATATCATACATGGTAGTGTTCTGTTATTCCTTTGCATCTGTGAACTTTTACACACACACACACACACACACACATTCTCTTTCTCTCTCTCTCGCTCTTTTAAAAAACATTCATTTGACTTTCCAAACATGTCTAAGAAGCTTAATTCAAAAATAGCAAACAGTGCCTGCAAAAGGAAAGCATTATATATTGAAGAGAAACTTAAAATAATAAAATATTTTGGGGAAAAAAATGACAGAGTTTTGTAAGATAATTTTAGTGTTTTGACTTAAAATCTAAATAAGTGGTCACCATGAGAAATTCCCAAATATGAAAATACCCAAGTCAGCTGGGGATTTATGGAGATTTTAATTAATAAAGAGAGAAAGAATTAAGGGAAGGGGAGAGAGAGAAAGAATTAATTTAAACTGCTCTGGCTCAGGCTGAGTAGTTAAAGGCCTAGGTCAAAGTGGCCTCCCTGAGCCTAAGGGAGAGGGAGTCAGTCTTATCACTCACCACAAGACCATCTCCAAGCAAGCTCCAGTTCTCCACTGAATCTCCTGAACTGAGTTCAGAATCTAACTCAATTCAACTTAATTGCCTCCTGACTTTTTACCCCTTCCTTTTTAAAGAAATTTTCTCTTATGTCATCTCCCCTAAATTTTCACATCTACCAATCACAGTAGATGCTTTTTCCCAGGACTGCCCATTCTTAGTTCTCACAGTCTTTGGTTCTCACCTTCTCTGGTTAGATTATATCTTCTGAGGTACTTCAAACTTCTTTGTTAAGCTTACCTTTTGTGAGCTACTTGATCTTTTTGTGATTAATTTAACCTTTTCAGGTACTTAACTTTTTGTATTAAATCTAAAAATAGACCTAGCTTAAGGTTCTAGCTTCACTCTAAGGTATGAGTTAAGTACCTTCATTATTCAATCAGGAGTTTACAACTTTTATCTTCCCCTAAAGTATGTCTAAGTATGGATGGAGTAATGTAAAGTTCCCAATACATTCCTGATTCTTGTTAGACTAAGTATCTCCATTGTTACAATAAGAAAATGTCTAAATCAAATCTTCTAAAGTACAGTCTGAGTAGTTTTTAAGATTCACAGTTTAATATCTCTTGAGTAAAGCTATAAAGTAATCCATGTTATGGATCATCAGAGATAGAAATACAAAAATAAAAGAAATGTCATTTCTAGTTGTGCTTCTCACTCCATTTTCCCTACAAGCCCTGTGGTTTTTATTGCACAATTGTGCACAGCATGGTTAATTTTTAGGCACATGTATGTCACATTGTAGTAGAATTGACTGTACTGTTATTTTCCCTGAAAGCTAAGCTTTTGATTTAATTCCTAAAATTATTCATCCATTTTCCCAATTATACTGCTACTTCAGAATATCTAAAAGAGAAATGATTCCCATACTTTTACAGACATCATTAAAACAAAGCTCATCCTCTTTGTGCCTCAGTTTCCTCAACTCTAAAGTGGATTGAATAATTTCTATCCTGCTTATCCCTATACAGTTACTTTGAGGCTCAAAAGATATAATGTATATGAAAGCACTTTATAACCTATAAAGCATGGTATAACTATGAAGGATTGTTAGTACCCTTAAAATAAGATTAAAGGAATACTATAGTTTCTATTAATAGGCAGGATTAACATAAAGCCTAAATTCTTCATGATGCAATTTGATCAAGTGTCTGGAAATATGAATACCAGTAACAATACCAACAGCACACATTTCTTTAGTGCTTTAAGGTTTACAGAACCCTTTCTTTGGTGGGGATGGGGGGACACTTTCCTTTGTAACAGAAATATTTTTATTCCTATTTTACAAATGAGTAAACTGAGGCTCAAAGGAGTGACAACTTATCCAGGGTCACAGTGTCATCATAACACAAACCCAGAGCACTTGATTTCATGCCACTAAGATAGAAGTTCAGCCAAGTGCTAAAATTCACAAAGCATTCATTCATTTGTCAAAGAGGTCAGTTCTATACTTCAGACTCTAGAGCTACCTTGGCTGGCAATGAATCCATCTCGGTAGGTCAAAAGAGACAACACTGGAGCTCCTGATTGATGAAAAACCTGAACTGGACCCCTGTAGGGAAGAATATTAAGATGATGGTCAAAAGATTCCTTAAATAGTGAGGCCAGCATGTACCCAACATATATTCTCAACAACATTAAAGCGAAGAGCATGAAGCAGGGAGAAAGATACATTTCAGCATTTACAATAATCATTTCCTAGCTAAGATATCTCCTGGAAATTGATTTTAAATTTAAGAGGCACAAGGATGTAGTAGAAAGAGCCCTGGATTGAGAATCAGTGGTTCTTGGGTTTGATCCCAGGCTTGAAAATTAGCTGGTTATTTCTAAGAATTCTTCCAGCTTAAAATGTTATGATCCTATGAAAATAAAAGACTAGTTTGTAAATAAAGCTAATCTTAAAGTTCTGATGAGAAAGTGAAAACTCCCTTCCTTTTTTTAATAACATTTTTATAGTAAGTCCTGTCCCCTCCAAGGTAATTCCTGTGTCAAGAATCAATTACTGAAATGCATTATTTCAAGAACTTGAAGGAAAGAACCTATTGATTCTTTACTTCCAATGACATAGGGGACAGACTTCTAAACCAGTTTATATTAACCCGTTTAGTCTATGACATCTAGCCCAGTTTTATCCAAAAAAAGGAACTAACCTAAATCAATAGGAAGAGTTTTGAAATAAGGTTTGTTCATACAACCAGGAGACCTGGGGTCATGTCTCAGCCATTTAGTTATGTGACTGAGAGCAAAACACTTACCATCTCTAAGCCTCAGCTTCCTCTTGTAAAATAGCTTGTTGTGAGGAAAGTATTTTGCAAATTTGGGAGTGCTACAGAAATGAGAGTAGTTCTTACTTGTGGGTAAAGGGAATATACCAGGACAACTGAAGCAACTACCCTGTAATGTGAGAGATGATGATCGGTTCAGAGACTAGGAAGTGTCAATGGTAAGAAATGGTATAAGCAGAGCACAGCATAGGGGGGTAAGTAGAACAAACTATTATTTAGGCAGTTTACCTTCAGGTCCAAGACAGTGTGGAGTAGTGACTTGAAAGCTGGCTTCCAAGTCAGGAAGACCCACATTCAAGTTCTGCCTCTGACACCGACTGCCTTGGGTGATGATGAACAAGTCACATGAGCACTCAGGGGCTCAGGCAACTCTCTAAGGTTAAGTGACAGGACAGCTGTTGATCTGCATTGGTAGAGGAAGTCTTTTTAAGAGGACTTCCCTAGAGCTATGAAATCAGAGGTCTGGACAAAACAAACAAACAAACAAAAAAAAACAAACCCCGTCAGATCTGGTGAGCTGTGTTATCCTACCAGTGTGACCAGCAGGCAATTTATGAGCAACAGAAAAGCTATTTCTTAAATTTCAGCTTTGGATCTGGCCAATCATAAAAAAATTACACCAAATAAGATTATTTCTATTGGGTTCAGAGGATGTAACTATGGAAGGAGAGAAAGAAATGCTATAAAAAGGCAGATCTGGTATCCCTAAACAGGAACTCTTCTAAGAGTTTGCATTCAAGAGTACCTCAAGAAGTGTTTAGTGTCCTTTCACTGGCATTCAAGCCGAAAAAAGATACACAGTTTTTCCATGGACTATAATCTTAAAGCCTTTTTAGTATAGAAAAACTATGGCCATAGTACATTCATTTAAAAAGCAATAAAAGCATTTGAGATGAGCATTAAAAAAAAGAGCCTATGGCCAACAGCAGTTAGGAAGTACAGTAGACAGAGTGCCAGAAGTGGACCTGGGAGGACCTGGGTTCAAATTTGGACTAAAACATTTCTCAGCTATGTAACTCTGAGCAAGTCATTGAACCCTGTTTGTCTAGCCCTTGCCTTTCTGTCTTAGAGTTGTTACTAAAACAGAAAGGAAGGATTAAAAAAACTTTTTTTAAGAGTTTAGAAACTTGAGAGGAAGCAGTGAAGACAGTGATGGAAAGGGAAAAAAGATACCAAAGTATAGACAAAAATGATTTAAGTCCACCAGTCTGGGGCCATTCAGTATAGGGGCAAACAACCCCCACAGTCCTGGAGGGCAACAATGCTGCATGACATGGTACAGTAATAACTGACCCCAAATTCTGAAATTACTGAGAACACTCACATTTATTTTTATTTTTTAAATTTTTTATAAAAACCCTTACCTTCCATCTTGGAATCAGTGCTGTGTATTGGTTCCAAGGCAGAAGAGTGGTAAGGGCTAGGCAATGGGAGTCAAGTGACTTGCCCAGCGTCACACAGCTGGGAAGTGTCTGAGGCCAGATTTGAACCTAGGACCTCCCATCTCTAGGCCTGACTCTCAATCCACTGAGCTACCCAGCTGCCCCCAACCACTCACATTTATAGGGCACTTTAAAGATTATGAAACAAACCTGGAAGGCAACCAGTAGCAGTGTTCTATCCCCATTTTACAGATAAGGAAACCAAGGCTTGATGAGGTTAACTGTATTGGCCAAGGTCATGTAGCTAATAAAATCTACCTTCATGCCCTTTCTACCAAATATAACTATTCTCTTCACAATGATGACCTGAGTTTCCAAAAATAAAGCTAAATTATTATGTATAACTCAAAGTTATACTGTTTAAAAAGGCAGGAAAGTTATGTAAATCATTCAGAAGTAAAAGTTTTGGTGCTTGTAGACATGAGCTTCAGTTAATGAAGAGAATTGCTTATGTAATCTTTCATTCTCTGAATCAACTGACCAATCAATAAACATTTATTAAATAGCTAGTATGAGTTAAGCACCGTTAGGCACTAGATGAAAAATAAAGCCCCTGCTGACTAGGGAAACAATATGTATCCATATAAGTAAATACAAAATATGTACAGAAGAAATAAAAAGCATGTAGAGAAATAGAGGGAGGCTTCGCTTCATAGAGAAGGCAGAATTGAACTAAGCTTTGAGGCCAGTGATTCTAAGGACAGAAGTAAGAAAAGAATGCATTTTGAGGCATATGGAATGCAAAAGACGTGTTAGAAACAGTTAAGCTAGCAAAACTGGTTAGACTGCTGAGTAATAAACCTGATATGGCATTATTGCTCCCAGGAGCCTCATTTCTTAGTAATGCTGGAGCAAGAAGACAGCTAGGTGGCTCAATAAAGATCCAGGGCTGGGTTCAAATACAGACTTGGACATTTCTGAGGTGTGTGATAGGGCAAGTCTTTTAACCCCAATTACTTAGCCCTTATCATTTTTCTGCCTTAGAACCAATAATTAGTATCATTTCTAAGACAGAAGGTAAAGGTTTAAAAAAACAAAAACAAAAAAAGAAGGCCCTGCTGTGTACACAGTCATATACACACACTATGACTTTGCTCTCTGACACAGTACCATGCCCAAGGTTAATAGGCAGGTGTCAGGATGTGAGCACCTGTGCTTAGGAGCAGAGTAAGCCAGGGCCAAGATCTGATGCTGCTGATTTCTTTCTGTAATCAGGTTTGTAAAGCTTTGGATTTCAATTCAACTATTAAAAATCCCCCACCATTTCTTTCAATAAAACAAACATTTCTTGATGTCTTCTTGGGGTTTTCTGTAATACATTTCTCTTCTCTTCTATGAATTAAAATTCTTTCTTTTCTCTGAGGTTCAATTTAGGAATTCCCTCAAGAAGTCCTCCCTGATCTCTCTAGCTGAAAAGTAGCCTTTTCAGCCTCAAGTTTTCCCAAAGCATTTCACCTCATGCTCAACTGGTCAAGGGCTAGAGTTGACAACATGCTGACATCTTAGGACGAATGGATGGAATGAGGAGAAGGAAGCACAGGGAGGAACAATGAAAATAATAATAAATTAAAAATAGAGCTTTCTGGGAAATAGTATTTAAAATGTCAGGATTTTAAATGTCAGGAAGATAAAACTAAGAAAATATTTAATAAGGATTACAGGAAACATAAATGGTGATTTTTTTAACAGTCATCAGAACAGATGTTCTAAGGAGAAGATAAGAAGTAATGCTCTTTTAATAGCAGGGGAGATTTTAGTTAGGCATATAGAACAGTAACAGCATGAATTGTTAAATCTGGGGACAGAAAGGCTGAGAAATCACCTTTTTTATTGTAGATCATTGAGAACAAAATAAACACCTCCTGAAGGGGTTAGGTCAGGTCTTGTGTGAAGGCAGAGGGGTACACTATGTGACCTAGGAACGTTCTTTCTAGCCTCAGAACTGAAATGGTTTACTACCACCCAGGGGAAGGCTGGCAGGGAATCTTGAGATCCTCTAACATATAAATGCTAGAGAAGGACAAAGTATCATATTTAATGAAATAAAGAGTTGTTCCATAGTATAAGCTCAATTTTCAAAATAAATATGACAGCAAAGGTCATCTACTAACTACTGAAATAAGGAGGGCTGTAAGGGAAGTTAAACAGAAGGGATCACTAACAAAATCTATATAATCCACCCAGATATTAAAATCTTAGCCTTTCTAAATAGCCTTAATCTAACTAAATAAAAGGGGTAATAAAAGATAAAGGGGTTAGTAATGTCCACAGGGCCCAGATTCTCACAACTCCAGAGTCCTTGGTTGGGTCAAGCTGCAGTATCCAGATGAATAGTCCTCACAAGGTTTAGGAAGGGAGGAAGTTCACACCCATTCACATTGTCCACCAGTGTGCAAGGGAACACTCACTCAACCTCTCCTTAAAGATGATCCAAGTCTCTGGCAGCTCCAAAGTTGGTTTCCTTCATGAAGACACTTCCTCACAGTCCTCTCTGTCTGCATCCCAGATTGAGAGTGCCAGTTGCCAGTTCCCCAACTGCCTTAGAATGCTGACCCAGCCAGCTCTGTGGAATCTTGGTTTTAAGGCTGTCAGTCAGCCTTGCACAATTCCCTTGCTACACTACCTATGACTATAACTTCAGTAAGAACAATGAGAGAAATCTGAAGGCCAACAATGGAAAACTATAAAAGTGGGAAACACTTATTTGGATCAGTGGTCAATTGTTAACTAGACTAAAATCAGATTTAAACCTACTTGATGGATCTGAGATCTCACCCATATGAGCACTCCCTTTACCCCATCCATACTTTCTCCTCCTATGTGATTCTATCCATGTTTGTCCATCAAAATTCAAGAAGTGAAATATGGAAAGGTTAAGTTGGAGGCCTTCTTCAAGTTCTTTTGCTGCTATTGATGAATCAGTGTAACATGTAGGGAAAATTACTTCTCAGTTAGTAGATATTAAAAAATCTAAACGATGATACCTTCAATTTGCCATATGATTTGGCCCAAATTACTAGCCTAAAGTGTGTAAATCTTGAAATTTCCCAGACTTGTGAATGTTAAAAATTTCCACATTGAGGAATCCTCCATTAGAACAAATTTCCTACTGGAAACATTCCCCATTTTGATGTGAGAACTGGCCAGGATCAGAAATGGGAGGACCTCTACTCCACCCATACTTAAGACTGCTTTAGGGGAGAAAACTCCTTGCTAAACAATGAAAGTACTTGGACCCATGCTTATGATGAGGCAGGGAGTTCTTTGAGCCATGCCTGTTTTTAGAATTGATACAATGGGATGCTAGGTACCTATAAAGGTCGGGCAGGTTTTCTCTTGATGGGATTAGTTGACACAGCAGTGTTTTCTCTGGTTCAGACTTACTGAGGGGATTAGTTGACTTAGCTGGAATTCAGATGGTCTTTTAGAAAACATCTACGGTGATTGGTAGATGGAAGAACTTAGGGGAGGTGATATAGGAGATCTCTTGAGAAGAAGTCCCTTGGGAGGCTGACTCTGGCTGGAACTCCCTCTGGGGAGACTCTATTCCCCAGACATCCTTGCTTAAGACAAATCTTGTGGTGAGTGATAAAAAACTGACTGATTCTCTCTCTCTTAAGACTCAGCTCTAGGCCATGTTGGCTTAAGGCCCTTCATACTTATACCTTTTTCTCTCTCTCTCTCTCTTTCTTTGAGTCCTCATTGTATTATTAATTAAATTCTCTATAAAACCCAGATGACTTGGGCATATTCATAATTTGGGAATATATTCCCTGGTGACCACCTTATATTTGATTTAAAAACCAAGACACTGGACTTCCGGTCAAGATGGTGGCTTAGAGAAAGCTAAAGTTCAGATCTCCGGAAACCCTTCCCAACCGATCTCAAACTATAGGCTCCTAGGGTGCCGAAATTCAAAACGATCAACAGCATGGACCCTGGGAATCCTCCTCCTGGACCTGGACCTGGATCAAAAGGTACGGCCCCCCTCAAAAGCCAGAACCCGAGAACACTCGGACCTAAGGGGTAGGAGCGCAGAGTCCAAGGCTCCCGGAAGCCGCGGCCCCTCCCCCTCAGAGAGCAGGGTCGTCTGAAACAACAGTAACCCTCCGGGAGGCAAGACAGCCTCAGGGCCAGCTATTCTGAAGGCAACTTCCAGAAAGCAACCCGACCCAGTGGAGGGGGCACCCAAACAGCAGGGAAACAGAGAGAGCCGGGGGTGAATGTAACCCCCTGACCGGATCCTTCCATTCCAGTTCCAGTGAAAGTCACTGCCTGTATTGATGCAAATCAAAACAACTCTGAGGTATCACCTCACACCTAGCAGATTGGCTAACATGACAGCAAAGGAAAGTAATGAATGCTGGAGGGGATGTGGCAAAGTAGGGACATTAATTCATTGCTGGTGGAGTTGTGAATTGATCCAACCATTCTGGAGGGCAATTTGGAACTATGCCCAAAGGGCGACAAAAGAATATCTACCCTTTGATCCAGCCATAGCACTGCTGGGTCTGTACCCCAAAGAGATAATGGACAAAAATATTCATAGCTGTGCTCTTTGTGGTGGCCAAAAACTGGAAAGCGAGGGGATGCCCATCAATTGGGGAATAGCTGAGCAAATTGTGGTATATGTTGGTGATGGAATACTATTGTGCTAAAAGGAATAATAAAGTGGAGGAGTTCCATGGAGACTGGAACAACCTCCAGGAAGTGATGCAGAGCGAGAGGAGCAGAACCAGGAGAACATTGTACACAGAGACTGATACACTGTGGTATAATCGAATGTAATGGACTTCTCCATTAGTGGCGGTGTAATGTCCCTGAACAATTTGCAGGGATCTAGGAGAAAAAAAAAACACCATTCATAAGCAGAGGATAAACTGTGGGAGTAGAAACACCGAGGAAAAGCAACTGCCTGAATACAGCAGTTGAGGGGACATGATAGAGGAGAGACTCTAAATGAACACTCTAATGCAAATATTATCAACATAGCAATGGGTTCAAATCAAGAAAACATATAATGTCCAGTGGATTTACGCGTCAGCTATGGGGGGGGGGGGGAGGAAAAGAAAATGATCTATGTCTTTAATGAATAATGCTTGGAAATGATCAAATAAAATATTAAAAAAAAAAAAACCAAGACACTGTAGTGAAACATATTTTCTGCGGTCAAATTTACTCACCCTCTCTTATATCTATCACAATTTATATCTTCCACCATTTTAACTCACTACAGTTTACAACATCAACTATTTTAAATCTTACAAGTGGAAAGACAGCACAAGGAAGAGTTCGGTATGTACAGTCAAGAGATCTGGGTTTGTATCTCAGCTTTGACATTCCTGGCTACGTGAAGGTCATTTACCTTCTCTAAGCCTCAATTTTCTGCTCTGTCAAATGTACACTGTTTATTCTCACAGACTTGTTACTATAAAAATGTATACTCTTACTATATAATCAATTCCCATTTCTAAGATTATATATGTTCTTGAAGTTGAACACAGGCTAACAATTCCAGCTCACCCCCAAACTACATCAATAAAATGTACTGGGTCTCACCTTGTATTCCTTGTATCCAACTGATATATGTTTCCATCTTGAGTCCCCGCCAATACAGAAAAGCCAGAGAGAAAAGTACAGCAATTGAAAGCATCTGAGCCAACAAAGAGGAACACCTGGAAGGAAGTGGGTAAAGTTGTATAAAGGTCAATTTACCTGCTAAGATAAAGAAGCAACAAGGTAAATTTTATCTGTTGAGACACTCATTCATTCCTCTTTTCAATTATTTGAGATCACCTCATTCCCTCCTAAAATGTTTTCTTAGAACTGTCAACATGGATTTTTTGATGAATCAGTTTACTTTTATTTTTTAACTCCCCAGTACTAAGCACACTTACTTTGATTAGAATGTTTAAGTACCTTTCTGTTTTGGAGGCTTCTCTATTGGATGAAAGTTTTCCTCTCATGAAGCCCAGCTTCTTAGTTTGAGCTTTGCCTTTTATTTGTTACAGCTGACCATTCCCTAATGTCATAGCTATTGACTGCAAAGAGGTTTATGCGCCTGTTTGTGGTTAGTCACTGTAGGCTTTCCAAAAGGTATAAAGAGACTCTCAGGTGTAGCATCTCTTTGGAGAAAGCATCTAGTGTGTTTTCTCCCAGGGAGGAGTTGGTATTTAGCACAAGGCTTTCTCCTATGGATGTGGTTCCTAGAATCTCAAGGCCTTTGGTTCTGTATGATATTTAATGTTTGACTGCGTAGTGACCAAATACTTGAACATTTTTCTGTTCCTGATTAAAAAGTCGGTTTTCTAACTACTTGGAAGTTTCTGTACTTATTTCCAAGTTATCAGAACCTGGTCTACAACTGATTTGTCCCTATTACATTCCATATTACCAGTTTGTGGATATGAACTATCTCCATTAAGGTACAAACTCTTGAGGCCCAAAGACTGCTATATCTCAAGGACTAAGCCCAGAGCCTTGTACAGAGTAGTTTGTTGTTAGGTATTATGGAGGAGATGCAAATCAATGAAACACAATTCCTTTCTTCAAATAACTCTTTATTATTATTGTCTTTGTTGTTAACAATGGCTGGGGGGCATCTAGTGGCTTAGTGGATTGAAAGCCAGGCGTAGATATGAGAGGTCCTAGTTTCAAATCTGGCCTCAGACACTTTCTAGCTATGTGACCCTGGGCAAGTCACTTAATACCCATTACCTAGTCCTTACCACCCTTCTGTCTTGGAACCAATACATAGTATAGTTGGCATATATAGTGCTTTAAGGTTGGGAAAGCATTTTGTAAATATTAGTTCATTTGATCCTCACAACAACCTTGGGAGAGAGACACTATTGTTATCCCCATTTCACAGATAAGGAAACTGGGGTAAACAAGAGGTTAAGTAACTTGCCCAAGGTCACACATCTAGTGAGTGTTTGTGACAAGATTCAAATTCAGATTAGTCTTCCTAACTTTAAATCTACTGCTCTATCCATCAAGTTGCCTAGAAAGGCATTCTAAAACAATCATCTTAGTTTAGACCCATATTACCTTTCACTAGGTTGACGACAGTAGCTTCCAGCCTGGCCTTCTTGTTTCTAGTTTGTTCCTTTTCCAATTTTTTCTCTACACACTGATATACAAATAATCTTTCTTGATGGACTGTTCAAATCACTAGTTTTTTATAATAATCATCAGTGGCTCCTCGTTCTTTTTTTAAAAATCCCTTATTTTCATTCTTAAAATCAATACTGAGTATTAGTTCCAAGACAAGAGAGTGTTTTGGGGCTAGGGAAAAAGGGTTAAGTGACTTGCCCAGGGTCACACAGCTAGGAAGTATCTGAGACCAGATTTGAAACCAGAACCCTAACCCTAAATTTGTGCCCATTCTAACCCTAGCTTCCCCAATTTGATTCTGTGTGAATTTAATATAAATTATAACCCCTTATTCTATTAAAAAAAACCCACTTTGATTAATATCAGCTCTGCCCTTTCACTGCAGGCACATGTATACTATGGGAGGACATCAGACTGGCCCCAAGTCTTGTATAAATCCTGGCATTCGGAGGACATGGCTCTTTTCGATGGGGGTCAAGTCTGTCCAACCAGAGAGATGCAGGAGTGAAGTTGTTAGCATTATAAAAAAAGAGAATGGAGCACGTACTCCCAAAGGCTGGAGACTCTTCAAATAGAGCTCTATAGTGTGTTGAATACATTAAGTAGGAGCAATCACGTGATCATGTGATCTCTCTCTAACCTTTACTAATAAATAATTATAAATTAATATACAGTCTCCGGAGAATTTCAATCATAATAATTCTTAAATGGCATTGTTTTGAGTCCCCACCAACTTTTGGGAATGTCTGTAAGAATAAACCTAGGAAATAGAAAAGCCCAGAAATGTTTAAAGACATGATTGCAAAAGAAAGTGTGAAGTGCTTATTTGTTCCATGTCAGTATCCCAAGTGAACTGATCATTTTTCTTCTTCTTCTTCTCTGTGAGAAAGACTCCCAATTTCCTTCATGAAGTCAGAAGCTACAAAGCATTTCAAAGTGCAAAGGAGACAATTTTGTCAAAAAAATTGACAGTCCTGGAATCAGCTTTGTAAAGGAACATGTATAAGGACAGAGGTGTGATGAGACTTAATGGGAACTCAAAGCTTAGGGACAGATAAAATCATTAGTTATCTGAGTAATCACAATATCAACTTAACCTGAAAGAAGGCAATTTAATAAAAAGATCAGTTAGCTAAGGCTAAAGGCCATAGTAGGAAATAGCTATGAATTTCTACTAGTGAAATAAGATAGTCACTATTCATAGCACTTGCAAGGAGAAATCTGGTTCACTCTTGTATTTCTTTCACTAAACTTCTTTTATAGGCTCTAAGACATGGAAGAGAATTAGAGATCATTTAGGCCAGGAGTTCTTAACCTGGGATCTGTGGATAGATTTTGGGGGTCCATGAACTTGAATGGGGAAAAATTTACATGTTTATTTTCACTAACTTCTGAGATTTGCAATTTCCTTCAGTTATTTTTAAAAATTATTCTGAGAAGTTCACACTAGACTGTCAAAGAGATCTAGTGCAAAAATAAGATCTTAACTTCTGAGCTAGGCCAATCCTATCATTTTACAAGAAAGCTGAATCACAGATTGGGGAAGTGATTTGTCTGAGGTCAAAGAACAAATCGATGGAAGATTCTAAGCTTAATTTCAGGTTTCCTAGTTCCCCTTTAAGAGGGATTATCACACACACAATATATCACATTGCCTATTATTAAATCCTACAATGAGTTTGTAACCTGAACTGTGTAAGTATTCCTTCTACCAGTGTGGATCGAAACCCCTCCAGACCTTTTCTGTTGGTGGCATAGTGGACAGAGAGCTGGGTCTGGAGTCAGAAGACCTGACCTCAAATATGGCCACAGACATTTATTAGCTGTATGACCCTGGACAGGTCACTTAACCTCTGCTTGACTCAGTTTGCTCATCTGTAAAAGGGAGATAATTATAGTACCTACCTCCCAGGGGCTGTTGTAAGGACCAAATTAGATATCAATGAGTAAAATGCTTATTATAGCACCTGGTACACAGTAAAAACTATATAAAAGTTAGTGGTTGTTATTAATTTTTGAGCATATCTTTAGACACACAGAGGATCTACCCAAATGTGTGTACACAAAGTGGAAAAATGGAGGAAAGGCAAGACTACCGCTCATCTTCAACAGCATGCTTAAACTAGCTTTAGCAGAATCTGACAGCTACAGGTTGCAAAATGGATGCAAGAAAGAGAAAAATACTTTAAAAAAAGGGAAAAAATGAACAGGAATTCATGAGAACTGGATTTGTCCCTTAATTCACCCCTTTCCCCTTCTTTCTACCTTATTGAAGGCCTTTCTAACTATAAGGCATAAATCAAGTACCGTCTCCTACATGAAGTCTTTCCTAATCCCAGCTACTAATGTCTTCCTTCCCTCTTTTGCCAGCCTACTTAACTCCCTTGTATTTATTTTGTTTTTGTTCTTCATATAAATACATATATGAAATATTCTCCCCAAGAAAATATAAGCTTCTTGAAATAAGGGATGATTTCATTTTTTTGTCTTTTTAACCTAGCACCTTGAACACAATAAATACTTAATGAATGATTATTGACTGATAGATTCTTAGCTGTGACTTTGGGAATGTATCACTGTCTCATTTTTTCATCCAAAAAGAAGAATAAGACTGAATTCATTACTTATAGAGTTGAGGTGAGGTGATCAAAAGACAATGTATTCAAAATCACTTTCTACTTTTGTGCTATAAAACTCTATGTAAGTGTAAACTATTATTATTATAGTACAAATGCACTGTAGGAAGCACTTGCCGGTTGCCTGCTCCTTAATCCCACGCATTGGAGCTTTTTATCTTCCCGAGCCAAAAGCAGCATCTTCCCTTCTGTTCCAATCTCCCGTTCGCCTACAAGAAAAAGAGATTAGGCTAACATGCTCATAGGATGTGGTTCACACTGGAAAAACCAATGACCTGGTATGTAGAAGACTTCAAACAAACAAAAACAAAAAAAAGTCTCTATCATTTAATACCTTGAAAAAGTTACTTCACCTCTCTTGGTCTCAGTTTTCCATTTGTAAAATAAGGGGATAGGGACAGTTAGGTGGCTTAGTGAATTGAGAGCCAAGACCAGAGATGGGAGGTCCTGGGTTCAAATCTGGCCTCAGACATTTCCTAGTTGGGTGACCCTGAGCAGGTCACTTAATCCCAATTGCCTAGCCCCTATTACCCTTCTGTCTTAGAAGCAATACATGGCATTGATTCTAAGATAGAAGGTATGGGTTTAAAAAAAATTGGGAGATTGGACTTTGTGAAGATGGTATTAACTCTCCCCTGCCCAGTTTTTAGATTTAATCATCAGAAGCATATACACCCCAGTTATCCTTAAGTGGAGGAGGTCTGTGACCCACATGTGTGAAAATGAGTAACGAATTAGAACCCACTGACTGCCCCCTGGGGAGTCCTAAGCAAAGCTTTAGCTGAATTTGGTCCATGTAAAATGGAAGGAAGGCACAGTAAGTAACAAAAAGGAATGGTCTTTAAAAATGCCAAGAGCTTCCTGTGATGAGGTCTTTAGCTTTCAACTTGACCTTGGAGGAGCTCTGGCTGAGGACTGTTTCTATTGGGACTACCACGTAGGTGAGTGAGAAAGGCTGATTCCTTTCCCTGGTCTGTTATGAGAGGTACTAGCCTCCAGAGGGTTCCCTCATCTTGGAGGAGGCCTCGTGGCTAAAATCCTTGTTTAACTGACCCCTAGACCCTCCGGCTAGGGCTTCTGGAGCCCTGCCAGAGTAAAGCCAGGGCTTGAGCAAATAGTCTAGCTCATTAAGCTAGATTTCTTACTCTACCCTCTTTCTCATTTCTCTACTTTCACTCTTTCTATATTTTATAAATAAATCGCTAAAAAATCATTTGGAATTAATTCATTCCTGGCGAGCACACGCTGATAAATTTAGTCCAACCCTTTAATTTTAACCCTTTGCATTCTGGCCCTTACAACTTAATCATCTGTAAGGTCTCTTTTTGCTATTAAAGATGATCTACTCCATGAACCTGAGAAGCTTATGATCTGAAGGCCGTCCCATTTTGAGATAACTGCTACTTAAATATAAGACAGCATTATCATGTATTAAAATGTGTTCATAGTATTATGGACCAAAAGTGGTTCAAATCAACAAAGAATGAGATTACCTAACCCTCACCACTCTTGAACATGTTTCTTACTACGGTGCTTTCCCAATCAGATCTCACTGTTCCAACTATACTACTCTTTTCACATGGGGTTCATTTCAGCTCATGCTATTATGCCCACTTAGAATGTACTACTAAGCACTTCCCTTTTTACTCTGCCCTGCTAAATTCTACCTACCTTTCAAAGAATAGTTCAAAAAACCCACAAAGTTGGAAAGGACAACAGAAGATATCTGGTTCAGTCCATTATGGGGTTTCCCCCTCTATAATATCATTCAGGCCTGACCTGAAGACCTTCATTAAAGGGAATCAAATCCACTGCTGCCCTTGTCAGTCCTTTCCACTTTCATATAGCTTATAATCGCCATTTTTTCTTACATTAAACACTCCTTCTGAAGATGGCTCAGTTTTCCTTACAATTCTGGAAAAGAGATAGTACAAAACAACCAATATGCTGTGTGCACTGCACTGGGCTAGGCCCTGGTGATAACAATGATAAAAATGACCCAGGTCCTGACCTTGTAATCTATTAAGGTAAAGGTTTGTAAGTGAGAGAAAAGGGTTATGATACAAATATAGATATACATAAAGTAAGGCAAAGGGTGACAGTGAAAAGGGAGAGATCTACACAAAGTGCTCTAAAAGAACACTTTTAGGAAGATCAGCTTAGCTAAAAGCTACACAAAGGAATTGAAACTGGTGCTAAGCCCCGAAGAAGGCACAGTTGCACTGGGCCTGGAATCTGGAAGAATCCTCTTTGTGAATTCGAATCTGGCTTCAGACACTTACTAGCTATGGGATCCTGCTTAAGTTACCCAACTCTGTTTGCTTCAGTTTCCCATCTATAAAATAAGCTAGAGAAGAAAATGGCACACTCTGGAATCTTTGCCAAGAACACCCCAAGCAGGGTCACAAAGAATTGGACATGACTGAAAACAACTGGACAATAATCACAACACATTTTATTGTACAATAAGTATTGCTAAGATGAGCTCTTACATGTTCTTTATTACAAAGGCCTTCATTTTGTCTGTCCAACTAGACTGAATGCTCCCCTACAGGTAGGTACAAGTGTTGCTCTTCTTTTCTCTCCTCATGAGATGCAAAACACAGAACAGACACTGAAAACAGACTTTCTGGCTGTGAGGTACAAAGACAATTGAAACTGAGTTATAAAAATTGAATGGGGGTCAGAAAAAGCACCACAGAGTCTATGGTCAGAAATGCTAACAACAAAACATCATTTACATATAGCCTTCTATATGCCAGGCACTATGCTAAGCATTTTTCAAGTATTATCATATTTGATCCTCACAACAACCTTGTGAGGGGAGGCTGTTATTTCCCCCATTCTACAGTTGAGGAAACTGAGGCAAAGAGAGCTTAAGTAACTTGCCTGAAGTCACACAGCTAAATAAGGGTGTAAGGCTGAATTTGAACTCAGATCTTCCTGACTCCAAGTGCAGCAGTCTGTCCACTGTGCCACTTGTCTATACCACAAAAAGGGGCAGGTTCAGTGCATCAGTATGACACTTGCTTTCTAGAATCAGAATGGACACCAACCATATCTACTTACTGGGAACTTTCACAGGGGAGCCAAGATTTATTGAGTTATCAGCTGCCCCCACAGCAATGCCATTTATAGGAGAACCGCAATCTACAACAATGCCCAAGCAGGCTGATCGTCCACAATCCCAAAGCCGAGCAGTCCCATCTCGAGAGCTGGAAACCACATTTCTTCCTCTATCAACAATAGCTGTATCCAAAATACCTATCGAGAAAAAAAGAAAGGGTTCTAAGACAAAGCAAGGAGGGCCCAGGAGCCAACTAAATGAAGGTAAAGACATAAAAGTATTAATACTGTCAGCACAAACTGATCTCTCTGGATTTTTTTTTTTCAATTTAACATCCTATTACTTCACTAATAATGTCTTCCTATGCTAAGAAAGCAATGTTTTTGACATCATGATGAAATTACTACCTTAGACTTGTTCAGAATTTTATACTTCTGAAAGCACTTTTCACATTCATTTCTTCTGTCTGATTTTTCAAAAAGCCAGTAAGGAAGGTAGGACTAGAACATTTCCTAGCCTTGGAACTCACTAGCTGCCCATGAGAAAAGCACTTCTATAACATAAAGCTTATAAACATATGGAGGTGGGGTGGGGAGTGAGTGGGGAGATATATAACATAAAGCTTAAATTGTTATATAAGTGAAAACGTATTCTATTAGGATCTTGACCCTACAAAGCCAGGTGTGTAACCTAGGAAGAGAAGAAAAATTTTGACTGAAAGGATTGGATCAAACCGCACTTTTTTTTTTTTTAAACATTATTTTATTTGGTCATTTCCAAACATTATTCATTGGAAACAAAAGTCATTTTCTTTTCCTCCCCCACCCCTCCAACCACCTCTCCCATAGCCGACGCACTATTCCACTGGTTATCACATGTGTTCTGTAAACCTTAAAATTTCTTAGACTTATAAATGTTGGAAATTTCACCATTGGGAAATTTCATACTTGAAAAATTTCCTATTGATATTGGGAACTCTATTGGAATGTGAACCCCATTGGCATGGGAGGTTCCTCCTCCTCCCTTCTTTTTTTTTTTTTAATATATTTTATTTGATCATTTCCAAGCATTATTCGTTAAAGACATAGATCATTTTCTTTTCCTCCCCCCCCCCACCCCCCATAGCCGACGCGTAAGTCCACTGGGCATTAGATGTTATCTTGATTTGAACCCATTGCTTTGTTGATAGTATTTGCATTAGTGTTCATTTAGAGTCTATCCTCTGTCATGTCCCCTCAACTGCTGTATTCAGGCAGTTGCTTTTTCTCGGTGTTTCCACTCCCATAGTTTATCCTTTGCTTATGAATGGTGTTTTTTTCTCCTGGGTCCCTGCAAGTTGTTCAGGGACATTACACCACCACCAATGGAGAAGTCCATTACGTTCGATGATACCACAGTGTGTTTGTCTCTGTGTACAATGTTCTCCTGGTTCTGCTCCTCTCGCTCTGCATCACTTCCTGGAGGTTGTTCCAGTCTCCATGGAACTTCTCCACTTTATTATTCCTTTTAGCACAATAGTACTCCATCACCAACATATACCACAGTTTGTTCAGCCATTCCCCAATTGATGGGCATCCCCTCGTTTTCCAGTTTTGGGCCACCACAAAGAGCGCGGCTATGAATATTTTTGTACAAGTCTTTGTGTCCATTATCTCTTTGGGGTACAGACCCAGCAGTGCTATGGCTCCTCCTCCTCCCTTCTTAAGATTACTTTAGGACAGAAACCTTTTGCTGAACAATGGAAAGGGTTTTGACCTATGCTTAAGCATAGAACAGGAATTTCTTTGAGTCATGATTGATTTTAGAATTGATACAATAGAGATACTTGGAATGAAAGAACCAGGTCTTGGAAATTACAATCTCCACCCTACTCAGTCCTAACAGGATTTAGAAAGGGCTGCAGCATAGATCAAAATTTAATTTTTCCAATCTCTACCCTACTTAGGGTAACAGGATTTAGGAAGGGCTGTAGCAAAGGATCAAGATTTAATTATTTGAGAATATGACCTTCAACAGACATGTGCAAAGCCACAGACCTCTGGGCGGTCCTGGGTTAAGCTAGAGCCACCATTGGCACAGGGAAGACATGGACAGTGATTGGTAGATGTGAGAACTGAGGGGAGGGAACTTGGATGGTTTGCTTAAAGAGAGAGGGGGTCTGAGGACTGAGGGGGGTTGGTTGGAGAGTTTTGGCTCTGAGTGGTTGGAGAGGTGCTCTGAGAAGCTTGCTCTGAAGGAAGCTGGAGGTGGAGGCCCCTGAGACTGTTTCTCCATTTTGGTCACGTGAGTAATAGGGACTGATCTCCTTTCTTTGCCCCAGTTATCTAAGGGCTTGGGCCTTTTGGCCCAGCCTAAACAGAAGGGGTATTTAAGCCCTATTCCCTTCTCTCCCCTTTCTCTCTCCCTCTCTCTCTCTATCTCTAATACCTTTCTTCATCCTGTTTGTAATTAAACTCCATAAAGGTTGACTGCTGACTTGAGTTTTCATTTAGGAATTACATAGCTGAATTCCTTGGCGACCTTAAATTAATATATATCAGTCTTTTAAAGTGATTTCCTTGTCACAGTTCTTGACTCGAACCCATTTCCCTGTTGTTGGTATTTGCACTAGAGTGTTCATTTAGAGTCTCTCCTCAGTCATATCCCCTCCACCCCTGTAGTCAAACAGTTGCTTTTCTTCGCAAACCCCACTTCTTTAGTACATTTACGATTTGGAGCAAGTTGGTACATAGGTTCACAGATTTCTAACTGGAAGGATCTCAAAGGAAATCTTGTTCAAACCATTCCTTCATTTTAAAAAGAAGATTTCCAGAGAGCTACATCAAGCTCACACAGACCACAGGGCCAGGATTTTCTGACTCCAAACCCAGTGCTCCTTCAATTGCACTGCACTGTAGTTAATCACTTTAGTCCTTGATTTCCTCCTGAGTCTCCTTATCTGTAAAATGTGAATAACGTTCACTATTAACTATTTTCCCTTTTCACAGAAACCTTATGAATTTCAAATGAATTAGGTATAAGAAAAGGCTTTGTATACTGTCAAGTTTTCTGCAAGTTAGTTTTATATAATATTTAAGTATCATCACAGGATGGTTGGGAGGCTAAAATGAGAGAGTACACATGAAGTACTCTGTTAACTCTCAAGTGCTATATTCATGTCAGCTATTAGAAGACATAAGCAATCACATATGACAGCAAAAGGAGATGGGTCAGTCATGTTGTGAAAGTAAGGTATGACAAATGGACTGCCCTCCTAAGGGATGAGTGGATGAATGAATGAAAAAAACAAAGCACTGGCCTAAACACACTGGAGATACAAACAGAAAAGTAAGAGAATGCCTGCTCTCCAGAAGCTCACACACTAATAGGGAAGACAAAATAAATAAGAGGTTTCAGCCACAAATTAACTGGAAAGGCTCAGGGTCCTTAGGACACAGCTGCAAAGCATCCTTTTTAAGGTCATTCCCACTGATAAAAGCATATCCACTTCTGACATTGAGCTATCTGACAAAGTGGGACCAATATTTTTTTTTTTAATATATTTTATTTGATCATTTCCAAGCATTATTCGTTAAAGACATAGATCATTTTCTTTTCCTCCCCCCCCACCCCCCATAGCCGACGCGTAAGTCCACTGGGCATTAGATGTTTTCTTGATTTGAACCCATTGCTTTGTTGATAGTATTTGCATTAGAGTGTTCATTTAAAGTCTATCCTCTGTCATGTCCCCTCAACCTCTGTATTCAGGCAGTTGCTTTTTCTCGGTGTTTCCACTCCCATAGTTTATCCTTTGCTTATGAATGGTGTTTTTTTTTCTCCTGGATCCCTGAAAGTTGTTCAGGGACATTACACCGCCCCTAATGTAGAAGTCCATTACGTTCGATGATACCACAGTGTATTAGTCTCTGTGTACAATGTTCTCCTGGTTCTGCTCCTCTCGCTCTGCATCACTTCCTGGAGGTTGTTCCAGTCTCCATGGAACTTCTCCACTTTATTATTCCTTTTAGCACAATAGTACTCCATCACCAACATATACCACAGTTTGTTCAGCCATTCCCCAATTGATGGGCTTCCCCTCGTTTTCCAGTTTTGGGCCACCACAAAGAGCGCGGCTATGAATATTTTTGTACAAGTCTTTGTGTCCATTATCTCTTTCGGGTACAGACCCAGCAGTGCTATGGCTGGGTCAAAGGGTAGATATTCTTTTGTCGCCCTTTGGGCATAGTTCCAAATTGAAAGTGGGACCAATATTGCCTGGAGTTGTGGTTGCTGAGAAGGTAGGGAGATCATTTCTCCATGAGATTTAGTCTCCTGGAAGTTAGTTGTAGGATCAGGCTAGAAGTAGGATGGCTGATCCAGTGACTATTAAAAGAACATATGGAAGGCCTCTAGTGGGCTGGGTGGCTCCTCTGTAGAGGATTTTAGCAAAGCTATGAAGAAGGGAGCAGCTGGGTAGCTCAATGGATTGAGAGCCAGGCCTAGAGTTGGGAGGTCCTAGGTTCAAATCTGGCCTCAGACACTTCCTAGCTGTGTGACGCTGGGCAAGTCACTTGACTCCCATTGCCTAGCCCTTACCACTCTTCTGCCTTGGAACCAATACACAGCATTGATTCCAAGGTGGAAGGTAAGGGTTTAAAGAAAAAAAAAAGATATGAAGAAGCATCACATGAAAGTCATGGAGTGGTTGTGATCTGTATGCATAGTTAAAAGAAAAAAGATCTCCTGAAGTAAATGTGGGAAATTAAGATCTGTATGCACAGAGTCAGAAGACATAGGAAAACATAGTTATTATTCCCTGGGTGGTACAGGGCACTGAGACAAGTACAAAATGATGGAAGAGCCAGGATCCATGAATTCTCATCCTGGTCCTGTCCTGAATCTCTGAGATACAGGGCCAGTACTCTCCCTACTTCGGACATCAGTTTTCTGGTCTGTAAAATGAAGGGGTTGGCCTTGATTATCAATATGATTTCATCAAGCATCACTATTCAAAATGCCAAGTTCAACTTGTGAATTTCAAAACTATTCCATCCTAATCAGACCATTCTTTAGAAGATCTGATTTAGCTATTTCCTGATCAATAACAATAGAGACACTTGGAATAACAGAATTAGGTCTTGGAAACCCACATTCTCTACCCTACTCAGTGTAACAAGATTAGGAAGGGTTGAATCAAACTCAAGATTTAATTATTTGAGAAAATGGCCTTCAACAGACATGTGCAAAAAAAGGACAGACCTCTGGGCTGTCCTAAGTCAAGCTTGAGCCACCACTGTCACATGTGAGATGCAGGAAGTGAGGTAGAGAACAGCCTCTGGAGTTCTTGGGACTTCCTGTGAGGAGGGCTAGAGTTCAGTTCGATCTTGGAACTTGAGCTTGGAGGAGCCCCGCAGACTGCTTTCCTTCAGACTGGTCACATGAGTGATAAGGACTGACCCCTTTCCCTGCCTTGGCTCTCCAAAGCTTTAATGCCCGCTTTGGCTCAGCTTGAGCCAGAGTGGTTCTGAGTTAAACTCCTTTCCTTCTCTCCCTCTCTCTCTCTCCCTCTAATATTTTCTTCCTCCTGTTGTAATTAAATCACCATAAAAATTTGGCAGCTGACTTGGGTATCTTATTATTTGGAATTTCCCTTGGCGACCATTTAAATTTGGATTTTTTCGGTCTCAACTATAATTTTAACTGTTACAAACTATACGCTTAGTCCTGGGAATAAATTAATAACAAGAAAATATACAGGCAAGTCCCATTTTCTCTAGCACAGAAGTAAAAAACTTCCTGGGGAAGATATTCTTTGCTAATTACATTCCTTCCAAAGAGTGTGGAGACTTTCATAAGTGAATGTTGTAGTTAATGATACCTAATCACAGGGCTTTTTCTATGTATAATTTCCTGTAAGTTTTCTGAAATGATATTACCTTAATAAACTAAGAATAGTGTTTTTTAAAAAGCTAGTTTAGTCTTTTACTTTATTATCACTTAGACCCCTTTTGGTTTTGTCTTCTATAAAATAACTTATTAGGGCACTGGTTAATGCAATTACATTAATAGATATTAAACTGACCAGGTATTCAGAATTTCTTTTCTAGAGTGCTGTCCCAACTAAAATATTTCCATTTGTGAAAATCCTGTGTTTAGTTGGATATAAAGCATATAATGGTTTCTCAAATTATGGTACATTTTTTGCATTAGTTTGAATTGCTAATAATCTTTCTTCATGGATTGATATATTTATTATATATATGTGTGTGTGTGTGTATATATATATACATATATATATACATATATAAATAAAAATAATCTATAGCTGAGTATAAACTGAGTTGAAGAAAAACTATCATAGGAAGCAGGTCCAGATGCTTGATCTGTTCCCAGTACCTAGGAGGCTTCAGTGTTGCAGAAAGAGGATGTACATAAACTCAAGGTAGATCATATAGGTTGCATCATGTGTCTGATTCAGAGAGAGTTGATGTTTGTACATACTTTGGAATGTTCTGCAAAGATCCTATGTAAATATATTTTACTAAAAACACAAATTAAAAAGATCATAAATTCCTCTTCCCCTCAATAAATAAGGAAACTCAGGCCCAGAGAACAAAAAGAAATCACTTATGATCACAAAAGTAGTGAGCAGCAGAGTCATAATTCAAACCTAGGATTTCGTATTGCAAATCACAGGCTCTTCCCACTCCATCAGATATTATTTGTTTCAAAGCAAAAGAGAGAGAAATTGTTCCTGATTCATGCTATTTCTGGGAGTCCTAAGTGAAGCATCCAGAAAAACTACCCATCATACCTCCTTTGTGACCAATGAAGGTCACCACACAGTTGGCATCTTCTGCTGACCAGATCTTCACCTGTGCATCCATTCCCCCACTCAGAACCACAAGGCCTGATGGGAAAAACCTGCAACAATTCACATCAAATACATGTCCTTCCAGTATTCTCTGGAAAAACAAAAGAGAATGCCATGCTAGTTCTCAGTTATCCTTTAGTATTATTTTACCCCCAATATCTATATGGAAATAAAAATAACAGACCCACTGAAGAAGGGAAAGTATTACATTATGATTATCTGAGGGGCTTTTAATTCATCTTTCTAACCATGAGTATGGAAGCAGGGGATAACTTGCTCAGTCTTCAGCTCTGGACATCACCAATTTTTTTTTTACTTAATGTGCTTCCATCTGTGTCTTTTTTGCACACCGTGGCAGGTTCTCAAAGGTTATGCTAGCAGAGCACAAGCTCTAGTATGTCTTGCTAAGCATGAAAGTCTCTGAGGACAGGCACAACAACAACCTTATGTGACATCTTAGGACCTGCTTAGCAAAGTCTAAAGAGACTCTTCACCTAGTCAGCTGCAGGGTAATGAACTTTTAAAATCATAGACCAATCTGCCAACTAAGTCAAAGAAAGACGTTAATCTGTTCTAATGGAAGGAATACTCATACTGATGAAATTAGGAATCCTTTAAGTCCTGAAGGAGGAATCTTGATATTTAGGCTGCCCTCCCAGGCTGATTCTAAGCATAAAGAGCATAAAGGGGCTTGGGATTCCTTTTACCAGCTACTCTCAGGCAAGTAAACTTAGCTCAAGCTTATGTGATATATGGCCGGGAAGCAGCCTAATAGTAATCACAAAACCCAAGAGGTTAGAGGTATTCACAGTCAAGAGACTGTTTACTTATGTGTATTCCTAATCTGCTTTGTGCCTGACAGATCATAAAATGTCCATTAAGAAGTTCTTCAGTCTAACAAATGAGAAAGAAGACTCCATTCATATTCTTTGAAGAACATGTTATGGTGGAAAGGAGGCTATATGTGGGTTTGTATCTTGGCACTGACAATGGACAGAAATGGAACCTTGGGCAAATCCTACTTCATTGAGCCTTTGGTTTCTTATTTGTAAAATGGGGATAATAAAGCATCTGTATTACCTTCATGAACTATATAAATATAACCTATCATTATGAGGGAATAATAAAATGAAAAGGAAACTGAAATGAGAGAGCTGAGATCCACTACTAGCTCTGGCCCTTATTACCTGTGTGACCTTGGTTGTTAGTTCATTTTTCCCTGGGCTTCAGTTTCCTCGTCCAAAAAATTGTGTTGGCCCAGATGACCTCTTTTAAAAGTCCTTTCAGCTCTTAAGCTTATGATCTCATTGTCATTGTTATTGTTATTATCACAATTGAAGTTCAGTATATCAGCAGGCTTTAAGTAAGGCCTACCTAGTTGCACCCTTCCATACTACCCCCACTACCACCACAGTAAAGAGCTGATTCTCAAACTCCTCTTAGGCAAGCTCCCAAAATACCTCCATTCACTTACTCTGACTTCCCCGTTAGCTGCCTGCCAGATTTTCATGGTCCCATCGGTGCTGGTGGATACTCCGAGGCCTCCTCCACTAGAAATGTCCAGGCACGTTACCTATTTAAAGACAAAACACTTCAAGTTACAAATTTTAATATGCTCCTTTAACACAGGACATTGTCCTCCTTGGTTTTTCATCATCTCCCGAAGCTTTATCAAGCCAAATCACATAACTGTCCACAATACCTTCTTTCCCCACTTATTAACCAAGCCCTTATCCAGAGCCAGCTCCTAGGGGGTGGGGAGGATGTTGCCGCCTCTTCAAATAGTCAACAATCCTTCTTTTAAGTGTTACCTGTGTACACAACTCAATGAAGATGACAAATGACCCAGGACTCTTCTTTAAGTTGTATATAATTGAATAATGTAGACAGGGTATCTAAAAGGGTTCAGCATAATGTAAACCTTAAAATTTCTCAGACTTATGAATGTTAGGGGCTTCCTCCATTGGGGAATCTTCTACTTAAAAAAAATTCCCTAGCAGATGGTGAGAACTCTACTTGAGTGTGGGGGCTCCCTGCCTTGGGAATATCCCTACTCCACCCTACTTAGGACTGCTTTAGGACAGAGATCTCCTTGAGAACAATGAAAAGTACTTTGATCCATGCTTATGGAAGGGACAGGAAGTTCTTTGAGTCATGACTGTTTTAGAATTGATACAATGGGATACTAAGTACCTATAAAGGTGGGGCAACTTATAAACTACTTAAAACTAAAAGGGTGATAACTTATTCAGAGGTTTTCTCTTAAGAAAATTTGTCGACACAGCAGCATTTTTTTCCTGACTTACTAAAGAGATTAAAAACTACTCAGCTGTGAATTCAAAATGGGCAGTCCTTTAGAAACATCTACAGTGATTGGTAGATGTAAGGACTTAGGGGAGGTGACAGAGGAGATTTTGCCCTTAAAAAGAAGAGCTCAGGGAAGAGCTGGGAAGTCATTCTGAAACATTCAGATTGGAGAGACTCATTCTAAGGAGACTGATTCTGAAACATTCAGATGGAGGAGGGAGCTGGTAAAAGCAGCTGAGATGCTGCTGGCCTGGTGTCATTAGAAATCCTTACTTAGACAGATCTTATGGTGAGTTATAAAAAAATGACTGATTTCTCTTTTAAGACTCAGGTCTAGGCCATATTGGCTTGAGGCTCTTCATACTTATTCCTTTCTTACTCTCCCTCTCTTTCTTTGATTACTCATTGTATTGTTAATTAAAATCTCTATAAAACCCAATTGACTTGGGTATTTGAATAATTGGGAATATTTCCCTGGCGACCACCTTATATTTGATTTTAAACCCAAGACACTGTAGTGAAACATATTTCTGCGGTCAAACTTACTCACCCTCTCTTATATCTATCACAATTTATATCTTCTACTATTTTAACCACTACAGTTTAAGACCTCAACCATTTTAAATCTCACAATAAAGACATTAGTTTTATCATATCTGTACCTGTGCCCTTTTGTTTAGCTGAATCTCCCAATCCCTAATGTCTAAGACATTGCTTTAGTTCTCCTGCTACCATTCATTTTTTTTTAAACCCTCACCTTCCATCTTGGAATCAATACTGTGTATTGGTTCTAAGGCAGAAGAGTGGTAAGGGCTAGGCTATGGGGGTCAAGTGACTTGCCCAGAGTCACACAGCTAGAAGTGTCTGAGGCCATATTTGAACCCAGGACCTCCTGTCTCTAGGCCTGGCTCTCAATTCACTGAGTAACCCAGGTGGCCCCTTCCTGCTATCATTCTTTAAAACAAAACAAAACAAAAAACCAAACCTTTCTACTAATGTAGTAAAAAAAAAGTCCACCAAAAAGTATTTAAGTAAGTGCGAAAGAATCCCTACTGTGAAGACATATGAGTCTGTATGTATATATATATATATTAAGAATGAGTACAAATAAATACAAAGTAGTTTAATGCAAGGTAATCTGGCAGGAAAGACATTAACAGTAAGGAGAATTCAGGAAAAGTTTCAAGGAAACAGTGGTGTCTGAACTGCAACTTGAAGGCAGAAGTGAATTCTATGAGGCCAAGGTGAGAAAGAAAGATATTCCAGGTATGGTGGATGGCTGTTATAAAAGCTCTAAGATGGGGGATGACCCCATTTTCATGTGAAGAACAGAGAGAAAGCCAATTTTCTTGGATTTCTTGTGAAGAAATTTCAGGAGCTGCTACAACAGCATCAGGGACCAGTGACCACTCAGAGCCAGAGGGCTTAAACAAAGAGTCCTTTTACTAAAATCATATTCCAATGCCCTCAGGTAGAAACAAGATATTAAAAAAAATTCAGAAAATCAAAACCTCAAGCAAAAAGGTTAAAAAGCAATCAGTCACAAGGATCCTAGTGTCCTAAGAGCTTCCTGCCAAAATCTCAAAAACTGCTTTTATATTTATCTTGCCTAGAAGTCTCCAGCTGGGTCCAAAATTAATCTGCCCACAGGCAAAGTTAAACTAAATGCCTCATCTGTACCTTAACTTCCTTGTTTGTAACAATCTAGCTGATATTATGGACATGTAGAGAGTTAATTCATACTTCTCCAATTCCTTGCCCACAACTCTCCTCCTCCAACCCCTGGTCACCAGTACTAAAGGCAGGAAGCCAGGGTCACAAAAGTCGACAGCCCACCTTCTCATATGAAGCTAAGGGGGAAAACAGCAAAACAGCAAATAGGTCCTACCTCCTGTTTCTGGCCCTATTTCTAGCCTTCCCTATTAGCTCGAGCCTGCCCCATCCTGTCTTTCCTCCAATAATAACCAGGAGTGTTAGAAGCAAGAAAGTTATTGTGTGGGTTTTGGGGAGCTGGGTGTTAATTTTACCCCTATTTGGACTGATCTAGGTCCCAGCTGAGGACTCATTGGGCAAGAAGATTATAAAACTAGTTTTTGAGATTTTGGCAAGAAGCTCCTGAAGCCTCGGAGATTCCTCCTGCTGACTGATTTTTTTTTAGTCTTCTTGCCTGCAGTGTCTGTGTGTTTTTATCTTTTAGACTGTTTTTAAACTAACTTCATAAGCACTCAATACAATTTTAGTAAAAGGACCTCCCACTGATTGGTTCATTGTACTAGATGCATGACAGTATAGACATCAATAGCTTAAGCCTTTGTCTGCTGGGCCAATCAGTTTTGAAGACAGTTTCAATATCTTTTAAAGAAATAACAAACTTGGGGGCAGCTGGGTAGCACAGTGGATTGAGAACCTGTCCTAGAGACGGGAGGTCCTAGGTTCAAATCTGGCTTCAGCCACTTCCCAGCTGTGTGACCCTGGGCAAGTCACTTGACCCCCATTGCCTAGCCCTTACCACTCTTCTGCCTTGGAGCCAATACACAGTATTGACTCCAAGACGGAAGGTAAGGGTTTAAAAAAAAAAGAAATAACAAACTTGCAAGGGAGAAGGAATAAGATATTGTTTCTATCACAGGGAGTAATGTTTAACAAGACTGGAAATATAGGATAGTGCCAAGTTCTGAAGGACTTAAAAAAGTTGGAGAAAGTTGATATTTTATCCTAAAGATATCCTTGGTGTTAAGTAGAAGAACCAAGTGGTCAAATCTGTTTTTTAAGGAAAATCACTTTAGTTGAAGTGTATAGGAAGGCTAGAGTAAGGGAAACTTGAGAAGGGGAAACTTTTGAGGCAAAAAGTGATGAATAAAGGTGATAACTATGGGACTAGAAGGGACCAGACCTTAAGAGATTATAGAGATATAAATGGCAGAATATGGCAAATAATATGTGGGGTGCAGGAGAATAAACTGAGGTTAATTCAAGATTAACAGACTAAGCTCATGGTGGTGAACCTATGGTATGTGTGCCAACTCCCCCCCCCCCCCCGACCCCCCTCTGTGGGCAAAGTGTGCTATTGTCCCAGCATGGAGTTCATCAGAGTGCTACTAGAAAGCCAGAGAAATGCAGGACCAGGCTGTTCCTCTCCCCTTTCCACCTGCTTGCCTGAGGACATTTCTCACATCATTTGCCCCTCTAAAAAGTTCTCTATCACTGGGCTAAACCAATGGAATGGCAGTGATGCCTTCAATAGAAATAATGAAGTCTAAAGAGAAGAACTGATGAAAAAGATAAGTTTATTTTTGGACATATTCAGTTTGAGATGTAGTTTGGCTATTTAATTTTAAAAGTCAAATAGACTACTGGTGATGTGAGCTAAAGTTCAGGGGATAGACTGGGACTGAATATGTAAAACTGTGATTCATCTGCACAGAAAAGATAATTAAGTCTATAGGAGGTAAGAGACAGATTGACCATAGTTAAAAGAGATAGGGAAGTTAATTACATCCTGATAAAAGGCAGTATAGACAATGAGGAAATGTCAGTACTCAACATGTATGTACCAAATGTCATAGCATCCAAATGTCTTAAAGGAGAAACTAGTGAGCTCAAGAATGAAATAGATAGAAAAACTATACTAGTGGGAGACCTGAACCTTCCTCTATCAGAACTAGAAAAATCAAACCAAAAAATAAATAAGAAAGAGATGAGAAGTGAATGAAATCTTAGAAAAATTAGAGTTAGTAGATATGTGGAGAAAAATAAATAGGGACAAAAAGGAATACACCTTTTTTTCAGCAGCACATAGTACATTCACAAAGATTGATCATGTATTAGGGCATAAAAACATTGCAAACAAGTGCAAAAGAGCAGAAATAATAAATGCAACCTTCTCAGATCACAATGCAATGAAAATAATAATTAGTAAGGGTACATGGAGAGGCAAATCAAAAATTAATTGGAAATTGAACAATACGATTCTCTAAAATCAGTTAAAGAAAAAATCATAGAAACAATAACTTCATTGAAGAAAATGACAATGATGAGACATCCTTTCAAAATCTATGGGATGCAACCAAAGCAGTACTCAGGGGGGAAATTCATATCCTTGAGTTCATATATTAACAAATTAAGAGAGAGCAGAGGTCAATGAATTGGGCATGCAAATTAAAAAACTAGAAAGTGAACAAATTTAAAACCCTCAGATGAAGACTAAATTAGAGATCCTAAAAATCAAAGGAGAAATAAAATTAAAAGTCAAAGAACTATTGATTTAATAAATAAGACTAGAAGCTGGTACTTTGAAAAAACAAATAAAATAGACAAAGTACTGGTCAATCTAATTTAAAAAAAGGAAAGAAGAAAACCAAATTGACAGTATTCAAGATGAAAAGGGAGACCTCACCTCTAATGAAGAGGAAATTAAAGCAATCATTAAAAATTATTATGCCCAATTATATGGCAATAAATATGGCAATCTAGGTGATATGGATGAATATTTACAAAAATATAAATTGCCTAGACTAACAGAGGAAGAAATAGACTACCTAAACAACCCCATATCAGAAAAAGAAACTGAACAAGCCATCAAAAAACTCCATAAGAAAAAATCCCCAGGTCCAAATGGATTCACAAATGAATTCTATCAGACATTCAAAGAACAACTGATCTCAATATTATACAAGCTATTTGACAGAATGAGCAAAGAAGGAGTTCTACCAAACTCATTTTATGACACAAATATGGTACTGATTCCAAAGCCAGGTATATCAAAAACAGAGAAAGAAAACTACCAATCTCCTTAATGAACATAGATGCAAAAATCTTAAATAAAATACTGGCAAAAAGACTCCAGCAAGTGATCACGAGTTATTCACTAAGACCAGGTAGGATTCATACCAGGAATGCAAGGATGGTTCAACATTAGGAAAACTATCCACATAATTGACCATTTTAGCAAACAAACCGACAAAAATTACATGATTATCTCAATAGATACAGAAAAAGCCTTTGATAAAATACAAAAAAGCCTTTGATAAAATACAACACCCATTCCTATTGAAAACACTAGAAAGTAAAAGAATAGAAGGGCCTTTCCTAATAATAATAAACAGTATCTATCTAAAACCTTCAGCCAACATCATCTGCAATAGATCAGGAGTGAAACAAGGATGCCCATTATCACCTCTATTATTTAACATTGTACTAGAAACATTAGCTGTAGCAATTAGAGAAGAAAAAGAAACTAAAGGCATTAAAATAGGCAATGAGGAGTCCAAGCTATCACTCTTGGCAGATGATATGATGATCTACTTAAAGAACCCCAGAGAATCAACCAAAAAGCTAGTCGAAATAATCAACAACTTTAGCAAAGTTGCAGGATACAAAATAAACCCACATAAGTCATAAGTGTTCCTATATATCTCCAACACATTTCAGCAGCAAGAATTAGAAGGAGAAATTCCATTTAAAATCACCCTAGACAATATAAAATACTTAGGATTCTATCTGCCAAGACAAACACAGGAACTATATGAACACAACTACAAAAAACTCTCCACACAATTAAAACTAGATCTAAACAATTGGAAAAATATTGACTGCTCAGGGGTAGGATGAGCTAACATAATAAAAATTACAATGCTACCCAAATTAATTTACTTATTAAGTGCCATACCCATTGAACTACCAAAAAACTTTTTTACTGAATTAGAAAAAGCCATAACAAAGTTCATTTGGAAGAACAAAAGATCAAGGATATCCAGGGAAATCATGAAAAAAAATGTGAAGGAAGGAGGCCTTGCAATCCCTGATCTCAAACTATACTATAAAGCAGTGGTCATCAAAACAATATGGTACTAAGGGACAGAAAGGAGGATCAGTGGAACAGACTTGGGGTAAGTGACCTCAGCAAGACAGTCTATGACAAGCCCAAAGATCCCAGCTTTTGGGACAAAAACTCACTATTTGATAAAAACTGCTGGGAAAATTGGAAGACAGTGTGGGAGAGATTGGGGTTGGATTGACATCTCATACCCTACACCAAGATAAACTCAGAATGGGTGAATGACTTGAATATAAAGAAGGAAGCTATAAGCAAATTATGTGAACACAGAATAGTATACATGTCAGATCTTTGGGAAAGAAGACTTTAAAACCAAGCAAGAGCTAGAAAAAAATCATAAAATGTAAAATCAATAATTTTGATTACATCAAATTTAAAAGGTTTTGTACACACCTTTGTACAAAACCAATGCAACCAAAATTAGAAGGGAAGCAACAAATTGGGAAACAATCTTCATAACAAAAACCTCTGACAAAGGTCTAATTACTCAAATTTATAAAGAGCTAAACCAATTGTACAAAAAATCAAGCCATTCTCCAACTGATAAATGGCAAGGGACATGAATAGGCAATTCTCAGTCAAAGAAATCAAAAGTATTAATAAGCACATGAAAAAGTGTTCTAAATCTCTTATAATCAGAGAAATGCAAATCAAAACAACTCTGACATATCACCTCACAACTAGCAGATTGGCTAACATGACAGCAAAGGAAAGTAATGAATGCTGGAGGGGGTGTGGCAAAGTTGGGACATTAATGCATTGCTGATAGAGTTGTAAATTGATCCAACCATTCTGGAGGGCAATGTGGAACTATGCCCAAAAGGTACTAAAAGACTGTCTGCCCTTTGATCCAGCCATAGTACAGCTGGGTTTGTACCTCTAAAGAGATAATAAGGAAAAAGACTTGTACAAGAATATTCATAGCTGTGCTCTTTGTGGTGGCAAAAAAATTGGAAAATAAGGGGATGCCCTTCAATTGGGGAATGGCTGAACAAATTGTGGTATATGTTGGTGATGGAATACTATTGTGCTCAAAGGAATAATAAAGTGGAGGAATTCCATGGAGACTGGAACAACCTCCAGGAATTAATACGCTGTGAAGGGAGCAGAACCAGGAGAACATTGTACACAGAGACCGATACACTATGGTATAATCGAATGTAATGGACTTCTCCATTAGTGGCAATGCAGGGATCCTGAACAAGTTGGAGGGATCTATGAGAAAAAAACATTAACCACATTCAGAGGAAAAACCGTGGGAGTAGAAAGAGAAGAAAAACAACTGCTTGAATACATGGGTCGAGGGGATATGGCTAGGGATGTAGACTCTAAATGAACATCCTAATGCAAACACCAACAACATAAAAATAGGTTCTGATCAAGGACACTTGTAATACCCAATGAAACTGAGCGTCAGCTGTGGGGTTGGTGGGGTGAGGGGAGGGAGGGAAATAATGTGATTCTTGTAACCAAGGAATAATGTTCTAAATTGACTAAATAAATTAATTCAAAAGCAAATAAAAAAATGGAGGGAGAGGTCAGCAGGGTGGCTCAGTGGATTGAGTGCCAGGCCTAGAGACAGGAGGTTCTGCGTTAAAATCTGACCTAAAACATTTCCCAACTGGGTGACTGAACAAGTCACATAACCCCCACTGCCCAGCCTTACAACTCTGTTCTACCTTGGAACCAATACAGAGTATTGATCCTAAGATGGAAGGTAAAGGTTTGGGAAAAAAAATAAAAGAAAGAAAAAAAAGGAGAGAGGGACTCAACATCAAGAATAGGCTCCAAGAGTGAAGCAAGAAATAGAAACTTGCTAAAGAGAGAGAGCTGGGTGTTGCCCTAATCTTAAAGACCTATAAGTTTTTCAGAAGTTGTTTCTTGAAGAAATTCAGCTTGGTGAGGAATTACTAACTTACGGTGAATATGAAAATGGTGTTGGCTACTTGACAAATGCCAATGCTATTGTTGGGCAGTCACAAGTTCTATAGCAAACCCTTCAACCACCAATGTTTCAGAAGTCTCAGACTAAGCTACTAAAAATTAGCCAGGGAATTGTGAGAGTACAGAGCTTGGTCAAAGGTGATGTAGAATGAGAAAGGTGTCAACATAATAATCAAAACAATTTAAATAAGGGGCAGTTAGAATAGTGTATGATGATTAACTGTGAAAAGCTTAGCTACTCTTAGCAATACAATAATCCAGGACAATTCTGAAGGACTTATGACAAAGAATGTTATCCACCTCCAAAGAAAGAAATGATGTAGTCCTATGAAGATCAAACATATGATTTTTCACTTTATTTTATTTATTGGAGTTTTAATTTTAAATGAGTATTCTCTTGTAACAATTACCAACATAGAAGTATGTTTTGGCTAGTAATATATGTATGATACAGATCAAATTTTTTATTATTTCCAAGGGGTGGAAGGGATAGAGGGAAATGCTTTGGATCTTATAATTTTAGAAAACATGATGAAAATTGTTATTACATGTAATTGCAAAAATAAAATACCTTTGAATTAAATTTTAAAAGGGGGGAGGGGTGCTAGCTCACTCAGTAGCTAGAGAGCCAGGCCTGGAGATGGGATTCAAATATGACCTCAGATACTTTCTAGCTATGTGACCCTAGGCAAGTCACTTAACCCCAAATGCCTAGTCTTTATCCTCCTGCCTTGGAATTGATACTGAGAATTGATTCTGAGATAGAAAATAGGCGTTATTAAAAAAAATTGTAATTTTTTATGTTTAAAAATGTTTAATATTTTAAAAAAGATAACCTAAAGTAGTACTTATTGACCTACATGAACAAATGCAGAGTGCAATATGCAGAACCAGGAGAACATTGCACACAGTGTAAAATGGAGATTTAAACCCTAGACTTCAATCCCCAGAATTGGTATTTCCCAGAATTCCCTATAATCTCACATGAGTCTCCACCTGGGTGAGATCACAATTAGTATTTAAACTGGCAGTAGCGCCTACCTCGCCCTCTTCTATGCTCTCTGCTCAGCCATTACAATGATGTATGTAAGTAAGCTAAACTGGGCATTCTGAATTGGCTAATCAGCCATGGGGACGTGGTTTATTATTTTGTATCTTTGATTTCTAATAATCATTAATAAACCTTTTAAAATATAATATTTTTATTACTAGAGACTAATTTAATTTTTACAACAGTAACAGCAATATTGTAGAAAGACCAACTGTGACTTAGTTGTTCTCAGTAATACAGTGATCCAGGACAATTCTGAGGGACATATGACAAAGAATGCTATCCACCTCCAGGGAAAGAACTCTTGGAGTAGGTAGGAATACAGATCAAAGCATATGATTTTTCACTTTAGTTTATTTGGATTTTTACTTGGGGGGCTTGATTTCTCACGAGTATTATCTTACAAAAATTAACAATATAGAAATATATTTTGCATGGTGAGACATGAATAATTCAGATCAAATTGCTTATCATTTCTGGAAGGGGGAGGGAGAAAAAGAGACAATTTGTATCATATAGCTTCAGAAAACTCATGTAGAAAACTGTTATTACATGTAATTGGGTCAAATAAAATATCTTTTTTAAAAAGTAGTGCTTATCAATTGAAAATTAAATTTGCCAGAGTTATAAGCTAAAAAACATGCTAATAATACAAGTGAAATTTACAGTTAGCTCTCTGATTTATTATCTAAAGTCCATCACTGGTTTCCAAATTATCTTCCTAAAATCATACAAAGACTAGTCTGTGAGTTAACCGTTAGAAGTCACCTGTGGAAGTGGAAAAGAACACTCACTGGAGACTCAAAAGACTCAGGTGAGCCTCTTACTAGCTGTGGGAACCTGGAGGGGTCCCTTAAATTTTTTTTCTTTTTCATATATTGTGCTTAGTTACACATATAAGCAATTTTTGACAATTATTTTTTGACATTTTAAAATTCAGTTTTTCTACCTCACCACCCCAGGTGGTGAATAGTTTAACATATAATATATACTCATACTTTTATGTAATACCTATTTCCATACTGCTCATGTCATGACAGAAAACACATATCACATATACAATAGAAATCTCATGAAGACAATATAGTAAAAGATGGCATTCTTTGATCTGTACTCAGTCTCCAACCATCCCTTCTTTGTCTGTAGAGAGCATTTCCCTCATGAGTCTTTTGTGGTTATCTTGGAGACCTGCTTTGCTGATAACCGTTTAGTTTTTCAGTTGATCATCATGTAATATTTCTGTTACTATATACACAGTCTTTCTGGTTCTGCTCACTTCACTTTGCATCAGTTCACAGAAATCTTTCCAGATTTTTCTGAACTCATCCTGTTCCTTATAATGGTGCAAAAGTATTCTATTATACTCATATATCACAACTTGTTTAGCCATTTCCCAAGTGATAGATAATCCCTCTGTTTCCAATTCTTTGCTACTACAAAAAGAGCTGCTAAAAATATTTTATTAAAGTCAGGTCCTTTTCCCTTAACTCTGATCTCTTTGGGATAAAAACCCAGTAATGGTATTGCTGGGTTAAAGGATATGAATAGTTTTGTGGCCCTTTGAGCCTGACTCCATATTACTCTCCAGAACAGTTCACAATTCCACCAATGGTTATTGTGTTCCAATGTTCCCACATCACCTTCAACATTTATCATTTTCCTTTCTGATCAAAACAAAATTTTAAATAATTTTTAGCCCAGAAAATAAATAGTAATGGAGGGCAAGATACAAACATGTTAATTATAAACTCGTGCTTAGTTATGAACTAAAATTTACATTGAAATCTGCCAAAGTTGATTCTAACTTTGTGTAGGTAGGTTTGCTTGGATTATAATCTTATCTTAATGAGAAATACATTTTGATAAAAAAATTTCATTTTATAAATATTCAATGAATTATCAAAATAACACTAATTTCATTTATTACTAAAATATACAACTTTAATATATATGTAACTATATGACACTACTACATGTTAAAATAATGAGTGCTCATTTTTGAAAAACAAAGTTAAGGCCATAAAAAGATTCCTGTGAGGTGTAAAAATAAAATGAAAGGAATACCACAGATGAAGAGATATCTAATGGCTAAACATAGAAGGAAAAAGTCACTCTACAATTACAAGCAGAGGTCCAGAAAAAAAACAATGGTTTGATCACAAGGACACCAAAAATAGCTAGAAGAAATGAGGCAAAATTAATGTATATCAAGATGGCAGAATGAGCAAAACTGAATAGCCAGGCTCTTGAAAGATTCACAATAAGCATGAAAAAATAACCCTGGTCTTAGGAATGTTCAAGGAATACAAAGAGAAATGACTACAATAAGTGTATTTTATATGCCCATATCTGTAGAAAGAGACTACTTGAAACCTGTGGGAACTAGAGAATTGGTCTTGACAAAAAAGCTGATCTAGAAAAAAAGTTTGTGGAGATCTTCCAAACTGAAGACTAGAACCTGCAGCTTTGAACAGGTAGAGAAGGAAATGGGAGCCTGTAACAGAGTTTAGCCAAAGACACTCTGAGCCTATAGCTATGTAACTTTAACATAATAATCATTATGTAACATAATAACATAAGTAATAATCAAGGGATACCTAGGATCAGAATTACACTGTTGACATCCGAGGTTTCATACCAAAACTGTTCCTAAGGTTCTGAAGTCAAATCTACAAGCATTGATTAAACACTCCACTCAAGGCAATATACTCAGAACTGTGAATACAAACAGCTATGTGAAACAAGATAAACTGGTGATGACCTCAAAGGAAAAGCACTATGCATGATGGAATAGAAAAAGGGCAAAACTGAGAGTCAGAAGACCTGGGTACAAATCCCAGATTGTCTATTTACCTCTATAGCCTCTACAGTCTCAATTTCCTCATCTATGAGATATAAGGAACAAACTAAATGACAGCAAGAGGTTCTTACAGGTTTAAAGCTATGCTCATTAACTCAGAGGGTCAGATGGGTATAGGGATACTTTGGGGCTGAGGATAAACAGATATACAAATCTTGCCATGTTAAGTGCTGTGAATTTCAAAACTACTCAACCCTGTTCAAACCATTCTTTAGAGGATGGGATTTGGCTATTTCCTGATCAATAACAATGGAGATACTTGGAATGACAGAATCAGGTCTTAGAAACTACAATCTCCACCCTACTCAGGGTAACAGGATTTAGGAAGGGCTGCAGCAAAGCTCAAGATTTAATTATTTGAGAATATGACCTTCAACAGACATGTGCAAAGGGGACAGACCTCTGGGCGGTCCTGGGTTAAGTTAGAGCCACCATTGGCACAGGGGAGACACAGGAAGTGAGGTAGAGGATAGCTGAGGGACGTCCTGTGTGAAGGGGAGGAGGTTGTTGGAGCCTGGTGCTTAGAGTGAAGGCCCTGAGACTGTTTCTCCATTTTGGTCACGTGAGTGATAGGGACTGATCTCTTTCTTTGCCTCAGCTATCCAAGGCCTATTTAAGCCCTATTTCCCTCTCTCTCCCTCTCTCTCCTCTCTCTCTCTCTCTCTCTCTCTCTCTCTCTCTCTCTCTCTCTCTCTCTCTCTCTCTCTCTCTCTCTCTCTCTCTCTCTCTCTCTCTCTCTCTCTCATACCTTTCTTCCTCCTATTAGTAATTAAAAAACTCTATAAAAGGTTGACTGCTGACTTGAGTTTTCATTTAGGAATTACATAGCTGAATTCCTTGGCGACCTTAAATTAATATATATCAGCCTTTTAATGTGATTTCCATATCACATTGTGGCTGATCACATGGGAGTATAAAGAATTCTCTCAATAAACTTCTGAATTTTCTTGCTTTTTTACTCTACCTTCTCACCACTTAGTCCCTTTTAACAGCAAACTCGGCTTAAAGACACAGCTGCTAGAACAAGTAAGTAAAAAACTCCTTCTCTCTTCTCTTTTCTCCTTAAGTTAAATTGGAATCAGCAGTTTTTCTTTTTCTTCCCTTTAATCTTAAGGGACAGCTGGGTGGCTCAGTGGATTGAGAGCCAGGCCTAGAGACAGAAGGTCCTAGGTTCAAATCGGACCTCAGATACTTCCCAGCTGTGTGACTCTGATAGTTAGATAGAAAACAGCTGTTTTAAATCTCAGCAACAGGACCCTAAAGTCCTGGCTGGGAGAGCTGTTTCTAAATATCCTTTCCCTTAAGTAACAACTTCCTAGACTAGAAAAAAAAAAACCCTGTGGAAGGTTTTTTGCTTTGTCCTGCTCCCCACGTGTTTTGTGAAGACTGTTAGAGAAATAATTACAAAATATATATATATATAAATGAGTACTACATTCTTTGACATTTATATGGCAGCTGAAGAATTAGGGGCATTGAGGAATGCAGGATATCTCCAAATTTTTATATTAATATGTACTGTCATTTTTGTACTCCTCAATACTGTATTTAGAGATGCTAAAATTAAAAAAAATTGAGGATAAAATGCAAGCCCAATTAGAAGATCTAAAATGTTTCTTACAGGATCAATTGGCAAACACCCACTCTACCAGAAACAGACCTGTTTCTGAACCTTTGAATGAGGAAATTTCCTTCCCTGAAATAGAGATGGAAAAAACCTTCCCTATAGCTCAGTTAACAGACTGCTTCTCTCGTATAGGGCAAATCTTGACTGAATTTAATCCCCAAAACCCTTCCCCTGCAATCCCAGTTTCTCATGTTCCCTCTCCTACAGAAAACCAAATTCCAACACAAAAGAGATCTCATCCTCCTAAAGAAACCTGTCCTTGTCAAACTGACCCACAGGTGCAAAATTCAACTAGAGGCCTGTTTCCTCTAAGAGAAGTACCTGAAATAGGATGGAATGGGGATGTGGTGACTTTAAGACATAGGATACCATTTACTACCCAAGAAATAAATGAATTTACACGAAATATCCCCACATATGAACAAGATCCCTTTCTAGTAGCAAAAAAGATGGGAGACATATTTTTTCAGTATAATCCATCTTACAAGGACGTTGAGAACTTGCTACAGGCTTTTTTAAGTGAACTTGAAAAGAATAAAATAATTGCTCATGTCAACAAAATCCGGGAACGTAATGCAGCACATTGGCCATCTCAGGATCCCGAATGGGACTATAACAATCTTGAGGATTATCTACAACTATACTGTTGTAGAGAGGCCATCCTCACAGCAATGAAGGAATGTGCAGACAATACAGATAAGTGGATGGGACTTGAAAAAATTAAGCAAAAGGAGGAAGAAACACCCTCCAGATTGATGGATAGAATAATCAAGTTTGGGGACAGATACCTGGATTGGGACCTAACTAAAGAAACTAGCTTAAGAGAAGCTAGAAGGATCTTTGTCAATAACTCTTGCAAAGCAATTAAGAATTATTTTAGAACACAATGTCCAAGATGGTCAGAGATGGACCTTGAAGAATTGCGAAAAACAGCTATATATGTTTCAAAGGGAAACAAAGAAAAGGAAGAAGAAAATAATGATGACATGGAGGAAATGAAGAAAAAAATGAGATGTGTAATAGATAGGATAACTAAATTAGAAAGTGGGCATGATAATGAATCAATGACAATTGCCCCTCTCCAGAAATCTAATTATCAATCCATTACCTGCCACTTCTGTGGGAAGAAGGGCCACAATACGGTACAGTGTAGAGCTTTTCTCAAGATTATAGGAAGGAATGAATACTCAGTTTAATAACAACTACAGAAGTGATAATTATAGAAATAAATATAATTATGACAATGGAAACCACAACTTTAGGAATGATGACTACAGGAATGGATATTGGGAAAATGATAACTCAAATGAAATAACTCTACAACAAAATATAAAAAATGGTGCTCGTCCAAAAAATACTTGAGGCGCAAATGGCCCTCAGGGGGGTGCCCTTCAGGGGAGTGCCCAAGGAACTTCCCAAACACAATGAAGGTGTCCGGGGGGGGGGGGGGGGGCTGGGACACAGGAATCAGAGGATACAACCTTTGATTTTCCAGACCCTGATGTCCTACTACCCGTTGTCCTTATCCACTACCCCCCCTCCCCGTCCTTGTCAAACTGGGTAACACCTATTATGATTGTCTATTAGACACCGGAGCTTCCTGGTCTGTATTAAAGAGAACACCTGATTTACAATGTTATTCTGTTGGCTCAGAGAATGTAATGGGAGTATCAGGAATAACCCAAAGAGTTAAAAAACTTCCTCCTAGAATGGTGTCTGTAGGACCCCTAGAGGTACAACATTCCTTCTTTTTGATGCCTGACTCCCCTTTAAATTTGCTGGGGAGGGACCTTCTATGCAAACTCAGAGCCACAATAACCTGCTCCCCAGATGGTTCTTTATCATTGGAAGTACCAGAGGAATCTTTAAATTTACTCCCTGTAATTCTCTCAGAGAGTCAGGAGAAAAGAGCATCCCATCTTTGCAATACCTGAAGATATACTGGAGTCTCTTTGGGCCACATCTTCTTCCGATGTAGGCTTACTTAAGTCATCTGTTCCTGTGCAGATAAAAACTAAATCTAGCCCACCTCCTTCCATTCCTCAGTATCCCCTCTCAAAAGAGGCAATTGAGGGAATTGCCCCAGTAATTAACTCATTAATTGCACAGGGAATAATAATCCCTTGTAAATCTGAATACAACACGCCCATCCTGCCCATTAAAAAACCAAAAAGAGGGCCTGATGGCAAACACCTCTATAGATTCATGCAGGATTTGAGGGCTGTGAACAATCACGTTATAAAGAGACACTCCTCAGTTTCCAATATCAATACTATTATTTCTTCTATTCCTAGCACAGCTACATACTTTACAGTAGTCGACTTGTACTCAGCCTTCTTTTCGATACCCATACATGAGAACTCGAGGCATATCTTTGCTTTCACCTGGCAGGGCCGTTAATATTGCTGGAGTCATTTGCCACAAGGTTTCGTAGACAGCCTGAGCTTATTTGAGCAAATTTTGAGCCAAGATACAGATAATATAAAATTTAAAAACAGCAAATTAATCAAGTACATAGATGGCCTATTCTTGGCTTCAACAGATGCGGAAACATGTCAGGAAGATAGCAAGCACCTTCTTTTGGAATTGCACAAAAGAGGTCATAAGATCTCGAAGGATAAGGTTCAGTGGTGCCTTCCTAAAGTAGAATATTTGGGGTTCATCCTGTCTGCAGGTGCCCGCTTGATTTCTCCCAAACAAATTGAGAATATTCAAAATTTAAGTGCTCCTACCACTAAGAAACAGTTAAGAGCAATTTTGGGAGCAACAGGGTTTTGTAGACAATGAATTCCTTGCTATGGGGAAATTACTAAACCCCTTAGAGCACTAACAAGGGATTCGGTCCCTGAACCCCTCAAATTAGAACCAGAACACCTGTTAGCTCTATCAGATCTAAAAAAGGCTATCCTGTCTGACCCCACTCTAGGCATCCCAGATTACAACAAGCCATTTACTTTGTATGTACATGAGCGAAGAGGGGTAGCTTCAGGTGTTTTAACTCAGACTTTGGGACCTTCTCAGTGCCCAATTGCCTATTATTCTGCCCAACTGGACCCAGTAGCATCAGGAGCACCACCATGTCTTTGAGGAGTAGCTGCTACAGCCTTACTAGTGACAAAAACTGTTGATCTAGTATTGGGATGCCCATTGACAATTATGTGCCCACATGAGGTAGAAGCATTGTTGCTAAGACACAGAACACAGGTATTTTCTGATCAGCGAATTACAAGGTATGAAATAACCTTGTTAAACAATGAAAACATTACCTTGAAACGCTGTTCAACTCTTAACCCTGCCACCTTGCTTCCAGATTTACCAACTTTAGGAGAACCATTACATAGTTGTGAAACACTAGTGTCCATGGCAGAAAAGCCTCGAGATGATCTCTTGGACACTCCCTTAAACAACTCAGATCTGGTCTTATTTACTAATGGTTCTTCTTTTATGAGAGATGGCATATGCTACACTGGAGCTGCTGTAGTCACAGAATTTGCCACTGAGTGGTCAGCTTCGCTGCCCTCTAATATTAGCTCTCAAGGGGCAGAACTCATAGCTCTGAAACATGCCTGTATGATTGCCAAAGGAAATAAGGCAACAATTTATACGGATTCTAGATATGCTTTTGGCATTTGTCACTCAGTTGGGATGCTATGGCTCCAGAGTGGATTTCGAACCTCAGCTGGAAAATCCATAGCTAATGCAGAAATTATTAATGAAGTTCTTTCTGCTCTCAAACAACCTGAAGCCCTAGCTGTAGTTCATTGCTCTGCCCATACAGGTGGCTCTGACCCTGTCTCTAGAGGAAATGACCGAGCAGATGCCGCTATAAAACTAGCAGCCATAGAAGGACCTGGATTCATCTTAACATTAACAACCACTGATAATTTAAATTTATCACTTGCCTATAATGAAAAGGAAGTGGAAAAATGGAAACAAAAATTTAAAGCAAAACAGATTAATGGAGTGTGGGTATCGTCTGAAGGGAAACCCCTGCTCCCTAGAAGTTTCTATCACCAAATTTGCCAATCTGTTCATAAAAATGGTCACTTTGGTACCCAGGGCATCGTGGACTCTGTTAAGAGAGTATGGATAGCCCCCAGGATAACTACCATAGCCTCTAAAGTGTGTTCAACCTGCTCTACCTGCCAAGCATATAACCAACACGCCTTTCATAGAAAAGCTTTCGGTGGGCATCCTCTGGCTGACACACCTTTTGAGCACCTACAGATAGATTTCATAACAATGCCAAAGGCCGGATATTATAAATTTTGTCTAGTCATAGTAGACCAACTGACCAGATGGCCAGAAGCATTTCCTGAGACCCGAGCCACGGCGGCTTTTGTTGCTAAGGTGCTTTTAAAAGAAATTATTCCTCGTTTTGGCCTGCCAGCATGTATTGATTCCAATAGAAGAAGTCATTTTACTGATTCTGTCTTAAACCAAATATATTCTTGCTTGGGGATAACTCCCAAATTCCATGTTCCATATCATCCCCGGAGCTCAGGCCAAGTTGAAAGGATGAATAAGGAACTTAAAACTATGATTGGCAAATTATGCACGAGACCCATTTAAAATGGCCTGAAATTCTCCCTCTGGCCCTATTTTATCTTAGAAGCAGGCCTAGAGGAGACTTACATATTTCACCATTTGAGATGCTTTTTGGACATCCGCCTATACAGGCTAAGCCTTTCTCCCCGGCATATACATCACTTTTAGGGGGAGATACTACTATTGCTCCCTATATACAGGAATTACAGCATAAACTGCGTGAACTTCATGAATCTGGAGCTGCAGTACAAGCCGGACCACTAGACTTTTCACTTCACGACCTGAACCCAGGAGACAAGGTGTATATTAAAAATTTTCAGCATACTGGAGCAACTCAGCCTTCGTGGGAAGGACCATTCCAAATATTCTTAACTACTCCAACATCTATAAAGGTTGGAGAAAAGGACTCTTGGATTCACTGCTCTCATGTAAAGAGAGCATTTTCTGCTGAGACTGATTGACTGTATCCTATCACATGCATTGAAGATAATAATCCATTGACAAGTGGATGCTGTTTTTCCAAAAACACATTGAATTCCTGATTTTTTCTTCTCTTTTCCTTATTTTTTTATTATTGCTTTTCTTTTGAATATTTGATTTTTCCCCCTTTCCTCATTTCTTGTACAAAAGGTACATACAATTAAATGTTTTCCCCTCTCTCTCTGCAGTAATATAAGTTTAAACATACATACCCAAACAGCTTTAGACTGTGGGAACCTGCCATTTATTGATAAAATGTTATGGGACTATGATTAATGTTTGTGTCTGATTCCAGGAAATGGGATAAAAAGAAAGAGCACACAGGAAATATTAATGTGGACTCGAGGTTGCGACGCTTGACATACGTTAAGTCGTAGGACTTCCTTGTATCTACACTCTTTATGAAGTACTCATAGAAGTACAAAAATTTGACTATCATGCTGGCTCCCTATATCCTTGAGAATGAAAAAAGTCAGACCAGGGAATGACTCTTCCCTATCAAAATAAAATTCTAGTTCCTTTCCTTCTTATAATATGACAACTTCCTGTAGTCTTGGCTCTAAGTGGGTAAGTGAAATATTACTGCATTCTGTCCTACAGACTTGTGGGATAGAAATTACTGTAAATTGGACCTTTACAAGGGCCCATTATGAAGTTATTCTTGTTTACTCAACATTTTATACATAGATTTTGGTATTTTCATTCTGATTTCGAATTTTTTTCTTCCCTTTCTCCCAAAAGTTTTACTTTCTTCCATTTTTTTCCCTTTATATATTTTTGTTTTTTGTTTGTTTTGTTTTCATTGTTTTTGAATTCTTTTAATAACTGACTCATATACCCCCAGAACTCAACAATGCATCCTGAGCTGAACTGGATTTTTTTAACACCCACTTCAGGGGGGACTGTATTTTAATAAAATTCCAAGATTTTGAAAAGTAACATCTTCAAGGAAGAAGTTTGCTAACTCCTAAAATCCAGAGAATGAACTGTTGCAGAAAGATGCCAAAAAACCTACATTACATCAAGATCAAGAATGAACCTTGGGGTGTAGTTGCTTGGACTGAAGGTTGATTGAATTTATTTTTAATGTACACTCTTCTGCCAAAGGGGACTCCCCCCTAATTGGCTTTTGTCAATGTGCCCAGCAAAACATTGGTTTTGCTGTCTCTATCTCTCCTATGTTTCCCTTATCTCTAACTATTGTAATTTCATAGCTAGTATGTTTACAAGACCCATCGGAGAGGTTAGCCTTCCTTGGGCCTGAGGGGAGGATTGTGAATTTCAAAACTATTCAACCCTGTTCAAACCATTCTTTAGAGGATGGGATTTGGCTATTTCCTGATCAATAACAATGGAGATACTTGGAATGACAGAATCAGGTCTTAGAAACTACAATCTCCACCCTACTCAGGGTAACAGGATTTAGGAAGGGCTGCAGCAAAGCTCAAGATTTAATTATTTGAGAATATGACCTTCAACAGACATGTGCAAAGGGAACAGACCTCTGGGCAGTCCTGGGTTAAGTTAGAGCCACCATTGGCACAGGGGAGACACAGGAAGTAAGGTAGAGGACAGCTGAGGAGTCTGGGAACTTCCTGTGTGAAGGGGAGGAGGTTGTTGGAGCCTGGTGCTTGGAGTAAAGGCCCTGAGACTATTTCTCCATTTTGGTCACATGAGTGATAGGGACTGATCTCTTTTTCTTTGCCTCAGCTATCCAAGGCCTTGGGCCTCTGGCCCAGCCTAAGCAGAGGGGGTATTTAAGCCCTATTTCCTTCTCTCCTCCCCCTCCCTCCCTCATTTCTTCCCTCCCTCTCCTTCTCCCTCTCCCTCTCCCTCTCTCTCTCTCTCATACCTTTCTTCCTCCTGTTAGTAATTTAAAAACTCCATAAAAGGTTGACTGCTGACTTGAGTTTTCATTTAGGAATTACATAGCTGAATTCCTTGGCAACCTTAAATTAATATATATCAGTCTTTTAATGTGATTTCCATATCACAGTGCAAAGGAATGGGAGTGAGTGACTCTAGTCTGAAGGGGGCATATGAGGCTACTAGGGCTGCTTACAAGGCCCAATGAAGAAAAAGGCTAGCCTTTGCTTAGGTGAGCAGTAGAGCTACAAGAGAAAGTTTTCTAATCTAACGCCCACATTTAAGAAATAAGCCACTGAAAAGTGACAGGAAAGCATAGCTAATAACAGAGAAATCAAGACTAGAACTGTAAATCTTGAAATCTCTCAGACTTGCGAATGTTAAAAATTTCCCCATCAGGGAATTCTTAATTGGAACAAATTCCCTACTGAGAAACATTCCCCATTTTGATGTGAGAACTCGCCAGGATCAGAAATGGGAGGACCTCTACTCCAACCATACTTAAGACTGCTTTAGGGAAGAAAACTCCTTTCTATGGGAGGACCCCTACTCTACCCGTACTTAAGACTGCTTTAGGAGAGAAAAACTCCTTGCTAAACAATGAAAGTACTTGGACCCATGCTTATAATAAGGCAAGGCGTTCTTTGAGCCAGGCCTGTTTTTAGAATTGATACAATGGGATGCTAGGTACCTAAAAGGGTCAGGCAAGTTTTCTCTTGATGAGATTAGTTGACTAAGCTGTGTTTTTTCTCGTTCAGACTTACTGAGGAGATTGGTCGACACAGCAACATTTTTTCTGATTCAGACTTACTGAGGAGATTGGTCGACTTAGCAGGAATTTGGATGGGGAGTCCTTTGGAAAGCGTCTACAGTGATTGGTAGATGTAGGGACTCAGAGGAGGTGACATGGGAGAAAAACTCCTATATAAGAAAAAGCAGAATCTCTTGAGGATATGTCCTTTTGGGGATATCCTTTTGGAGGAATTCCTTTTGGAGGATCTCTGATGAGGACCACTTGGGAAGAATCTCTTGAGATAGGCTCTGGAGAAGGGAAGCTCTTGGAGGACAATCTCTAAGGAGGCCTCGCTGGAGCTCCTCTAAGGGGACTCTGTCCCTCTGGAGGCTCTGGAGAGAGGCCCTTTGGAACAGTCTCTGGCTGGAAGGCTCTCTGGTGAAGTCAGCTGAGATGGAGCTGGCCTGGTGTCACTAGAATCCTTGCTTAGGCAGACCTTGTGGTGAGTGTTAAAAGACTGACTGACTGATCTCTCTCTTAAGACTCAGGTCTAGGCCATGTTGGCTTAAGGCCCTACATACTTATTTCCTTTTTCTCTCTTTCTCTCTTTTCTTTAATTCCACATTTTGTATTAATTAAAATCTCTATAAAACCCAGTTGACTTGGGTATTTGAATAATTGGGAATATTTTCCTGGCGACCACCTTATATTTGATTTAAAAACCAAGGCACTGTAGTGAAACATATTTTCTGTGGTCAAATTTACTCACCCTCTCTTATATCTATCACAATTTATATCTTCCACTATTTTAATCACTACAGTTTAAGACCTCAACCATTTTAAATCTCACAGAACCCAGGTCTCCCGATTCTCAAGTCAGAACTCTCTCCTCCAGCATACTCTATTTCCATCTACAACTTCATTTTATAATACAATGGAATTAGTTTTCACTAATTAGGAAATTATTTTCTAATAATTCTAAAGTGTCCCCACCCACCCACCCAATCTGTCATATTCGAAGGTCAGGCTGAACCAGTTTCTTGCTCAGGCTTTGAAACTCAGTTGACCCTCCCTTCTTTTGTTTAGATCTTTAAAAAATAAAAAGGATTAAGGGCCAGGCTGGCCAGCCTCACTGACCCATCTGAAAGATTAAAGAAGTAAACAAGCTATGCAGCCATGTTAGGCTAACCCAATCATATGTCAGGGAGGAAGGTGCATATTAGGAATCCTCTTTCAATGGACAAAGACCTGCCTCTTCTGTGAAGCAATGAAGGAGGAGTTGAAGTCTGTTAAGTCCACCTCCTCAGAGACTTCCCAGAGAAGTCTTGGGATATCCAGAGGAGGGATTGAGTGATGATCTCATGAAGGGTATATAAAGAGCTGCTCCAGAGAAATTTGAGCTCTTGGATGGTGCATTTGGATTGTGGAGGGAGGCAACTGACTAGGTTAGGATGTCTTGAGTGGTCAATTAATAAATTATTTTAAAATTAAGAAATACTCCCCTCTTGAGAATTTCAATCATTTCAATCATTACAAGTTAAAATGAAAACTTCCAAAAACCTTTTTCTTTTTCATTCAGTCAAATACTTACACTCTTTCCATGAATTCTCGAAAAGGTGGTATATGGTGCTAAGAATTTGGTAGAAGTATTCTCCTTAGGACATGAAATGTGAATGCTTTTCTAAAGGGGAGAGGAAAAAAAAGAGTTCAATAAGTAAAGTGATTCTAACACAATTTATGTTCCATTAACAAAGTATTTGGATTTCTATTTATAGAAAAATTCTCTTTAAAATCTCCATATTTCAGTCCTTCCTCTTTGCCCATAAGTACAAGCAATGTGCATACATGTGTACCTGAGCTCTTGCACACAGACGCATGAATACAAAACCCACACCATGGCTTATCACATTTTTTATAGCTCTGAGGTGCTAGGTCAATTTGACATGATCAAGATTGCTACTATCCTACTCAAATACTGCTATGCTGATGTATCCACAAATAATGAATATTAACAAGCATAATCTCATTAGTCCTCAGGAGTAACCTTAATATTTTCCCTCCCAAAAAATAGAAGAACCAACTTTAAAAAGAACTATATGTTATAAAGTGTTTACCATGTACTGGAGATCAAAAGATTACAGCATATAGAGAAACTACACTCAAGTAGTTTACAATTGGTTGAAGATATAAAAATAAGATGCTGGAAGCCCTTCTAGGTAAAGATCTGGCTTTACTGTGACAGAGAAATCACAGGGCCAGAGGTCTGCAGGTTTCCTTCCAGTTAAAAACCCAAGACCCCTTCTTGCAACACACACACATACACACACACACACACACACACACACACACACACACACACACACACACACACACGCTCACACGCTTTTACAGTTTCCTGTCTGTCTTCAACCTCCCCTCATCTCCCCATTACAAAAGGTGTCCAAGAGGTCTCTGAAACCAATTCTAGATCTCTGAGGTCTCATCAGGAACCTGATGCCTTTTCTAGACCTTTAGGACCTCTGGGTAAGCTTCTAATTCCTGTATGAGCTAGCTTGCTTACAGTACATTGTCAAATGGATTGACACACTTATAATTAACATAGTAACTTACTTATGATTAATATAACCCACACTTAAAATTACTCTAACAATACAAAAACTTTAGATTATAATTTAGGCATCATCCTGGGGCTACATTATTAATCTGGTTATATACACAGACTTTTGCCTGGGACTAAATTCTTACTATAAATCACACTGATACTAAAAATCACACTCGAAGCACTGATTAAGCTGTGAATGATTGATTTTCTGCTTATAGAGGTGACATGAGGAAAGGTGGGGTGGAGAGGACACATATCTAAAAACTATGCCAAAATGTGGTCTGACACAGTGGGAAGAGTGCTAGGTTTGGAATCAAAGGATCTAAGGTTCCTATATTAGGTCTGTTATTTAAAACTTCAGGGTATCCATGAGTAAGTCCTTTTACCTCTATATTTTCATGTCTTCATCTGCAAAATGGACAAGTTGGATATAGCATCTCTGAGGTTCCAACTAAATCTAAATTCCATAAATACAAAAGAGAGGTCCAAACAAAATGTATTAGAAATCTGAAGATTCATGTTCAGTTGAAGGGAAGATTTTATAGAGAAGGTGGCACTTGAGCTAGACCTTGGAAGAAGGAATGGAGTTACAACAGGTACAGATTTGCTGTGTTAAGGTTGATGGCAGGAGAGTTTCTTTCAATTTTGGAAGTGAATCTGAGCAAAGGCAACAAACTCTCCCATCTATAAGACTTCCTTATCTGCTCCTATGCTCCAGGCCTTTCTTAACCTAACCCCCTCCCTCCTCCAATTGTTCCACTTCTCTTCAGCTCTGGTCCTTTCTCCTCAGGTTTATCCTCACCATCCTTTCCTACTCAGGGGTTATAAAACTTAAAGCCCCAAAGACTTCAGATCATTATCCTTAAGTTCCATTTCTCTCTATTTACATAGGTCCAAAGCAATGATTAATACCATAAAACTCAGGGGCCTGTGATCTAAAAGGAACTACGAGTAAGGCTGAAATTATTAACTTGGCAAAACTCAAATACAGAAATTCTAACATAACTGGCTTACTTCATTAGATTACTATAAATGTTTTTTTTTTAATATCAAAGAGATTGTATCAGATAAGTACTTGAACAGCTAAAGGAAATTTTACAGCACTGTAATATTTCTAACTGTGAATCTTAAAAATTACTCAGACTGTACCTTAGAAGATTTGGTTTAGCTATTCCCTTTTTGTAACAATGGAGATACTTGGTCTAACAAGAATCAGGAATGTCTTGGGGACTTTACATTACTCCACCCATACTTAGACATACTTTAGGGGAAGATAAAGTTGTAAACTCCTGATTGAACAATGAAGGTACTTAACTCATACCTTATGGTGAAGCTAGAACCTTAAGATAGGTCTATTTTTAGATCTATTACAAAAAGTTAAATATCTGTAAAGGTTAAATTAATCACAAAAAGGTCAAGTAACTTACAAAAGGCAAGCTTAACAAAGAAATGTGAAGTACTCAGAAGATATAATCTAACAGAGAAGGTGAGAACCAAAGAAGATGAGAACTAAGAATGGGCAGTCCTGGAAAAAAAGCATCTACTGTGATTGGTAGACGTGAAAATTTAAGGGAGGTGACATAAGAGAAAATTCTCTTTAAAAGGAGGCTAAGGAACAGTTCAGTTCGGAGTTGAATTGAGTTAGATTCTGAACTCAGTTCAGGAGATTCAGTGGAGGACTGGAGCTTGCTTGGAGAAGGTCTTGTAGGCTCAGGGAGGCCCCTTTGGCCTAGGCCTTTAACTACTTCTTGGCTCAGCCTGAGCCAGAGCAGTTTAAATTAATCTCTCTCTCTCTCTCTCTCTCTCTCTCTCTCTCTCTCTCTCTCTCTCTCTCTCTCTCTCTCTCTGTGTGTGTCTCTGTCTCTCCTTCCCTTAATTCCTTCTCTCTTTATTAATTAAAATCTCCATAAATCCCCAGTTAACTTGGGTATTTTCATATTTGGGAATTTCCCATGGCGACCACTTATTTAAATTTTAAGTCAAAACACTAAAAATTATCCTTGCACAATAAAGATTTTCAAAAACTTGAAAAGCCTGACATCTACCCAAAAATGCTGCTAGATGAAAGTTCTAGCATGCCCATCTTCTTTTCAACATTGTACAGGAAAATGATATTAAAGTTCATAGGATTTAGGATTGGAAGGATCCTTATAACTTATCTTGAAGTGATAAAGGCCTGAACCATGGTAGTGCTTATAGAAGAAGAGAGAAGAGGAAAGACATAAGAGATGTTTTGGAGGTACAGTTGTCAAGATTTGTCATCTGACCGGAAATGGAGGAGTAGGTAGGGAGAGAGAGAAGATGAGGTGAAGATAAGTCAAGGTTGGAAATCTTGGAATGGTAGGAAGGGAAGTCTGGAGAAGAGATAGTTTCAGGATAGAAAGACAATGAGTTGCATTTTCAGAGAAAATGAATTTAAGATGCCTACAGTGCATTTGAAGCTGCCTAACAGAAAGTTAGAAAAATGTGTAATGGAGCTCAGAAGAGATGGGGACTGAGGTGGATCTGGGAGGCATCTGTGAAAAAATGCTAAAAGTGAAGAGAAGCAGCAACATACAGTGAGTAGATAACTGGTCTTTAAGTCAGAAAGACCTGGGTTCAAGTTCTGCCCATCCTGGCTACATGGTCCTGAGCAAGTAATTTTTCCTTTCTGTGCCCTAGGAATCCATTTGATCCTGAAAGTGGCAGAGAAGGTACCAATCTGGATCAGCATAAGTTCCCATTAGATATTTTATGAACCTCCAGGGGGAGAGAAAAGGGAGAGAGGGAGGGAGAGGGAGAGAGAGGGAGAGAGAAAAAGAGATAGAGAGAGGGAGAAAGAAAGAGAGAGAAAGAGAGAAAGAGAGAGAGAGAGAGAGAAAGAGAGAGAGAGAGAGAGAGAGAGAGAGAGAGAGAGAGAGAGAGAGAGAGAGAGAGAGAGAGAGAGAGAACATAAGCATAAGAAAGGAAGAAAAAACAGAAAAGGAAAGAGTACTGGGGAATATTCATGGTTAGAGGGTAGAACATGGATAATGATCTAGCAAAGAAGACTTTTAAAAAGAAATGTGTGAGAAGGAAATTCCCCTCCCTTTGCTTTGATGTAATCAATCAGCGTTTACCACTGAGATGTGCAGGGATAGACAGGCCCTCAGAGAAAGGAAGTTGAAACCAATGAGATGGGAAACTGATTCCACAGACACTGCCCCCCCCTCACCCCCCCCATCCCAGCAGTGCCAGGCAAATCAAGGAATTATGATTGGTTCCTGAGATGTGACGTGGGAGAGCTAGTGGGTGGGAAAAACTGCTTATGAAGGCAAGGCCAAGGCTCTGCACACATCTCTTTTGCTCTTCTGGGTGGAGATTGGAACCTGAGGGAGAACCTCTGTCGGTGGTGAGCTTCATTCCATTAGAACAGTACATAGGCTGGTAGGCCAGGCAACTCTCTCTACATTTCGCTCTCTTTACTTTCACTACTTTGATGTAATAAAGCTACTAACAGGCTCATAATTTAATTTTAATTATTACAAATGGTAGGAAAAGAACATGAAGAAAAGTAGTATCACAAAAGCTAGAGGGAATATTTAAAGATGAAAAGTTAGTCTCTATTAAAAGCCAGAGGCCAAGAAGTACGAGAACTGAGAAAAAACTTGGAAATTAAGAAAATTATTTAGCAATTAAGAAGCCCTTGGTAATCAATCAACAAACATTAAAAAACTATGTATGCCAGAAATTGTGAATGTATTAGAGATACAAATGGAAAAACAAAACAGTCCTTGTCCTTCAGGAATTTATATTCCTTCAGGGGAAACAATATATATCATTTCATTTAGGTTCTATAAGGTAAGAAGCCAGAATGCAAGGGGATGAGAAGATGAGAAGAGAGTGATGAGAGTCAATGAGGAGGAAAAGTAGTGTAAATGGATTTTTAAAATTAATTTAGTTACAAAAAAGAGAGCTATGGAACAAGTTTCCTAATTGATCTATTCTTACTAGCTAAATATCAGTTACACATGGCGGATCTAGAAAGTGGGAAGATCCTGACACACTTGTTCATTCACCTTCCTCTTTTTTCTACCACCATTTTCCTTCTCTACATGTACTGAGCACCCATCTCTCCTTCCAAGAGATTTCAGGTAAAATAAGGACACAGGACTCAGGATGCAGCAAAGTGCAAGGACCCTCTGCCAAAATGTAAGGACAGCGGACTTTCCCACAAAATGGATTCAAGCAGACACACAGTATACGACAGCCTAATGGAGCCTTGCTCATCTTTTGATTATTTTAGTCTTGTTCATGTTCAAAAAATCAAAGGACCAAAAAAATCAGAATATCAACCCTGAAAAGGATTTTAGAATCATCTTAATTTTACAGATGAAGAAACTGAGGTTTAGATAGATAAAAGGACTTTTCACAGAACAGAAATTGAACCCTAGTTTCCTGTCTCCAAAATCACTCAAAACCCACCAACCACAGGATGCATGGCTTTTCATGAGGGCTTCTCCAATACCCAGCCTAGTCACCCACCAGCTGCAAACACTAATAATGAAAGAAAACTATGTCTCAAAGGAAAAAAGTTTTTAAATTCTCTACTTCATACTCATTATTATTCTAAATGAGATCAAATTATTCTAGCAAAACATAAAAGGATATGTGATTATAGGAGAGGAAAGGGAAAAAATAAAATTCAAATAAAGCATAACTTGTGGAAATTACCTGCTTATGGTACAGACATAACAAATGCAATAACCTGAAACAGAGTAGTGTAGAAATAAGGAACGGAAATCAAAGGCATATATATAGATATAGACAGATATCTAGAAGGTATATTTGTGTGTGTGTGTGTGTGTGTGTGTATGTGTGTGTATATTAGAAGGTATAAACACCTACCTTAGTAATTTCATTTACAACAAATCCTTCTGAAGCTGTGACCTCTGGGATCCCACTGGGGCCAATTCCCTGGCAAATGAGTTTGCCATATAAAGTTGATTTCCCTACAACACAAAATAATAAAAGTTTTCTCAACAGATCAAGATTTTTAGTATGTTTGGCCCTAAAAGTCCAATCCTGATACCTGTAAGGACAGGAAAGATTTGGTCTAAAAAATAAACAGATAAAGAGGGAACAAGAAACAAAACTACACATAGAGGAGTATTGGCCAACCACCTAGTGTGCCAGGTTATGAGCCTGGGCATTGGTCAACTTTGGGATCCTGGAACTCTGCCTAAGCCAACAGCAGAAGACCCATCCCTTGAAGTCCTAAGCCCTGGCACCAGCCTGCAGTGAGGTCCCTTAGTCCATATCACTTGGCCCTTTCAAGCCTGCTATAAAACTCCTAGCTCCAGGGTAAAAAGAGCTCAAAATTCTCTAGGTTCACAAGTCATCAGCAGAGGAAACAGAATCAGTAGTTTTCAGAACTCCCAGTCCACAGGCAAAAAAAAAAGGCTGGGAAAATGAGCAAACAGCAAACAAACAAACAAAAACACCTAACCATAGACAAATTTTATGGCGACAAAGAAGAGCAAGGCACAGATGCAGGAGGGAACAGTGAGAACAAAGCAAACACATGCAAAACTTTCAAAGAAAAATGGGAATTGGTATCAGGCACTAAAAGAATTCAAAAAGGAATTTAAAAAATCAAATAAGAGAAGTGGGAGAAAAGTGGGATGAAGAAATGAAAGTAATACAAAAAGAAAGAGTTTAAAAAGCAAAACTGGTCAAGTGGAAAAAGAGACAAAAATCCACTGAAGAAAAACACTATCCTACAATCCACAATTGACCTACTAGAAAAAAGGCTAAAAAAAAAAAGCCATTGAAGAAAAGAATTTCATGAACAGTAGAATAGACCAAATGGAAAAGGAAGATCAAAAAGTCATGGAAGGAAAATTAGAATTGGGCAAATAAAAGCTAACGATTTCATGAGACATCAAGAAACCAAATCGAAAGAATGAAAAATTGAAGAAAACATGAAAAATTATCTCATTGAAAAAACCAAATGGTCTCAAAAATAAGTTTTTTTAGGAGACAGTCTAAGAATCATCGGACTACTTGAAAGTCATGACAAAAAAAAAAAGAAAGAAATTCAAATTAAACTATCCAGAAGGTTGTTGGCAATTTAACACAGGAGCTTCAGAGAATGATAAGAAGTAGCAATTCAGATTTGCCGATGACTCTCAAAGAGGCTATAATTGAAGTTATAGGACTATCTAAAACATATGGGCTGTTTTGCTGATAGAAAGGTAGAGGCCAATGGATAAAGAAGAAAGCATAGATTAATAGACATGATTGTAACAAGTTTGTTTTTGTTTTAACTGTTTCTCTGTTACAAAGAAAATTTTAAAATTTTATTTTCGTGGTTAGAAAGGTTAGTGGGATATAAGTGATATTTTTTAAAAATCAACAAAACTTTTTTTTTTTAAGAAAAATATAGCATGTGAGCCAATAATATCTCCAGGTATCATCAAGTAACTCTGAAATGGAAAGACAGTCTTGTGATATCCTAAGATGTCTACTGAGAGAGTTGGGATAGTATCAATACAACAAAGGTTGTGAAGGAGAGTTAGGAAGTCTCTGAGGCATTCAATTAAAAAAAAAAGAGGAATTCATAAGGAGATCTGGGGAGAGCTGCGTGGTTGTATTTGGGGATTAGGAAATCTTGCTATGTGAGGGAGGGATGATGCTGAAAAGATTCAAAGACATTACCTGGGGGGTGACAGCTCAGCCAAGCTTCTCCTTCATTCTTCCTGTTAAGAGACAGAAACTTAATTAATTAGTATTAGGAAGGGTGCAGTATGAGGGTGAACAGGTAATACGACCATAGAATCTTGGAGTAAACTGTCCCTGACTCCCTCCCAGAAGAAATATTATATCTTATCCTCAGATATCTCAAGAGCAAGTTGTACATTTCATATATTATCATATTTTAATTTATATTTATTTTGGTAAATCTTATCTCCAGAAAGCTTCCTGACAGATAATACCTCATTTCACACAGAGAACTGAAATGGACCTTCCTGATAACATTTACCTATAGGACTTCAAGACTAAACAAAACAAATCTAATCCCTTCAAATATTTAAAGAGAACTATTATTATTATTATTATTATTATTAATCAACACTAAACAGGAAGGTTCTAAAGTTCAGCATTATCCCTGACTCCTACTCTCCCTCACCACACATAATGCAATTTGCCAAGTTTTGTGGTTTCTAGTTTAATAACATTTCTCATTTATCCCCATCTCACTCCTGGCATACTCAACCCTAGTTCAAGAGCTCATTATCTCTTAACTAAATTACTGCAATTGCCTTTTATTTGTTCTCATGTCTCTCCCCACTCCAATCCAGCCCCCACAGCATAATTTTCCTAAATTACTGGTCTGCCGAAGTCACCACACAAATCAATAAATCCCTACCTTTCCAGCCCTTCCACATTCAAGAATCCAGCCAAACTGACTTGTTACTCACACAAAACACTTCACATCCTTAATCTTCACATGTGTACTGGCTTGTCCCCATGTCTATAATGCACTTACCTCCATCTCTTTAATCAATCAACTAACATTTATGAATGCTCACTTATGTGCCTAGTGCTGAAGAGGCACCAACTCTGATGAGACCTTTCCTGGTCCCTATAGCTGCAAGATCACTTTGTATATACATGCATGTGAGGAGACCCACTGCTGGATGGTAGAAGGCTGTCAAACTCAAACAGAAATGGGGTCATTAAAACCGCATGTATGGATCTTTGCAGACTGAATAACTCTGAACTCATACATTAATGTTATCTATATTTTATTATATATTTATTTGTTTTGTTAAATACCTCCCAATAACATTTTAATCTGGTTCTGGCAGCACTTCAGTGGGTTGTGTGTGACACCTCTGGTGTAGCAGCTAAAGAGTTGGCCTCAGAGTTAGGAAGGCCTCCATTTAAGGATCACTTCCAGCACAATTTGTGACTTAGGACAAGTCAGGTAACCTCTCAGTAATCTGGGCAGATCTCTAAGATTAGAAATATAAGTAGATCATCTGTCTCAGGGATGTCTTTGTACTCCTAGCCCTTAGAACATAACAGGCACTTAATAAATACTGGCTTATTATTAATAAAGACTGGCCAGGTTCTTCTCACCAGTCCTTGAACTGCATGGTCTCTAAGTCTACAGTGTGTGCAGATTGCCTTCCTCTGCACACAATATACAGCTTATCAAAAGTTGCTCCTAAAATATGGTACCTAAAACTAAATACAATATTTGGACATAATGACCTGATAGGACAGCAAGACTCACTTCCCTCCATCAAACTAGATACTGCTTCTTTTTCTTTTTTTTTTAAACCATTACCTTCCCTCTTAGGATCAATATTGTGTATTGGTTTCAAGGCAGAAGAGCAGCAAGGGTCGAGCAATGGGGGTTAAGTGACTTGCCCAGGTTCACACAGCTAGGAAGTGAGGCCACATTTGAACCCAGGACCTCCAATCTCTAGGCCTGGTTCTCAATCCACTGAGCCACCCAGCTGACCCCTAGACACGGCTTCTTATTCACAAGGCCTAAGATTGTGTTAGCATATTTGGCTGCCATTGATAAATCAAATTGAATTTACACACAAATCTCCTAGATCATTATTTTTCTTTTTAAACCCTTACTATAAACCTTAGCCTATAACCACACCTATATTTGAAAATTTTGAATTTGGTCTGCCAAAGTTTGCATTTAGTATTTAAAAGTCAGGATAAGATGGATCAGATTTTTGTTTAGTTGTTTCAGTCATATTCAACTTTTCATGACTCTATTTGGGGCTTCTTTGGCAAAAGACACTGGGATGGTTTGCCATTTCCTTCTCCAGCTCATTTTACAAATTGAAGAACTGAAGCAAATATGATTAAATGACTTGCCCAGGGTTACATAGCTAGTATTTGAGGCTGGATTTTAACTCAGATCTTCCTGACTCCAGGCCTAGTGCCCTATCACTTTGATATGTAGCTTCCCAATTGACCTTATTCCCATTTAAAATTTCATCTCCAAATTAAAGGAAAATAATAAATGTTGAAGGGGATGTGGCAAAACCGGGACACTAATATACTGCTGGTAGAGTTGTAAATTGATCCAACCATTTTGGAAGGCAATTTGAAATTATGCCTAAGGGTTTTTTTAAAAATGCATACCCTTTGATCCAGCAATACCACTACTAGGTTTGTACCCCAAAGAAATGATAAGGAAAAACATCTGTACAAAAATATTCATAGCTGCACTCCTTGTGGTGGCAAAAAATTGGAAAATGCGAGTGTGTCCCTCAATTGGGGAATGGCTAAACAAATTGTGGTATATGATGGTGATGGAATCCTATTGTGGTATAAGGAATGATGAACTGCTAGATTTCTATAAGAACTGAAAAGACCTCCATGAACTGACGCAGAGCAAAATGAGCAGAACCAGGAGAACATTGTACATGGAAACTGAAACATTATGGGATGATCATATGTAATCAACTTTCCTACTAATAACAATGCAATGATCCAGGACAGTCCTTAAGGGACTTATCCACATCAATAGAAAGAACTGTTGGGGAAGAAACGCAGAATGGAAACATTTGATTTATCACTTGTTTATATGAGTATAAGATATGGTGTTTTGGTTTTTAGAAGATTACAGTATTACAAAAATGAATAATATCGAAATAGGTATTGAGTGATAATACATGTATAATAGTATAATCAGTGGAATTGCTTGTTGGCTCTGGAATGGGGGAAGATTATGAATCATGTAATCATGGAAAAATACTTAAATAAAAAAATTAAAATTTCATATTATTTGATTCAGGCTATCATTCTAGGCTATTGGTATCCTCATGGATTCTAACTCTGGAGTCTAACATATTAGCTAACCTTCCCAGCTTCCTGTCATCAGATATTCATTCTAGATTTTTCATCATTCAAATGTTGATAAAAATGTTGAAAAATACAGTGTCAGGGATAGAATTACTTAAGAGGGTAGAGTCCATTTAGCCAGTTCTAAATTCATCTAAATATCCTACTTACATGTTGTTCATAAAGATAAACTCTTATTTTTTAAAGGTATCACAAAAGAGTAGAAAAAATGTTAGAGAGAGAACAGGGTTCAAATATTGTTTCTGCTACTTTCTAGCTAAGTGACTGGGCAAGTAATTTCCTTGAGCTTTGGTCTCTTGATATATCAAATGAGGAAAATACCTGTAATACCCACTTCACAAGACTGTTGTGAGGAATCATTATTAAAATACTTTTTAAACCTGTAAAGCACTATAGAGAGTAACTATAGTATAGTGCACAAAGTTGGCTTCAGAGTCATTAGACCTGTGTTCAAGTCCTGCCTTTGACACATACTAGATGTAAAATCAGTACTCTAGGGAAGTAGTTTTCAAAGTGCAGTCCATGGCCTTCCCTTTCAACAGGTCTATCAGGTCAAAACTATTTTCATAATAATACTAAGACATTTAATTTCTAAGGAAAATATAGGTGTATTTATAGCTAGAGACCCACTATCTATGCTTATAATATAGTTAAAGTGTAATTTTAACAAAAGAGTAGAATGAAGCAGAATACTGAGCAAGAAAACATTTATTAGCAGGGATATATTACCTGTCAATAAATGAGTCAGTGGCTCACTTTCATTCATGTCAAAGACCCTAAGCAGAAAGCCAGTTTTCTTTTTAAAGGTTTTGGGGAATAAAGAACAAAGCACAGAGCAGGACAGATGACATCATGCATGGGATTGAGTATAAAATGATAGGTTACAGAGGTAACAAGCAAGGAACGTGATTGGATGGAAGTTTGGCAATGAAGTTAGCAACAGTCCTTCCTTCTTAGTCTCCTGAGAAAAGAAGGGCTCATAGTTGGAGTCCAGAAGGAGAGAGTAGCCCAGACTCTTGGACAAAACCCCAGATATTCTTGAAGGATAGCTTGGTAGCTAAAGATATCAGGTCCAACTCTCTTTTTCTCACATACTCTCTAAAGCCAGTTAAAGAATTCCTTGAGGCAAGAAAAGATCACTGATTAGCAGGAGAAATGGAGCTCTAAATTTAATCCATTACAGATCAACTGCATTCAGAACTAAATTTTTTTTTAAAAGAACCATAACATAAGCAGTTACAAGAAAGAAGCTGTACAGAAAAAAAATATTTGTAAATAGAATCAATAAGAAAATTATTCAGGATGAATTTTAATCTCAGAATATGTATAAAAATTCACATAAACAAACACTCTTGGAGGGTCCTCAATAATCAGAGACCCCAAAACTTGAGAACCTTTGTTCTAGGCAATCAGTAAGTCAATGAGGTTTTATCAATGCTTACTATGTCACAGACAACACATCTAATTACATTAATTTACAGAGAACATGATGACCAACACTGAAGGTGAGTTTCCTCATTTGAGAGTTTTCAATACCATTTAGATCACAGGTCTAGTCCTTATCCTAAAGCATTAAAGTCAAATACTATTCTATCATCAAATTTGTTTTATGGTTAATATTAACATTTTTCCATGTTGTCTCTAATGAACAGAATTGTAAGTTCTTTAAGGAAAGGGGTGGTTCAGTTTTGTCTTTGTAGTCTCAGCACCTAGCATTGAGTAGATATTAAGTAAATGTTGGCTGATTAACTGAATAAAAATTTTATTGTGTCTTTTGAATGAATTCACATAACGGCTTACAGAAGCACTTTCAAATTGAGTCTCAAGAGAGATAAAAGGTCCAGGGTCTTACAGCTAATAAGGTGCAGAGAAAGTTGCAGAGTATGGATTGAGTTCTACTGAACTCCCCCCCTCCCCCCGCCCCCTTTCTTTTTTGGTATATGTTATAAAGATGGCTTGGTGGGGAGAAAAGGAATGGGTACATATTTGGAAATGAAGGGTGACGTAAAAGATATCATTAAAAATCAAATCTTCATTTGTCCTTGATAATAAAAAACAATATAATAAACTTAAGGGCCATAATTCAAATCTTGGTCCTGACTACAAAATCACGGAACCATTACTGCCTCTCAACCTGACCCTATCAAAACACTTCCGCTGAAATTCAACAACAGCATATTCGGGTACGGGGAGGTAAGCTCAGTGGATTTAAAGGGAAGAGCTGGGTTCAAACCAGATCTTGGATGCTTCCTAGCTGTGTGATCCTGGGCAAGTCACTTAATAATGATCTGGACCTTACTGCTTTTCTGCCTTGGAACCTATACTTAGTAAGGATTCCAAGATGGAAAGTTAGGGTCAAAAAGGACGACGACAAACTGTGTCGGTAACTTTCTCCTAATCTGCTGGTTTATTTAATAAAGCTGTCAGGAACGATTGTGAGCTTAGCCTGGCACCACCTGGTCTCAGTCAACCCCAGCTGGGGGATTAGGCACTGCCCTCGATAACCAGGGTGGGTCTGGTCTCGCATGGTCTGGTGAGGTCGGCCCTAAGGGAGAGCTGTCTCCCGAGAACCTGGCCCAGACCACCGACCCCAGGGCGCGCTCCGTAAAAAACTGCTGAGACAGAAGAGAACTACAAGTGTGGACTCACACGACCCCACCCCTATCCTCTCTTCTCCGGGTCTGGACCGACCCTTACTCCCAGAGCCTTCTGGGCAAATTGGGGTAGGCCCAGTCCCCTGGCAAAGGCGGAGCCTGTGCGGGAAGGAAAATCACCTGAGAGCTTGAACCCAGTCGCTCTGAATCCTCATAGGCACCGCCATCTTCTCCCCGCCCCTTTCCGTTTCCTTCCTTTCTTAGCCGGAAGTGAAGTCTTGTTCAGCCGGATGCGGAAATTCCGGAGTTGGATCGGGACGAACTAGCAGGTAGAGAGGAGGGGGAAAAGAAAAGGGGGGAAAGAAAGAAGAGAAAAAGGGGGAGGGGAAAGAAGAAGGAAGAGAAAGAGAAGGAAGAAGGAAGGGAGAAAGAGAGGAAGGGAAAGTGTTGGGAAGGGAAATGGTGGAGAGGGGCGGGGCAAGGCCCAGAAATCAGCCAATGGTAGCACGACGTAGGCACGAGGTCTCTGCGCGTGCTCGACTGGATTCGCCCGGAATCGGGACTTGGAAGGCGGGAGGGGGGACGGGAGCGGGGATAAGGGGGAAAGAGCGTGACCGCGCACGGAGAACGTACGCGCGCAGCGGCGAGCCCGCTTTCTTTCTCGCCGGTCCTATTGCCGTGGGTGAGCGCCTGCGCGCTGCGCTGCACGGACTGCTGGGGGGAGGAGATGAGGGGGACTGTAAGGAAGGCGAAAAGTAGAACCCGGAGATGGGTGATGGGCGAGGACAGGGGTTGGTGGTGAGGGCCGTATCCGATCCTCCTTGGGGTTCTCCATCCTTCTAAGCTCTTCTCATCCAGGAAACCTCCCCTGATTATCCCCGCCCACTCCCGCCAGCCCTGATGACCTGTGCTCCGTGAGCCTTCAGATATTCAAATACCATCCTCTCTCCCCATTATTCCCGGGGGAAACAGATCCAGACAGGGAAAGGGTTGTATTTGCATTCCTAGCTTATAGTCCCTGGCGCTTTGTAAACGCCTGATAAATGCTTGCCGTTTTGCTAAAACTCGAGGCTAGAACTGAGCCTCATGTTAGGTAAGACTGCCGTGGAGTGATTTTTTCAGGGTCTCACGACCTGGCAGGGACTAGAACTCGGGGATCTTGGCTCCCAACCTAGGATTATTCTTGTCACCCCTTTGAGTCCGGAGGCAGCTAGGCAGCACAGTGGATAGACAGAGTACTGGGCCCAGGATCAGGATGGTCTTGAGAGTTCAACTCCAACTGACAAGCTGAGTGACCCTATGCAAGTTACTTTCCTTTCCTAAGTTTCCTGGTCTGTAAAATAAGGATAGGAATAGCACCCACCTCCCAGGATTGTTTTGAGAATCAAAAGTGATAGTGTTTATAAAATGCCAGGTACGGAGTAGGTGCTATGTATGAGCTAACTCTTATAATAATAATTATTATTAATCACTAGTCATCTGTTGTTTTTTTTAAAAGTGTCCCTGGCAGAAACAGAGAAGCCTATCCAAAGGTCATCTGAGGAAAGAGGGAACAGAACCAGGAGCAAATATGTGGAACTTAAAGGGAGGCAGATTTTTCTCTCTCTAGTCCTAAAATCAGAGCCACCCTACAGTGGAACAGGCTGCCCTGGATTCCCAGGCAATGGGAAGTGTTCCAGCAGAAAACGAATGACTGTCTGTGAGTGAGATTGTGGGGAAAATTCTTGCCTTAGGAAATAGGTTGCACTGGATGCCTAATGAAGCTGGAATATGAGAGCTAGGTAGCTAGGTAAAATCATTTAGTCCAATCGCCTCTCTTTGCCAAAGGGGAGGCAGGCCCAGGGACTTGCCTGAGGTCTCTCAACTCAACTTAGTAAAAATGTTTATTAAGCACATACTATGGGCAAAAGAAATAGTGCCAGGTGATAGAACAAAAAAGAATGTCTCAAGGAATCAATAACCTTGGGGTAGGGTAGAGGGGAATGATACAGCTTATATAGGGATACAAGGTACAATTTGAGATCTAGACCAAGCTCCCTAGGAAAAATTTGAGATGGAACAGTATATTTTCAGCTGGGGGTTTGAGGGAGGCTTTTTGAAGAAAATGGCACTTTTGTAGGAAAAGAAGGATTCTGAATAAGGAAAGAAAGAAAAGGGAAGGCACATTTATTATGTGCCTACAATATTCTAGGTATCTTACTAAACATTTTACAAATATCTCACTTGAGCTTCAGCACATCATTGGGAGATAAGTGTTATTATCAGCCAAATTTTACAGTTTAAGAAACTAAAGCAGACAAGCTAAGTGTCAGGCCAGATTTGAACTCCAGTCTTCCTGATTTGATTTTAGGCTCAAGCACTTATCTACTCTACCACTCAGCTGCCTCATAATAGCAGTTATGCTAATAGAGTTGAGACACTATATTCCAGGCATAGGGGATTATTAGAGTGCATAGGCAAGAGAGAACAGGTTTCAGATCAGCCATGCAACAAACATTAATTAAAGGCTTACTATGGGGCAGCCATTGTGTTAGACTTTGCTGTACAAGGAAGGGCAAAACAACTGTTGCTTTAGTTTGAAACACAGAGTGTACAAAGGGGAGTTACATCCAGGAATGCTGGAAAGATAGGTTAGAGCCAGAGTATAGAGGGTTTTTCAGTGCCAGGCAAAGGAGTTTTAATATTGCCCTTGAGGAAATTGGGTCAATGAAAGGTTTTTGACCAGCAAATGGACATGATCAGACCTGTGCTTTATGAAGTTCCTTTTCGAAGCTACATGAACGATGACTTGGAAAGAAGAGGCTAGAAGCCAGGAGACCATTTAGCAAACTATTATGATGGAAGATGGTGAGACCCTAAATTAGGAGAGTGGTTCTACGAGTGGACAGAAATAGCCAAATGCAAGAGTTGATATGGAGTTATATGCTACAGGATATAGCAGCTGATTGGAGGTGAGGGAGGATGAAGTCAAAAATGATACTCTGCATTTGAATCTGAGTAGGAAAATGGTGTGGTATCAAAAGATAAAGAGAAGTTGGGAGGATAGGCAGGTATAAGAAGGAAAATGATGAGATCCATTTTGGATATGTTGTTTGACATGTTGGTAGGAAAACTAATAGATATCCAGCAGGGAACTAAAGGTACAGAGAAGTAGTTGGGACAGATTAGGGCTCGATATATCAATTTAATAGTTATCTGCATAGAAAAAATAATTGAACTCATAGGAATAGAGATCATCAACAGGAGGAAAAGAGGGCCTACGATGGAGCCTTGGTAGCCATCCATCCTTAGGGGGCAAGAGGACCATGAAGTATCTCTTCAGAGAAAGAGACTAAGGAGTGATTAGACAGGTAAGAGCAGAGAGGAGAAGAGAGAAATATTGTAAAAGTTAGGATAGAAGAGGATCTAGACCAGGGTCATGGACAGTTTAGTGAAACCTTTGTACTACCATATACCCATTAATGAGTAAAACAAAATAGATAGAAAGACAAGTACTGAAATCAAGTAATCATTTTTTAAAACCCAGTTCCCAAGTTAAGAACCCCAGATTTAGGAGAAAGGGTGCAGTATTGAATGCTGCAGTGAACAAAGGCAGAGGGAGGAGCTGGGACACAATGTCCAGTTTCCTGAGTCTCAGTCCAAATATGAAAAGCAGTATGGGATGAAGACTAGGTTTGGATTCAGGAAATCTGGGTTCTTGACTTCGCTCTATCACTTAATATATTTGCAAATTTAAACAAGTTACTTCTCTAAACCTCAAATTCTTCCCCTATAAAATGAAGATTAGAATCCTTACCCTAACCATTTTATAGCAGTGTTTTGAGAAAACACAGCTTTGGAAGACTGCAAACTTGTGGTGCCTTTGAATGTGAGTTATTGTTATTTCCAGTTGGAGAATACTACATACAGTAAGTGAAACAGTCAAGTTACATTAGGTAACTAAGTACCCAAGGGAATGGTACAGCTCTTACCAGGGATCAGCACAGTGGAGAAAGCCCTGGATTGTTAGTCAGGAGACCTGGCTCAGTTATCTATACTCAGTGATGGTGGGCCCCTTTCTCCCTGTGAGCCTCACTTTCCCTCTCTCAAATAGAATTGGACTAGTTAGTATGTAGGATCTCATCCATCTCTAACATTCTGTACCTTGATTTCTAAGGTCTTTTCTGGCTTGAACAGTCTACCTTCTGCCTCATCCAAGGTTCATTCAACAAGATGTCATCTGCTGCCCCTCAGGGTCACAACTGGACAGGTCCTCAGCCGGCTGCAGGTGAAGAGGGTGAGGACCCGGTGGAACAGATGATTTCACGCACAGGTTGCATAGCCTTTCACCATGCTGTAATGGAGTGTATGGCTGAGCACCATGATTGGAGGAAGTGCCAGGCCCAAGTCAAGGCCTTTAGGGATTGTGTGAACCAGTACCAGAAGAACAGGCTGGAAGAGCTGCGGAGGGGGCAGAAGCCAGTCCCCACTGATGGCTAAGACACCCAGAGAAACTAGCCTGGGGAAGGTTTAGCACCCACCTAACTCAGGATGACTGGGAGGAACTGGAGAAAGGAACCTCTGAACATTTGGAGGATGTTCCTGGAGGGTAGACAACTCAGAACAGCCAATTCAATGCAAATTAAGCAGATCTTGAGTTTCAGTCCAGTGCTTAATCCCTGGGGGGCTGGAGGAGGTGGTGGAGGGAGGAGGAATATGCTGACAAGGCCTTTTGCTTTTAAAGGCTCCCCCACCTACACTGTGTTCCCATACCTAGGACTATGTTGATTGTTTGGAAATTTAAATAAGTAAATCCACAACCTAAAATCACAGCTTCTTTATTCTTTTCAAACCTGAAAAGTGGAAATGGAAGAAGTAAATTTTCCATCATTCTAATTAATTTCACAGTCATTTCGTACCCACTATGTGCAAAGTACTGTTGGATGCTAAAGAGCTAAAACAGGTAAAGTCAGGTCTCTTGCCCTCATGTAGATCATGCACAAATAAGGAAAATCCACCACATTCCAAGAAAATTGCATCAGAGAACATAAAATACTGTTATGCTTAGAAGAAAAAATTATCACCCAGAACAAAGTGGCAAATGAAGAAAGTTTTCCTGGTAAAGAAAGCATTAGGGGTTTTAAATAATAGGAAGAATTCAACACCAGAAAAGAGTTAGGAAAGATATCCACAGGATTTAGAGCTAGAAAGGCCCTTAGATATGATGCAATCCAACTTTATCATTTTACAAAAAAAAAAAAAGACAAAGTCGTCTGAAAATTTGTCAGGTTAAAGTGGCCCACTGATGGGTTTTGATCATAGAATCATTGATCTAGGTTTGGATTCAGGAAATCTGGGTTCTTGACTTAGAACTCTATCACTTAATATATTTGCAACTTTAAACAAGTTACTTCTCTAAACTTCATTCTTCCCCTATAAAATAATTAGAATCCTTACCCTAACCATTTAATAGCCTTGTTTTGAGATAACATAGGTTTGGAAGACTGAAAGATTTCCTGAATCCAAACTAATGCCTCTATTTCCTCTTCTCTCACTCTAAATCATGTCAGCTGGCTTCAGGCTCCATTATTAATTGAAACTATTCTCTCCAAAGTTGCCAATGATCTCTTAAATGCCCAATCTAATGTTTTTCATTTATCTTCATCCTTCTTGACTATCTGCAAACTTTGACCCACTTCAGTTTTCCTGGCACTGTTCTCTCCTCCTCCCACCTATCTACTATCACTCGGTCTCCTTTGCTGGTTTAAGTAGCAGTGATTGGGATATGATTTCACTAATGTAGGAAACTCTTAAGAGAGGGAATTTAACTCTACCAGTAAAGGTTGTCACCTTGGAGCTCTGAGAGATTAAGTAATTTGCTCAATGTCACACAATATGTCAGTGATAAGACTTAAAATCCAAGGTATTCCTGGCACCAAGTCCAGTTCTCCATCTTGTGAATTTTAAAACTATTCCACCCTAATCAGACTGTACTTTAGAAGATCTGATTCAGCTATTTCCTGATCAATAACAATAGATGTAAATTACCAGGCATGTTGGCATCTGGGGAGTATGGTTGATGTATTAAATACTTGATCAGATCAGTTAATGATCAATGTATAGAGAGTTCTAAGGGCAGGAGAATTCCTAAGTCTGAGCCACAAAGGCTTAGACCTCACCTTGTCAAACCTCATTCCTCTGAAAAGTGCAAGTCAGGTGAATCTCCACCTCCTCTGATCTTGTCATTGTCTATTCAACCAATGTTAAGACCTATGGGCTATGTATTCATTGATCACCTCTCAATCCACAATAAATGCTGGGGTGAGGGGTGCTACTCTTCCTCTTGATTCCTGCAACCTTGGAGTTCTTCCTTCTACCTCTCTTTATCTTTCCTAGCACCACTCTTGGCCATGTGCTGTCTATCTAGGAATTCTTTCACGTGTTCCAATTAACTTGTAAGCAATGCTTTGATCTTAGCCTCTGAGATCTTAATACCTCTCTTTTCAATTAAAAAGGAGAAAGTTTAACCCATTCCTTAACAGAACAGCACAATACCTTACTGGCCAAGCACAGGTCTCGTTGTCCGGACTCCAGCCACGTTCCACACAAATCTTCCCAAGTGAAGTGATCACGATTTAGCACCTTAGATCCCAGGTGGAGTGCCAGATATAACAATCCATCCAGCGGTTGTTATATAAAGATTTTCCTTTGTGGGTTTTAACTTTAGAAGGAGGAAGGAGCCTGAGGAAGATGGGTGATAAATGAAGACTCAAAGACAATTGATATGGGGCTAAGAGAACATGTGGAAGTAAGAATTCCTAGATAGGGGGGCAGCTGGGTAGCTCAGTGGATTGAGAGCCAGGCCTAGAGACGGGAGGTCCTAGGTTCAAATCTGGCCTCAGACACTTCCTAGCTGTGTGACCCTGGGCAAGTCACTTGACCCCCATTGCCTACCCTTACCACTCTTCTGCCTTGGAGCCAATACACAGTATTGACTCCAAGACGGAAGGTAAGGGTTTAAAAAAAAAATTCCTAGATAGACAGCACGTGGCCAAGAGTGGCGCTAGGAAAGATAGAGATAGAAGGAAGAACTCCAAGGTTGCAGGAATCAAGAGGAAGAGTAGCACCCCTCACCCCAGCATTTATTGTGGATTGAGAGGTGATCAATGAATACGTGCTTGTAACATAGCACGTAGGTCTTAACATTGGTTGAATAGACAATGACAAGATCAGAGGAGGTGGGGATTCACCTGACATGCACTTTTCAGAGGAATGAGGTTTGACAAGGTGAGGTCTAAGCTTTTGTGGCTCGGGCTCAGGAATTCTCCTGCCCTTAGAACTCTCTATACATTGATCATTAACTGATCTGATCAAGTATTTAATAAGTCAACCATACTTCCCAGATGCCAACATGCCTGGTAAGTTACAATAGAGATACTTGGTCTAACAGAATCAGGTCTTGGGAACTCTACATTTCTCCACCCTCCTTAGTTTAACAAGATTAGGAAGGTCTGCACCAAACTCAAGGATTAAGTATCTGAGAAAAATGGCCTTCAACAGACATGTGCAGAAAAAGCAGACAGACCCCTGGGCTGTCCTAAGTCAAGCTAAGCTATGAGTGGTACAGATGAGACACAAGAAAGTGACATAAAACTGTCTATATAAGGCACGTCACTGGCTCTCTTCACCCTCTTTTCCCTGGAGAGGCAACTCTTGCCGTTCCATCTTGAGGTAGTGGCAGTTATTTGTCTGGGTATGGCAGTGAGTTTGCCCTTGAGCTGATTCAGGTTTGGGCATCTTGGCCGAGCCCCTTTTGGAGTTCAGGCTGACTCCTTCCTCCTTCACACTCCAAAATCTTACTTTCTAGATCTTCTAATCTTCCCGCCTGGTACTAGCCAGACAGGAGAAAACCTTACTCCTTTTCCTTCTTCCTTCTCTTTAATCTCCTCCACTATCAATTAAATCACCATAAAATTTCCAGCTGACTTGGGTATTTTATTATTTGGGATTTTCCCTGGCGACCATTTAAATTTAGATTTGTCACAATGCTAAAATTATCTTTACAATCTACTATGCCATATTGGCTTATGCCAATATAATAATGACAACTCCTAAAATAACTTACACATTTAAATAAATTAATAACTTCAGGTTCTTAGTTTCCATAGAGACGATAGGTAGAGGTTTAATGTCTATTTTTCTACTCAGTTTGACCAGGTGTTGATCCTCCTATATGACTCCATCTGACTTTCATGCTGAGTCCAGGGAAGCAGAGACCTTAAAAGCTCCCGCACCCCCTCCTTTATTCTCACCCTGCATCATCCCTGTGCATTCATGTCCATTCAGGCAACAAGCATGCAAATGGTATGTGTGAAGTAGGTCAACAATTCAGGAGGGGGAGGGGATTAAATTCCCTTTACATAGTTAATATTACTACAACCTTCCAGCTCTAAACCTATGTTCCTGTGACATTTTCCTATTCTGAGAGCTAGGATTCTATGACTTAAGTTGATCTGCTCAGTTCCTTGATATTAACCTACCCTGTATCAAGTCCCACTACCCACAGAACCTGATTATATTTCCTCTTACCCCCATCCTACATCTTGACTAGGGATATGGGGATGACTCCAGAAGTGAAAGCTTCCAACCTTCATGATGCCAGAAGCCACATCAGATAGAACTTGGGAGTCCCAAAAATTCTCAGGATTTGGTTAGGACTTTTCTTGGTGGCCCACACTACAACAGAACACCATGGGATAGCTGTTCTTTGAAGTCAGGAATAGATAGAGAACATTCTGTTAAGAGATGGTTACTTACCTGCTTAGCTCAGGACAGAGCTACAATCTTGGCTTTCACTATTTATTGGAGATTTTCCAGTGGGCTCCATAAAGAGCAGGATTTATAATAAGCTTTAATTGATGAGTAAGCTGATATCTTTCCTTCCCCCTCATTCTTGCTTTCTCTGAGGTAAACCGGCCAAACTGATCTCTAGGGCTGCTGACTTCAGGAATATGGACAATTAGAGCTGTAGTCCTGTGGTGTTTGATTCCAGGTGAAAATATCATCTTCCCCTTCTATAGAAAAAAACTTTAAAGCTCCCTTTCTATTCCTCTTGCAGCTTGACTCCTCTGATGCCCACCAGTCAGAGGAAAGTACCTTCGTAAACTGTAAAGCATTATATAAAAGTGAACTATTATATTAGAACCAACATGGGGAAGTTCACCCTTCTCATTCATCTTGTCAGTCTCCTGAGGGAAGTCTTCATTCTTCAGAGATGCCCTACATCTTACTGAACCCTGGCAGAATCACAGAGGACCTTAGAATAAAAGAATATGGAATGTCAAAACTTGAAGGCGCTTAAGAACATATATCATAATACAGGACCTATAATAGAAAAGGAACATTTTTTAAAGTCAGATCGGGAAAGAATTTAGGACATAGGCTATTGGAACTGATAGCGTATTAAAATAGAAAGAAGGTTGAATTTAGAATCAGAGGACTTGGGGCTCCATTCCATCTCTGTCACTTAAGTATTAAGTGACCTTGAGCAAGTGGCTTAACCTCTTGGCCATATTTTCCTCAACCAGAGAATAGTTTGAAGTAGACGAGCCTCCAAGGTCACTTCCAACTCTAATGATCTTATAATTTGTAAGAGAGTAGGATATAGACTTTCCAAGTTGGAAGAAACCACAAGAGATTAATTATCTGACTTAGTCCCCTCACTAAACAGAGGCAGAATCTGAAGCCCAGGAAAGATGACTTAATCACTGAGAGTTAGTGCCAGTACTTGAACTCGGGTGTCCTGGCCAGGGTTTCTTCCATTGCATCTACTGGATGAATTCAATCCAACCCTTTGCCTGAGATTTCTTCTTTTAAAGTTAAGAAAGTAGGGAAACTAATTCACTAATTCTTTTGTCTGGGTTTTCATGGTCCATTGGTTTTCTTCTCCCTCCTTTGCCAGATCCTCCTGTACACAGTTAACAAGAAATTTTTATTAATATGTGCAGGTCAAGAGGACCTGGCCTCAGACAATTCCTAGCTGTGTGACCCTGGGCAAGCCACTTAACCCTAATTGCATGGCCTTTGCTGCTCTTTAGCCTTGGAATAGTGGCTTAGTATCAATTATAAAACAGAAGGTAGGTGGTTTTAGGGGAAAAAAATCACTGTTAACTTAGGAGAAAGCTGACTACAGATGAATTAGAATCTGGTGAGAGAGAGAGAGTAGTAGAAGCCTGGAGTGGCTTTCGAGTTTAGTCACAATGAGAAGGAAAGAGAATATAGGCAGTATAATAAGGTCAAGAACAAATAGGAGAAACATGTCAGTATTTGTAGGAACTAGTGTCTAAGGATACATTAAAGATGAGAGAGTGAAAATGATAGGGGAAATCTTCTGAAGATGAGACAGGTTAGGATCAACGTGTTTGTAAAGAGGTTTGCCTTGGCAAGAAAAGGTGAAGTCTTCTGTGGAGTGGGTATGGGCAGGATACACCCTGGGACTTTGGAGAGAAATAACTAGGTTTGGAAGAGCTGCTGTGGAGAGTAAGGTAGTTAATTGACTAGAGAAGAGCAGAATCATCACCTTTGGGGAGTGAGGGCCCAGTTGAGATCAATTTGCAGTGAACTCAGTTGCCATGGGTTTCCTCCCCAAGCAAGGATTTGGAGAAAAGCTTCAACTCACTGAACTATTTATTCTAAGAACTAGACCATCAGAACCAAATTCAAAAGGGAATTCTAGTGAGGAGGTCAGCATTTTGCCTCAGTGACATGATCTGGCAAAGTCATTCATTCTAAAACCTTGTGGGGAGAATAGGAAAGCCTAGAAACAACTACTGGGGATGGCAATGGTGAGAATTAAAAGGGATGCTATTGTCTGAATAGTGATAATCTTGCCACTTTTTGTCATTGTTTTCTCTGCCAGTCTGTTTTTCAAGGCTTCCCATCTTTTCTTGGGCCTATAGCCAACAATCTTCACATCTCAGGCAAAGGGTTGGATTGTATTCATCCAGTAGATGCAATGGAAGAAACCCAGGCCAGGACACTCACCTTGACTCTCAGTGATTGTCACCTTTCCTGGGCTTCAGATCCTGCCTCTGTTTAGCAAGGGGACTAAGTCAGATAATCAATCTCTTGTGGTTTCTTCCAACTTGGAAAGTCTATATTCTATCATCTCTTTTTTCCCTGGGGCCAAAATAGGAGAAAGTGTTAAGAGGATGAGTCTTTGCACTGGGGAGGAGTTTTGGGATTGTTGAAGGTTCTGAAAGCATACTGATTTTTCACTTTAGTTTATTTGGATTTCTATTGTAGGGTTTTTGTTTTGTAAGATTATTCTCTTACAAGGGGGCAGCTAGGTGGCTCAGTGGATTAAGAGCCAAGCCTAGGGATGGGAGTCATGGGTTCAAATCTAGTCTCAGATACTTCCTAGCTGTATGACCCTGGGCAAGTCACAACCCCCAGTGACTAGCCCATACCACTCTTCTGCCTTGGAACCAATACACAGTATTGATTCTAAGATAGAAGGTAAGGGTATATAGCTGCAGGAGGCAGTTGGAGGAGGGAAGGAAAAGAATATGAATCTTGTAACCATGGAAAAATATTCTTAATTAAATAAAATTTTCCAAAAAAAGGGTAAGGTATGAACAATTTGGAAATATTTTGCATGATAATACATGTATAACCCTGATTGAATTGCTTGCCAATTCCAGGAGGGTGAGGGGAAGGGAGTGAAGGAGACAATTTGAATCATATAACTTTGGAAAACTTCTATAGAAATTTATTATTATAAGTAATTATAAAATAAAATATCTTTATAAAAAATAAAGAGCAATGGGAAACAAAGTGCCCCTTGTTAATCTCATGCATACCACAGAGTCACAGTGGCAGCTCGGAAGCATTTTTCTCATCCTTTGGTTTACTTTTGCACCGAGTAATGAAGCTTTCCACACCAATAGCAGAAGCAAGCTGGCATGAGCACTAGTGGTTGCTGTGAGGTAAACAAGTTTCATCACTTTCAAGTCAATGAGAAAGGCAGGTGGAGAGTCTCTTAGAGTGGGGGGAGGAGGGGAATAGGGAAAGTTCAAGGTTCTTATAGCTGTTAAAGAATAAATCTTCTCTTTACCATGTAACAACCCTTCAAAAATTCTGAATACAAGTGCTCATGTTTCTACCCTGGCCTCCACCTGTCTTATTTTCTCCATCTATATAAGTTTAATTACATTTTTAAAAGGATCCGTCCCTTTAGAAAAGGATGTCAGAAGTAAACCTCAGCTGGATAAACACTGATGGGAAAAAGAAAAAAGTCTTGCTTAGCCCAGGAAAGCACAGCTAGGAGTAATGAATGCGTGGAAACTGTCAAGATGAATTTCAGTTGAAGAAATCAGAGATACATGGCCTGGATAAGAGAAGCCTGAGGGAAAGGGGGTGGCTAAGATATGAGAGCTGTCTTCAAGCATGTAAAAGGTCATGAGGAAGGGGGGGAATTAAACTTTTTTTTTAACTCTTACTTTCTGCCTTAGAATCTTGTTCTAAAGCAGAAGTACAGCAAGGCCTAGGCAACGGGACAAAAGTGACTTGCCCAGGATCATAAAGATTGGAAATGGTTGAGGTCAAATTTGAACCCAGGACCTCTCATTGCTAGGTCTTGCTCTCTATCCACTGAGATACCTTAGCTGCTTCCCCCACCTGCCATTAAACTTATTCTTCATCCTCCCAGGGATAAGAACTGGAAGAATGGGAAGAAAATGCAAATAGGCAAATATTGGCTTGATTTTAGCTAAAATATCCTTATCAAAGATGTCCAAAAGAGGGAGATGATACCTTAGAAGGAAGTGAGTTCCTGTCACTTGACATCCATAAGTGGTGGCTAGATGACCACTTCTCAGAATATACACTGGAGGAGGAGTTCCTGCTTAGGTACAGGCTGGACCAAATATTCTCTGAGGTCTCTTCCTGGCTCTGTGAGCCTGTGCCACAAAAGGTGGAATCTCATCAAGGAAAGCCATGTTGGACTGGGCTGATCCTAACATATACATGTAAGGAAGCCATGATAGCACCTGAAACTGATTACATTAAAATAATGACAATTTCACAGGCCAAAAACACACAGTTTTATTTACAAACAACAAGCTTACACAAACAGGGAAGAAAACTGGTGGCTTTCTGGCTGAGGAAGCAGAAGCTGAAGGTCTCTAAGAGTCTATATCTTCCTCAATTTCATAACCTAGCAGAGATCCATTTATTCAGGAGATACTTCAAATACATCCTCTTAGTTTACTTTGGCCAATAATTCTTCTAGTTCTGGTCGAGTTTTGAACCTTCCTTTGTAAGCCTCCTCAGTGTGCTGGAGGAGAGGAGAAGGGAAAGAGAAATTATAAGAATTTTTTTCTTTGTAGCTGTAGTTCCATCATCACCATTCATGAGATCCCTCATAATAATAACAGTTCACAATTCCCTCTAAATAACAATGAATTAAATAATAATAGTGGTTAACAGTTTGCTAATAATGATGATGAGACCATTAATAAAAACACATAATTCCTCAATAATCATAATAGCTCCCAGTTCAATAACTTGCAGTTTTCAAAGTATTTTCCTCACGAGAAGCCCTGATAAAAATGGTACAAATATTAATCTATTTTACAGAAAAGGAACCTGAGGCTAAAGGACATAAAGTGACTTGTCCAAGGTCATAAGATTAGTAAAAAAGAAGTCAGGATCAAAACCATTGTCACATGAGTTCAGAGTGAAGGCTTTTCCTCTCATTCCAACCTGTCTCTTTCCTTAGAAATGCTCCTCAAGGGGGCAGCTGGGTAGCTCAGTGAATGTAGTTGGTATCTATATATATGAAATATATATAATATATATGTAATATAAATATATATCTGATCTTTTTTTATCATAAGTGTTTCTGCTCTTTTTTACATAAAAGACCCTCCCAAGCATGCATTTTTCATGTATTTAAATAATTCCATTTTTGGATTAATTTCAAAAGTACCCCAACATTGCTGTATAGCAATAAACTAGTTTGCACAATTTAGGTCTGTGAAATTTTGTGAGACTTTTCCTGTACTGGACAGTTTTTAAAAAATTTAAAAAGACAAAAATATTAAAAAAAATTTTTTTAAATGTCACAAAAAACCCACAACAGTCCATAGGGAATTCTGTTGATTGTGTTTGTGTCCTTAGGCAAAGTTGTGGGAGTCTTAAAATGTCTTAGTAGTCAATAACATTCCTTTTTTTCTGTTGGACCACTGAATTCTTCTTGTCATATATATATATATATATATATATATTAGAGGCCTTCAGTATGTATTCAGTACTGAATACATACTGAAGGCCTCTAATTTCTGGAGTCAGACAACTTGCTTGTTGACCTCCACATGCTACTGCTGTTAATGATTTTTTTTTTTAAGTTCAATGTGGAGTCTTGAAACTTGAATGTCCCTTCCAACTTTTATATTAAAAAAAAAAAAAGTAAAAGACAGGTTTTTCACCTGTACAAGGAATAATAATGGATCTTCTTAAAATTGGTCTGGGAAAAACCTTGGTGTGTGTTATGGACAATTAACTGTTAAAGTTACTGTAAGTCATCTATATTTAACAGAGTATTTTCACCCTGAGTGGTCTGAGCTGAATCTGGAAACTATTAAGTTATGTTTGGAAGTTTTAACTTCAATGAAGTAAGTAATGTGAAAGAGACAAACATGAACTACTAAACAAAGATGGAGCAATATCTTTGTTTTGTTTTTTTTTAATGAGGCTCCTGAGAATCAACCCAACTAAAGCATTTCAATTCACTTGAATGAGAAACGTATTTAGTTACCAAAAGAGCTCAAGAAGACGGTATATGTATAAATGGAGATTTTGAACCTTTGGACTTCATCCCCCAGAAGTCCCTTAGTAATTCTGAAAATTCCCTTTAATCTCTCCTGTGCCTCCACGTTTGTGTGGTCACTTTATTGTTTTATGAGTTCTATAGCTCCTCTCTCTTTTCTCATGAGTGGGCTGGGTTGTTTAGGTAGCTTTTACTCTAGTTGTTATTAATAAAACTTTTAAAATATAATACTTAGTTACTGAATATTAATTTTGAAACCCACATATGAAAGGTACAGTCTCAGAGGTTGGTCAGTTAACGTGGCACACTTGCTAGTCACTTTGTACAATGTAGACTTGAAGTATGGTGGTGAAAACATTAAATGTCATATGTAGGGGAAAAAAAGAATGTAGCTGAAACTTAAGGGAAGAGAAGGGAAACAGCACTAACTCTCTGACTGGGAGGTGCCAGAGGGAGGAAGGAGTGACTATTGAAGTTCTCCTATGAGGACTCATTATGGTAGGTAGGTGACCTTGGACTTTCAATGTCTTTGTTAAATATGAACTATGCTTTGATTGCAAGCTCAGAAACAAGCTGAGAATCTATTACCCAAGTTCCAAAAGAGAAAAGAAGGAAAGGGAACAAGCATTTTATTAAGTGCCTACTATGTCCAAATACTGTGCTAAGTGTTTTACAAATATTTTCAATTTGAAGAAGAGCTAACTGTAAAAGGTGCCATCACTAGAGCACTAGACAATATGGGATGGTTTTTTTTGGCTACAGTTACCAATAAAGCCATCTACTCACGAAAAAGGGAAGTGTGTTAAATATTATTGTGGTGGGACTCTGAATTATTTTAATAGGTGGTCGCCAGGGATTTAATTTCTAAATCCCAAAATGAATTACTAAACTAAAATGGAAATTATGGTAGTTTTATTTACAATAGAGAGAAGATATTAAGGAATGAGAGAGAGAGAAAACTCCGGCTTCCTCTGAGCCAGGTAGAAATTCTAAGGCCCTAATCAAGGAAAGAAGTCTCAAAATGATGGGCCTTTTTCGGAGGTTCATACTTCCAGAAAGGGAAACTAAGTCAGCCTTTCATTCACCACAGTGACCGTCTAAAAGAAAAAGCAGTCTGAGGTCTCCTGCATGAGCTCCTCCAGGGGTCCAGTTCCATAGCCAAGTCTCTTTACTCCAAGTCTGAGTATCTGTCTTCCAGTCTTTCCTCAAGTGTCTGATGATTCTTCCAGTCTTTCCTCCAAGTGACTCTTCTTCACTCCAAGCCTGAGTGACTGTTCTATCCAGTCCAACTCTGAGTGACTGAAGATCTATATCTTTTGGCCTCTGTGGTCCTCTTTTTAAAGATCTTTTTCTCTTGTGTCACCTCCCCTAAATTTCACGTCTACCAATCACAGCAGACGCTCTCTCCAAAACTGCCCACTCTTTAGTTCACACCTTTTTTTAGATTATACCTTTTTTGGTTAGATCATACCTTTTGTAGTTAGTTCGCACCTTTAGTAGTTACTTTTTTGTAGATTAAAATGGGTAGATCTACTTCAAATACTGAGTTAACACTTTTGGGGATTAAAATCTAAAAATAGACTGGGGATTAAATTCAATATTCACTATAAAGGAAGAGCTATGTACCTTCATTGTTATAATCAGGGGATTACAATTTAATCTTCACAGTTGAAATCTGTACAGTGAAAGCAATGCCCACACTGATGAAACCAGAAGTATGAGCATCTTTCCTCCAGGCTCTTTCTGCAGGTATCAAGTAATTGGTTGTGTTCCAAAAGATACTAATTCAGGTCTCTACACCCCCTGGTGAAGCATCAATTAAGAACACTGAAAACCAGGGCAGTGCTGTTTTAACATATAGGGATTATGGCTAATGTAGCCCTTCAAACCACCAAAGTAGATAGGTTTAAAAGGTTGATAGGAGATTTGGGAAAGGCTCCGTGGAAGCCAGCCCAATTTTTCATGGTATATAATGAAATAACTGAAAAACTCTCAGTGGAAAAAATATGTGCCTTTCAATAAATTTATTAAGCACCTAGTCTGCATGATGTTCTGTGTTTCTTACCACAAACTTTCTCTGGGATCTACCTGGCATAGTGTAGTGTAAAGACCATATTGGATTTGACCTCAGAAAACGTGATCAAATCCTATTTATTTAATTTTGACTGGAGAAGGAAATTTTGAAGTTTTAGCCATCAATGACAGTCACCATTATCCAGTAACTTCTTTGTAGAGGCCTGGTGACTTTCTTTCTTTCTTTTTTAAAGTTAAAACCTTCCCTTCCCTCTTAGGATCAATGTTGTGTATTTGTTCCAAGGCAGAAGAGTGGTAAGGGCTAGGCAATGGGGGTTAAGTGACTTGCCCAAGGTCACACGGCTGGGAAGTGTCTGAGGCCAGATTTGAACCTAGGACCTCCAATCTCTAGGCCTGGCTCTCAATCTACTGAGCTACCCAGCTCACCTCCTAGTGACTTTCTAAGGAAGTGACAGCCCTAAGATAAAAAAAATTGGATATGGGAGGATGGCTCATCTGTTTGGAAGGAGAAGACACCAGGAGCCAACCACAGCATCTGGCCTAAAAGTTGTAGGAATTAAATTTTAATGGTTTGACTAAAATATATGAAAATTATAAATAGTATGGTAGTCACCGATCTAAAGTATTATTGCTCAAAGTCTAAATGACTTTTAATAGCTTCTATTTTCAAAAGAAGTGAAAAGAGTAAAAGTCAAGCAATACAAAAGGGTAGACAAGACATTAGCCTACCTAACTAAATATTGCTCTGGTGCTAAAATCAGCCAGGACTTGTTGATCTTCAATCAGAATTAAACTCTTTCCAGAAAGGGGAAGAGAAAGCCAACTATCCACTCACCCAAGTTCCCTCCAAGAGGCAGGTCAAGATCATGACTCTTAAGATGACTCCTGAGGCCAACTTTCTTCTTGAAGCTGACTTCCTTCTTGAAGTTGAACTCCTCTTGAAGCTGACTCCCCTAACCCTAGAAATTCAGGACCTTTTATGGTGGCTTTGTATCCCTTCCATTCTTCATAAGGGCCAATCACTGCTTCCAAATTGCCCAGCACTGTCCAGAAAGGCAATGTCTGTGGGATCCACTTCTCACCTTGTTGGAGGTATGAATTTTCATCAAAAGGATTCAGTTTCCTCTGATTGAGTTTCTGGGGGTGTGAATTCCCCAAGTGGTTTGTTCAGCTCCTCCACCTAGTTCAAGCTTGTGTTGATTCAATCAAAAGGTAGTTAAAGGAGAGTTAATCCTGTCTTCACAATCTAGTGAGGTACTAAGTAGGGGAACTTAAGTTATTGTTAATCAAAGTGTTAACTCCAACTAGGCAAAGAGAATAAAGGATTCCCTTTTTGCAACTGTAAACTCAGAATAGACAAAAGGGACCAAGAATATCCTTTCAGTGTATAACTATACCCAGCATGGTGCAATAGAAATGGTGCTGGATTGGGCTTTGGTGGATCTCAAGTCAAAGCTTGGTTCCTTTAAGATACTCTTTAGGTAATAAGTTTAGTCTCTCTGGTCTTCACTTTCCTCATGTATAAAGAGAGGGACAGACTGGATGATTGGAAAACTTAAGTGCAACAAAATCATTATTGTGAGGTATTTGAAGAACTGTCCTGGAGAAAAGGAATTAGGATTTGTCTGCTTGACTCCAGAAATTAGGACAAGGAGCAATGGGGTTAGGGGAAGTTGCAGAATAATAGGTTCTGCATTACAGATTGTGAAACAATATCAAAATCAAATATATGCAGCAAATGATGTAGCACCTAAATAGTAAAAAAAAATTAATTAGAACTAAAGAGAAATTAGATAGTAAAATATTACTTAGGGAATACAACGTTCTGCTGCTTTCAGACATAAATAATTATACACGAAATTCAGGAACTAAAGAGAATTTTGAAAAAAATGGATGATAGCCCTTTGTTGATTACAGAATAGAAATCCTAAGAAATATATGTATTTTCCATCCTTAAAAGGCACCTTTACAAATAAGTGCTAGGCATAAAGACTTAAGAAATGAAAAAAAAAAAGGGTGGGGGGGCAGCTGGGTGGCTCAATGGATTGAGAGCCAGGCCCAGAGACAGGAGGTCCTGGATTAAAAAATCTGGCCTCAGATACTTCCTAACTGTGTGAACCTGGGCAAGTCACTTAACCCCCACTGCCTAACCCTTACCACTCTTCTGCCTTAGAACCATTGATTCTAAGATGGAAGGTAAGGGTTAAAAAAGAAGAAAAGAAAGAAAGAAAGAAAAAAAGAAATGAAAAAAACAAACAAACAATTTTTTGTTTTGTTTTGTTTGAGGCTTTTTGGAGACTAGGTCTTTCTAACTTCCCTAAGACAAGTACAGCAGTCATTCACAAGTCCTGTCCCCAAATTGATTGATTCAGAAACTTTAACTTGCTCTATATGTAAAGCCAGGGTAGGTTTCTCCTTCCCTAGATACCCTGGAGGCTCTCTACTACCTGGGTCTTAGAATATTGACAATGGATTTGGGATATAGCTCAATTAGCATCAGTCCTATTGCAGCTCACAACTGTGAAATAAGGGATCCACCAACCCTGGTGTCTCTAGTGTCAGAGATTGCGGATATCACTTGGCTGGCAACAAAACAGAAATACTAAGATACCCTTTAAAGTTAAAAAATGCAATAAAAACTATAATAAAGGAAATCAGAAAATAGGATTCTATTTCATGCTCCCCTAATCTGCTCATGGTAGCATTCTTTATATCCATGTCATATTTCTATTTTGACTTTATCTTGGTATATGGTGTGAGATGCTAGTCTATACCTAGTTTCTGACATATTGTTTTCTAATTTTCCCAGCAGATTTTGTCAAGTAGTGAATTTTTGTCCCAAAAGCATGGATCTTTTGAAAATAGCATTTAAACTTAAATGCAGACTAAATAATGTAATGCTAAATAAAGAGTAAGTCAGAATGGCAGATTCTGGCTGAATATAAGGTAAAACTGCCTAATTAAAAATTAGCTATTAAAAAATGGAATGTGATAGCCAAAGAATACACACAGGCAGTTCTCAAAAGAAGAAAGATAAGAAAATGCTCCAACTCATTAATAATAAAAACTGTAAAATAAAACAACTCTACAGTTCTATCATCAGACTAGCAAAGATGATAAAAATGGAAAATGATTATTGGAAGGGGCTATTGGAGGACAAGTACAGATAGCAAGAAAGTTCTTGCCACCAAAATTCCTGACACTATTAAATAGTTCAACATCAGAACCAGATATAATGGAGATGATATTAAAGAAGAAGCATTACCTATTGACTTGAAGAAGAAACCTTTGTGTGTGGTCTATGAAGAGTGAATCAAACTCTGTTTATCAATCAAAAACTTTTAAGTTAATCAATCAAAAAACTTAAGTACCCTTACTTAGTACCTTAGCACTCACTAAGTATGAGAGTTCAACAAGTCACTTGGTAGAGTGGTTGACAGCTCCAGAAGGCACTGACCACCTCCTGGAAATAATGTGGAAAAAGGACTATAAAAAATCCTGAACTTCCTGTCCAAGGAACTTCTTTGGAGGATGGCTCCTTGGGGCTTTTGGACTTTGATTTCAACTTGGAGCTTTGGGTCTTTCAACTGGAGTTTTCAGGACTTCTACTTTCAGCTTTGGAGCTTCTTGAACTCAGGGACTTTCTTATTGGGTTCACTGCTGCCTCGGTGAGCTTAGCTCACGAGGGTTTTTCTGCATTGGGACGTTGCCTGGATCCTGCCAAGCTTGCTGGTGAATGACTAGGATTCCCACGTGGAGACTGGAACTCTGTTGTCAGGAGTGAGCTTCATTTCCCTGGATTAGCATTTAGAGTAGGCTAAGCAGTCTCCTTACCTCTTTCTCTTCCATATTTCCCTCTTTTTACTAATATTCCAATAAAAAAAAAGTTGCTAAAAGCTGCTAATAGTTTTCCTGACTTAAGGGATAATAATTGGCAACCATTTTTAAAATAACTTTTATGTAGTCAAAATTCCAATTTAACCATTATAAGTCAGTTGATCCAATTAAAATGTAAGCTCTATTATGCCCAAAGGGCTATAAAACTGTGCATATACTCTTTGATCTAGCAATACCATTACTATGTATGTGTCCAAAAGAGATTTTTTTAAAAAGGGAAAAGGACTTATTTGTATAAAAATATTTAAAGTAGTTCTTTTTGTGGGAACAAAGAATTTCAAATGGGGAAATTGGTTGAACAAGTTGTAGTATACGATTATGATGGATTATTCCATATTTTTCCTTTTTTGTTTTTTTATTTTTTTTAATGACTAAACCATCTTGAAAAAGCCACTGTCAATTTCCTTGCTCTCCTTGAAATTTGGTTCTCTCTAGGTTTTTTTTTTTAATTTTAAACATTATTTTATTTGGTCATTTCCATACATTATTCACTGGAAACAAAGATCATTTTCTTTTCCTCCCCTTCCCCCCTCCCACCACCTTTCCCTCTCCCATAGCCGACGCACGATTCCACTGGTTATCACATGTGTTCTTGACTCGAACCCATTTCCCTGTTGTTGGAATTTGCATTATAGTGTTCATTTTCTCTAGGTTTTAAAGACAGTATTCTATACTGGTTTGTCAGCGGTTGATAACTCGGAGTCCATCTTAGATAAAGATCTGAGTGCCCTTGTCAAGAGGTAGATAACTCAGAGTCCGTCTGAGAACATGTTCAAGTGCCCTCTCCTTCACCTTCTTTTGGCTTCTCATAACAATACTGCTGACCGTTCCATGAACCCGAATGACGCTTAGAATCATTATCTTCTACTCAGCTGCCCTATCTACATTATTATTATACTTTCCCATGGATTTTTCTCACAGACACTTGTTTTTACTTTCTGTGGTTTGTACGTTTAAAAGATGTAGCCACTATACATTAAATTGTACTCACTCACCACCAGCGGTGAGACCTTTTTGACCCCATACTGCGTCTGTGTCTTTTGAGTCTTATCTTTCCCCCTCATAGGTGAGACCCTTTTTACATCAACCTTTGTATTTCCTCTTATTATTTTCCCCCAACATTACCTGAGGGACTCTTGTCCCAGTCCTGCCCTCCAAGGGGCATTTACAATGGTTTTCTTATCTGACAATTCCTTCTCAATGTCTTCTGCATTATCTTCCTCTAGATCACATTTGCTAAACATGTATATCCTTCAAAACTCTGCCCTGGCCCCTCTTCTCTTCTGCCACTATACTACTTTGCTTGGTGATCTCACATTCCACAGATTCAATCCTTATCAAACTCTTAACTTTTTTGCTGACCTCTAGTCTTATATCCCCAACTATCTATTGACCATCTCAAACTGGATAGCCCAAAGACATCTTGAACTCAACATATCCAAAACTGAACTCAATATCTTTCCCTCAAACTGATTAGTGTTGAGGCACCACCATCCTCCCAGTCTCTCAGGCTTATATCTTCATCTTCAACTCCTCCCTCTGTTATACTCATATCTAATCAGTGGTCTGCTAGTGGAGTGGGACTGTCTGCACCGTCTTTTCCCCACTCCAAACCACTGTGTACTCAGCTATCAAGGTGATCTTAAAGTACAGATCTGACCACTCTCTCTCTCACTCTCCTCCACCATGCAGTCAACTCTAGTGGCTACCTACCATTTCCAAAATAAAATATAAAATCCTCTGTATGATATTCAAAGCCCTTTAGAAACCTGGGGCCCTCCTACCTTTCCAGTCTTCTTACACATTACTTACTCACATGTATTACTTGATCTAGTGATAGTGGCCTTCCTTCTGTTCTTTAAACAATTTACTCCATCTCCTGACTCTGGGCATTTTCACTAGCTGCCCCCCATGCCTGGAACTCTCTCTTTCTCTTCATCTCTATTTCTTGGCTTCCCCCAAGATCCAGCTAAAATTCTACCTTCCACAAGGAGCCTTCCCAATCTCCATTAATACTAGTTCCTTCCCTTTAAGCCTATATCCCAATTTATCCTGCTTATATCTATAGCTAGCCCTATGAGATTATAAGCTCACTGAGTGCAAGGTCTGTCTTTTGTCTCTAATAATGCCTTAGAACAGACTGTTAGACAGTAAATGCCTAATATATGTTGACTGATTGACTCTTTGTAATTTAAATCCTACTAACATTCCATCTTCTATAGGAAGCCTTTCCTAACCCCTCACAATTAGTGGCTTCCCTCTATTAATTATTTCCTATTTATCCTGTATATAGCTGGTCATTTGTTTGCATATTATATTCTCTTTTAGATTGCAAATTTTTTGAAGGCAAGGACTCTTGCTTCTTTTAGTATCCTCAGTGCTCAGCACAGTTAGCTGTCTGGCACATGGCAGGCATTAATAAATGTTTGCTGACTGGTTGACAGGTTAAAAAGGGAAGAACTGAGGGCTTAGAAGAATGTCAAAGTAGCAGATTTCAGCTCAAAATGAGGAAGAACTCTCTAATAATGAACTCTCTTCCACAAGGGAGAAGGTGGACTCATATAGGAAGGTGTTCTCTGTGGGTAGAAATGGTTAAGCCCAGAAAGCTTGGGAAGGCGAAGCAGTGGATTTCTGAACCAGGTGAATATTGAGTTCCATGTGCTAGTGGTCTCTCACCACTCTAGGAGTCTATGATATAAGGGAGGTTTTTGGATGTTTGGAGAACAATACAAACTATGGACTGCTCTAATAGAGCCCAGCCCTATCTTCTCCCACAGAAGTGTCTCATCATGGGAAATATGGAGGAGGAAGCTTAATAATTATATTGTCACCTTGCCTGTGCAAAAGGCTCTTTTTTCAAAGACTGTTTTCTGTTCTCATCACTGGATCATGTGATATTTCTTTTCTTAAAAAAAAATTCCCCTTACTTTCTGTCTTAGAATTGATACTAAGTATCAAATCCAAGGCCAATGAGCAGTAAGAGCTAGGCAATTAAGGTCAAGTGATTTGCCTAGGGTTACACTGCTAGAAGTGTCTAAGGTCAGATTTAAAACCAGACCTTCCCATCTCCTGGCCAGATTCTCTATCCAGAGTGCTACCTAGCTGTCCCACAGGTGACATCTCCAATGGCATCGTTTTAGGCATAAACATCCAGACTCAAACTAGACCTAAATTTGATTTCTATTAGAAAGAAAGCATAGGTGGTCACCAGGGGGCTTTGACCTACACAAATCTATTTTTATCAAGTCCCCATATAAACCCACACATACCTCCCTTACTGAGAGATTGACTCCTTCTGGCAGATTGCTTTGAAGAATTTCCAAGAAAATCGATGCAAATGTGGAACTCAAATTGCTGATCTGCAAACAGAAAGGAAAACCAGGTATTTTAAAGTCAGAAAGTGAAATGCCTAAAGAAGAGGAGGTTCCAGTCTATTAACTCTCATTTCCTCCCATCTTATACTCTTCCATTTACCCTACTTTTTTTCTCCTGCCCCTTCTTTAGGAGTCAGTTAGAATTGTTCCTTTCCTTTCAATTCTCCTATCTTGACTCTGCCTCTGAACAAGGTTATTGAAACTTTTTCTTTGGGGATCAGCAGGAATGATTTTTCTTCAAATCCAATGGTCTTTTTTCAGTTTTCTATCTTCTTTTATCTCTTTGGAAAATCTGACCTGGCTGACCATTTCTACTTCAAGTCAAGTCAATTAGTATTTATTAAGCAACTACTATGTGCCAGGCATTGTGCTAAATGAGAGGGATACAAGAAAGGCAAAAACAGTTCCTGCCCTCAGTGAATCCACAGTCTAACAGGGGAGACATAAAAAAAAGCTTCAAACAAATAAAATATGCACAGAATAAGTTGGAGATGATCTGAAAAGGAAGGTGCTAGCTTTAAGGAAACCTGGAAAGAGCTTCTTTCAGAGGCTGGGATTAGAACTGAGATTTAAAAGAAGCCAAGAAATTCAGGAAGCTGAAATAAAGAGGGGGAGCACTCCAGGCATTAAGGGGTGAAGATGAACAGAGTTCAAAGATGGAATTTTGAGTGAGGAATAAGCAAAGAGATTAGTGTTAATGACCAGTATAGAGTACATGGAAAGAAATAAAGCACGAGAAGACAAAAAAAATTAGGAAGGGATAAAGAATTTAAAAAACCAAATAGAACATTTTAGAGTTGATTGTGGAGATGACAGAGAGTCACAGGAGTTGAGTAGCATGTATGTGTAAGCGTATGTGGTAATATGGTCAGAACTGCTATTTGGGAAGAAGCTTTGACAACTCAGTGGAGAGTGGGCTGAAGTGAGGAGAGACTCAGAGCAGGAAGATCAATTAGCACTGAAACAGTGAAGGCATGAAATGATGAGCATCTATACGAGGTAGTATCCTAAAAGAGTGATGATAGTTCATGAGAGAGAAGACATACATAAAAGAAGCTGTGAAGGCTGAAATGACAGAAATTTGTCATTGATTAGATATCAAAGTGAGAGAGGGGGGACAAATGGGTAGCTCAGTAGATTGAGAGCCAGGACTAGAGATGGGAGGTCCTGGGTTCAAATCTGACTTCAGATATTTCCCAGCTGTGTGACCTTGGGCAAGTCACTTAGCCCCCACTGCCTAGCCCTTAGCACTCTTCTGCCTTGGAACCAATACACAGGTAAGGGTTTAAAAAAAAATGAGAAAGAGGAGTTGAGAATGACATCTAGTTTATTAGACTGGACAACAGGAAGAATGGTAGTGTCCTCAAAAGTAAAAGGGAAATTTAAAAGATGGATGGGTTTAGAGAGGAGGAAAGATAATGAATTCAGTTTTGGACATATTGAGTTTAAGATGTCTATGAGCAGAGGCAGCTAGGTAACTCAGTGGACTGAAAGCTAGGCTCAGAGATAGGAGATCCTCAGTTCAAATCTGGTTTCAGACACTTCCTAGCTATGTGACCCTGGGCAAGTCACTTAATCTCCTTTGCCTAGCCCTTACCACTCTTCTGCCCTGGAACCCATGAACGATATTGATTCTAAGATGGAAGGTGAAAGTTATTTTTAAAAAATGTCTATGGGTCATGCTATTTGAGATGCCTAATAGGATTGAAGATATGACTAGAAGTCCCAAATAGGTTAACACTTAATAAATAGATTTGAGAATTATCTTCACAGAGATAATAATTTAATCTATGGGTGTTGATGAGATCACCAAGAGAAATGGTACAGAGGGAGAAAGGAAGGGGGCCAGGCCAGAGCCTTAGAAGACAAATTAGGAAACAGCAGGAGTCCAGTTTGATTGAAATGTAAAGAATGTGAGGGGAGCAGTATGAACTAAGGAAGTTTAGACCCATATTGTAGATGAATGCAAATGTCACGCTGAGTAGCTTGTATTTTTCATGTGTCCCAAAAGATGGGAATAGTCCATGTTTTAGAGTTTATGGGAAGGCAAGAATACTAATGCATTGTTGTTGAAGCTATGAACTGGTACAACTCCTCTGGAATGTAATGTGGAATTATATAAATAAAGTGACTAAAATGTCCAGACCATTTCACCTAACAATTTACTGCTAGGCATATACTATGGAGAGCATTTTGCCAAAATGAAAAACTCCACAACAACAAAATATCCACAGCAGCACATTCTGGTAGTAGAGAAGTGGAAACAATGTAGATACCAATTTGATTGGGGAAGAGTAAATTGTGGTACATGAATATAACGGGATATTACTGTGCTGTAAAATACAATCAACATGATGAATACAAAAAGGCACAGAACGACTTATATGAACTGATACAAAGTGAAGAAAGCAGAACCAGGGAAATGTTATAAATACATATATAACAGTGATGGAAAAACAACCACACACTCAAAAGGTGAAACTGAATATTCAGAAATAATAAAAATAAAACTCAGCTTCAAAGAAAAGATGAGAAAATATCTTTCCTTAATACTCTGTAGAGGTTGGGGTTTGAGTACAAGCACTAATCTAGCACATATTTTTAAATATGTTGATCAGTTTTGCTGACTTTTTCCCCTCTTCTTCCTCTTTAGAAAATAATTGTTATGAAGGATAGATTGCAGGGAGGGATGAAAGACAAGGAGAAATCTAAGTAATGTAAAAACAAAAGATATCAATAAAAACAAATTTTTTCTAAAGAAAAGTAGGATGGAATGAGTGAGCTAGAAGCATCTGTAATGGATCAGAACAAGAGATTAGAATTAAAATCCTCAAAAGAACCAGAGCCTTGGCTTCAGTTTACTTTGAGCATCTCTACAGACAGAGTCACCAAAATGGAGTCAATGCCAAAGGCTTACCTGGACCACTCGTTCATGGGTGGTCAGGACTGAGTCCAGAAACATTTTGGTGCCTTGCTCCTGCATCTGCAGTACTTCCATGGTCTTGGTGGGAAGAGCATAGCTGCAGAAATAGTTTCAATCATCAAGAGAATTATGTGGTCACTTAGTAATTGCAAATACCCCCTTAATCAGCCTGGTTCACTCATTGAAGTAAGGTAATGATAATACTATTAATTCCCATTCCCATAGCACTTCATAGTTTTGAAAGGATTTTCCTAACATCTCCTGAGATACTTAGGAAAAGGATTATGATTCTCATTTTACAAAAGGAAAAAAACCCAACACAAATCAAAGAGGTTCATAGAATCTCAGAGTTGGAAAGGAATTCAAAGGGTCTCCTAGTCCAACTGCAGTCTTAACAAGAATTCATCCTTGACAAGTAATCAACCAATCTCTGCTTACAAACTGTGAGAGAAGAATTCCCTACACCTCAAGGCAGCCAAGTTCCCTAAAGACAGCTCCATGTATAAGGATAATTTTCCTAATAGAAACTGAAATGTACTCCTCTATAACTTTCACCCATTGCTTCTGGTTTTGCCCTCTGAAAAAATACCATGTCCCAAACATGCTGGGGCTCTTTCTCTAGAGCTCCTGATATAATATGGTCACCACTGAGACTATACATATAGGAGTGTGCAGGCTATCTGCTTGTTCATCATCCCATTCCTTGTTCTTGATTATATTAGTATATGTCTCTTTGGGTCATTTATCTCTGATTCAATTCAATAAGCAGTTACAAGCATATGTCATAAGCAAGCATTGTGTGGGTTGCTGGGGATACAAAGAGAAGAACAAAACGGTTCTGCTCTCAAGACTCCTACATTATATTGGATGACATTCTTCATGGTGCTTCTCCCACACAACTCCTCAGTGCTAATATATTGCAGCCTACTCACACCCACCTTAAGCTTTTCTCACTGTCTACAATAAGAGGACCTGCACCCTTAATTCCTCAGTGACTATGTTATTCAATGATTCATATCCATAGAGTGTCACCAAAAAAATAACGATGTTCAGAAGACCTATGTTTCAAAGAGGAGTTTGGAGTCATTAAGAGCACACATGATGTCAATCTAGCTACCCTCCCCTTTCTGCTTAATTCTCCTCATTCTACATATGGGAAAACTGAAGTCCAGAAATATAAGAGAGGACTGTCTCATATTAAAATCTCTGAGTTTTAAAGGGACCATGATTACAGTGAGGTTGGATAAACAATACGTCTGCTTGGATGAATTACTTTGATACACATCATCTCCCACAGAGAAGCTGAATTTTATCCAAGGATGAAGTCAACCTACTCAAAAGCCTACCTTATCAATTATAATACTTAAAGAATTTCTATAGGTCATCTGTTCTTATAGTTCACTAACTTAAACAGGAAGAGATATTTCTAAACAGTTTAGGTTCTTTAATTTCTACCCAGAAGAGTAGGAAAAGAGCATTGGCTTTGTAGTCAAATGACCTACCTTCAAATCCTGCCTCTGCCTCTTGCTAGTACAGGTAGGGCAGCTGAGAACTTTTCTTAACCTTAGTTTATCTATCCATAATATGGGGATAATAATGCTTATTCATAGGCAGGAAGAATCAAATGTGATAATTTATGTAACAGCACTTTGCAAACCATAAAGTACTACATAAAACCAGCTCATCCATATTATCATTAACATCACCACCATCATCATCATTATCATCATCATTATCATCTTCACCACAGAGATGAGGGAATAACTGTTTACTCAAAGGCTAAGAGTGAGAATATGTGTGGATAGAATTTTGTTCTCCAGGGTCTTTCTCCCAGCATCCCAGTTACTAATCTATAGTATGTAACTAATGTAGGGAAGATATATTTTGTGTAGGCTCCACCCTTGCTCTCTTCTCCTAGAAACATGGCTGTGGAAGTTGGGTGAGTGCCAGGCAGGAGAATTTTACTCACGTGGCTTTACTCAGGCTTTTACTTTTGCTCTTGTATTTTTTTATTTCAAAAGATTATTAATAAACCTTATAAAATATAATACTTGGAGTTACTGGACATTAATTTAAATTTTACAGATATGAGATAAAGTAAAAAAAAAAACCTAACTGATTAAATATCATTGCCCACCAAAGACTCTCTTGGATTACTGCCTGGGTAGTTCCTGTGAAAGAAAATCTGTAGTTTTATGTTCATGCTATCACAAACCAGCAAGCACAGTACAAAGTGTGGGCCCACCTGACAGAGGGCATCCCACAGAACACCTACCTTTCCTCCACTTTAATGGAGAAGTTATTGCAGAAGTTGTGAATATACTTGGAATAGTTCTCCACAAGGGTCATGTCATAAGCTGTCAGGTGAACATTTAACACTCCATGACTGTAATCTGTCCCATGGGAAATTGGCTTCATCTCAGTTTTCCCTGGTTTCTTCTTGGGCTTAAGCAAATAACAAGTGAAGAAGAAGATAGCTTGGTATCAGATGAAAAAAAGTCTACTTGTGACATTTTGGTACCAAAAAGGAGGAATCCCATAATTCAACAAATATATAGCTGTATGCAAGGCTCTATGCTAGATAATGAGGACACAAAGACTAATATAAACCCTGATCTCAAAGAGTTTAACAATCTAATGGAAATTATTATGATACATAGGAAAATGAGATAAGTATAGATCAGTTTAGGCAAATGCCATATTAATATATTAAATGCATATTTATATAAAATATATAACTATATTGTATAAAATATATAAGCTATTGATATATAATTGTTATATATCTATAACTATTATCTATATCTATATAGAATTTCAGAAGAACTGGGTCTTGAAGAAAGGAGGATCTTCAACAGAGCTAACTGAAGGGAGGGAAGATGACTTCATTTCAGGCATGGGGATGATATGAGCAAAGATACAAAGAAAACAAAGTCAGGAGAGGGGATATAAAAGCAAAGGCTGGCTTGTGGTCCATTTGTCTGAAATTTGCTGCATGTGAAGAAGAGTAATATGAAATAAGTTCTGTAAATTTTGAGTCTCAGATTTAATCTCAGAAAACCAAATTAGAATTATAGCCCAAAAGCTAGTAAAGTATATATACCTTTTAGCACAGTATTACCACTAACAGTCACAGAATCCAAAGAGGTCAAAGGCAGAGGAAAAAGTCCCACCCTCATATACCAAAATAAACACAGCAGCACTTTTTGTGGGAGTAAAGAAATGAAAACAAGTGGGAAGTGGCTGAAAAACTAGTATATGAATATAATGTAATATGACTGTCCTGTAAGATTATGACCATGAAGAATTCAGAAAATCTTGAGGAGTCCTATATGAATGGATGCAGAGCAAAGTGGGCAAAACCAAGAGAACTCTTTATACAATGACCACAATAGTTTAAAGGAAAATGATACTGAAAGGCTTCGGAAATCTGATCCATGCAGTTATCAGTCATGACTTTAGAGGAATAATGAGAAAGCATGCCTCCTGCCTCTTGGCAAGAATGGTGGGCTACAGATACAGAGTGAGACATAGGTTTTCAGCCATGTCAATGTACTGATTTGTTTTGTTGGATATCTTTGTTATAAAGGAGGATCTTATTGGTGGAAAAGTAATCATTGGTAAGTGATAGTGATATATTTTTTTAAAAATTAGTAAAAAACAAACAAACCCTAAAAACAAGTAACATTTTCCCCTGAATCCTCATCATAGCACGGAAATGGCTAAACTCTTAAGGTTATACCAGCAGAGTGTATAGGCTCTGGAAGGTCAGTTAGTCAGTCCGCCAGTCAAGCTTTTAATGTATTATGTTCTAAGTTCTGGGGATAGAAAGGAAGTAAGAAGACAATTCCTTTGAGCTCTCAAAGAGCTCAGAAACTAATGGAAGGGACGACAAGCATACAGCTATGTACAAAAAATAAAAAGCTATATGCAAAATAATATACAGAGGGAAGACAATAGATTAAGGGGGATCAGGAAAGGCATCTTGCAGAAGGTGGGACTTTAGCTGAGGCTTGAAGGAAGTTGGAGAAGCTCAGAAGGGAAATAAGGAGGAAGAACTTTCCAGACATGGGGGACAGCCGGGAAAAATGCCTATAACTGAGAGATAGAGCATCTAGTAGAAGGAAGAGCACATGGGCTGATTTGACTAGATCAAAATATACATGAGAAGAGGGGAGGGTGGACTACTATGTAAGAAGACTTCAAAAGATTGGAAGGGGTAAATTAATGAAGGGCTTTAAAAGTCAAACAGAGGATTTTATATGTGATCTCCATTCCAGTATCTACTGCCCCTCCCAGACAAACTCCTCCCAATGATTTCCTTTACAGAAGGCAGAAACTGGACTTTTTAGTTCATTCCCCACTCTGTATTTGCTTCCCTGCCTAGTTTTTTCAACTCCACAGAGCAAGATGCCCCCATGCCAAATATTCCTTGGTGTCCATCTCATCTGTTTTCCTGCCTCCTTGTGTATGCTGACTCCCCACAATTAAATTTTTTATGCCCCTTGAGGGTAGGAGCTTTCTTTTTATTAATCACATCCCCAGTGCTTAGCATGGCTTAGCTTAGCCTAGAACATAATAAGCTTAATAAATGTTTATTAGATTGGATTAGATTAATTCTGGAGGCAACTGGGGGCCACTGGGAGTTGACTAAATGGGAAGGAGGTGTGTGTGACACAGTCAAATCTCTGGTTTAGGTAGCTGAGTGAAGGATGAATTGGAATGGGAAAAGACTTGAGGCAGAGAAACCCACCAATGGACTATTAGAATAGTCCATGTATGAGATGATGAAAGCCTGTACAAGAGTGGTTGTAGTGTCATGGAAGAAGAGAGAATTTCAAAATAGAAATGACAAGACTTGGCAAGTTATTGGGGGAGGGGTGTGTGAGGAGTTGAGGAGGACATGAAGCTGTAAGAATGGTAGTGCTCTATCTAGAAATAAAGAAGTATGGAAAAGTTTAGGGGGAAAGTTGATGAGTTCAGTTCTGGGAATGGTGTGTCTAATGGGCATTTTGAGATGTACGACAGGAGGTCCTACCAAGATAGAAAAGCTTTACACATGTTTGTTGTTCAAGGATCACCCTTAGTTAAGCTCAGAGAAATTAAATGACTACCAGAGGCTGACCAACAGGAAATGGCCACCACAATTCTGAAAGACTATCTACTGAGAAGCTGGTGTAGTGGAAAACGTATTGAGCAAGGAAAGGAGACACCTTAACCCATTCTTGATTCCAGCATTAAGTGTTTAGGCCACTTTGGCCAAGTCGCTTCTCTCTATTTCTTAGTTTCATCACCTATAAAATTAGAAGAGATGGACTAAAGTAGGATTTTTAAAGTTGAGGTCAATTAGCTTAAAAAAAAACAATCAACAACTTGATAAGTATATTTTGATATAAATGGTTTCCTTTGTAATCCTATGTATCTTATTTCATGCATTTAAAAGCACAAGAATGAGTCCATTGACTACCAAAAGGGCTTATGACACAAAAAAGTTAAGAATCTCTAGATTCAATAATCTCTGATTTCTCTTCCAGAATAAGTATTCTATGATAGGTTATGGTCTTTGCTGATGGACAGAATGAACTGTTGTTGTTTAATCCTTTTCAGTTGTGTACAACTCTTTGAGACCCCTTTATGAGATTTTCTAGGCAAAGATACTAGAGTGATTTGCCATTTCCTTTTCTAACTCATTTAGAGATGAAGAAATTGAGGCAAACAGAGTTAAGTGATTTGTCTCAGGTCACATGGCTAATAAGTATCTGAGGACAGTTTTGAACTCAGCTTTTCCTGACTCCTACGCCTGGCACTCTACCCACTCTATCTACTTAGCTGCTTAATCCTCTAATCCCCAAATCCACCATGATGAAACTATGGATATTTCAAATGACTTCTTATTAGTTTAATTTTAAATGAAAACAAAACCAGTTAAAATTAATTCATAAATAAACTTAAGAAAAAACAACTACACTTACAATAATAACATTCTTTACAAATTTATAACCTACCTTACAAGAAGGGACCTTAGAATAGATAGGATTAGGACTCAGAAAGTCAGGGCTAAAATGAGCCTTACAGCATCTGCCATGAGAAATGAATGGTGCTTATCACTAGTTAGCTAGCATTTGCAGTTTTGGAAATCATACTTAATAAACAATAGTTTACCTTTATCTAAAACCTTATAGTTTATGTCCATTTTCATTTGATCCTCAAGAAAATACTATGAGAGAGGCTGTGTAAGCATTACTCTTTTTTAATACGTCAAGAAATTTTGGCTCAGGACAAGAACTGACTTCTCCAAGGTCATCTAGCCATTAATTGACCAAGCAGATAAGAACCCTGGCCTCCTGACTCTAGTGTCTGCAAATTTCTATCTTGGTTGAATCAACACACACTTTGCACCAGACTGGCAGTGCTGCAGTTAGAGCTGAGAAGAATGCTAAAGCCACCACCTTCATGAGAGGGTTACTGCTGAGATTTTCCAACAGAGAGAAGAGGAGGCACATCTCCAAAGTGTGCCCACATGGGCTGGGCAGAAATGTAGCAAAGGCCAGGAAACTGCGACCAGCTTTTTGAGGTGCTACCATCATCAGAGAACAAAGCCAGAAAACAGACTGCAGTCTTGGCCAGGACACCCAATACTCTCAATGCTGCTGGCAACTCTGGCGAAGCTCCATCTGGACAGACGAGTTCATGCCAATCTTAGTGGTATGCACCTAGAATACATTACTGCAAAAGGGGCACAATGCTGTATGATAGATATAGTCTCTAACTTTTGTACCTTTTAAATTCGTAGCTGAATTCTCTGCACATGGCAAGCATTTATTAAATGTCTGTTGAATTAAGGGATAGAGCTTTCCTGCACTTTGGTGAACAAAGGTATTTGCCACTGCCAATATATATCCCTCCCCTCCTGCCCACAGTGCTTATGTTTCCTATCTTCTTCTCTCTACCTCCTCTCCTTAATATTTAAACATCCTGAAGATGAAACACAAATGCCACATCCTCTATGAAATCTCTTCTCATTATCCTAGATGGAAGTCACTTTTCTCCCCACACAGGTCTCACAGGGTACTTTGATTTTACCTGTCTGACCCCTTCCCACTGAAGCAGCCATGTAATATACTGTTTCTATCTACCATTGTGGCTTATTTTATAATTATAGCTATTTTATATGTGCTCATTGCTTCTCAGTTCCTGGTGACCAGGATCATATAGTCATTCAACAAGCACTTATAAGCATTAAGCTAAAATTTGGAAGAAATATAAGGTTTGGATAAGATAACAGTCTCTGGCATTATGGAGCTTAATGGTCTAGCAGGAGGATGAGACAATAATATGGCTAACTCTAACATGCATCATATGACAAATATATTAGAGCAGACAAAGTGCTATGTAACTTCTGAGGCAGAAGATCTTTCCTAGGCTGGGGTGTAGGGAAGGCTTCCCGGAGGAAATGCTCATTGATTCTGGTGGTAAAGATCACTAAGATTCAGAGCAGAGAAAGGGAGGCATGATGCTCCAAGCAAAGAGAACAGTGAAAAGAGCACCAGGAGAGAAAAACAAGTTATACCAAGGGGACAGAGAAATTTATCTGGGCTGGCTCTTTTATGCCAACATTAATCTTATCTATCTAAAATCAGAATCCTATCTGACAAAACTGAGATGGCAGATGAGATTTTTGCTACACAGAAGTGAAGACAAGGGCAGGAAACAATAATACCTGTTCCAGCCTTCCTACCCCTGCACCGTTGCTCATTCTATTTGCTATGCCTAAAATATTTTACATGTACTTCAAAGACCAATGAGTTCACCAGTAGAGGTCCTCTTTCCACCAATATTGAGCAGTCTGTGAGTTTAAATAGTCTTCACGGCTGTTAGCCATGGCTATAGCAAAAATGTTTGTCGAATTAAATTAAGTCTGTTGTACTTAACATGCATTTGTCCCACCAATGGGGTCAGACTCTCCAGGTTCGACTATGCTGAATACCCCCCAAATAGCCTTTAGGGTAACGGAGGTAGTGCCATCCTGACTAATTCCTTACTTATCACCCTAGACATCATGCCAGTGATAATACACAAGGTCTTCCCTATTGAGAAAGACAATATTGGAGAACACACAGACCCAAAAGAAAATCTATCAGAATAATCATTTTCCTCAAGGCATCTGGTCCGCCCGTTCTCCTTTATACCAACTTGCCTTGTACATCTAACAGCCAAGGAATATAGGTCAATTTAGAATCACCAGGTGAGACTTCAGGTGGTCTCAAATCAACCAAAACTGCTCTATCCAAGTTACCAATGATTTTTAAATTGCCAAATGTGATGGTCTTTTCTCCATTTTCCTTCTTCTTGACATTTCTGTTGGATTTCACAATTAACTACTCTTTCTTCTGGAACTTTTTCCTCTCTGGGTTTGCCTGGAACTACTCTGTCCTAGCTCTCTTACCTATCTGACAGCTCCTTTTCCCTCTCCTTTGCTAGCACATGTTCCTCAAGGTTCTGTCCTAGGCTCTCTTTCCTTCTCTCATGGTAACCTCATCTGTTCCCAAGGGTTTAATTAATGTGGAAAACTCACAGATATAAATTTATGTGTGTGTATTCTGTGTGCATTGTCATTTCATCTCTACAATATCTCCCACATCCAACCCTCTCATCTCTGACCCTTTCTTTTGTCTCAGCTACCACTTTAGTTCAGGCCCTTCTCACTTTCAGCACCAATTATAACAACAAACTCCTAATTAAATTTCTTGCCTCAAGTCTCTCCTCACTCTAATCTATCTTCCATACAACCATCTATAATTTTTCCTAAACAAGCAGCTCTGACCATGTCATTACTCTATTCAATTAATTCCACTGGCTCCCTACTGCCTATAGGATAAACTATAAACTCCTCTGTTTAGCTTTTAAAGCCTTTCACCACCTGGCCCTAACCTATCTTCCCAGGATCACTTGAACATTACTTTCCCCTCCCACATTTTGTAATCCGGGCAAAATGACCTGCTCTTGGCAGGTCACACATGCCTTTGCAATGGGTATCCATTCATGCCTGGAATGTACTCTATCTTCGTCTTGGATTCAAAGGGGGCACTTTTTCTTCAAGATTCAGTTAAATCACCACCTTCTACATGAAGACTTACCAGATCTCTCCCAATTACTAAAGTCTCAAAATTCTTCTCAAAATACTTTGTATTTATTTGCATTTATTATCTTTAGACTTATCCTAAATATACTTCTATACTTGCTGTCCTATCTAAGCTCTTTACAAGAAGGAAGTGTTTTATTATTTGTATTTGCATCTTTAGCATTTTATACTAGATGATGATGATGATAGCTAGCATTTTTAGTGCTTGGGCAACTAGATGATACAGTGGATAGACTCGTCTTCCTGGGTTCAAATCTGGCCTCAGACACAAAAGCTGCATAACCTTGGGAAAATAATTTTACCATATTTGCCTCAGTTTCCTCATCTGTAAATTGAGCTAGAAGAGGAAATGGTAAACCATTCCAGTATCTTTGTCAAGAAAACCCCAAATGGGGTGATGAAGAGTTGGATATGACTGAAAACAGCTGAACAATATCAGCAACAACGTATTATACTTATTATATACCAGGCCTTGTGCTAAGCACTTTACAATTATCATCACATTTGATACTCAAAATAACACTGAAAAGTAAGTACTACAATTAATCTCATTTTATGCTTGAGGAAACTGAGGCAAACAGAGGTTGAGTGACTTGCCCTGGGTCCCTAGAGCTATCCTACTTGGCTATAGGATTTATATAGTGCATTAAGATATGCAAAGCCCTTTACATGTTATTTCACAAAAATCCTGTAAGGCAGGTATTATTATTGCCACTATTATATAGATGAAGAAATTGAGGCTGCCAGAAGTTAAGTGATTTGCCCAGTATCATACAGCTAGTAAGTGTCTGGGACAGGATTTATAATCAGATCTTCTTGATTCCAAGTCCTGTACTCTATCTAGTATACCACTTAGCTATCTAATATAGTGCCTGGATATGGGATGTGTTTAATAAGTGCTTATCTACTAACATTTAATAAATATTGAATGAATGAATGAATGAATAGACTACAAAGAGGAAGGTTGATGCGATGGGCCACTGTCAACAATTGCTCCCTTCTTGACCTGACTCTCTCATTAAGGATTCAAATATTCCCATTTCCGATGGCTTGGCTAGAAAAAGCCAATGAGGATGCCCTTTGCCCTTGTCTTCCATTTGCCTTTCCTTTCCATCTCCCTTCCTCCCAGATCCACCAGACCCCATGGGGGCTAGAGTGGGGAGGTGGGAAGAGCAACATGTGGCTGTTCATGCCACTTAGATGAATAAGAAGTCATCTCTAATCCTTCTGGTATGACAGACCAGTAGGGTTTACCACTTGTGCTGCCACTGTCTCCTGAAGTCCTTCAGGCTTTACTATCTGCCCTGCCACTATATTCTCCCATTCCCCTGGCCATGTGAACTATAATACATCTGAAGGACTCCTGAATGCAGTGCTTTGTACACAGTTAATACTTAAATGTTTTTTCATTCATACACTCATTTGTTTGTTCATTCATGTCTGAAATCCTCTCCACAATCTATACCAGTGATGGGGAGCCTTTTGGAACTTTTTAGGGATCCTGTGCCATACTCTACCCCCAACTGTGTGCCCCGCCCCCTGACTGCATGCAGGGGCTTGGCCACTGATATTCCATTAGGATACCAGTATGTATAATTAGAGGAATACATTCTCATTCCCTTCCTGCAGATGACAGGGTTCCCAGTGCAATTTCTACACAGTGCATGAGTCATATTAAAAGGAAAAGGGTCAGTGCCCCAATTCTTATTAAAGCACTTACACCAGAAGGGGTCTTGACTAACCCAGCTGGGCCTGGGGATATTCCATAAAACTGAAAGGCTGCTTCTAGAACTGGAGTAGATGCAAATCTCCTGGAAGCCTCAGGCATTTGGTAAGTGAATTAGGGAATTATCTGCCCAGGTAGCTGAGTGCACATAGTTCAAAACCCAGGAGAAGACCACTACCTGTTTCGGGGGGATAAAGGGTTAATGCGAGAGACATGAGTTCACATATTCTGCCCTTCCAGTTTGACAGTGGTGGGGGTGGATAGGATGGCTGGATGGGGAACCTCCCATCAAGCTGTTAGCTAGTTAGAGTGATCCCTGATCCTTCCATTTGAGCCCAGTTTTGTCTCCATAGTCCTTTGAAGGATTAGGGAAGATCTGATTAGCATGTTCTCTTAGAGTTTGGTGAATGGGAGGGAGCCCTAGATTTCCTCAAGGGGTTATTTTAACTAGAGTCAATGCAATCTGGAGGGTCTGGACCCAATCAATTCTTTGCTTACAAAAGCAGGACTGTTACCTATTTGATTCACCCAGTAAAGGGTTCACAAAGACTAAAAGGACTTTCTACCTTTTGCAGGGTGATAGGTGGATAGAATCTAGCGCCACCTTAAGGGGAGTGGTAGCCACCACTGCTGGGCTCAGGCTGCAGGGAGTGCCTACTGCCTGAGGGTGGGGCGGAGGGGAGTGGCCACACCCAGGGCTGAGCACAGCTCCTACAACAGTGGAGAGAGGCTAGAATGTCCTATATTTGGGGGTGGGCTGGCCAAGTCAGAGGCCTTCGATTGCCCATGGAGAGGTCTCTGCATGCCATGTTTGGCATGTGTGCCATAGGTTCACCATCACAGGTCTAGACATACACCACTGTACCAGCTTTATCCTTAAGGTTCTTATGTTTCAGTCAAATTGGACAATACTGTTTTCCATTTAAATCTCATATGGTCCAAGTTCCATGTTCTTATTCATGCTATTCCTTTCAGCTAGAACCAATATAAGTCAACAAACATTTATTTAGTTTCAGTGATTCTGCAACATGCTCAAGAACACAATGAAACTTGAAAACAATCCTTCAAGGAGGTTATGGTCTAAAGTCTTCATTCTTTCTACCCACTCCTGGCCTCTTTTTTAAAAATAATTTTTTTTCATATCTATCAGCATTCTCTCCCTCACCCCTTTCCTACCCTAGCCTCACAACTGAGAAAATCAAGATATCTGTTATAAATTTATAGTCAAGAAAAATAAATTCCCTTGTTGGCCATGCTAAAAAAGAAATTTGCTCTGTAGAGTCCTGCAGCTTTCTGTCTGGAGGTGGGCAGTATGCTTCATCTGGAATCCTCTGGAATCACGGCTGGTCACTGTGTTGATCAGAGTTCCTACGCTTTTCAGAGTTGTTTGTCTTCATAATATTGCTATTACTGTATAAATTATTCTCCTGGTTCTATTTACTTCACTCTACAGCAGTTCATAGAAATCCTAGCTTCTACTGTTCATTAACTATATGATCAATGTGTCCCTTCCCCACTTCTGAACCTCAGTTTCCTCATCTGAAAAATGAAGGTATTAAAAGAAATGGTATCTGGTCTATTTTGCCCTAAACCTCTAACTTCTGATCCTACAATAACCAACCATGGATTGATTTTTCCTGCTTTAGATTTAGTTTTATAGACACAGACCATGGAGACAAAATGGCTCCCAACTGGTATGCTGAAATGTACAATATAGTAATCATACCCTAAACAATAAAAAGACATGTAAAATTATACTTCAGGATATAAACAGCTATTAGGAGCATAAAGATTCTATAATTAAGGTTTAGGGTTATAACTCAGTGTTGTAATCTACACAGAGCTCTCCAGACAGGAAGCTCATTCAGAAGGAGGAAAAAAACAAGGACAAATGTGCTGTTCTCTGTGATATCACAGGGTATCAAGTTGAATTAGGCAACAGTATTTTACAGATTCATAAAATGTTAGTTCTAGAAGCAGCCTCAAATATCACTACTCTATCTACCACATAATGATAAGGAAAAAGGCTCAGAGAGGGTAAGTACTTTGCCCAAAGCCACATAGCAAGAAGAAAATTGAGACCTGAACTTGGTTCTAATTAATTGCTAGCCCATCTGCCCTCAACAGCTTGTCAGCATAAACACTAGTCGTTATGATGGCAAAAATTGAGTTGAAATGCAAAAAAAAAAAAGATGTTGTCTTTGCTCTTAAAAACAATCTATTTTAGGAAATAATATATACAGAATCCCTAGCTAGAAAGCACTTCAGAGAATGTCTATTCCATCTTCTCCCACAGGCTATAAATTCCATCAATAGCTGCCCTCTTCTGATCCTGCCTACTTGGGCTTTACTTTCTTCCTACTGTCTTGAAAATGGTTGACCATTTTTATCTGCTGCCCTTGAACCTCTCCCAGCCCCTTATCCTATGATCACTTACACTTGGCTAAACCCCAGCTCTGGTTTACTCCCATCATTCTGCTTTTTTTCTCCTATCTTTATACTGCTAGAAAAAAAATCACAAACTGTCTTGAAAAATCTTTCCCTTGGCCTATCATATCTCTTCTTTCTAGTCAAATATCTGGAAAGGGTTATCTATATTCACTTCCATTTTCTAATCTGTTTACTCCAGTAATCCAATTCCAATCACACCACTGGTCTGAAATATATTCTCAACCAAATGCAATGTCTTTTTTTTTTTTAAATAAAGGTGGGGAACTAAGACTGAAGAACAGTGGCTATACTACTGGACTTAGTTGATGTGTATTTACATTTGATAAACTGCTTTATTTTCTTCCTACTCTTTATTTAGTTTTTGGTACAAAAAACTAAAACTGTCTCAGGAGACAGGAAGTAGGAGGGTAAGTTTGGAGATGACTGTGATATAGAAACAAAAGATGCCAATATAATTTTTTTTAATAGAAGGAAAACTATACTCTTTAATGTTACCAGTAACCTTTGAAGATTTTTTTCTTTGTCTACTTTCTACTTGACTTCTGCAGCATTTGACATTGAAGATAAATGGGTCACTTCTCTGGATACTATTTCTTATCCACTCAACTTTACAACTCTGCTTTCTCTTGGTTCCTCTACCTGGGTAAGGTGACCATTCCTTCTCAGCCTGCTTCGCTAGCTCATCATTCATCTCCTACATATCAAGAGTGCTTATTCCCTGAGGTTCCTCTCAGCTCCCCTGTGTTTAATTATTATTTTTGTAGAACACACATACACATTCTTATGATTTGATTGGTGTGGTGAATTTCCATCGTGGAAATATACTTCACAAATGCAAATAAACTGAAAAAGTCAAACCTATATATCCAGCCCCTGCTTTCTTTCCTGAACTAGTCTCACTTAATTAATTTTTACATAATAGCACCATTTTATTTGTTAGCTTCTTTTTTGTTGTTGTTTTGAATTGTACCTGTTGTGTGAATAAGTTTATCCCCACTCTCCTTAATACACTATACCAATAACTTCTTTCTATACATCTTCTAAATCAGTGGTATCAAACTCAAATAGAACCAGAAATTGGCCTAGTATACTGACTTAGAAAACCACAAATTAACATTATTTGGATGGTATTTTTATGTATCTTGTTAAACATTTTTCAATTACATTTTTGTAAACCATTACCTTCTGTCTTAGAATCAATATAAATTATATGTTCCAAGGCAGAAGAGAGTTAAGGGCAAGGCAACTGGAGTTAAGTGACTTGCCCAGGGTTACAAAACTAGGAATTATCCAAGGCCATATTTTAATCCAGGACCTCCCATCTCTAGGACTGGCTCTCTATTTATTGAGCCACCTCACTATTCCTCTCAATTACATCTTGATCTAGTTCCTAGGAAGTTCTTCCAGCTGCTTCTTCCCCTCCTCCCAGTGAGTTTTATCCCTCTGTAGATGGCTTCCCGCATGTTAAATTCTACATGTCTAAAATGGAACTTCTTATCTTTTCACCTACAATCACCCCATCTCCAACCTTATTTCTGTTCAAGACACCACCATCCAAGTCACACCAAGTCACAACATAGAAGTGATTCTTGATTTTTAGCATTTTATCACCTACTTTCCCCACCATATTCATTTTTTCTGTCTTATCAATTCTATTTCCACACAGGATTTCTTACACTTAATTTCTTTTTCTCCGTTTATATAGCTACTCTCCTGGTCCAGATCTTTATTATCTCTTGCCTAATCTTTTGCAAGAGTCTTCTAACAGGATCCCCTACTTCCAGTCTCTCCCTTCTCAAATCCATCTTCCAAAGAGCTATCAAAGTAATATTCTTAAAGTAGATATGTAATGTAGATATGACCACTTCACTACCCAATCAAAAGTATTTGGTGGATCTCTATTGATTTTGTATGAAATACAAACTTCTCACTAGGCATTTAAAGCCCTCTATAATCTTAATTCCACCTACTTTTCCAGATTTATTTTCCATTAGTTACCCCTTTATGAATTCTAGATTCTAGCTAAGTTGGCTTACTTACTTACTTAGCTGTTTCCAAAATCTGACATTTCATCTCTCCTTTATGTACCTTTCTACTCTCAGTTCCACAAATCTGGAATATAGTAATTTTTGTCTCTGAGAATCCCATTTCCTGACAGCCCAGCTGCTACCTCCTACAGAAAGCCTTTCCTGTTGCCATGAATTGTTAGTGCTTTTTCCCCTCCTTGTATTATATTGTATTCATTTGCAAACATTTTATCTCTCTAACACAATATGAACTCCTGGTAGGGATAAAAGCATTTGTATTACTTGCCTCATGATTATTTGGAAAACTCTTTGTAAGTCTTAAAATGTTAGAGAAATGTGAATCATTCCGCAATAATATTAGTAATAATTGCTTATAACTATAGTTATAAGTATATAAATGTTATCAATATTTATGATTCCCAATCAAATTGAATGAGATTATTTCAAAATAATTGTCATTTTATCTCTGATATTATGTGTTCTAAGATTCTTTCCAGCTTTCCCAATCTAAATTTATCATCAAATATAAATTAATATGAAAAATCATTTTTTAAACCCTTACCTTCGGTCTTAGAATTGATAATAAGATTGGTTGCAAGGCAGAAGAGGTGTAAGGGCTAGACAATGGGGTTTCAGTGACCTGCCCAAGTGTACACAGCTAGGAAGTAGTGTTTGAGGCCAAATTTGAACCCATGTCTTCCCAGATCTAGGACTGGCTCTCTATTCACTAAGCCATTCAGTTGCCCCTGAAAAATAATTTCTTATTTAATAGTGGGAAACATGGCCCTTAAACCAATGAGTCAATAAATATTAAGTGCCTATTATAATATTATTATACTAAATATTAAGTGCCTATTATATGCTAGACATTATGCTAAACTCTGAGAATATAAGAGGCAAAATAGTCTCTATCTTCAAAAATCTAATGAAGGAAGATAAACAAACAAACTATTAGTAGATAAATAGGAAATAAATAACCTAAAATTAAGAGGGGTTGGGAAAGGCTTTCTTTAAAAGCTGGGATTTCAGTTGGAACTTAAAGAAATCCAGGGAAGCCAGTAGGTAGAGATGAGGAGGAAGCGCATTCTAGATATGAGGGACAACCAGGGAAATAACTGAAAATGAAAGATAAAATGTCTTATATGTGGAATAGCCAGAAAGTCAGTGTTACTAGATCAAAGAGTATGTGTAGAGGGGGTAATCGTAAGAAGCCTGAATGCCAAACAGAGTAACCTGAATTTAATCCTGGAGATAATAGGGAGCCACTATTGTTTATGGAGTAAGATGGTGACATGATCAGAGCTAAGGTTGAGGAGAATCACTTTGTGGCTAAATGTAGGATGGATTGGAGTGGGGAAAGACTTGAGGTAGGTAGACCCACTAGCAGGCTATTGCCATATTCTCAGCATGCATGATGATGAGGAATTGCATAAGGTAGGGAGTAGGAGGGGCAGAGTATCAGAAGAGAGACCTGGGCATAATTGGAAGGATGTTGAAAAGCTGAAATCAGTAGGCCTTGAAAACAGATTGACTATGGTGGGGAGATTGGGGAAAGATGTTTGAGAGAGAATGAGGAGTTAAGATTAACTCCTAGGTCTCAAGCCTAAGAGTCACTTAACTTCTGAGATTCAGTTTTCTCATCTGTAATATGGCAATAGTAATATCTGTAGAACTTACTTAATAGGATTGTTAATAAGGCTCAAATGAGATAGCATGTATCTACAAATACTTTTTAAGTCTTAATGTAATATGTAAAAAAAAAAAAGTCTTAATGTAATATGTAAAAAAAAAAATATTCTTATTCTAATGTCTTCTTCTTGCTTATAAACCTTCAGTATTCCCCAATGCATCTTAAGATAGATAATATCTAAACCTCTCAGGTTTGCATTCAAGGCATGCCTGGACCTCAATAGAGATTTCTAGCCAATTTTCATTATTGGACTTCACAAACCTAATGTTCTAGCTAAAGTGTACTCATTAATCCCTTACCTTGGGCTCTTCTGCCCCTGGTTCCTTTTGATCATTCAGTTGCCTTCACTTGGAATGACCTTCCCTTTCAGGTTCTCCTTCCTCATTCCTATCCATCCTGCCCTACTTATACTACTCCTTTCTACCCTAGAGATGAGGCATCCTTCCAGGTCAAACTAAAGGGCCACCCTTTCCTGATTTTCTAGCTGAAAGCAATCTTTCCTCCATCTGAACCCATTGTAACATTTTGTTCATACTTGTATTTTCACAACCTAATTTGAATCATAGATATGTGTCTCTATGTCTTATCTCCAAAGCCCTAGCTATCCCCACCCCAACCCCATTAGAAAGCTTGTACCCTACTGGTATGCCTTAGAATGATGCCAGCAGGCCTGTGGCTGCCAGAGCTAACACAGGAGACAGTAGAGCAAACAAAAAGTATTATATATGACAGAAGCTTTCTGTGTGTCTAAAAACTAAAAATCAATTGGCTGAAATCTCCAAGGGGGTATGGTTGGTATGTACACTTGGTGCCATGGGAACATTCATAAAGAGAAAGAAAGGCTTCTGCTGGGATTAGAAATCGCATGTCTTGTTCTCCGGCAGGAACAAAAAGAGGCCATAACTAAGGCACAGGACAATAGGAGCTACCACTAAATCTATGTTCTCACTGTCACATTTTCTATTCTGTTAATCGTTAGGCTCCTGAGAAAATTAATTGCAAATTTTTGCTCTGAGGTTAAATTACAGATGAGATGAGGAGTACGTGGTGTCTGTTTTAAATTTCTGAAGGATAGCTGGGTGGTACAGGGATAAGCCTTGATTCTCTTGACCCCAAGAGTAGAACTTAAAACAACTGGGGGGGAACAAAGGGCAGAGATGAAAGGAAGGAACAACCAGGCTTGTAGAATTCTTGTCTCCAATAAATGTTCCTTTGATTGCAGAATTGTTATGACCCTGCATTGGCATAGACAGTTTCCTTGTTAGGTGTTTCCTTTACCCATAAAACCAAAGGTCCCAATAACAACAAATACTAATCTCATTTTGTTCATTAAAAACAAACATTTATGAAGCACCAATGTTCAGAAGGATTCACTAGAGGAAAGACAAAGTTTAGGGAAAAAAAGAGGTACAAACAAACTGCTATGTTAAATTGGGAGTGGGGATGGCTACAAAGATCAGGTGGCATTTGAGTTGGCCTTTTAAAAGATGGATAGGAATTCAGCAGGGAGAGCATCCCAGTCAGTAGAGAGATAAGAGAGGGCAGAGTTTGATCAAGGGACAAAGTAGAGACATAGGACTGAAGGATAAAAGAGGTAGAGGAAATTAAAGTATGTTAGAGTCAATTAGGCTTTGAATGCCAAGCAAAGGAGAACAAACTTGGCTTGCAGGTGAGAGGAAGGTTCTGAAGATTTATGAGCAGAAGAATCACATGACTAGATGTATGGATAAAGAATACTCTTGTGCCAATGATAAGAAGGATGGATTTGAAGAAGAGAGTAGAAGCAGAAGACCCCTAAGGAAGTTATTACAATAGTCTAAATGGAGGCCAAAAAAGCTTAGATTTTATAAGTTCTCAGACCTAAATTCCAAGAGCAGTGAGAAGTCCTGCACTGTATTCTATACCATGTGAACTTGGCACTATTTTTTTTAGCAGCAACAGCAGTCACAACATTGCATAATAACTTAAATTCTGGTCTGGGGTTCAGAAAAACTTGGGTTCATACATCTCTGACACTTACTAGCAAGTAACAAACTCTCAGAGCCTTCCATTTTTTCATCAGTAAAATGGGAATGATAATACCTATCTCTTATTTGAGGATCTAATGAGATAATTATATAAATTAATTTGTAAACTATATAAGCTACACAAATGTTAATTATTATTATTTGACTGACAAACATCTGAGCACCTATTGTATATGTTTTGATCAAATTAGTATTGGGGAATACAAAGGGGAATAAAACAAAGTTAATACTCTTATCTAGTTAGATGGGATATAACCATGATGCTAGTTACAGATAAATAATATAGCACCATAAATGTTAATGTTAAATCTTAAAGGGACTGTAATAATAATAATAATAATAATAATAATAATAACAACAACAACAACAATAATACCCAACACATATAGCATCTATTGTATGACAGGCACTGTGCTAAGAGTTTTATAAAGAATGTCTCATTTTAGCCTCATAACAATCCTTGGAGACAGGTGTTATTATTACCCTCGTTTTACATTTGAAGAAACTGAGGCAAACAGCGAGTAAGTAACTTGCCTACAGCCACATAGTTGGTGAGTATCTGAGGCCAGATCAGAACTGAAAGGGTCCTTATAATGTAGAATCATAGAACCTCAGAAACCAACTGGTCAAATCCACAGAAAAAGGAAAATCCTTTTCTATAAATGTGGCATATGGTTATTTTGGCTTCACTTGAAGAACTATAAGGATGGAAATATAGGAATTTAGATAAGTCTTGAAAGGCTGAGTAATAATAGTAATAATTTACATAATATTTAAAAGATTTACAAATGTTTTCCTTACAACAAACCAGTGACTTAAGTACTCCAAGTTGCTATCCTCATTTCACAGAAGAGGAAACTAAGTCTCAGAATGGTGATATAAGATAGCTTGTGGGAAAATAGGGATTCATACTTGAGTGTTCTGATACCGAGTACAGGGCTCTTTCTACTTCCCTGAACTATTCTTCTCAGGGCAAGGAGTGCTTAGAGAGCAATGAAGAGAGGCTTTGGCTGATGGATAATAGGTTGCAAGGTTAGTGTAAGAAAAAGTATGTTAAAGCCAGACTGTTGTGTAGATTAAATTAACTCCCTTGCCCATTTTTAGATTTAATCACCAAAAGTGTAAACATCACACTTAATCGTTGGATGGCTCAGGAGGTCTGTGACCCACGTGTACAATAGTGGGTGATGAATCAGACTCAAACTGACTGCCCCATGGGCAAAGCTTCAACTGTAATTGGTAGATGTGAAAGTGGAAGAAGTGACGCAAAAGAGTGTCTTTAAAAGGGAGTTACAACTTCCTGTGAGGACTTCTTCAAGAGTTCTGGAGTTCTTCATGCTTGGGACTTCTGACTGCTCTCATTCTCTCATTCTTAAGAGTTCTGAGTTTGAGTTGGAGGCTGGTGAAGAATCTGATGACTGGACTTGAGACCCTGGACTTGGTGAGACCATTCTTAAATCTCTCCCTTTGGACTGATATGTGGTGAGTAAAAAGAGCTGTAAACCTTAAAATTTCTTAGACTTATGAATGTTAGAAATTTCCCCATTGGGAAATTTCATACTTGAAAAAAATTTTCTTACTGATAGTAAGAACTCTATTGGAATGTGAAACTCCTTGGCATAGGAGGATCCTTCTCCTCCCTACTTAAGACTACTTTAGGACAGAAACCTTTTGCTAAACAATGGAAAGGGCTTTGACCTATGCTTAAGCATAGAACAGGAAGTTCTTTGAGTCATGATTGATTTTAGAATTGATACAATAGAGATACTTGGAATGACAGAACCAGGTCTTGGAAACTACAATCTCCACCCTACTCAGAGTAACAGGATTTAGGAAGGGCTGCAGCAAAGATCAAGATTTAATTATTTGAGAATATGACCTTCAACAGACATGTGCAAAGGGGGCAGACCTCTGGGCGGTCCTGGGTTAAGCTAGAGCCACCATTGGCACAGGGGAGAGATCGACAGTGATTGGTAGATGTGAGAACTGAGGGGAGGGAACTTAGATGGTTTCCTTAAAGAGAGAGGGGTCTGAGGACTGGGGGGGGGGGGGGGTTTGATCGGAAGAGGTGGATGTTCTGAAGGAGTCTGAGAGGAGAGAGGTCCTGGAGGGAGAGCTCCTGGAGAGGTCTTGAAGGAGGCTGTGGAAGGAGAACTCAGGAGGAGTCAGGAGGAGAATTCTCTGGAAACATTTCTTGAAAGGAGGCTCTCTTGAAGGTGGAGCCTGAGGTTGGCATGAGAAGCCTTACCTAGAGAGATCTTGGGTGAGTGATAAAACCAACTGACTGATTTATTCATTCTTATTCCTTTCTTACTTTCTCTCTTTTTCTATTGATTAATCAGTGTATTATAAATTAAATTTCTCTATAAAACCCAGTTGGCTTGGGCATATTCATAAATTGGGAATATATTCCCTGGCGACCATCTTATATTTATATAAAACCAAGACACAGTAGAAAACATATTTCAGCGGTCATAATTGTTATATATTTCCCTTGCTCCCAAAACATTTTAATTATCACAGTTTATGGCTCCCACTCTCTTATCTACAACAATTTAAACCCCAAACTTATTTTAAATCTAACAGAGCTGACTCCTTTCCTGGATTTTCTGAAGAGACTAGCCTCAGGAGAGACCTATCCTCTTGAGAGAAGCTCCCTGCATCCCCAAGTCCTCGGCTACAAGGGTCAAGGCCTCTCCAGCTACGGACCAAACTCCCCTGCCTGTTTTTGAGCCAGGGGACGGAGCAAAATACTTAGTGCTTAGGCTAGATATCTTACCCTATCCTCTCTCTCATTTTCTTACTTTTACTCTATATTTTGTAAATAAATTGTTAAATATAAATTTCTTTGTAATTGTGACCCTATTCATAAATAATCCTAACCATAACTAACTAAATAAATAAATTAAATAAATTTCTAGAAAAAACCTTTTATCCCCCTTACATTGTGGAGGCCCTGGACCTAAAGGGATGAGGTAAGTACAATTAAATGTCAATACTACAATAGAGACAGTAAATGCCTTTAGTAAGCAACTATCATGTTCTAGGAATTGTGCAAACTGATGGGAACATAAGGACAAATGCAAAGCAGGTGCTGCCCTCCAGGAACCTACAATATAGGGAGGGAAGGCAATACACATGCAAAATGATACAAAATGATTTGGGAAAGGGATAGCATGAGGAGCATGGAAGGAGGATTAAGAAAAGATTTATGTAGAAAAGGTAGTGCTTAAGCTGGGCTGTAAAGGAAGCTAGGGAATCTAACAGGCAGAGGAGAGCAGGCCTACAGGCCTGGTATATGGCCTTACTAGAATGGACAGTATGTGCAGGTTTAAGATACAGGTCTTCTGTGGTCACTTCTTTTTAAGAGCATCTCCTTCTCTCTTGATTAAGATTAAGTGCCTTGTACTGGGTACCTCATTTCTCCTGGGAGATGGAGCAGTTGGGAGTACTATGACTCTTTACTACTGCTACGTGGGATGTAATACATAGAAGATTGTTCTTCTAGTGGGCAGAGAACTCTATCTATCTCTCTCTTCTTTCTCCTATTCTTTTTTCCCTCTTTCTCCCTCTTCCTTCTATACCACTGTAAGAAAGTGAATGTCTTTGTTTTGAGACACAACAATAAGGCAACTGTTGAAGGTTGAGTCTTTTTTAGAAATAAACCCATTGCAGTTGGTTCTTTAAAAAAAAAAGGCAATTCAATTGTCTCATGATCTTATAATGAATACACTAATATAAATGAAATAATACAGATGTGGAAGTCCCTATACTGTAACACAGGTCTGAGCTACCTGGAGTGACTGTTGAGAACTTTCCCTCCTAGAACTGTCCTTTATATGGGGAGCGTGTATACTACTCGGTCTCTGGCATGGCTTGTTCTCTCTAACTTGCTCACACAGTAGCAGGTCAGAGAACGGCCACTACCACAAGGTCACACTGAAACTCTCAGGTTCCTAGGACACCCCTGTCATGAGGAAATATGCTACCCCTACCTGCAACTGATGCATTTCAGATTATACTCATGGTAATGACACTTTTAGATCTTAAAACATAAGCATTTTATGTAGCAATAAGGCAAGAGAAATGCTAATAATATCAAATGTACTCATAGCTAATAACTGAATGAATCATAAACTATGTCACAATCTATGCATGAAGTCAAGTCATATTTTCTTATTAATGCCCTCAATAACTATGGGAGTGAGTGGACAGATACTTATAGGTCTCTGGCAGGGAAGCACACGAAGGAGGAAAATTATTATACTTGGGGGAAATCAAAACTCTGGATTGCAAGCTTTGACGTCATTGGTATATTCATGAATCCTGGCATCACACTAAATACTGCCCTGCTAACTGTTCTGGTCCTCAGCACAAACTCTCCTCTGTTATCTCCTTAAACTCAAGCTCTTTCAACTTAAAATCCCTCTTAAAGAGTATTTATTTTTTATTTCTTAAGTTTTATTTCTTAATCTGAATGGTAGGCCTCTTTGAGTCAAAGAGTTGTAAAACTCATCAGTTTGGCTCTATAAGCTAGAATAATCACCTCTTCACCATGATGCTGCATTGTGTGATCAGATAGGTGCAAAATAACTCAAGCTCCTGGGCCAGGCAAAGGAGTCTAGCCAGCTTTTTTTTTAATTTAATTTTATTTAGTCAATTTAGAACATTATTCCTCGGTTACAAGAATCATATTCTATCCCTCCCTCCCCTCCCCCTCACCCTTCCCATAGCCGACACGCAATTCTACTGGGTTAGCCAGCTTTTCTTAAACAGCAGCAGTACCTGTCTTACCTGTTTCTGTTTTTCTCTCTCAAATTAGAGGTAAAAGAAAAGGGAAATGTAATTCTAGGAGGCTTTACCTCCCTTAAACTCTAGGTGGTGATGAAGGGCATTAGCTGGAACTTCAGTCTTCTTGCAGCCAATCAAGAACTGGTAGCCAAAAATTTCTTGTCAACTGATAACTCTTGCTACTGGTATCTTCAAACAGCTCCAACTGCTCTTGGTCCCATACTGTTCTCCAGCTGTTTTTCAAAGCCTAAGCTTCCTGTCTCCTAACTCCTATACATTTTAATAGTTTAAATAAGACTCTCCTGGCTCTTAGCAAAGCACTATTTACTCAAAAGTGAAACACCAAACTCACCAAATTTCCTCTAAAGTTTACGAATTTTCTTGAAGTTTTAAAGATGTGACTTTGTAAATGTACTGCTTTTCCTTCTTGTGTTGTCCTTTTATTTTTTCTTTGAAAGCTGCTATCATGTAAGTTGTAAACTGCTGTCAACAACTGACTCATATTTGCAACAAAAGAATGATTCTTGATTCTTCAGTTTCTCTCATCCTATATACCAATTAGTTGTTAAGTCTTCCCCTCCATCTCATTATCTCTCCCCCAAAGGAATGGGAAGTCTTTATAGTCTCATATAAAGATTATGCCAATTAGGCAAGGGAGATATAAATCATTTTCATAATTTCAAAAAAGAATTCTGTGTCATATTATTATGGTATTGTTAAGTATTCTATTTTCTCTATATAGGAATAACTTCTGAGAGATTTGTATGTCTATACATACAATGCATAAAAGAGCTAAGAATTTCCCCAATGATCTGTCTGAGAGACCCCCCATTAAATATGTCTCTCTCAAGGAACATCTTATTTAGTGGCATTTGGCCTACCAAATGCTCAACTAACCATTGCCAAAGAAAATTTTAAAGTAGAAAGAGTCTTAATCCTTAATAGATATGAGGTTCTGACATAGTAACAGTTTTGGATGAGAAAATACGTATATGAAGTTTATTAAATATCCTCTCTTCTTTCAGTCTCTGTAACAGATTGGTGGGAAAATATGGGCAGTACTAAAAGTACATGAGCTCTTAAGTTCATAACATATAACTGGTGGATAAAATTGGGCAATCTAATTAACCTAGGTCATGTTTTCTTGTATCCCTGCAAGCTGTTTATAGTAATTAGGGATGGCAGGTGCTGAAAAAAACAGGCCTTAGGCTAGTCTGAGCAGACTCAGGACTAAGACTGTGGTACCACAGCCCTACTTGTCTAATGTTAGAGGGAGAAACCAAGGAAGTGTTAATAGCCTTAGAACCCCCAAGGTCAGAGGAAAGTCTTTCCTAAACCTAATATCTTAACCCAAAATCTAGTGTGCCCAGCTCACATGTGTATAGTGAATACACTCACAGGAGATAAATAATCCATAAAAGTGCATAGTACAGGTTTCAAAAGATTTATTTTTAGCAGAGCTCTAAAGACCCAAATAATTTCATGTGTTAATGGTACATATTACTAAGGAAGTCAAGTGGGATGGAAAAAGGCCAGCATGGAAATGAGAAGGAAGTCTTAAAATGGAAGTTTGTATGCATAAAGATAAGCAAAAAAGCCAGAGCTTATGCTCAAGCCTCAGCTGTGGAACAGTAGCCACCAAGTAGATTACAAATAGAGAAAATTATATATGCCATCATACATCAACCTTTCCTTAAATTTCACTGAAAAAATTAAGGCTATTCTCCTAGAGTTCCCTCTTCTTCCCTATTCCTCATCTCACATCACCCAGATATCTTGATATTATCTCTTCCCTCCCTCAGTCTCACATAGTAAACCCTTTCCTTGCCAGGGCAAACTTTTTTACACATACAAGTGATCCCATTCCATCTCATCTCCAGAAGATTGTCCCTTCCAACATCCAGACTCTCTCTCCCTGACTACTGGTTGCTTCCCTACTGTCTATATCCTCAAAAAACTTTCTCTTGACCCATCACCCCCTTGCTATTTATTATCCTATATCTCCCTCTCCCTTAGTGGCTAAACTCTTTGAAAAGGCTGCCTATAATAAGTGCCTCTACTTCCTTTTCTCTCACTTTCTTAAATCTGCTATATGGTTTCTGACCTTGTCATTTAACTGAAACTTTCTCCAAAGTTACCAATGATCTTTTTTTTTTTACCCTTACCTTCTGTCTTAGAATCAATACTAAGTATTGGTTCTGAGGCAGAAAAGTGAGAAGGGCTATATAACTGGGGTTGTGACTTCCCTAAGGTCACAAAGCTAGGAAGTGTCTGAGGCAAGATTTGAATCCAGGACTTCCCCTCTCCTGTGATCACCAGTAAAAATGTTAAGTATCATTTATATGAAAATCAGAAAACATTTAAGCCAGAAGGGACCTTATATCAGAATGTCAAAATGGGGTAGGAAGGGATGAGAAGGGATTTTATAAACCATTTTAGAAATGAGGACATTAAGAAACAGTGAGGAAGTAACTTGTTCAAAGTCAAACTTGGTCCATCCAGCTAAAATACTTCCAATTCCATGTACTTCTGATTCTGACTCATTGCCAACAAGTGGTTCTGCCTGGAAAGAACATGACTTACCTCAGGTGCAATGATCAGGTGCTTGTACCTGCCGATGCCGTGGGTGGGCTGGGACTTGTAGGGCCGGGTGCTGCTCAGTAAAATGCTGCCTTGAAGAGAAAAAAGAAGTCAGAGTAGTTTCTAGCCTCCTTTATGGAAAGGCATGCCTTAGAGTCATACAGCCAGGAACTCTCTGAAGTGGAAAAGACCACAGATCATCTAGTCCATCAACTTTATATAGAAATAAAAAGGCCAGAGAAATATATTCAAGATCATACAACTTAATGGTAGAGCCAGGATTAAGAATTTAGGGTTTCTGACTTTTAGCTCAATATTTTTTCTGGTAAATTGCTTACCAGAGTCAGGTACGTTGCTTGGCATAACCTGTGCCCTGGTCAGGGTTCTACTCTGCCCCTAGTTCATTGTCCTCCATTTCACTCATTTGTCAAGCAGTGCCCAGGGGCAAACCATTCTACCCATGGGCTGCTTTCCTTACATGTACAATGAGAGGACTAACAAGAAGATTACAGAGGTCTGTCTCTTCAAGTGTTAGTGGGGACCTATCTATCACTTCACATGAAATACCCCTCTACTACAACTGATTTCTGCTTGTTAATGAATCCTTTGTACACATCACATGATCAATAACACTTACACTGCTACCCTACACAGCAAGGCATCTTCTAGCCTCCAGCCCTTCCATTTAGAGGCTAAAGCAATGATCCAGCTTCCTTACACAGGCACAATGCAACTGATGGATGGTTTTGCAAGGGTAGTTACAATACCCTTGAGCCAACTAACCTCTTCCCTACAGTTCAACAATTTTTTAATCCTTTTTTCTTTTGTCATTATCAATGGGAGAGAATTTGGAATGTGAAAGGTTGCTTTTTGTAGGGATTTCAGAGGTAGAAAACATAAAATTTAGCTTCAAAATTACATTTGACTTAGACTAAATTTAAAAGCACCCAGATTTCCTGAGAACAACCAAGGGTTGATGGATAAAAGCTAAAACCCAGCCCAGAGGATTTCAGTGAATGTTAGCCCTTTAGAGGAAGTCATAAAAAGGGGGGAAGGGGGAAACAGGGACACAACAAAATGGAGGACTAAAGCAAAAGCAAGAGAGACAGCCAGTCAATAAGTATTTAAGTGCTTACAATGTGTCAGGCACTATGATAAATGCTGAAGATACAAAAGAGGCAAAAGATAGTCCCTGCCCTCAAAGAGTTTATAATCTAAGCAGAGAAATAGAGGCTGAGAAATGACAATGCTGAGTTGGGACAGTAGAGAAAACAGGCAAGAATGAAGCTAGAAAAACAGGAAGAACCACAGATGAGCTGGAATTGAAAATGTTGGACATAAATTGGCAATTTATTCAAGTAAATGTTTTCTGAATTGCATTTCAAGAGTTAGGGTTATCATCAAGAACTTCAGTTTGCTAACTGGGACACTAATACATTGCAGGTGGAGTTGTGAATTGACTCAACCATTAAGGAAGGCAATTTGAAATTATCCCCACCGGGCTTTAAAAGAAGGCAGGTCCTTAGATTCAGCAATACTACTACTACTAGGTTTGTATCCCAAAGATATTTAAAAAATGGAGAAGACCTGTTTGTACAAAAATTTTTTATAGCTGCACTTTTTGTGGTGGTAAAAAATTAGAAAATGAGAGTATTAGGATTAAGCCATAAGGCTAATGAGGACTATTTGGAGTAATTGGTATTTTAGTAGTTAAGGACAGGGTAAAGAATAGTGGGTAAGGTTTCTTTAAGGCCAGCCAGACAGAATCTTGGGAAGGGTGCCTGTTGGAATTCTGGGTAGCCTGAGTGAGTTGGTTTCCCAACTGCAGATCTGCATAGCAGGGGTGGGGGTCTCCTGGAGGTTTCTTTTTTCCTGGGAGGAAGGCTAGTATTTGTTCCTTGGAACACTGAAAAAAAAACCCAGTGGCAGGTGAAGGAAGAGAACAGGTTATATTTTCTAGAATAAGTTTGTGGGGGGAAATCAACAGAAAAGAGAGTCTGTTTTTCCTTTGTATGGCTGCTGAGAGAGCCAAGCCATTCTTCCGCATGCTTAAGCTGAAAATCCTAGCTAGGCCTGGGAGGGCTGGCAGTGGGCAGAGAGAGTGAATAATCAAACTGATTTAAAGCTGAAAGAGATCTAAGGAGACTGAAAGAGACTGTGTTTTTCCTCTGTGTGGCTGGAGACAGAGGCAGCCATTTTTGAGGTCTATGTAGGCCCAGAAGCCTGATCTAGTCTGAAGAGTGGTAGCTGACAGATTCAGAGACATACATAGACAGTAACTTGTTTATAATTAAGAGAATTAGTAAATAGCATAGGTTACTTAGAATAGACCCTAAGAATTAGCAAAGATTAAGGAGCTATAAGAAAGCTCAAGGAAACTTGAGCATAAAGCAAATCCTCTAGAACTAGAAGGGAATGGGTAAAAGTTTGGATCCCCTTTTAGACGTAGAATAGAAAACATATGATTTATCACTTGTTTATATGGGTATATGATTTGGGGTTTGGGTTGGAAAAATAATTTCAGATTGTTGTTCACAGGACATGTCCCCGTAACTATCTTTTAATAACAAGAAAGTGGTCAACCTCAGAATACCTACTATATGTCTTTCTTCCCACTAAAGGGTCAAGCTCATAAAGAACAAGTAAATCTATCACTAAAAATGTGCTGCTGTGGACAACCCATACTTTGCTTATTAATACCACTGATTCTCTGGCCCCCTCACTATAGAAACTTGTCCAAATCATGTCTTTCTTCCCCCACCCCCCAAGCATTCAAGAGGATCCCATATTTAATAATTCAGTGGAGGTCCTTGATTTACCTTGGGTCCCTTTTAATGGGTCCCTTTTAACTTTTTCTTCATCTCTTTATGCCCTGACAGGACCCCCTACACTCTTCTCCTTTACAATAGGATAATCTCTAATGGAGAGGTAGCCTTTCTCCACCAAGTCCAATACTCTTAATGTACTCTTGATCCCAACACCTCCTACCTCTCATTTTCTCCAGAAAATTGTTTTTACTATAATCTTCCTTTATAATATCTCTCACATCTGAATACAAATGTGGTTCTTCCCTGCTGTCTATAAAGATATTTGAGTCTCCATATTAACCTTCATTAGATCCTATTTGATTGCTCTTTTCTAACATCACTCCTCCCTTTCTCAGCCAAAAACCTTGAAAAAGCCATCTTCATTCATTGCCTACATTTCTCCTCCTCTTAAACTTCTCTGGTCTCTTTGCAATCTAGCTTTACACCAGTGGTGTCAAACTCAAATAGAAATGGATCCCAGCAGGCCACTATTAACTTGGAAAATTACAAATTAACAATCTCAGTTGTATTATATTTTTAATTATTTTGTGAAACATTTCCCAATTACACTTTAATTTGCTTCGGCAGCCTGGAAGTTGGACACTTCTGCTTTAGATAATATCACTCACCTGAAATTGTTCTTTTCAAAGTTACCTCCTAATGTAAAATCTAATGTCTTGGGGGCTAAGTGGATTAACAGCTAGCCCCAGAGATAAGAGGTCCAGGGTTCACACTTCCTAGCTCTGTGACCTGGAGCAAGTCACTTAACCCCCATTGCCTAACCCTTACTTTCTTCTGCCTTAGACAAAACATAGGGTTTAAAAAAAAAAAATCCAATGCCCTTTGATCAATATTTATCCTTCTAGACCTCCTTTTTCCATTTCCATTGCTGACCACTCTCTTTCTCACTCTCACTAATTATGGATATACCTCAAGGCTCTCTTCTCTTTTATGTCTTGAGGCTCTTAACTTTGTTACTAGAGTAATTTCAATACAGCAAGTTCTATTTATTTATAAAAATCAATTCCAGAGCTCTTTATCAAGCCCTACTCTTTGCCCTAAGTTCCAGCCCTGAATCACCAACTGCTTATCAGATATTTTGAAAGGCATTTCAAATTCAACATGATCTTCCAAACCTTCCTTTTTCTATTAAAGATGCCACCATCCATCCAGTTACCCAAATTTGCAATCTCAGAGTCATTCTCAACTCCTCTCATTTATTCCATATACCCAATCAGTTGCCAAATTTTGTCATTTCTATCCTCATCACATCTCTTACAATTGTCTTCTCTCTAATCACACAACTATCAACCTATCTTTAGTCTCTCCCCACTCTAATTCATCCTCCATGCAGATACCAAAGTGATACAAAGTCAGACCATGTGACTCTCTGTTAGAGTCCAGGGGGAGAAGAGCCCCAAAGGCTCAGACCAGGGACTGAGGGTCCCTTAGGTAGGATCGAGAAATAAAGACAAGAGAAAGCTTTTTGGGGTCAGAAGGGCTGCAGGAGCTGATGGCCACTGAAAGCAGTTTATTGAATGGGGCAGGGTTTATAAAGGAAAAAACCATAAGAATGAGGAGCAGGGGGTGCAAGAATACATGTAGGGTTCAGCTAGTTCATGGTTAAATGAGTAAAAAAACATGTTTTTCTCAAGACTGCTTTTTTGGACATCTGCATCTACTCCCTAAGATATTTTGTCTGCTAAGGTAGGGGAGATGTCCAGTTCCAACCTTTGTCCTTAGACCTAGAACATTATTTCCCCTAGCCTTATTTGTCTCTGTCAACTCTCAGCACCTCACCCCCCCACTCAATAAACATTGGTGGTTCTATTTTACATCTAGGATCAAATAGAGAGTTCTATTTAAAACTCTTTATAACTTTTTTAAAATTAATTTAGTCAATTTAGAGCATTATTCCTTGATTACAAGAATCCCATTATTTTCCTCCCCCCTCTCTCCCCACCCTTCCTGAGCTGATGCACAATTTTATTGGGTATTGCATGTGTCCTTGATCAGAACCTATTTCCATGCTTTGTTGTTTGCACTAGGATATTCATTTAGAGTCTACATTCCCAACCATATCCCTTCGACCCATGTGATTAAGCAGTTGTTTTTCTTCAGTGTTTCTACTCCCACAGTTTTTCCTCTGAATGTGAATAGTGTTTTCCTCATAGATCCCTCCAAGTTGTTCAGGATCATTGCATTGCCACTAATGGAGAAGTCTATTACATTCAGTTATACCACAGTATATCAGTCTCTGTGTATAATGTTCTCCTGGTTCTGCTCCTTTCGCTCTACAATCACTTCCTGGAGGTTATTTCAGTTCACATGGAATTCCTCCACTTTATTATTCCTTTGAGCACAATAGTATTCCATCACCAGCAGCAATTTGTTCAGCCATTCCCCAATCGGAGGGCATCCCCTCATTTTCCAATTTTTTGTCACCACAAAGAACGCAGCTATGAATATTCTTGTACAAGTCCTTTTCCTTATTATCTCTTTGGGGTGTAAACCCAGCAGTTCTATGGCTGGATCAAAGGGCAGATAGTCTTTTATTGTCCTTTGGGCATAGTTCCAAATTGCCCTCCAGAATGGCTGGATCAATTCATAACTCCACCAGCAATGAATATCCTGACTTTACCACATCCCCTCCAGCATTCATTACTTTCCTTTGCTGTCAGGTTAGCCAATCTGCTAGGTGTGAGGTGATATGTCAGAGTTGTTTTGATTTGCATTTCTCCGATTATAAGAGATTTAAAATACTTTTTCATGTGCTTATTAATAGTTATGATTTCTTTAACTGAAAATTGCCTACTCATGTCCTTTGCCCATTTATCAATTGGAGAATAGCTTGATTTTTTTGTACACTTGATTTAGCTCTTTATAAATTTGAGTAATTAGACCTTTGTCAGAGGTTTTTGTTATGAAGATTATTTCCCAATTTGTTGCTTCCCTTCTAATTTTGGTTGCATTGGTTTTGTTTGTACAAGACCTTTTAAATTTGATGTAATCAAAATTTTGTATTTTGTGATTTTTTGCTTGGTTTTAAATTCTTTCCTTTCCCAAAGATCTGGCATGTATACTATTCTGTGTTCACATAATTTGCTTATAGTTTCCTTCTTTATATTCAAGTCATTCACCCATTCTAAGTTTATCTTGGTGTAGGGTGTGAAATGTTGATCCAGCCCCAAACTCTCCCATACTGTCTTCCAATTTTCCCAGCAGTTTTTATCAAATAGTGGGTTTTGGTTCCAAAAGCTGGGATCTTTGGGTTTATCATAGACTATCTTGCTGAGGTCACTTACCCCAAGTTTATTCCACTGATCCTCCTTTCTGTCTCTTAGCCAGTACCAAATTGTTTTGATGACTACTGCTTTATAGTATAGTTTGAGATCAGGGATTGCAAGGCCTCCTTCCTTCACATTTTTTTTCATGATTTCCCTGGATATCCTTGATCTTTTGTTCTTCCAAATGAACTTTCTTATGGTTTTGTTTAATTCAGTAAAAAAAGTTTTTTGGTAGTTCACTTAATAAGTACTTAATAAGGCACTTAATAAGTATAATAAGAATAAGCACTTAATAAGGCACTTAATAAGTAAATTAATTTGGGTAGCACTGTCATTTTTATTATGTTAGCTCATCCTACCCCTGAGCAGTCAATATTTTTCCAATTGTTTAGATCTAGTTTTAATTGTGTGGAGAGTTTTTTGTAGTTGTGTTTATATAGTTCCTGTGTTTGTCTTGGCAGATAGAATCCTAAGTATTTTATATGGTCTAGGGTGATTTTAAATGGAATTTCTCCTTCTAATTCTTGCTGCTGAGTTGTGTTGGAAATATATAGAAATGCTAATGACTTATGTGGGTTTATTTTGTATCCTGCAACTTTGCTAAAGTTGTTGATTATTTCAACTAGCTCTTTGGTTGATTCTCTGGGGTTCTTTAAGTAGACCATCATATCATCTGCAAATAGTGATAGCTTGGTCTCCTCATTGCCTATTTTAATACCTTCAATTTCTTTTTCTTCTCTATAAAACTCTTTATAACATGACCCCAATCCTATGTTTTCCAGTCTTTTTACATGTACTCTGCAGTTCAGTAATATTAATCTTTTTGCTATTCTTCATACATAGATATCCCACCTCCTATTTTTGTGCTTTTGTACTGTATTCCTCCTGCCTAAAATATCCACTCTTCTCATCTGTGTCTCCTGGAATCTCTGATTTGCTTCCTGACACCTCAAAGGTGAGCTTCTACTGAGATGAATTGATTGCAGAGTGAAATGAGCAGAACCAGGAGAACACTGTACATAGTGACGATAATAGTTAAAATGATGTTCAACTGGGAAAAACATTAACTACTCTGACTGAGACAATTACAATGGACCCAGACTGAAAAATGTTATCTACCTCCAGAGAGAGAACTGAAGAATACTAAGTACAGAATGAAGTATTTTTTTTTTCACTTTTTCATAATGTGATTAATGTGGAAATATTTTTGCATGATTTCATGTATGTGAAAAGGAATTCTTTATTCTCTTTGTCTATTTTGAGTTAAAAAACCAAAAACTTAAAAATACCCCTACTTAACGCTAAATAAAAGAGTTCACAGTTACTTGGAGAGCTCCACCCTTTTAACTCAATCAGTCTGAAACTTGTGAATCCTTTGATAAGAGTTTATACCCTCAGAAGATGAGACATGGATCCCACAGACACTGACCCCCTGGACAGTGCTAGGCAATTTGGAAGCTGTATTTGGTCCCCGTAAAGTGGAGGAAGGGACAGGAAGTGACATGGGAAAATATTATAAACAGGCCTGAACTTCCTGTCCAAGGGGTCTTTTTGGCTTGGAGCTTCAGCTGGTGACTTGCCTTTTGGAAGTGACCTTGGCTTTTGGGACTGCTCCTTTGATCTTTGGCTTGGATCTTCTCCTGGAGAGTCAGTTTGGACTGGGACTTTGGCTCCTGGACTGCTTCTATGAGGACTGCTCCTGGATCTTCTCCTTTGGAGTCCATCTTGGGTGAGTGAGTAGCTGGCCTTCCTTTCCTGGCTTCTGGAGAGATTAGTGTTCAAGAAAGGTTTTCCCCTTTTGGGTGGAACACTGGGTCCTCTAGTCAAGGGTTAACGAGCCCTGCCAGGCTGGGCTGGGTACCAGAGCAACATTTAGTGTGATAGGCTAAACACCTTTTCTACCTTCTTCTTACATTTCTCTACTTTCATCTTTCTACCTCTTTTGTAAATAAAGCTACTAAAAGTCATTTTGGCTTGCGCTATAATATTTTTAAATTGGTGACTACAATATTAATTTAGAATTCTCATATATTTAGTCAAACTCTTAATTTAATTCCTTGTATATAATGTCCTTTAAATTTCTTGCCTTCTCAATAGGTGGGGGAAGGAGAAAAAGAAAAGGAATTTTGACCTGTAAATAAAAATTAACTTTTTTTTTTTCCCCAAAAAGGTGACCGTCTACATGATACCTTTCTTGGCGTAGTTCCACACTGCCTTCCTCCCATACACAGTACTAGTGCCTTCTTCAAGGTTACCTTCAAAATACCTGTATTCACAGGTATTTTATTAGAAAGAGGGAAAGATAGCAGCTCTCAAATTGTATTACAAAGTGGTAATAATAAAAACAATATGGCATTGGCTAAGAAATAGAGTGGGAGAGCACCAGAATAGATTAAGTATACACAGAAGTAAATGACCATAATAATGCAGTATTTAATAAATACAAAGATCTGAGCTTTGGGGACAAAGAGTCACTATCTGACAAAAATTGCTGGGAAAACTGGAAAACAATATGGCAGAAAGTAGGTATAGACCAACATCTCATACCATGTACCAAGATTAGGTAAAAATGGGTACATGAATGGTATACATAAAGGGTGATACACCATAAGCAAATTAGGGAAGGGTGGAATAGTTTACTGGTCAGCTCTATGGAAAAGGGATGAATTTATGACCAAATAAGAGGTAAGAGGACATTACAAGGTGAAAAATGAATAATTTTTACAATATGAAATTTAAAATGATTTATGTGAACAAAACAAATACAACCAAGATTAGAAGGAACACAGAAAGCTGGGAAAATTGTCTCTGATAAAGGCCCAATTTCTCAAATATATAGAGAATTGAGTTAAATTTGTCAGAATATAAGTCATTCTCCAATTGCCATATGGTCAAAGGACATGATCAGGCAATTTTCAGATAAAGAAATTAATGTTATCTACAATCATGTGAAAAAATGGTCTAAATCACTACTAATTAGAGAAATGCAAATGAAAACACATCTGAGGTACCACCACACAGCTGATTGGCTAATATGAAAGAAAAGGAAAGTTACATGTTGGAAGGGATGTGGGAAAATTGAGACACTAATGCATCGTTAGTGGAGTTGTAAATTGATCCAATCATTCTGGAGAGAAATTTGGAACAATTCCCAAAAGGCTATAAAATTGCACATACCCTTTGATCCAGCAATTCTACTATTATGTCTACGTCCCAAAAAGATCACTCCCTCCCCCCCCAAAAAAAAGGAGAGAAAAGGACTTATTTGTAAAGATATTTATGGCAGCTCTTTTTTTTTTCTGATGGCAAAAAAAATTGTAAATTGAGAGGATATCCCATCAATTGGGGAATGGCTAAATAAGTTTTGGTATATATAATTGTAATGAATACAGTTGTGCTAGGAGAAATGAGCAGGATGTTCTCAGAAAAACATGAAGACTTGTATGAACTGATAAAAAGTGAAGTGAGCAAAGCCAGGAGAATATTATGACAGCAATTATACAATGATCAACTGTGAATGACAGCTATTCTCAGTAATGATCCAATACAAATTCTGAAGGACTTATGATAAAAAATGCTATACACCTCCAGAGAAATGATGGGAGTCTGAAAGCAGATTAAAGCATACCATTTTCCATTTTTCACCTTACTTATTTTTTTTTTTGAGGGGTGGGAGGGGGTAGGTGGTATGTGTCTTTTAGAATGAGGGCAGAGACTATTTCACTTTTATCTTTATATTGCCAACATCTAGTATAGTGCTAGCAACACAGAAGGCACTTAAATTTTTTTTGATTAACTGGTTCATTCATTCAAACATTAAAAAAATACTAATTGAGAGGCTACTTTATTTAACTCATTGTGTTGTGCCATGCCTAATACAAGAAGAAGCACTGTGGTGAAGCAGAAAAAGAAGTGGTCTCTGAGCTAGGAAGAATAGTTCAAGAGATGCTTCTGACACACAATGGCCATGTGATTCTGGGTAAGCCACTTAATCTTTCTCTGCCCCAGGTAAATCTTTAAGAGTAAATGTGATAGAAAAACTGTTATTCTTCATTGATAGGAATTTCCTACAGCAATGTAATTTTAGGAAATTCCCTCCAGCAATGTGATTTAAAGTCTGGGACAAAATCATAGGTGTAATATTTAGTGGTCTTTTTCAGACACTTATAATGAAGAAGGAATACTGGATTCATGAAGGTTCTATAAATGAATCCCAAAGTTCTGGCAGGTGTCACCCAGCCGTATCATAATCAGAGATCTAAATCAGTTAAGCACTGGGTGAAGCTTTTGCCAGTAGTCCTAACAAAGGTATCTGCCATCCTCCCACTAAAGTTTCCCACAGGAAACAGATAAAGGTAGAGAGAGCTCAGGTCACTGGCTGATGTTTCTGAAACTGGTCCTTACCTTAGAAGATTACAGAGCTCTTCATGGAATGGCAATATGTTGCTGGAGGTTAGGGTTACCTGGATTGTATCTGTATAACTTAAATGGTTGTATTCCTGTATTATTTGTATATATATATATATATATATATATATATATATATATATATATATATATATATATATATATATATATATATATATATATTCCTAGGAAAATTTTGAGTACTGATTTCTGTTTAAAGTCTTATAAACAGAGCACAGCTAAATCACCCACCAAAGGGTTACAGATAGACTATGTATGTGTCCATTGTCCAAGGACTAATCTAGCAAAGTGAACAAAGGGATCATCACTCTTAAGTTGCCATCAAGGGATAAATTTTCTTGACCATCACATTGACATCACATTCTCAATTTACTAAGGTGAGAAATGTTTGTAATCTGGGTTAGGGAAAGAAAAACCCAAATCAAGGAACTAATAGATCAATGAAATAATTACGAAAGGAATAAAGGAGCAAAATATCTTAGTAGAAATGAAAAATATATTTGATTTAAAATCTCTGGTTTCTGATTCTATGACCTACTTTGGGGCCACAAAACAAAAAAAAATTTAATCACCACAACACTTGGTCATGACTGAACCTGTCTGATCTGCTGTTGATATTCCCTGGCAATCAAGCACTTTCAGTTGTAGTTTGGGACAATTTCTATAATTACAGCAGTTGGTTAATTAAGAAGTTGGTTCAAATCACTGTTAAATTAACAAATCCCTGCCCTGAAATGGAAAGCTTTGGTCAATTTACCAGTGGTTAAACCATTTAATTAGTCAATTGTTTTAATTATAGAATTTACAATGCTTTAAAAACCTATGATTGCCAATGAATTCAACTGATTTTTTTTTCCTTCTTTGGCTTGTTCTGCATCATTAAATTGGGTCTCCTGCTGCCACATTAACATAAGCCTCTTGAGAGAAGTGACAGCACTTTTCCTAAATGAAGACAGTAAACTCCAGAGTTTCAAATAGAAGCTTAGAAAATCTTTCAATTATCACATTTTTAAAAGGAAATAATCACAAATTTTCTCATCAGTTTGAGGGCAGGATGACAGAGTGCCTTTCAACACATCAGATCAGATTAGCCTTCAATCTCTTTGGTTACTGAAATGCTCAATCCAGAATTTGGGAGAGACAACTATTTGTATTATTTTAATCTTGTTTCTCTCAGCCGTTTTTTTTATTAATTTGGAAAGAAATTATCTGAGGACAAGTGACTATCTTGTTACAAATTTTGCACTTAATGATCAGTGGACTATTGCAGAAGCTAAGAAAATGACTGGTTTTATGATGAAGAGTATTCAGATGTTAAGTTCATCTACAGCCTCATGAAAAGCATCCAGGAGCAGGTAGAACAACAGTTTCTGCTGCTCCGATTTTTAAACATTATGGAAGAAATAATTCCCTAAGAATCAGTCAATAATAAATGTTTATTAAGCACCTACTGTGTACCAGGTATTGTGCTAAGCATTAGATCAAAGAACTATAGTGTGGAAAAGACCTTGAGAGAGATCACCTTATCTAAACCACTACTCTAGGGATAAGGCTGTTATTGGACATAGCCAAGAAATAGTCCATTGACATCAGTTTGACCCTCCAGGGATGAAAAGCCCACTGTCTCACAGCAACATCTATTCTTCAGCTGAATAGCTCCAATTAATTATGAGGTTTTTTTCCTACTGAGTCAAAGGTCTATCACACTTATGTCTCTCATCCAGAACCTTCTCATTCTAACAATGCTGTGAGCTGCTGACATCCCTCAATGCAACCACCTATCTCAATAATCCCTATCTCAAAAAGTCTCAAAGCAGTCTCCTAAAATTTGCAAAAAAAAATCTTCATTTGAAAACTTTTGTGAACATGATTTTATTTCAAAGTAGTGTTTAAAGTACTCAAAAGGCACCTTTTATACCCTTTAGTAGTATACCAGATTTATGTAAAATCAGATAGTTCCTTGAAAAAAATTATCCCATCATAGAGAAACAGACAAAGAAGAAATACCAAAGGCTCACATTGTTAGACTCTCTTTTGTCAACTTTCTTTTGTCAATCAAGTTAATCAAACTACTTCCTGGACCAGTTGAGAAATCAGGGCATTTATTTTAGGCCTGTTTGTTTTTCTTAGACAGCCAATCATGAGAGAGGCTCTAGAGTGTGATAGATTCAGTCACTTATTCATTCAAAAAAACAGTTTCTGAGTGCCTATTACAAACAATAAAAGTGAAAGCCTGGTCTCCTAAAAAAATCAGAAATCTGAAGGCAGGGAGAGATGTTAGAACTTTAGAAATCTAGATTTAAAAAAGGCTCAGGAAGAGATCTTAGAACCTAGAACAGACTGTCAAAACTAGAAGGTGCCACAAGAACAGTCAATATTATATCTGAAAGGAACCTTACAGATAGTTTAATAAATTCCACCTCAAAGAGGAAACTGATATAGCCAGTCACTGGTAAAACTACAACCAAAATCCAAATCTCACGGCTCTACAATAAAGATTGACCCCCTCTCAATAAACCTAGTTCTTTTTGGCTTTGAGACTTTAATTCTCTTATTTGCATTCTTGTGCTTAGAAATTACACAGTAGAGAAGTCTCTAGGTCTCAAGACCAAAATACCCAAAGCCTTGTAAGAGGACTTCTTTTATGCTCAAAGAATCATTGGTAGAAGTCACTTGATGGTAACTTTAAAGTCACTTGATAGACAAGGAGAAAGTGGGGGAGCCTGAACCCGACTTTCTAACCCTGATGATGTCAATGATGATGTGTACTAAGATGACCAGGGTAAATGGGAGGTGCCAAGCTCCCAAACAAGGCAAAAGCTCCATGATGTATACTGGGGTATATACAAAGGTGAAGGGGTATCACCAGGCTTCTAATGAAGGAAAAAGCCTCTATACTAATGAAGGCCAAGCCACAAGTTCAAGACCATAATTGCTGAGGGTGCATGATATAGCAAATTAAAGGCTAAGGTTAAAACTGAGACCTATGCTAACAATGATTAACTATGCAAAAGCAATTCTTTACTTTGGTTCAAAACCTTACTTATACTAAAATAATCACAAAAGGCCTACTAAAATCATCACTTATGCTAACATTATTTAACTCATCTCAGAATTACAATTATGATTATCTAAATACTACTAATAACATTTAAATCTAATCATATAAGGGGGCAGGGGATTTTTCACTCACAACTACTATAACACTTCTGTATTAGAGCACTAAGCTGGACTTCTGGCCAAGACAAATGCCTGAACAGAGGCAGACCACTCAATTCCCAAAACTTATTCCAGTAAGAACCTAAATTTCATAACGGACCAAATTAACAATCAATCTAATGAGAAACTACAGTTAAGTGATTTCTTCTGCCTCAAACTAAACAAAAGGTCAGCTCATAGGCGATAGGAAAGCCCCAGCAAATAAGATAACAACCTGTTAACACAGGCCAAAGACATGTGGCCCATGAGGTTCTGTGTCTAGAGGCAGCAAGAGCAGAAGGGCACTCTAAAAAAGCCCCAGAGGAGAGACCTTATAATACCTGGGCAGCAGCAATGACTTTTGCCACATAGCAGCATTCAGATTAAGATAGCCTAGGGACCTAGGGGCTCCAGAGAAGCCATAAAGGGATCTAAAAATCAAACACTTTGAACCCCAAAGATTCTAGGTAGATTCTAACCCTAAGAGGTGAAGGTCACTCAAAGGAATCCAGGGTAAGACTAAATAGAGATCACTATCTTTCCCACAGAGAGGCACTTGGTCTTGCCATTGACACACAAGAACCCAATTCAAGATGAAAAAATCAAAGAAAACACCAACTAGTATCAAAAATTATTGGAGACCTAGAGACTTCTCAAAAAAAAAAGGAAAAAGCAACTCTAAAATAATTGCAAGCAGAGACTTGAGGGGAGAAAGGGAGGGACAGGAATTTTTCAAAAGGCCTGTGTGACTATCTAGAAGAAATAAAATAAAAGATTTAAAAATATGAAATAAGAGCTATTGAGAAAAGAATTAGAAGGCAAATAATTTAGAAAAGTGGTAATCCTTACCCAGGTAAGACTCACCAAATGTAGAAATTATTATATACTTTTTAAAATAAACAGGCAGAATAAGGTGAAAATCTACAGTTCCATGGGCAATTCTCTTTTTTGTGTTTTGCTATGTGTATGAAAAATATTCTTTTTTTGGGTTCATAATAAAAAAATAGAACTTTAAAATAATATTTTGCTTCTGGAAGGTGGGTATACCTTCTGAACTATTTTTTCAAAACATGTGTTTATATTATTCTAGGCAAGATAATAATGGAAGACTAGCAATAGTTTTATTCAAGGAAAAGTTGCTCACCTGCAGAATAGCTGGGATTCTCTCCTTTCAGTTGGAATCTAAAGAAAAACAATATTGAAAATGATGAATTGATCACATTTCACTTATACATTACACTTAGATAAACCTCAAAAGTTCTAAAGAAAGACTAATTATATCATGCAAAAGACTCTCTTTACCAAAGTAATTCATATACCAAGGTGACCAAGGATTGATTTTTCCCTGTGCTATAAACCATTGCTATACTCTCTTTATAAATTGATCTTTAACCTAAATATTAAAAAAAAAATCAAAAAATAGAATTGGAAAATAGAAAAACAGATATTCTCCCCCTACATATACGAAGGGGTGGGGTGGGGGGTGAGGACAGGACTCCAAACCATACAAGAAACAAAAGCGATCAGGAGATCACAAAAGAAAAACCCCCAGCATATTTCAAATATAGGTAGAAAAATATGAGCAACTGTCATTTAGGGAATAATCTACATCAGATATCTCTGTTAAGGATCAGAGGGCAGGGCCAAGTCGTAAGGGATTAACAAAAATATATAAGACAGCCATTTTCCCAATACATAAGTGGACAAAAGTTATGAAAAAATAATTTCAAACTATTAACAATCATATGTAAGACAGTTCTAAATCACCAATATTAAGAAAAATACATGTCAAAACAACCCTACGTCATGCTTAGAAAATTGTCAAAGATGACAAATGATGGAAAGAATCAATGTTAGTAGTTACTTCAGCAAGGAAGAAATACTGTTAGAACTGTAAATTGTTCTAATATTTTAAAAAACCATTTGGAATCATGCTTTTTTTAAAAAAGTGACTAAAATTGGCTTTTATTACAGAGGTAGAATACTACATATACTTATAGACAGAGATGATCTGCCAATTATTTTTGTTAACTCTTCTTTTTCTTTTTTTTTTATTGCTTTGTTATATGGAAAGGCTCCACTGCATAGGGAAGCAAAGGAATTTTATTCAGAAATGAATGTGACATAAAAACAAGAAATATTTCTTAAAATTTTATAATAAGGGAAACCTCACTGGAAGGAGATATATATTCAGAGATGACTAACATAAAAAAAAGAGCTATAAAACTTAAAAAATACTCATTGATAATGTTGTATTTGCTAGCATGACTTCAAAATTATTTCAATTACAGAGTTTTGAACCCTGGATTCTTCTGTCAACTGCTGGGTGACAAATAATGAGAAAGTGATTAGCAGGAATAGATAACAGAGAGCAGAGACCAAACTGAGGAGGAGATTCAAAATCATATCATTTCAGGATCAAAGGAAAATGGGACACATTTAGTATGGTAAAGAGAAGACTGAACAGAGATAGTGTCTTCTAGAATTCTGAAGCATTGCCATAGGAAAGAGTAAATGGACTTTTTTTTTGAACATTCATATAAGAACTTCCTAACAATTGGAACCATTCAAAGGTAAAATAGATCATTTGGGTAGTTAATGAATTCTCCACCATTGTAGATTTTGAAGCTAAATTTGTAAAATATATTTCTGGCTTAGATACATGCAGAAAACCAAGGTCTCTTTAATCTTTAACTCTGGAATTCTATGTTGGAAGGAAACTTAAAAGCAATCAACTCCAACTCTCGGCCTAGTAAATAAATCCTCTCTATTAAATCTCTAACACCTGGTCATCCAATCTTTGACTGAAGACCTCCAGTATTATTAGAGAACTCATTGCTCCACTATGTAACCACTATGCTTGAGGCACAGTGATTATATCATAGTATTATGATTTAGCAAGAATCTAAATAGGATTTGATAGGACTATGACCCTTGGCTCCTTTCCCCAAATGAGAGTTATATTCTGTTCCCAAGGTACCCACTAGGCCCGGGTCTGAAGGATCACACTGTTTCTGATGGCAAGAAATGCATCTTCTCCATCAGTAGGGAGGTAATAGGACAAAGTACTTAAAGGCCTGACAGTAGGCTCACTGACAGCCAGGAGGAAAGGAGAAAGAGCAAGAGGCAGAATGCTGATTCTTTTGTGTCTGATCTCAAGCCTGACAGAGACCATCAGGAATGTCCCAGGACTGTCTAATGCCTATCACCACCAATGCACCAGAAAGTAGGATACACTTACCTTAGAAGAGAAAGGGCCTGTTTTGAAAAGACATCTTTCCTTGGGCACAACACCTATATAAGAAGAGCAGTATTAGGATAATATTAAAAAGTGTAAAAACTGGGGGCAGGTAGGTGGCACAGTGGATTGAGCGCCAGGCCTAAAGATGGGAAGTCCTAGGTTCAAATCTCACCTCAGACACTTCCTAGCTGTGTGACCCTGGGCAAGTCACTTAACCCCCATTGCCTAGTCCATACTTCTGTCTTGGAACCAATAGGTAGTATTGATTCTAAGAGGGAAAGTACGAGTTATTTTAAAAGAGTAAAGGAACTATAATTACTTAATTTTAATTAGCTAATTGTATTAATTCAATTAAGTTCATCAAACATTGATTATTCTGTGCCATGAACTATACTGGGCTATACCAAGACAGTACCTGTACTCAAAGAGCTTATGCTTGTACTGGAAAATACCACAGAAAAAGAAGTTCAAACTATTAAGTAATTTCAATAAGAAGAGAATATAAATAGCTGGGGAGCGGGGTGGAATCAGTAAAGACCCTATATAGGAGGTAGCACCTGAACTCTGCTTATGTAAGTATCGTCCCTTTCTACATGTAAACAGTTTGGTTGTTGAAAGGGGCAAATAAAGAACATTTGTCTAAGGGAAAATGATAATATCAACTCAAGAAACAGCCTCACAGATAAAATGTTGAGGTGAGACACAAACTATTTTGAGGACTAGATAGAAAACTAAATTCTAAGACTAACAGACTGAGAAGACTGCTTGAAGGTAGAGCAATGACTTGAAGGAATAATAGCTGCAAGGCATTGTGTTTCATCAGCCCATTTATATGTAACTTTTTTTGGAGCTATTTATCATGTTTAAGTTAATTCTAAATTAAATAATTGTTTGCAGACTAAGGGGAAATATATAAAGACCACTAGGGTGATAGAGTACCAGACCAAAAATTGAATTCCTTGAGTTCTTTATCATAAAATAAAGATCACCAGGAGGCCCTGATGAGGTATTAGAAGATATAGGAAGAAAGAGAAGAAGTTATAGAAGGAAGAGAAGCAGAACTAAGGATTATTCAGAAGAAGTTGGGGCAGATGACATATACTGTGACTAAAGAAACTACTTCTAGTTAAAACAGCTGACTGCTTACAAGCAGGTTCTTCTGCTGTTATCCTGGGAGTCTGCTGATTGAATAAGGCAGTGCTTTGCTGATTGGCTATAGAAAAGCTGGGTCAGCTGAGAATTTCATTGTTGCTGTGATGACTGGAAAACAAAATCCTGCTCCAGAGTAAAGAGCCATCAGAGTTTATGTCACCTGAAGCCTGGGAGAGGGGGAAACTCTCAGGGTTGCCTAGTTACTTTCTATTGCCCTGTGACTTTGAGAGAAAAAATTGAAGGTGGGAAAGAGTTTTGTATCTGTTTTGTCTGATATTTTTTATCTGATATCTGTTTTATCATGAGCTATGCTTATTGGAAAAGCTTGACTTTGCTAGAAGCTAACTGGAGAAAGAATCTATTCAGCTGAAGAAAGAGATCTAGCTGGCTGGGCTTGTCTGCATTACCCAGAGAACAAACCAAAGGAGTTCTGAAGCTCTATGGCTTGGCACTGAACAAGTGATAGGATTTTTGCCAGGAGAACCTATTTTCTCAGCATGAAGGGTGTCAATAAGCAAAAAGTTTATAATTCCTTCAGTGGTTCAAGAGTGTAAGAGAAACATCTTTACTCAGCAAGTGGTGAAGACAAGAAGGGAAGCATCTAGCAGAGAAGCAGTTCCTTGTAGTAGAGAATATTCATGAAGGGAACAAGGAATCAGGGCCTTCAGTCCAGAGTTATTCCAACCACATGGGTTTCCCCTTTCATATGCCTCTGCTTGGGTTTCTCTAAATGTATACCTACTTTCCTTCAAGATAATACAGTTGGAAAATGTGACTCAGGTTTACAGATGAATTGTGCTGTTTTGATTAATCCTTTTTTTTTTGCCCAGTTAGTCTAGCATTTTTGTCCTACTGTTTAATTAAGAGTCAACAGTAGCACTGAAACTGCTTTTAGGTCGATGGGAAATACACTAGTCAGAATGTGGGAGCTACAGTGGCAAGGAGGAGGAGGATGTTTCCCTAGTCCCCCAGCTACCCCACAAGCTGTCCCTAGAGTCCTGGGAAAGGGAATGTAAGGAATAACTACTACTGAAAAAAACTTACAGACCTTTCAGGGTGAAAGCAAATTGGAGTCTGTGAGTGAGTCCAGAGAAAAAAGGGTATGGGTGACATATTAGAAACCATGCCAGAGCTGGATTGGGAAAGTGGGGATTTTAAGAAATTGATATGAGGAAGTGCATTCCATACATGTGAAAGCACTTATGCAAAGGAATGGAGCCAGGAAATGGAATATCATGTAAAAGAAATAGATAGGGAGCAGTTAGGTGGCTCAGTGTGGTCAGAGAGCCAAGCCCAGAGATGGGAGCTCTTGAATTCAAATTGAACCTCTGTGACCCTGAGCAAATCAACTAACCCCAATTATCCAGCCTTACCATTCTTCTCCCTTGCAAATGATACTTAGTATCAAATCTAAAACAGAAAGTAAGGGTTAAAAAAAATTTAGAAGGCCAATTTAATTTGAATGGAAAGCATATAAAGGAATAATATGAAATAAAACTGGAAAGATATAAAGGAACCATGTCATGAAGGGGATATTGTATAAATTATTATTATTTTAAATTGCAAAGTTTAAATTCCTTTTGAGAGTAATTTTAGGTTAAGAAATATGCTACCTCTCCAAATCCAGAAAGTGAACTATTTGGAAAAGGCACCATGAAGATGCCTGCACAGACTATATGCTACACCAGATGATCCAGAGTGAACTTTGGGATGTGGTGATCTGAACTGTGTTGGTTTGAATGCAGTTGTTTGTATATATACTCTTATGCCAAAGGGGACTTGTCCCCTAACTGGCTTTTTGTCAATGTGCCTAGCAATTATTGGTTTTGTTCTTTTTTCCTCATCCTCAAATTATTGTAATTTCAAAGTTGGTATGTTTACAAGACCCATCTGAGAGACTAGTCTTCCACGGGTCTCCGGGGGAATGTATAAATGGAGATTTTGAACCTTTGACTTCATTCCCTAGAAGTCCTTGGTATTTCCCAGAATTCCCTATAATCTCTCCTGAGTCTCCACATTGGCGAGATCACTTTATTGGTATTTAACCTATTTAACCAGCAGTAACACCTCCCACGGCCTCTTTTTTTTTTTTTCATGATGTAGCATCAGCAGTGATGGTGGTAAGGTGGGGAAAATTTGAAAATGGCTAACCAACCATGGGCACGTGGTTTTTATTTTGTATCCCCTTTATTCCTTGATTTCTAATGATCATTTAATAAACTTCATAAAATATAATATTTTGTTATTAGAGATATAATTTGTAAACCTTAAAATTTCTTAGACTTATAAATGTTGGAAATTTCACCATTGGGAAATTTCATACTTGAAAAATTTCCTATTGATAGTGGGTCTTGGCTATTGGAATGTGAACCCCATTGGCATGGGAGGTTCCTCCTCCCTTCTTAAGATTACTTTAGGACAGAAACCTTTTGCTGAACAATGGAAAGGGCTTTGACCTATGCTTAAGCATAGAACAGGAATTTCTTTGAGTCATGATTGATTTTAGAATTGATACAATAGAGATACTTGGAAATTACAATCTCCACCCTACTCAGTCCTAACAGGATTTAGGAAGGGCTGCAGCATAGATCAAAATTTAATTATTCCAATCTCTACCCTACTCAGGGTAACAGGATTTAGGAAGGGCTGTAGCATAGATCAAGATTTAATTATTTGAGAATATGACCTTCAACATACATGTGCAAAGCCACAGACCTCTGGGCGGTCCTGGGTTAAGCTAAAGCCACCATTGGCACAGGGAAGACATGGACAGTGATTAGTAGATGTGAGAACTGAGGGGAGGGAACTTGGATGGTTTCCTTAAAGATAGAGGGGTCTGAGGACTAAGGGGGGTTGGTTGGAGAGTTTTGGCTCTGAGTGGTTGGAGAGGTGCTCTGAGAAGCTTGCTCTGAAGGAAGCTGGAGGTGGAGGCCCCTGAGACTGTTTCTCCATTTTGGTCACGTGAGTAATAGGGACTGATCTCCTTTCTTTGCCCCAGCTATCTAAGGGCTTGGGCCTTTTGGCCCAGCCTAAACAGAAGGGGTATTTAAGCCCTATTCCCTTCTCTCCCCTTTCTCTCTCTCTCTCTCTCTCTCTCTCTCTCTCTCTCTCTCTCTCTCTCTCTCTCTCTCTCTCTCTCTCTCTCTCTCTCTCTCTCTATCTTTAATACCTTTCTTCATCCTGTTTGTAATTAAACTCCATAAAGGTTGACTGCTGACTTGAGTTTTCATTTAGGAATTACATAGCTGAATTCCTTGGCGACCTTAAATTAATATATATCAGTCTTTTAAAGTGATTTCCTTGTCACAAATTTTAGACTTTACAATATTAAAGGCTTGGAAAAAATTTTCAGATTTTATATTTTAATATATATTTTAAATATATTATCACACTGAACTCATTTCCACATTATTAAAAAAAACCAGATTTTAGTGTCTCCCCCCAAAAAAAAGGATCAAAAAAGGTGACTAGAAATGAGAGGCTAAGAATTCTTGATTTGATTCTAGAAAGATTAGAAAGTGATTGAAGACTTCTGAGAAAGTAAGATGACATGGTCAAATCATTGGCTTAGGAATTTCTACTTGACAGTGTATGTAGAAGCAATTATGAGAAGGGAGAGACTTGAGGCAGGAGGAGCACATTGCAACTGCAAAGCAAATTACAATGGGCAAGAGCTGATGAGGGAATGAACAAGAGTAGGAGACTGAATTGCTTGCCAGCTCTGGGATAGGGGAGGGAAGGAGAGAAGAAGACAGTTTGGATCACATAACTTTGGAAAACTTAGGTGGAAATTTGTTATTACATGTAATTGGTAATATACATATATATAAAGATTTAAGATGAAGAAAAAAAGACATCTTTGGCAACTGACTAGATAATAGAATTGATGTAAAATTAATAATCAAAGATGACCCCCTAGATATGATTGGGGATATAGACTCTAAATGAACATCCTAGTGCAAACATCAACAACATGGCAATAGGTTCTGATCAAGGACACATGTAATACCCAGTGGAATTGCACGACGGCTATGGGAAGGGTGGGGGGAGGGGAGGAAGGGAAAGAATATGATTCTTGCAACCAAAGAATAATGTCCTAAATTGACTAAATTTTTTTTTAAATGACCCTCAAGGTTATGAACATTGGTAACTGGAAATACAATCACACTGTCACCTAAAGTGAAGAAGTTTGAAGGAGGAATGGAGTGGAAGGAAAATATGAATTGTTTTAAACATGCATTTGAGATACCTAGAGAACATCCAGGGAAAGATATCCAGAATTCATTTGTTAATATAAGACAGGAAAGAGTTTAGAGATAGAAATATAAATTTAGGATTTAACCTTCAACTCCTTCAATCTGACTTCTGGCTTATCACTCAGCTAAAAGCATTTTCCCCAAAGTTACCAATGATTTCTTAAATGCTAAATCTGATGGTCCTTTCTCTCTCCTCAATACTTCCTGACTTTTCTACTTCATTTGATACTGTTGACCATACTCTTCTCCTTCTGGATACTACTCTCTTGGGTGACACTGCTCTCTCCTGATTCTCTTCGTACATGCCTAATCACTTCTTCTCAGTCCTCTTTGCTTGCTCTTCATCTGAATAATGTTCCCTAATTGTGAAGTACCCCCAAGAATCTCTTCTGAGATGTCTTCTGTTATCTCTCTACACTCTCAATGACTTCATCAGTTCCTATGCATTTGAATATCAAAGGATCATAGACTTATCAGCTCTTTGCAGATGACACACAGATCTAAAATATTAAGCTTTAGTTTCTCTCCTGAGCTCCAGTACTTATCAGCTACCTATTGGATATTTCAAAGTGGGATACCCCAAAGACATGAGTTTTTTTAAAGGATGGAGATAACCTGGGAATGGGTAAATAAAAAAGAAAAGTAAATATTAGACAGAAGAGAGATTGGAGACTATGAGGAAAGACAGAGGGAAAGGATGATGGGAAGGGGGGGGGGGGAGGATACTAGAGAAAACATGAGGGAGTGGGACCAAAGGTACATGTAGAGGGAGGGAGGTAGAACAACTATCTCATAGAGAATAGATGAAAGGATGAAAGAAGGGGATGAGGACAGAAGATGAAAGGGGATTTTGAGATTAAAGGATTGATCTATTCATCTCTGCTAGCTTTTGTCCCAAATCTCTGCCTATTGTGGCTCAATTCCAGAAGAAGGCTGTCTAGAGTAGGTGGCTCCACCTCCTTTACTCCTACACTCTTCTTAACTTTCCTTAGTTTCCTATATCATCATTCAACTTTAACTGCTCTCCTCCAAACTTACCAAGGACCTCTTCTCTGACAAATCTAATGGCTTTTTCTTGATCTGCATCCTTTTCAATCTTTCTGCAGTCTTTGACACTGTTGATGACCATCTTCTCTTTGATACTTTATGCTTTTTAGGTTTCTGTGACATTGCTCTATTCTGGTTCTCCCCCAATCTGTCTGACCATTCCTTCTCAGTCTTGCCTATAAGATTCTGCCAAGTCATGCCCACTAATAATGGCTGTCCCTCTACGACTCTATCCTGAGTCACCTTCTTTTCTCTATATTGTTTTGTTTGATGATTGTATCAGCTCTATGCTGATGATTCTCAGATCTATTTATCTAGCCCTAACTTCTCCCTTAACCTACAGAATCCTATTTCCAACTGCCCCTCTGTCCCAGCTGTCCAATGTGAGCACTTCCTCTCTCCACTGTCTACAGTAATGTGATGGGAGCTCATGGGCATCTTGAAGTTGCAATTTGGGCACGTGATCTTAAAAATGTTCATCAATGCTGGCCTAGAGCAATGAGAAGCTTGAGGCAGAAAAAACAAAGAGGAAGCCACTGCAATAATCTGGGTGATAAGTGTCTAAACTAAGGTGGTAATTTTTGAGTAGAAAGAGATGGTATCGAGGTAGAAATGTCAAGATCTGGCAAGAGATCAGATACATCGGTAAAGGAAAATGAGACGTTGAAGAAGACCCTAATATTATGGATCTGGTAGGCTGGAAAGATGCCTTTGACAGAGAAGTTTGGAAAAAGCTTCCAAATTTACAAAAGTATCACTGTTCTCTTCTTATGGCATACCACCAAGCATGCTTTCAATGTGTATACAGATTATGTTCATAAAAAATATAGTATAGTCATTTTTCTGTCCCTGTTTCTTTTTCTATAAAAAAGAAAGGATTAGATCAGGGGTCAGCAAACTATAGCCCAAAGGCCAACTCCACTGCTGGCTGTTTTTGTACAGTCGAGGAGCTAAGAATGGCTTTTATATTACAAAATAAAGTTTAAAATACTCATTTTTCAAAATGTAAAAAATCATTCTGAACTTCTGGGATTAAAAAACCCCAACAACAACAGACAGCTGGCATGTAGTTTGCAAATCTCTGGACTAGATTATTCCATAAACATAAGGTCCATTCTGGCCCTGAGCCTGGGTTGTTTGATCCTGTCTCTTGGGATTCTGTGGCTCATCTGTTCCCAAATATTGTCATATAAGTTGAACTACTAGCTTTATACCTCTAGAACCTGTGTCTTTAATTCAATAATGCAATTCAAGAAAGGTTTAAAAAGTATGGGCAAAGCAGACTTTGGAAGACATAAAGCCAAGTGACTTGCCCAAGGTCATATCATGAGTCATGAGTAAGCCAGATACAGGGTATGCAGGGAGAGGCAACACTTCTGGTCTGAGGGACTACTGAACATTTGTTAGGGCTGCTCATCCTCTTTGGTGTTCACTTGCCACCCAACTCTCACTTGGGGCTTCAAGGGAGAGGGAGGGAGGGAGGGAGGAAGGGAGGGAGGGGGAGGGAGAGAGAGAGAGAGAGAGAGAGAGAGAGGCAGTCATCCCCAGTAAACTGTCAGACAGGCAAGCTAAACCAGGTTAAGGGTAACCTACAGGCCTCAAATCCATAGTTGCTTTAGGGAAGGGTCTACTCCAGGCATGTGAAGATTTCCCTTGGTCGAAAGGGCAGATGATTTTGTTCCTGTAACTAAGAAGGGAGGCAAAAACAGGCACTGTGGAGTGTTTAGAGCTTGGTCAGGGATCAAAAATACCAAGATCATCCACTGCATCCCAAGTCACCACTAGTCATCTTGATTGTTGTCCTGCTACTAGACTTTAATGACTGGAAGAGAATGTGGAGCTGACCACTTGGTAAAAGCCTGCCTCATTTAAATCTAATTTATGCAAGACTCAAAAAATTTTACCAGGAATGTTATTTTAGTCCACTTCAAGTAGAAGGACAACAACCAACCAACCAACCAGCAACTAGGACTAAACCTCACATTCTCTGGCTCTCAGCCAAGGATTCTGTCTGATATACAAAAATACCTCTGTGATTTTTTAATCCTTTTCCATCAGATATATCCAAAGCTTTAAGTAAAGGCTCAATGATTTGTCTGGGATGTAGTAGAGGGAATTCTATTTTTTGGGCAGGGAGGCCAGGGGTCCTGAACTAAACTAGATGGCCTCTGAGGTCTCTTCTAAGCTGTGAGATTCTATGATGTTATGATCTAGCTTTCTATTAACTAGAGTTCCCTATTCCCTTTAATTTCATTCATTCATAAACACAAATATTTATTGAGTATCTACTATGTATGGCCACAGTACTACACTAGAAGAAACAAAGAGAAGTGCAATATGTAGTGGTCCCTGCCCCACAAAAGTTCATAAACTATTTGGGTAAAGTATTTATACACACACATTAAACATTAAGGAGCAACATAAGAACACGACTGAAAGAGCTCTGGATTTGGAGTCTGATGACCAATACTGAAACAATGCCTCTACTCTGTAACCATAAACAAGTATTTTCCCTCCCAGAGTCTTAGTTTTCTCATTTGTAAAATTAGCTGCACCAGCCAAACTCTAAGGTCTTAAATCCAATAATGCTCTAAGGAAATGTCAGGTAAGCAGCATGGGCAAACAGAGTGCTTGACTGGGAACTAGAAGATGAATTCTAAGCCTGTTTTTCTCAATTATCAAATCTGATTCTTGATCGCATGCATTGCCTATCTTGTCTCAGTCTTCTTATCTGATAAATGGGGAGAGAAACTGTGTGCCTGAGATAAGACAAAGTCAGGTTTCCTGAGTCCAAATACAGAGTGCTTCAAATATAACACGCTATCTCTATTAACAACCCCTTGGGGAGGTTGTAAAAATAATCAATATAATATATGTAAAGCACTTGGTAAACATGAAGCATTATAAAAACTAAACCTTTATTACAATATTTTACTATGTTTTAAGAGTAGTTCTAGATCAATGGTTCACAACCTTTCTAATGCCGTGACCCCGCAATACAGTTCCTCATGTTGCAGTGACCCCAAAACAAAAAATTATTTTGGTGGCTACTTCAAAACTGTAATTTTGCTACAGTTATGATTTCTCATTGCTACAAATTGAGAGGTTGAGAACCGCTGGTCTAGATAGTCACCGAAAGCTCCTCGGAATAAATAGGAGTTGATTGAGTTAATGAGAAATGGGTAGAATTTGTATTGGCAGGAAAGAGGAAACTCCAGAAAAGGAAACAGCATGGAGAAAGACATGAGCATGATTATCAGGATGAGGGAAAGCAATGACTGTTTTGGAGTATTCTTACAGGAGATTAATGAAATATAATTCATGAAAGGAATTTGGATTTGACTGTGTAGATAATAAAGAGACGTTGAAATCTGGCATCACATTTCCCATGACTGCCAGCTATCCTTGGCATTCTTCTAAGGAATTTGATTTTTGGAAGCAGGGCTCTTTAATAATCCACTCTCTATCTTACTCCTCACAGCCACAAAAACCTTTAAGTGGGAAGTACAGGTATTAGTATCCCCATACTACAAATGATTAAAGTGAAGCTCAGCTAGTCTCAACTAAAATTAATAGTGCTAGTCAATGACAGAGCCAATAATCAAAACCAGGCCTCCTGACTCCAAATCAAGTAATCTTTCTTCTATACTCGATCTGTTTTTCAATAACCTGGAACTACAATAAATTTTTTTAAATGGATATCTAGTCTTGAGTGGAGTGTGTACCACAACATGGGGATATTCATATTTTCTGAGGACAGTGGAGAAGGAAATGGGAAATTTTAAAATATGCTGATACTAAAAGGGAATGTTGACAGGTACCCAAGAAATCACACTAATCAGTACAACAGGTACATAATTAAAGACTGAAAAAAAGTCAGTCTCTTAAAGATAAAATTCACAAAAAAGCAAAATCTACATTTCAACTTCCCTAGCATTGCTTACTTCTCTTTTAGCCTATAAATATTTATTGGAAATGTAAATAAGTAATAATTTTAGGTAAATACTATTCATTCAATCCATATACACTCATATCCATCCTTCTTGATGTCCCAAAGTGGTTATTATTTGTACTACATATTCTAGCATTTAATTATGCTTATAGCAATGCAATCTTAAGCTGCATAAATAGAAGTCTAGTGTCTAGAGTGAGGGAAGCAGTAAACTCAAAGTCTCCTGTCCTAGTCAGCCCTTCTCTGGAGTATTGTGTTCAGTTTTGAGTACTATGTTTTAAAAAAGATTTTAACAAGCCTGAGTGGGCCCAGAGAAAAGGGAGGTTAGGACTGAGATGGGACCATGCCATATAATAAATTAGTTGAAGTAATTCAGGATGTTTGCCCATGGAAAAGAAAATTGAAAGGGAACATGACAGCTGTCATGAAATATCTGAAGGGCTGGCATGTGGAAGAATTATTAGAACTGTTCTGCTTGGTCCCACATAGCAGACTAATACCAGTGTGGAGGAGGGACAAAAAGGAAAATTTTGACTCACCCTAAGGAAAATGTTCCTAACAATTAGAACTGTTTGGAAATAGAACAGAATGAATGAAGAGCAATGAGTTTTCGGTCAATAAAAGTATTTCAACAGAAGCTGGATGACCATTTGTCAGTGATGCTGTTGAAGGTACTCCTTCCTGTTCAGGGATAGGATGGACTAGATAGACTCTGAGACTTCTTTCAATTTTGTGTTAACAATGTTCACTATCATCCTCTAAATGTTTCATATACATGTTCTTATCTGCCAGATAAATTATAAACTCCTAGAGGACTGTTTTTATATGCCTGATACATTTGGTAATCACTACCAGACACTCAATTATTTGCTAATGTAAATATATACACATACATACATTTATGTGTGTGTATATTTATATAACAGATAACATTTAGGAACTCCTAAGGTATATAAGAATGACACTATGTATTTATAAAGTACTTTCAAACATATCAGTGCACTTGATCCAACACTATGTGAAGCAAAACAAGAAGCTGGAGATTGATCAGCTGTCAATCAAAGGAAAATTCCATTTGGAATGTGACCGGGAAACAGTTGAAGGCAAAAGTCAACGGTGACTGTTTTTCTGGATTTGGCTGAGGGCTCTTTGGGCTGATGGTGGTGACTTGGAAGGAAGAAGCTGGGTTTATCTCTGGGACTTGGGATAATCAAGTTGGAGGTGGCCTGGTTGATTTGAAGGCAGAAGAAGAAGGACAATAGTCCATATATCTCTCTCTGACTTGCTCAGTTTCATCATAGTGACTGAATTGCCATTTCTCTCAATATCCTCAAACCTAAGACTCACTGTAAATAATAGGGAAACACCTCCACCCCTTTTATATCCATCCTCTATCTTGTCCTGTTTTCCCAAATAAACCCTTACTTGAGATAAAGAAGAGAAAAGGGTACTTCCTCTGAAACATCATACTTCACCCTGAGTGACTTAGAAGGAGGCTGAAGAAGGGGGAAGGGGAAACTGAAGGGAAGAAGGGGGGATGAAGGGAGATTGGAAGAGAGAGGAAGGGAGGTATAGAGGGAGGGCGGTAGCCAAAGGAAGATCTCATCTATTAGATCTACTGGTATCCATCAAATATACCCTCCAATATCATCTATTACAATTATAACATAACATGGCAGGGGTTGTTCTCTCTGAAGCTAAAGGAACTGGCTCTAAATCATCTAGCTGTTAAATGGCACAGCCAAAGACTCCAATATCTATCTCTAATTCCAAGGTTAGTATTCTTCCTTATAAATGACTGACACTATACAGTAGCAAGAGTACTAGATTTGTAAGCAGAACAGCTAGTTTCAAATACCAATTCTCTTAAGAACTATTTCTCAGATTTTAGATGAGTCATTTCTTCTTAATTTCATTATCAGTAAAATAAGCAGATTGGAAGAGATAATTTCTAAAGTCTGTAAAAATAAGATGCTGGGAGTAAAGATCTAGCTTATTGTGACAAAGAAATCACAAACCCAGAGGTCTGAAGATTTCCTCCTAGTTCAAAAATTCAGACCTCATTTTGCAAAACATATACTTTTAAAGTTTCCTGTCTATCCCTAATGCTCCAGTCCTCACAAAAGGTCTCCAAGAGGTCTCAGAGACCATTTCCAGAGCTCCAAGGTTTCTTCTGAAGCTTATCTAGAGCCCTGGGACTTCTTTTGGAACTCTGAGGTCTCATTCTGAACCCCAAGACCTCTGGATGATCTTCTGCTTCCTATATGCACTAGCTTGCCCAGAATACATTGTCGAATGAATTGATACACTTATGATTATAGTAACTTACTTATGATTAATATAACACACTTAAAATTACCCTAACAATATATACATTCTAAATTATAACTTGGGTATTATCCTTAATCTACCCTATATTAATTAATAATCCTATATTATTCTTAATCTAGTTATATACACAGACTTTTGCCTGGTACTAAATTCCTACTATAAATCACAGTAACATTTTTTAATTATAAAAATCACACTCCAAGCATTGATTAAGTTATTTAATGATTGCTTTTCTCGTTATAAGTCTCTTCCAACTTTAAATTCTAATAATAACTGTAATAACCACCTCAAAGAGTTGTGAGATCAATGAGATTATTTATGTAAAATGTTTTGCAAACTTAAATTATTACATACACGTCAATTATTATTATTATCCCCAGCAAGCTCCTAAGTTATCTTCCCAACTCAAGTCTCTCCCAGTCCAATTCATGCTCCACATAGCTGCAAAGTGATTTTCCTGAAACGCAGGTCAGACTATGTCACTCTCTTACCCAATAAATTCAAGTAGCTCCCTATTGACCCTTGTGATCAAATATTTCTTTGTTGTCTAATCTATTTTTAATTTCCATCGTTGGTATAAATTTTGTAACGCATATAATTCATGTTCATGTTTATAATATAAATAAATCTGTATATATTTGAGTGCATGTTCAAAAATTTTTTACTGGGAAAGATGTATGAGAAAAAACTTGGAAACGACTGATGCAGAAGACTAAGTCAAAGCAGCATGTAAGCACACTTTAGGAGGGTAACAGAACTTGACCCAAGATTGAAGGAAAGACTAATAAATACTAGAGCTAATAACAATATGCAAACTCAGTTCTTTTTTTTTTTTCCACAGGATTTGTCAGGATATACACCATTGAGGATCTCTCTTCTTTCTAAGGCAAATTCTGGTCCTTTATTTAACAATAATTATTCTTTGTTCTGAATTACTTATGGAGGAAGATGACCACACAGTCAAGTAAGTTAAGAATGAAGCGAATTGTGATTTTAAGTGACAAAGGGATTTTTTAACAACATCAGGAAGTATTAAGGAAAGAAACAAATTATACATATCCAAAGTCAGGAGAGCAGATTAAAAAAAAATCAAACCTGTTAACAGAGAAAACAGATTAAATAATAATTATAAATACCTTTTTTTAAAAAAAAAAGAAAAGAATCACAGAATCTCTGAATTGGAATGGATTCTAATGCTTGTCTCATCTAACCTTGACCTGAAGAGGAATCACTGCTACAAAATCCTTGGTAAGTGGTCATGCAGTCTCTGCTTGAAGACATGCTATGACAATGAACAAGGAAGCCCATGAGATTTTTAAACAGTTCTACAATTGGGAACTTTTCCTTATATCAAGCCAAAAATCTGCCTTTCTACAACCTTCATCCATTGCTTCAAGCAAAAATCTTAGTCTTTCAAATATTTGAACACAATCAGGGGTGCATGATTCTGAGGCAATCAATGAGTGGCAGGATCAGCTAATAAAAAAAGTCTGCTCCTCAGTGCTGTCTCAGGACTGAATCTGTACATGACTATATTCCAGGGGATAATTAAAGTCACAGGATAGAAAGGTATCGTAAGACTCTTCTTTCATGATGCCCCAATTTTAGAATAAATTGGATGAGAAGCTGCGCTCTTTGTGGTGGCCAAAAATTGGAAAATGAGGGGATGCCCTTCAATTGGGGAATGGCTGAACAAATTGTGGTATATGTTGGTGATGGAATACTATTGTGTTAAAAGGAATAATAAAGTGGAGGAATTCCACGGAGACTGGAACAACCTCTAGGAAGTGATGCAGAGCAAAAGGAGCAGAACCAGGAAAACATTGTACACAGAGACTGATACACTGTGGTACAATCGAAGGTAATGGACTCCTCCACTAGGGACAATGTAATGTCTCTGAACAATCTGCAGGGATCTAAAAAACACTATCCACAAGCAGAGGATAAACTGTGGGAGTAAAAACACTGATGAAAAGCAACTGCTTGACTACAGGGACTGAGAGGAAATGACTGAGGAGAGACTCTAAATGAACACTCTAGTGCAAATACCAACAACATGGAAATGGGTTCGAACCAAGAACACATGTGAAACCCAGTGGAATCCGGCTATGGGAGAAGTGGTGGGAGGGGGGTGGGGTGGGGGGGGGAAAGATAATGATCATTATTTCCAATGAATAATGTTTGTAAATAACCAAATAAAATAATGTTTAAAAAGTCAAAAAAAATAATAAATTGGATGAGAGTGAATTATTCACCAAGATGTAAGTTCACTGAAGGCAGGAAATGGTGCTTTGTTTTGCTTTTTTTTTTTTGTCTTTAATGGACAGTATCCAGTATAATGTTCTGAACATATAAGAAGCTTAACAAATGTTTGCTAAATCAGATTGTTTGGAATAGGGCCCATATTTATAGATACACCTTAACAAAGGGTCATTCCTACACTTTGGTTCTGGTGGAACCTTGATACTAACAGAGAGAGGAAATAACCATTCTATACTTCTTATATAGACAGCAATGCCATATGCCCAGGACTGCCCTAACTCTAGAGAGCATAAGAGGCAGCTAGGATCTGGGTCCCTACATAATTCAGCACAAATTGTTAGGTCTAACTCTGGCCTCACATTCATTCAACAATTGTTGTTCAGCTCAACATCAACTTTTCCAGTTCATTCAACAGAAGAGAAAACGCAGGGTCATGCTGTTAGTATGTGTCTGAGGCTGGATTTGAACTCAAGAATACTCATCTTTCTCTTGTGCCATCTAACTGGCCTAATCAACAATAGTTACTTACAAAATCAAAGGTACAAATAATTTAGATCTAGAAAGCCCCACAGGGATAATTTTATTAAAAAATCTCTCCTATCCTCTTTGGTTTACAGACAAGGAAACTGAGGTTCCATTATTAAATGTCCTAAGTTCCATATGAGGTAAAGCTTTGTAAAGGCAGGATAGTGTTAGGTTGTGCACATTAGGTGGTCAGCAAAAGGGAATCACTGAAGAATTATGAGCAGAAGATGACAATAACTACATCTGTCCCTAAGAATTATTCTTTTGGCAGCTGTACAATGGATAGAATGGAAAGGAAAAAGAAAAGGAAGAAAGGTAGAAAAACCCATTAAGGGTCTATTGCAATTGTCCAAATAGGTTGAAAAGGCAGCATAGTATAAAGAAAAGAAATGTTTTCTAAAAGTAAGAAAGCTAACAAAAAGTCTAAGAGACAAGTCCCAGTTCTAACACTTTCTAGTTGTGAGACTCTGGGCAAGTTATTTATCCTAAGCCTCAGTTTCCTACTCTGTAAAACAGAAATAATAATATTTATACTAACTTACAGGGTGGGTCTTTGAAAAAATACTTTGCAAAATTTATAGAATTGTGATGTATACACACATATACATATATATGCACACATACACATATATGGAAGATTATTAGTCTGGCAGTGTATGAAGAACAAATGAAAAAGAAAATGGAAAAGAGACTGAAAACCAGTTAGGAAATTATAAATGGGTGAATGCAGGACTGTACTGGAGAGGAGATAATGGGAATGGAAGGAAAGAGACCAAGGAGAAATGTAGAGTCCACAAGACTTGGTAATGATTGGCTATGAGAGGTGAGGGTGAAGGAAGAATCAAAGATTACCACAAGCATCTGAATAGGTAAGATCCAGTGCCATAGGTTCTGGAAGAAAGAGAAGTCCAGATATTGCAAATCTGAAATGTTGGGTACCAGGAAGTCATCCAAATGGAAATGTGCCATAAATAATGAAGGCATGCAGGACTGAAGTTCAGAAAAGATGCCAGGGCTGAAGTAATAGATTTGGGAGTTATTGACAGAAGAGGTGGTGGAAGTCACAGGTGTAGATGAGGTTTTTCTGATAGGGTAGAAAAGAAGGGACACTGGAGCCCAGTGGAAGGGGTGATAAAAGTCAGGAAGAGAATTAGGATAAAGAAAAAAAAATACCCTACTCAGAGTAAAAATAAATAAATAAATAAAAATGGATTTTGATTCTGGTTTGCCACTATCCTGAGGTCAAGTCACGCCTCCCCCAAGAGGTAAATAGACTTGACTGGGAAATATATACATTTATATATCGTTATTTTCACTAATTTCCAGTAGAAATTTAGAATTTTCTCCAATTATTCAAAAACATTATATTGAGAAAGAGGTCGATAGGCTTGACCAGACTGCCAATGGAGTGCATGGCATAAAAAAGAGGTAAGAGTAGCTTGCACGGATCCTAAGTGACCTTAGGTAAATCCCTTTTCTTCTTTGGGCTTGTGTCCCCAGGTGTCATGTGAGGGGTGGAGAAGGATGACCCCTCCACCCTCTATGGGGTCTGACACTGGGCTAGATATGAATGAGGTCAGTAGGACATGTGCAGAAACCTTTGACAGAACTAGCCACCGCAAAGTCAGCTGGGAAAAGCTTCATTCTCGCCCGTAGCCTAACATTCCCGGATGTCTCCGCAGTTCTTTAGCTCTGGTCCCATGGTCCTCCTGGCTGCCCTCGCAGCCCCTGACGCCCCGTCATTACCTTTCCCAGGGCACTGCTCATCCTTCCGGGCCGGAGACACACCACAATCTAGCGACCCTCCAAGCCTTACCGGTCACAGACAACCGGAAACGCTCTGGCAACAGGAAATAAGCTTGGTCCGGCACGATATCCTGTCTCCCGCTAGTCTCAAAGCTGCACAAACTTAGTTCCGAGAAAACATACGTTATATAGTCTCTCTGTGTGTGCTCTCTCTGTCTCTTTCTCTATCTTTTCTCTCTGCCTCTCTGTCTCTGTCTCTTTCTCTCTGTCTCTCTCTCTCTGTCTGTCTCTCTGTCTCTCTCTCCCTCTCTCCCCCAGCCACCCCCCATCACCTCCTCTCTCCCATTAATTAGTTTTTATAGTTTTTATTAGCTTTTTAGCACAGAATATTCACTAAGGTGGTACACGCAGCATTAAGAGTCAGAATGAGACCTCTATTCAAAATCCTACATCATACAGTTACCAGATCTATGGCCTGTTCTCTGTCTCAGTTTCCCCATATTTAAGATGAGGATAATAGTAGTACCTACTTTATAAGGTTGTTGTCAGAGTCAAATGAGATAACTAACACTTGGGGTACAAATATTTAGGGTGCTATATAAGTACTTGTTATTAATGCATCCTCTAATTAGCAATTTTCCATGGCTCCCCATGACTCTCAAGAAGGAGTTCATACTCTTGCCTGATCAGTCTCAATTCAATTGGACACATTTATTATTTATTTTGAAGAGCTGAGTAAAGCATGTAGGATGCAAAACCAAAAACTGTCCCTGCCCTCAAGGACATTACCTTCTACTGAGCTATACAAGTTGTATATATACTAAATATGCTAGATATGTGTGTACATATATACATGTATGTTTATGTACGCATGTGTATTGTACACATATCGTCATTCCAATACATCCAAAAAACATCCTTGCCCTCAAAGACATTACATACTACTGAGCTATACAATTTGTATACATATTAAAAACAACAACAAAATCCTGGTCATTTGAAGAAGGAGATCAATAACAACTCAGGAGTTCTGGGAAAGTTTCACAGTACAAGTGGAACATGAGCCAAATTTTAAAGGAAGTTAAGGATAAGAGACAGGTGAGAAAAGAATGAATTTCAGGCTTTAAGGGACGGCCTGTGAGAAGGCACAAAAACAGGAGATAAAATGTTAAGTACAGCAAATGTTAAAGTTGACCAATTGGACTAAAATAACACATTCATGAAGGGAAGCAATATTGAATAAAAATGGGAAGATAGGTTTAAGTTGGCTTATGAGGGACTTCATTCATTCATTCATTCATTAGCCAATTACAAGTAATAACACTTTTCCACACAAGTTTTCCTGTTATATGATCAAACTTATCTCCCTCCCTCCATCCTTCCCTTCCTATTGGAGGTCTTTAAATACCAATCCCTGGATCAAGTTTATTCAATAAGCATTAATTAAGCATCTACTATGAGCCAGGCACTGTGCTAAATGTTTATGGATACAAAAAAAACCCAAAAACAGTCATTGAACTTAAGGAGTTTACATTCTTTTGGAAGAAAACAAGATGTACATATTTAAGTATTGATAGAGTAAATACAAGGCAATTTCAGGGCAAAGGAACAACTAGCAGCTGAGAGAAGCTAGAAAGACCATAATAGAGGTAGCTTTTTGGGCTAAGCTTTGAATGAGGCTAGATATTCTAAGAAGAGATAAAGAAGGAATGGGTTTCTGGAAGTGAAGGTAGCCTGTACAATTGCATAGAGAAGACATGGAATATCTTTGGTTTTTTTAGAGTTGTTGTTTTTTTTTTAATTTGGAAATTTTTATTTAATTAATTAATTTAGAATATTTTTCCATGGTTACAGGATTCATGTTCTTTCCCTCCCCTTCCCCCATCCCCTCTCGTAGCCGACACACAATTCCACTGTGTTTTACGGGTGTCATTGATTAAGACCTATTTCCATATTTTTGATATTTGCATTAGGGTGATCATTTGGAGTCTATATCCCCAATCATATCGCCATCAACCCAAGACATGGAATATCTTGTCTGAGGGACAGCAAGTGGTTGGCTAGGCTGTAGAGTACATCAGGTTGGTTAGGCTATAGAGTATATCAGGAGAAGTAATATTTGATAAATCTGGATAGGTAAGCAGGATCCAGATGGTGAAGGGTTTTAATGGACAAATAGGAATTGAATTTTATTCTATAGGCAATAGGTAGACACAGGATTTCCTTAATTAAGGATTTGACATAATTACACCTGCTTTAGGAATATCATTTCGATAGCTGTGTAATATACAGATTAGTAAGGGAAGAGACTGGAGGCAGGGAGACCCCTTGGGAGATAATTGCAATGGTCCGGGTAAGAGGTACTAAGGATTCTAAACAAATAGCATTTGTATAGTACTTTACAAATAATATTTCATTTTATTTTTATAACAAGCCTGAAAGTAGGTGCCATTGCTTGGGGCTGGGACCCCTAAGTCAAACAATTGACTAGGCCCTGGTCCAGGTGCCTGCACATATCCAAGACCAGGAGCGTTTATGAGGGCTGGAACCCGGAGCAACAAATGGCCTGGCACTCCATGTCACCTAGCTAGGGAGTTCAATATTCTCTTTGAGTTCATTCCTTTCCTTATCCGCTAGTATAGGCGCAAGGCTTTGTCTCCTCAAGGTGCTCCTGAGTCTGAAAGCTCTTGATTAACTGCTTTGCTGTTCAACCGCTAGATTATAATGTCTTGGGCATGGGAGCATGGAACCAGAGGGTCTAGAACCAAGAACATAAGGTGTCAGGCCTGGAAATGTCTTTGGAACATTGAACACTAAAGCTGAAATCTGTCCCCCATGCTTAGGCATACCTTTCAACTCTGTCATCTGTGTTCTAAGGTACCTTCCAGCTTTGACACGTGATTCTATGGGAGGGTCATGGCTGGTAGGAGCAAGTCTTATAGCAAAGTATGTCTAAGATAGGAGTCCTGCTTAGAAGCTGCACTGGCTTCATTGATCCAATATGCTCTTTCACCACGGCTCTGGACATTACTGCAATCCACATCTAATACTGAGAAACTGCTGCGAGGCAAAGGGAGTTGGAATACTATGCCACTTTCCTGATTTGTTCTCAGACATGCACTCTGGATTAGATTCAGTTAGAACAAGAAGATTCATTAAATCTTCACTCCAGTCTCCTGGGGTTAAATTTACTTATAACTTGAGTTATGGGTTACATCTTGGGTTTCCTTAAAACAGGAAAGTAAAAAAAGATACTCAGTTTACAAAATGACTTAGGAATAGGGCAGGCAATTTATTCCTAGACACAAAAGAAATGCTAAACATAAAAGACAGGGTGCATTAAAGAACAACTTTAAGAAATTTTATTGTCATGCTAAACACACTTCCATATTGGTCATTGTTGCAAGAACACACTCATACATAAACAAAACCCCAAAATAAAACCATACACTCATGTAAAAGACAGTTCTTTCTCTGGAGGTGGATAGCATTCCTCATTGTAAGTCTTTCAGCATATCCCAGATCATTGCATTTCTGAGAGTAGTCTAGTTTTCCACAGATAATCATTGTACAGTATTGCTGTTACTATGTACAATGTTTTCCAAGTTCTGCTTATTTCACTCTGCATCAGTTCATGCAGATCTTTCCAGCTTTTTCTGAAATCATCTTGCTTATTATTTCTTAAAGCACAATAGTATTCCATCACCAATATGTATCACAATCTGTTCAGCCATTCCCCAACTGATGGACATTCCCTCAGTTCCAATTCTTTGCCACCACAAAAAGAGCTGCTATAAATATTTTCGTACAACTAGGTCCTCTCCCCATTAAAGAACAATTTAAAATAGAGGGCAGTGACAACTTATGATTACTATTAAAATCTACAGGGATACAAATTCTTAAACTTCACTGATACAAAAAGAAGTTTAAAGGGCTGCTAATTAGGCATTTTATCTTCTACCTTGCCAAATAACTCTTGGTTTGCCACATCTGCTGGCAAAACAGTCAGGCTTGGACCAATCCTCTTGGTGGCTATTCTTCCTGACCCAGAAATTTCCTCCAATGTGAAGGGACCCCAAACATCTAAATCTTTTAAACTCACAAATTCACTTACAAATCTAGGTGCATACAGCCTAGGAATGATGTTCAATCACCTACCTAAGTAAGGAAACACAAAGCATAAAACACAGCCAGAGGCCCAGGAACAAACTCATGTAGTTGAGTTAATTTTCTTTTGGAAGTAGCAACAGGTCATAAAGGAGGGGTGTTGCCCTTTCTATCTTCTCTTTTCACAGAGATTCTAGAAAGAAGAGTACATTCAAATAAAACCAATGCAGCCACAACCAGAAGGAAAGCAGGAAACTAGAGGTTGGAGATTTATTTTTTTATAGCAAGTTTCTCTAATAAAGACCTTATTTCTCCAATATATAGAGAGGTTAGCCAATTTTATTTAAAAAATTTCATTCCCCAATTGATAGCCAAAGAATAAAAACAGTCAGTTTTCAGGAAAAAAAATTAAAGCTACCAATACCCATTAAAAAATGCTTTCAGGGGGCAGCTGGGTAGCTCAGTGGATTGAGAGCCAGGTCTAGAGATGGGAGGTCCTAGGTTCAAATCTGACCTCCGACACTTCTTAGCTGTGTGACCCTGGGCAAGTTACTTAACCCCCATTGCCTAGCCCTTACCACTTTTCTGCCTTGGAGTACACAATCAATCAATACACAGTATTGATTCCAAGACAGAAGGTAAGAGTTAAAAAAAAAATGCTTTCAATCACTAATTAGAGAGATGATAAATTAAAACAACTTTGAGGTATTACCTCATAGCTACTGAATTGGCTAATAAGACAGAAAAGGAAAATTCCATGTTAGAGGAGATATGGAAAAATAGGTATACTAATATACTCTTAGTGGAATTCCAAATTGGTAATATTGTTTGTCCTTCATTTTGAAGAGGACCAATGACATCACATGATGTCTTGACTTATGTCATGATTTGTATTTAAGTGAGGCAGAGTTGCACAAAGTCTTTGGCCTCATTTCTCTTTCAGTCATTGAAGTCCAGTGGCAAGACAAAAGTCAAGATGACTGGTGATGGTTTCAGCTATAGTGAATGACCTTGGCATTTTGGATATCTGACCAAGCTCTAAACTAGGGTTGGCAAACCTTTTCCCAGTTTGAGTGCCCAGAGGGCAAATTCAAGCAGGCTGTGAATCCCTGGATTATGGGAGAGTTGAGGGAGAAAGTATTTGCTTTGGATGACTGGACAGAGAGGTGGGGCATGCAAAAAATGTCCTTGGGCAACTATGAAAGCTACTCTGATCAATACAATGATCTAAGACAATTCTAAAGTACTCATGATGAAAAGCTCCAAAAGAGAACTAATGAACTCTGAGTGCAGATTAAAGCATATTTCCTTTCACCTTCTTTATTTTTCTTGTTTTGTTTTTGCAGCATGGCTAATAGGTTAATATGCTTTGCATGACTATATAATGGGTAACATTTCTTGCCTTCTCATGAGTGGGAGAGGGCCTAGAGGGAGATAATTTGGAATTCAAAAATTTTAAATGAATGTTTAAAAATATAGTTAGGAAATATCTAATAAAATAAATAGTAATATATAGGGAAAAGAAAGAAAGAAAAGAAAGAGTTCATTTCTTGTCATGTGGGAGAGAAAAACAAGAGACCAAACTCAACACAATCCTTTCTCTTAAAAGGAAAGAAGGTCCCACTGAATTATTAGCTCCTCTGGCTCAACAGACAGAGATATGGAAATCATTCTGTCACTTCAAAGAACTGACATCCTTCATTGCTAGGTCACAATTTGGCCAGATGCAGCAATGGAGTTCACCATCTCCAATGTGTCCAGATACTGACTCATTTTGCCCCTGGAGTCCCTAGAAATTTCTTGCGGAAGCTTCAGGCACATGCTTTCTGGCATGGTCCCTAAAGGCCAATTCAATTTCCACTACATAAAGGATGAGCCCTCTGAATTTAGATAATGGGGCAACCTTGACTTAATCACTTGCCCAAGACAAGGGGTATTCTAGAATTTCTGACTTCTTTCAGGGGTCACTTTAGCTATCATATATCATATATATGAAGCCTTTCCTGATTCTCCACCCACCCCATCTCAGTTACTTCTCTCTTCTCAGTTAATCATTTATTTAATTTGGGTACATTTTCCCAGGAGAATGTAAGCTCCTTAAGAAGATCTCTATATTATCTTTATGGGCACAGAGCCATGCACAGTATCGAAGTTTAATAATTTAAAAAATTTGAATCAATGTCCAATACAGAGCAAAGAAAGTTGTTTTGATATATCTTCTTTCTGTGGGGAGGCCAGACAGGTGGAACCTTTTAGCGGCCATTGTCAGAATTTATACACCTTTATCTCTCTCCATCTGCCCAGTAGAAGAGGCCTCAGAATTTACAGCCTCCTTTCATGTTTGCAAAATGCTACACAACCAATTTGGATGTAGTTGAAAGAGCCTGAAAAAATGTGGCATGCGATCCAGTCCTTGCTCTGCTGGTTGTCACTTGGACAAGTCACTTCTCTCTTCAGTTTTCTTATTTATCAATTATTGATAATAAACTTCTTAGGACATTTATCCTTTACCCTTAATATGTCAACCTCACCCTCACTGGTATAGCTGCTATAGTCCTTCTTTTAGATTATAATTAGATTATAATGTTCCCTGAGTGCAGGGATTGTTGATTCTGACTCCTAACACAATGGTCTTTCATATCCTTTTCATCCTCTCCATTGCTTTTTTTTTTTCAGTCATTTCAGTTGTATCTTACCCTTTGGGTTTTCTTAAAAAGATACTGGAGTGGTTTGCCATTTCTTTCTTCAGCTCATTTTATAGATGAGGAAACTAAGGCAGACAGAGTGAAGTGAATTGCTCAGGGTCACACAGCTAGTAATTGTCTAAGGTCAGATTGATTTGAGCTCAGGAAGATGAGTCTTCCTGGATCCAGGCCTAGCAATCTATTCATTCTACCACCTAGCTGTCCATCTTCTCCATTACTCTACTATTACTTCCACAATCTTAATTAAGGTAATAGATGTGAAAGAACTATAGACATGTCTATTTACACACACACACACACACACACACACACACACATAATTAAGCTAAGGGAAAGGTCCCCATGGGGTGATTTTGTTGTACTCTGAAATCTCCCAGAAAATCAACACCTTGGCAAAGTCCACAGATGTCAGAGTCCAAAAGCCACTCCAGTATGTCCTATAAAGCTCTTTTCTCTGCTCTTAAACTATGGATCTCTAGACAGTTGCAACACCACCTGATCAATTTATTTGTTTTTGTCTGCTTTTCCTCTAGGCTTTTAAAAACTAAACTACTCTTTCAGGAAGGCTGCTGCTGCTGGGGCTGGTGATGATGACATTATCATTTCACAGTGTAACCAAATAGAAATTCAGAAGGGGATACAAATGGAACAATTTTTAAAAAAATTATCTATTTCAATTCAATATTCACTTTAAAAAAGCAAACTTTACTTTCTGTCCTAGAATCTGTCTTACAGGCCAAATCAATACTATGTATGGGTACCAAGGTCAAAGAGTGATAGGGGCTAGGCAATTGGGGTTCACATACCCACGGTCACATACCTAGGAAGTGTCAGAGGCCAGATTTAAATCTAGGACCTCCTTTCTCTAGGCCTGGCTCTCAATCCACTGAGCCATCCAGGTGCCCCTTCCATACATTAAAAAAAAAAAGCAAATATATACATAAGTTTAGTTTCATACATAATTTTCTTCCATTATTCTTTCCCATATGTTTGTGTTTGCTGATTACTATTAAGTTCATCATAAAGTAGAAAAGGAAAAAGTGCACCGAATGAGAAAATAGAAAACTTGGAATCTCTAGTCCTGGCTCTTCTACTAACTAGTTGTGTGGCGACGTAGTCAAGCCACTTTGAGAAGGAAACAGAGGCAGAGGCAGAAAGAGATGGACAGGGACAGAGAGATACTGAGAGCCGGCATTTATTAAATTCTTACTAGAACTGAGCGTGGACTGCCTGCCTCATGAAATATCAGGCATGGAAGGGGCCTTAAAGAGTACAGTATTTTATAGAGCAGGAAGCTGAGACCCAAAAAGGAAATAATTTGCTCAAAGATACAAAATTATCAAAATTCAAACTCAGTTTTCCTGGCTCCCATTTGAGGATTATCCCATAGTATCAAGTTTCCTCTCTGGGCCTCAATTTAAATGAGGTAGAACTAAATGATTTTTAAGTTGCCTTTCAGTTAGAATATTCTGTATTCTTGGATTCTGACACTGTATGTTCTTTTTGTAATACTCCGTGTTCTAGCTCTCAGCTCTCTGTTCTAATTCTAATTGGTAACACTCTGAGCTGTCACAAATCCAGGGGGTTGTGAATCATTGATTATTCTAGGACAACAGAGCAGTCATCATGCTCAAATCACATGAGAAGGGGCCAAAAGAGACTCAGACATAAAGATGTCCAAAGGTAGCCTTCTTCCTATGAAAAGAGCCCTTGGAAAAACTTCAACTTCCTCATATGCCTTATCTTTTGGCAATAGCTATATTTCGTCCTGAGATTGAATCTCTTTGTAAAGGAGAGAAAAGCAGTGAAGACAAAGTGGAGCAGAACAGTATGGTGGAAGAACCATGGCTTGAATCAAGAAACCTAGATTGTAATATAAATTTTCTTGCTAAATGTGTCACCTTGGGCAAGTCATTTAATATCTCAAAGCCTCCATTTCTCCCTCCTCAAAATTACATAGTTGTACTGGATGGCTTCTAAGGCTCTTTCTTGCCCTAATACTTTTTGTTCTTGTCAATCTAACAGAGAGAAGAGCATGGCAAGGTAGAAATATGGCTACATTTAGAGTCCAAAGACCTGAGACCAAATTCTGGTCTGACACTTAAGAGATTCACAGATTTCTCATTGTCTGGCCAGGAGCAAATCACCTAGTCAATCAAGAGCCTCACTTTCATCATTCCTAAATGGGGTACAATTGGGAAGAGAAAGGCAGTATGCCAAAGCCAGCAACACCTACCTTTGACACACACTGGCTGTTTGATTCTGGGCAAATTATTTAACCATTTACCTAGTCAAATTTTTAGGACTATAAATTATAACCAAAGAGCCAACCAGCATTGGTTAAGGGACTTTCTTTACCTGGAGATCTTAAATTGGGAATAACAATATGTGTACTGACTACCTCACAATTATTGTACAAAAATTTGAACAAATAATATTCTAAGGTCTCTGCCAGCTCTGCTATGCTACATTCTAAGATCCTTTCCAGCGCTGACATTCTTCATCTTAAATTCCTTTCTAGCTCTGAAAATCTAAGTCCCACGGTTCCTCCCAGTTCTAGCCACTTTCTCAATTCTATGTTCTATTAGGCTCCTCTCAGCTATAAAATTCTGTGTTCTATAGTCCCTACAAGCTCTTAACAATTTGTCTTCTAAGGCCCAGCCCAGATGTGACATTCTATGCTCTGTTTCCTTCCAGCTCTAGCATACTTCTATGTTTTAAGGCTCCTCTCAGCGCTAACATTTTGTGTTCAAATGTCCCCTCCAAGCTCTAACATTTTATTCTAGCCTCTCTAAGCTATAACAATGTGCATTCTAAGGTCCGACTTTGCTGACACTGTGTTCTAAGGACTCTCCCAGCTATAATATTCTATGCTTTAAGGTCCTTCCCAGCTCTTACATTTTATGTTCTAGGTCTCCTCCCAATTCTAGTATCCTTCTATGTTCCAAGGCCCTCCTAGTTCATGCATGTCATGTTCTATGTCCCCCAGCTCTAGCATCCCCCTTTTTTCCATGTTCTAAGGTTCCTTCCAGCTCAATAGATATCATGCCCTGGGTCTCCTCTGAGTTCTAGCATCCTCCTATGTTTTAAGGTCCCTCCCAGCTCTTACATCTCCAGCATCTTCCTATGTTCCAGGCTCTAAGATCCCTTCCAGCTCATACATATCATTCCTACATCTCCTCCCAGTTCTAACATTCTCTTGTGATTCATATTTCAAGGTCCCTTCCAGCCCTTCCACGTCATTCATGTTCTAGGTCTCCTTCAGGCTCCTGCTTTTGCCTATGTCTCATGTAAAGTCTTTCCCAGCTGTGTCATTCTCTGCTTCTAAAGCTCAGACTGATCTCTTTAAAGCACCGCCCATCACTTGACCCAGGAAACAGAGGCCTGGACAGCTGCAATACAAGGCTGGGTCAGAATTCACACTGAGATCACTGCAGATCCAGGTCCAGATGTGCCCAGCAGCTCCAGCTATGCCCCACACAATGAATACAGCATGGGGCGGGGCCCGATGGGCCAGCGGAGACTCCCCTAGGCCTCCGCTCGGGAAATGCTGACGGGGGCGGCAGTGTGGGTAGAGTCCAGGCCAACAGGCAGGGGATGGGAGTGGATGACGTGGCACCGCACCCCGCAGTCCAACCTGGCGCAGCGCCTTTTCCTCAACCTTGCTGGCGCCACGCCCCTTCTCTCTTCTGATTGGTCCACAGGCTGGCATAGGATTCTCTCTCTCTCTCCCAGGAATTTTAAGAAGCCAGATCCTCCAGGCTCAGCCCTGAGAGGTCGCCATGTTGTGTGTGGCATGGGGCGGGGAGATCGAGAGGAGTGGGCCTAAGTAAGGGGCGGGGCTTAGCACCAGCTTCCTTCTGAATTAAGAGTAGGAGGAACGCAGAAGATGAAGGAGCTGGAATTGGAGGAATTGGAGAATTTTCATTCTGTCGCTAAAATGGTTCTTCATATTTGTGGTTGGGGAATTTATTTCCCCAACACTTTTAAGATTTACAAAACACGATCCTTCCAACACTTTCAGGGGGAGATGGTGCGAGGCTTATGAGTTCAATTTTAGGAATGAGGAAGTTGAGGTGTTTTGATTTTTTCTTTTAAATCCTTGTCTTGTGTCTTAGAATCATTGCTGTTTTGGTTCCAAGGCAGAAGAACAGTAAGGGCTATGCAATTGGGGTTAAGTGACTTGCCCAGGATTACACAGCTAGGAAGTGTTGGAGGACAGATTTGAGCCCAGGACTTCCTGTCTCTAGGGCTGGCTCTCAATCCACCGCACAAAGCCAGGTAGCCACAACCAAAGTTGAAATTTACCCCAAATGATCCAATAAGCATTTACGGTGTGCCTACTTTGTACCAGGTTCTTTTGTTTTAAGCAGTCCCTGCACTTTTGCGGAGATGTAGAAAAATTGTGACGCGAATGTACTGTCAGTGGAGGAGAGAAATTTGGAACTCTTCCCAAGTTTATAAAATTGTGCATATCCTTTGATCCAGCAATGCCACTACTAAGTATATATTCCAAAGAGATCAAAGAAAAAGGAGAAAGTCCTATATGTACAAAAATAGGTATAGCAGCTCTTTTTATGGTTGCAAAGAATTGGGTATTGAGAGGATGTTCATCAGTTGGGGAATGTCTGAACAAGTTGGGATATCTGATTCTGACAAAACTATAGTGGTATAAGAAATGACAAGCACAGGGGAAACTAAATAGCACAATGGATAGAGAAACAGGTCTGGAGTCAAGAAAACCTGGGTTCAGATTTGACCTCAGACACTTAACTATTTGCTTAGTCTTTGACTTTCTGTCTTAGAGTTGTAACTAAATCAGAAAGAAAGAAAAGGAAGGAAGGAAGGAAGGAAGGAAGGAAGGAAGGAAGGAAGGAAGGAAGGAAGGAAGGAAGGAAGGAAGGAAGGAAGGAAGGAAGGAAGGAAGGAAGGAAGGAAGGAAGGAAGGAAGGAAGGAAGGAAGGAAGGAAAGAGGAAAATTGATAAGTGGAGTGGTTTCAGAAAAACTTGGGAAGACATACAAACTCTTGCAAAAGTACAATATTGTACAATGAATGACATGGTTATTCTGAACAATGATCCAAGACAATTTTGAAGAACTTTGGGATGAAAAATGCTATCTACTTCCAGAGAAAGAAATGAGGGAGTCTGAATGAAGAGTGAAATATTTAAATTTTTTTTCTTTATTTTTCCTAGGGCATTTTTTTTCTGGTCTGTGTTTTCTTTTGCAACATAAGTAATATGGAAATATGGGACTCAACATTTCAAATTATGAATGTTAAAGTGTTTTTTACATGTAAAAAAGAAAATAAGAGAAAAAAATAAGTGAGAGAAGGTAGAGACAAGACAGGAGGCAATCCAATCTTCTGGAAAAGATAGGATGAAATGGGATTAGTTGGGCATGTGGAGGGATTTTCCTTGGCAAGGAACAGGTTCATTATTCTATGAAAAGAGTAAAGGAAGAGATAATAGAAAAATTCATCTGGGTGATATGAAAGGAGAAGGGAGAAGTAGGAACTCTGGGAAAATGGCCCTAATTTTTTAGTAAAATATGAGGAAAGGTTCTTAAGAGGGTGAGCAGAGGGGAATTCTTGGGAGTTTTGAGAAAGGATTTCAAAAGGATTCTCAAAAAGGATTGAGAAAGGAGTAAAGGTTTGGAAAAGAAGCTATGGTGAATGAGACAGTAAGTTATTAGAGAGGTATGAAAGGATTATGTTGTATAAGGACAGCCCAATTGAAGTTATGGAATTTAAATTTGTAGTTAGTGGAACTGGTCATCAGAGGATTCATAATTTTTTACTAACTTTGTTTGGCAGCACCTAATAGGAGTCAAGGAAGCAGATGGAGTGATCTAAGACTGAGCTTTAATAGGGCAAGATAGGCGACAAGATAAGGCAATGGTTCTCAACCTTTCTAATACCGTGGCCCTGCAATACAGTTCCTCATGTTGCAGTGACCCCAAACCAAAAAATTATTTTGGTGGCTACTTCAAAACTGTAATTTTGCTACAGTTATGATTCGGAATGTAAATACCTGATATGCATGATGTATTCTCATTGCTACAAATTGAGAGGTTGAGAACCGCTGAGATAAGGGGACAATGTAGAACATAAAATTGATACACCAAGGAGTCAAGATTGGAAAAGATAGTGTAGGAGTGTTGGCCTGGGGAGGGCTGAGGAGCAAAGGAATTAAAGTGTGGCCAAAAAAACAGAATCTGAGGCAGAGGAAAAGGTAGAATGACAATAGACTGTGATATAAATGAAGCAAGGAGTCATCAATGGAACCAGAATTCATGCCTTTCCCAAGGTCAGGATGCTCTTAACATATTCACCATTAACCTAACCCCCACAGAACTAGAAATGTCATAAATAGGGGGCAACTGGGTAGCTCAGTGGATTGAGAGCCAGGCCTAGAGATGGGAGGTCCTAGGTTCAAATCTGGCCTCAGACACTTCCCAGCTGTGTGACCCTGGGCAAGTCACTTGACCCCCATTGCCTAGCCCTTACCACTCTTCTGCCTTGGAGTCAATACACAGTATTGACTTCCAAGACGGAAGGTAAAGGTTTAAAAAAAAAAAGAAATGTCATAAATACTTCCCATTTATATAAATAGTACTTTAAAATACATAGCATCTTGAGGCAGAAGACAATTGTTCAAATCACTGGTTGATTTGGAGCAAATGCTTAATCTTTCTGGATTTCAATTTCCCCAACTGAAAAATGGGTGTTGGATTAGGTTAGCTTTAACATTTCTTAGAGTTTATAGTTCAGTACATTGGTAGAGAAAGTATTTTTGATCCCTATTTTTCAGAAAGGGGAAGTAGCTTTTTCAGTTTGCCCCAGCTAGTACCTGGGACAGGAACTGAATCTAGATTTCCTATTCCAAAATGTCTTTCCACTACTATTGTTTTGGCTGTATAGTGAATGAATCATTGGATTTGGAGTAAGGAAGACAGCATTTAAATCTAGCCCCAGGCTGTGTGACCCTGGGCAAAGTCATTTAATCACTCTCAAACCTGGTTTTCTTATCTATAAAATTGGTATAATATCACCTACCTCCCAAGGTCGTAGTGAGAATAAAAGGGGGTAATGTTAAAGCATTATGTAAGTACCAGCTAGTGTTATTATCTGCCATCTTGAATTCCATAGTTTAGACAAAAATCAACAACAAAATGGAGTGAAGGGGCTCTTCTACTAAACACAACTTGAAAGGTAAGTAGAAAGAGTTAATTTTCATGGGATAATAGGGATATGGAAACAAAACTGCACCCAGAGAAGTGCTGACCAATCGCCCCTCACTTACTGTACCAGGTTCCAAGTCTGGGCATAGACCACTTCAAGATCCCAGGACCCTGTCTATACCAACAACAGAGTACCCTATACCTAAGACTCACCCCTTGAAGTCCCAGGCACTGGCACCAGCCCTCAGTGAGGCTCAGAAGTCCATAGTGCTTGGCCCTTTCAAGCCTGCACTGATGTGAAGCCCTTAGCCCCAGGGCAAAATAGCTTAGAATGCTGAGTCCTGCAAGCCATCAACAGAAGAGATAGAATCATCAAAAATTTTCAGAACTCCTAGTCCATAGGCAAAAAAAGACTGGGGAAAATGAGCAAACAGCAAAAGAAACACCTTACCACCAAACATTTCTATGGAGACAAAGAGCAAGGCACAGAGTCAATAGGGGATGGTGAGTTCCAAGCAACCACATGCAAAATTTCAAAGAAAAAATTGGAATTGGTCTCAGGTGCTGGAAGAACTCAAAAAAGGAATAAAAAAATCAAATAAGATAGATGGAAGAAAAATGGGAACAATAAAAGAAAGTAATGCAAAAAGAAAATAACAGCTTAAAAAGCAAAATTGGTCAACTGGAAAAAGAGGTACAAAAATCCAATGAAGAAAAGAATTTCATGAATAGTAAAATGGACCAAATGGAAAGGAAGAATCAAAAAGGTCTTGGGTATTTAGAAAATGGACTGAAGATATACAATGAAGAGGAAAAGAAAAATAAATATTTTGAGATATGTGGTGGAGGTAGTATCAAAAAGAGTTGATAACTGATATGATATGAAGGAATGGAGAAGAGTGAAAAGTCAAGTATGAATTATGGGTTGCCAACCTAGATGGTTGGAAGAATTGTGGTATCCTTGACAGAAATAAAGAAGTAGGTGAAAGGATGAATTTGGGAGCAAGATTACAAATTCTGTTTTGAACATGCTATTTAAGATGCCTGTGGGACATCCAGGTAAAGATGTCCAACAGGAAATGAGACTAGAACTCAGCAGAAAGGTGAGAATATGATATGTCACCAGAATATTGATTATAATTGATCTGATGGGAATCACTGAGAGAGAACTGGTAGAAAGAGAAGAGGTCCAGGCCAGAGGTTTATGGTATATCTCCATGTAGAAGGAGAAACACAAATGAAAATTCATCAGAGATGACTGAGGAGGAATGGTCAGACAGGTAGGAAAAGTTCTGGAATAGAGTGAAGCCATAAAAAGTACTCACTTTGCCAGGGACTATAGAACAAGAGTCAAGAAGTTCAAGGCAATGAGTGTAGACAGCTTTTCATAGGAGTGAGGCTATGGAAAGGAGAAGAGTTATAAGTAATAATAGGAGAAAATGTGATACATTTTGTATTCATGAAATTAGTATGCCATAATGCATGGATTTGGAATTTCCTTTATTTGGGTATTCTCTCCAATAATTCAATGACAGTCATTCATTCAATAAAAATTTAAGTGCTTATTCTGTGCCAGGCACTGTGTGCTAAATACTGGGTATATAAAGAAAGGTAAAAGATAATAATCCCTACTTTCAAGGAGCTCATAGCCTAAATTGGGGAGACAACATGAAAACAACAATGTATGGTTAATGAAGTTTTTTTTTAACATTACCATAATTTCCTTTAGTATCTTTCTTCCTCTTCCTAGAGAGTCATTCTGTATAACAAATAACATTTATTTAAAGATTTTTTTAAAAGAGAAAAAAAGAAGAAAATCAACATGACTGATTAGTATATCCAAAAACTCTGAAGATGTGTCCAGTGTGTAACATTTATGGATTTTCTACTTCTGCAAAGGGTTGAAAAAGGTGTCTTCTCATATTTGTTTTTTTAAGCCATGCTTGTTCTTCATAATTTTACAAAGTTCTTTACAAATTTTTTTGTGAGGTTAGTTTTCCTTTTTACATTGTTAATCATTGTTTATATTGTTTTCTTGACATTGCTTACTTCACAATGGATCAGTTTATGTAGATCATTCCAGATTTTTCTGTATTAATGACATGCATCATTTCTTATAGCACAGTAATATTCCATTGCATTCATATTTCACAATTTGTTTACCATTCCCCAATTAAGTTACTATTTTGTTTGTTTCCAGTTATTTGCTGTCACAAAAGTGCGGCTCTAAAGGCACTATAAATATTGTGGTGGGGACATCTAGATGATTCAGCAGATAAAGAACCTGGCCTGGAGACAGGGGAACTTGAATTCAAATTTGATCTCACACACTTCCTACTGTGTGACCCTTGGTCAAATAATCCCAATTGCTGGCTCCTTATCACTCTTCTGTTTTGTAATTAATATTTAATATCAATTCTTAGTCAGAAGGTAAAAATAAAAAAAATATTGTGGTGAATATGGGAATTTTCATCCTATTAGCAGCCTCCTTGGAGTATCAGTCTAATATAGAATCCCTAGATCAAAGAGTATAGAAATTTTAGTCATCTTATTTGCATTTCCTCATTGTTTTCCAAAATGATGGTATTTCACAAATCTACCTAATTTTTTTTCCTTCTGAGACACTAATGTGCCTCTTTTCCCATAACCCCTCTAATATTAACTATTCCTATTTTTTTGTCATCTTTGACAATTTTAGGGGTGTGAGATGACAATCTAGTTTTATGAAACTCCAAATTGACCCTTGTCCCTGACAGACTGTTTTTAAGAAACCCTTTTGCTGACCTTTGACCCAGACTGAACCATAAACCCTCAAGCACCCCTTGATTAGTTTGGACAGGATTAGCAGATATAATCAAATCTTAAGTAATCTTTATGTTTTCTTATTTTCTCCTTTTGTATCTAGGATACTCCCTGGAACCTTGGCCTTTGGGTGTTGCATCTAGGCCCTTCCCAGTCAGTTTTAGACTGTGGCTAGTGCAGGTGGAGTGTCAGGGCATAAGCCCTCTGCCTTCTCCAAAATCTATATATGCATACTACATTCTGTAGTTCAGTGGAAGTCCCAGGGCTGTTTCTGTGTGTCTTCCCAAATTAATCTTTCTACCTCAATTAAAGACCCTTATTATAAATACTTTGGTAGTTCTGTATTTTTTCAGGTTGACAGAAGTAAAACCTCTCCGTAGTTTTTGGCATTTTTGAATTTCTTCTATTAGTGATTTGGAGTGTTCTTTCTTATGGTTATAAATAGTTTAAAATTCTTCTTCCGACAACTTCATGTTCTTTGATAACTTGTCTTTTAGGGAATGACTTTGGAAAAAATAGATATAGATACGTTCGTTGTTTAGGTATTTTGTTTGCCAAACCTTCATCGGAGAAATTTGATATAAAAAAAATTTCCTCTATTTGGCAGCTTCTCTTCTTATCCTGGGTGCAATAATTTCATTTGAGCAGCAGCTTTTCAATTCCATGTTATCTATTTTTACCTTTTATAATTGCTTCTCTCTATATATATAATATATGTTTAATATTGGCTATTTTACCTTCTATAATAAAGTTGTTTCCTTGTTTATCCTTTTTTATGTTGTGAATGTTTGTTTTTGCTTTGTTTAATAGCATGATTATAGCTTCAACTTTTTTAATTTATTTGTGCAGAGTAAATGATTTTCCCAGTCCTTATTTTAATACTATGTATGTCTTTGTTTTAAAGTTGTGTTTCTTGCAACTACAAATATCAAAGTTTTGTTTTCTTATCTAATCTGTCACTCTTCTTCATGCTATTAGCTAGCTTGTTTAATCAATTTTCATGGAAAGTTATGAGTTAGTTTTATGCTTTCTCCTATTTGCCTCTAATATTGCTTTTTGTCCAAATTCAAATTTTTTTCTTTCTCTAATAACAAAGTACTTTTGTCTCTTCAATTATTTTAGCTTAATCTACCTTAAAGCAAGACAATCCTAATGTTATGGACTCTCTTTTAACCTCATGTTCCCCCTTCCTCCCATTGGTTGCCTTTTCCCCTTTATTTTAGAGTTTTGCTTATTAGTTCCTTTTTTTTTAAACCCTTATCTTCTGTTTTAGTGTCAATACTAAGTCAGAAGAGTAGCAAGGGCTAGGAAATTGGGGTTAAATGACTTGTCCAGGGTCACACAGCTGGGAAGTATCAGTTCTGATTTGAACCTAGGTCCTCTGGACTCCAGGTCTATTTCTCTATCCATGGTGCTATCTAGCCTCCCCTTTATTAGTTCCTTTTTTTTTTTTGGTCCTTTTACCTCATTATGTAATTCTTCCCCTCTTTTCCTTCTTATTTAAGTATTCAAGAAATTTCTTCTTTCCTCTCCTTCAACTTGTTTTGTTTATTAGTGTTTAAAATTTCATTTCCCAAGCCCTTTTACAAAACGAGCCCTCTCCATGTTCTTCATTATTTATTTTCCCTTTCTACCTGTTCCAGTTTTGACTTAAAAAGAATATATCACATATTTGCTTCTATTTTTTTTCTTCCACTTCCCCCTTTTATGAACCTTTTGCTTCTGGAATTTAGTGACACACAATCTTTGGTTCACCTGTACATGGGGTGTTGTAAGGTTTAGTCCATGATACTTCACACCTGTTTTTCCTCCATCACTTATATTTGCCTTTTGCTTCCACCCAAATCTTCTTGTGGACTTTAGAAAAGAATGAATCTCTTATTAGTCTTTGTTGTTATCCTTGATTACTGTATTTATTTATTTTCTATTTCTGTTGTCTGGGGAGATTTGAAAAGCAAATAATTTGTTCAGGTCTGTTATTTTTTTTAACATTATTTTATTTGGTCAATTCCAAACATTATTCATTGGAAACAAAGATCATTTTCTTTTCCTCCTCCCCTCCCACCACCTCTCCCATAGCCGACTGCGCAATTCCACTGGGTATCACATGTGTCCTTGATTCGAACCCATTTCCATGTTGTTGGTATTTGCATTAGAGTGTTCATTTAGAGTCTCTCCTCAGTCATATCCTCTCAACCCCTGTAGTCAAGCAGTTGCTTTTCCTCAGTGTTTTTACTCCCACAGTTTGTCCTCTGCTTGTGGAGAGTGTTTTTTCTCATAGATCCCTGCAGATTGTTCAGGGACATTGCATTGCTACTAATGGAGAAGTCCATTACGTTCGATTGTACCACAGTGTATCAGTCTCTGTGTACAATGTTTTCCTGGTTCTGCTCCTTTTGCTCTGCATCACTTCTTGGAGGTTGTTCCAGTCTCCATGGAATTCCTCCACTTTATTATTCCTTTGAGCACAATAGTATTCCATCACCAACATATACCACAATTTGTTCAGCCATTCACCAATTGAAGGGCATCCCCTCATTTTCCAATTTTTGGCCATCACAAAGAGTGCAGCTATGAATATTCTTGTACAAGTCTTTTTCCTTATTATCTCTTTGGGCTACAAACCCAGCAGTGCTATGGCTGGATCAAAGGGCAGACAGTCTTTAATGCCCTTTGGGCATAGTTCCAAATTGCCGTCCAGAATGGTTGAATGTTATTTTTTTTTTATTGGAATGCTTTGAATTGACTAATTTTTATTGAACATCTATATTTCCTCCCACTCCTCTGATCTCTAGCAGTGTTCTTTTGCTTGTATGGAGATATTATTGCCTTTGTTTCTCATCTTCCAGACTATCCTTCACTTCAAAGTATTGACATTCCCAATCATTCATTTATCCTCTCTCTCTGTTCTCTCTCTCTCTCTCTCTCTCTCTCTCTCTCTCTCTCTCTCTCTCTCTCTCTCTCTCTCTCTCTCTCTCTCTCTCTCCTATTTTGTGAATTAATTCTTCTATGGAGGACATAAATTATTGTTTCTTATTTTTCTTTTAAGCCAAAACTCACCAGAATTATGTCATCATGTAACATACATAACATCAATCCCTTTATTTATAAAATTGGAATGAGTACTTGCGATGTCTACTTCATGGGATTATAGTAAGGAAAGTGCTTAAGTAATAAAAATACTGCCCATTTTCCTATGCTCAAACTAATCACAGGACTTCATATAGCAGATACTTAATAAATGCTTATTAACATTGCTTAATTTCCATTTCCATTGATTTGTACTGTGATTTTAGATTTCATTAAGAATGGCATAATTTTTATGAATAAGAAGGTTCTATTCTACTTTTCTCTGATCAAGAATATTATGATTCATTTTGGGCACTACCCTTAAGGAAGGATATTGATAATTTGGAGAATATTGAAATCTGGGAAACTAGGATGAAGAAAGACCTTGAGATTATACAATATGAGAAGTTGATCAGGATGATCAATCAACTTTCCCCCAGTCCAGTTGATGGAATCAGAATGTAAGTGGGAAGGACATCAGTACTCTATAGTATCAAAGATGTGAGTTGCCTTCCTTGTAGGTACCCCCATGTGTGTGACTATCAATGTATCCACACAGGCTTTCTACTGACTTCCTGGATTTTTTTTGGGAGATTGAACTCTATGTTTATGGAGAGAATATTTTGTAGCTTCATTTCTTATTGTGCTGAAAATGAATTGAAATTATTCATTTCAGTTGTATGCTTTTACTTTGAGCTATAGTATCTACTGGCTCACTATTAAAGGGAAGTATATCAGTGGGGGCTAGAAAGTTATAGTTCTAATAACCAGAACTGACAGAGTAGCTTGAAGAGGGTGTGGGGAAAACTGCTTCTGAGAGGACCCAACCAATGAGTTTAAGTTGATGAGTAACTCTTGGAGAGGGTGCTACATGAAGATTAGTTGATATTTAACTTGGAGAAGAGGACTGGGGAGGGGCAATATATGAAACCCGTTTTGAAGTATTTTAAAGAATTATCACATAGAAAGGGGGATGTTTGGACTGTTTTGTTCCAGAGGACAGAACTCAATAGGTTGAAGTTGCACAGAGACACATTTAGGTTTGATTTAAGGGAAGACATTCAAATAATTAAAGCAATCCAAAAGGGAAATGGACTGATTTAAAAGGTAATGAGTTCCCTTGTCAGAGGTTTTTATGCAAAAACTGGACAACCACTTAAAGGGTAGCTATTGTAGACAATACTGCAACTCAGGTAAGGGTTGGATTATATGGTATCTGAGGTTTCTGTTACCTTTGGGATCCTCAGATTCTGGGAAATGAAGTGAATTGAATCTGCTGACATTTCAGAGTTAGCATACTTTTTTTTTTCTTTTTCTACTAAGATCAAAATCTGCTTATCCATCCAAATTCAGACTTAAATCCCAACTCCTTAAAGCTTTCTTCCTCCCTGAAGTGGTCTGTACACTTAGTATTATTGTAGCAACTATTAATCTATACAGTTCATTTAAAATTTCTAAAAATTAATTTTGTTAAATATTTCCCAATTACATTAAAAGCATTTAAAAAACATTCATCTTCTAAAATTTTGAGCTTCAAATTCTCTCCCACTTTCCTGCTTCTCCCACCCCTCCCCCACCCATTGAAAAGGCAAGCAACATGGTAATTTAATTATACTGTGTGGTTCATTTGGCAATTCTTTGTTTACTTACTTCCTTGTTGCTGTTGCTATTGTTTTCTGCCCTTGGAATCAAACTCTAATTTTTGCACTACTAGCAAATTTGCAATATTTGCAAAATTACTATTGTAATACAGAGAACCTTAAGGTTCACACACTGGATTTCACACATAATCTCATTGGATCCTCACAACCACCCTGTGGCAAAAATAGTGCTGGTAAATATGGCCTCAGACACTTCTAGCTATGTGACCCTGGGCAAGTCACTTAACCCCCATTGCCTAGCCCTTACCACTCGTCTGCCATAGAACCACTACACAGTATTGATTCTAAGAAGGAAGGTAAAAGTTTAAAAAAAAAGTGGTGCTAGTACTATTACTCTCATTTAACAGACAAGGAAATTGAGGTCCATGGTGTGAATCTTAAAAACTACTCAGATTGTACTTTAGAAGATTTGGTTTAGCTATTCCCTTATTGTAACAATGGAGATACTTGGTCAAACAAGAATCGGGAATGTATTAGGAACTTTAAAAATTATTCTACCCTACTTAGACAGTGCCTTAGGGGAAGATAAAGTTGTAAACTCCTGATTGAACAATGAAAGTCCCTAACTCATACCTTATAGTGAAGCTAGAACCTTAAGATAGGTCTATTTTTAGATCCAATACAAAAGGGTGTTAAGTACCTGTAAAGGTTAAATTAATCACTACAAGGTCAAGTAACTTACAAAAGGCAAGCTTGACAAAGAGGTGTGAAGTACTCAGAAGATATAATCTAACCAGAGAAGGTGAGAACCAAAGAAGATGAGAACTAAGAATGGGCAGCCCTGGAAAAAAGTGTCTACTGTGATTGGTAGATGTGAAAATTTAGGGGAGGTGACATAAGAGAAAATTTCTTTAAAAGGAAGTGGTAAAAAGTCAATTGGAGCAATTCAGTTCAGAGTGGAGATTCTGAACTCAGTTCAAGAGATTGAGTTCAGTGGAGGACTGGAACCCAGCTTGGAGACAGTCTTGTGGTGAGTAATAAGACTGACTCCCTTACCCTTAGGCTCAGGGAGGCCACTTTGGCCAAAGCCTTTAACTACTGCCTGGCTCAGCCTGAGCCAGAGCAGTTTAAATTAATTCTCTCTCTCTCTCTTCCTTAATTCCTTCTCTCTATATTAATTAAAATCTCCATAATTCCCAGCTGACTTGGGAATCATCCCTGGCAGCCATTAAAAATTAGATTCAAGTCAAAACACTATAATTATCCTTACAATGGAAATGAAGAAACTTACCAAGGTTCAAAGCAGAGTCAGGACTCAGATCCATGCCTCCTGATTATGGGATATATGGTTGCCTCTATCTTTTCTCACTATCTAGATGATAAGCTTCTTAAAATTATTCACCTTTGTACTCCTCAGAACACATAGCACATGACTTTTCATTCAGTAAGTGCTCAATAGATTTTTAAAATTTACTTAATTTGATGCTTTGACAGCTACAAGCGGTCCCTTCACATGTAGTATTGAGTGCTGAATAGGGGAAGTCCTTTCATTAATTTATGTATTGAGTAGTACTTTCTCCCCTTAAAGCTGGAGGGGTCATTTAGAAATTGAAATTCAACAAAACCAATGTAACTAAAATCAGAAGGGAAGCAACAAATTGGGAAACAATCTTCATAAAAACCTCTGACAAAGGTTTAATTACTCAAATATACAAAGAACTAAATCAATTGTACAAAAAATCAAGCCATTCTCCAATTGAGAAATGGGCAAGGAACATGAACAGGCAGTTCTCAGCCAAAGAAATCAAAACTATTACATGAAAAAGTGCTCTACATCTCTTATAATCAGAGAGATGCAAATCAAAACAACTCTGAGGTATCACCTCACACCTAGCAGATTGGCTAACATGAAAGCTATGGAAAGTAATGAATGCTGGAGGGGATGTGGCAAAGTAGGGACACTAATTCATTGCTGGTGGAGTTGTGAATTGATCCAACCATTCTGGAGGGCAATTTGGAACTATGCCCAAAGGGTGATAAAAGACTGTCTTCCCTTTGATCCAGCTATAGCACTGCTGGGTTTGTACCCCAAATAGATAATAAGGAAAAAGACTTGTACAATAATATTCATAGCTGCACTCTTTGTGGTGGCCAAAAATTGGAAAATGAGGGGATACCCATCAGTTGGGGAATGGCTGAACAAATTGTGGTATATGTTAGTGATGGAATACTATTGTGCTAAAAGGAATAATAAAGTAGAGGAATTCCATGGAGACTGGAACAACCTCCAAGAAGTGATGCAGAGTGAGAGGAGCAGAACCAAGAAATCATTATACACAGAGACTGATACACTGTGGTACAATCGAAGGTGATGGACTTCTCCATTAGTGGCAATGCAATGTCCCTGAACAATCTGTAGGGATCTAAAAAATACTATCCACAAGCAGAGGATAAACTGTGGGAGTAAAAACACCGAGGAAAAGCAACGGCCTGACTACAGGGGTGGAGGTGATAGGACTGAGGAGAGACTCTAAATGAACACTCTAATGCAAATACCAACAACATGGAAATGGGTTAGAAACAGGAACACATGTGATAACCAGTGGAATCGTGTGTCGGCTATGGGAGAGGGAAGGATGGTGGGGGGAGGAAAAGAAAATGATCTTTGTTTCCAGTGAATAATGTTTGGAAATGACCAAATAAAATAATGTTAAAAAAAAAAAAGAAATTTAAACTTAGTGGGCAGCTGGGTGGCTCAGTGGATTGAGAGTCAGGCCTAGAGACCAGAGATCCTAGGTTCAAATCTGGCCTCAGGCACTTCCCAGCTGTGTGACCCTGGGCAAGTCACTTGACCCCCATTGCCTAGCTCTTACCACTCTTCTGCTTTGGAACTAATACATAATATTGATTCCAAGATGGAAAGTAAGTGTTTAAAAAAAAAAAGAAAGGAAATTGAAATTCAGGGCTATGAACAAGTAAAAGTCATATTTAGGATTACATACAATATTCACTTTACCATCTAAAATATAGGCAAACCAAGCTCAGCCCATAAAGAATTCTTATAAAATTCTGAGTGAGATTATTAAAATTTTGATATACACATATTTATGAAAAAAAAAATCTAGTGATTTCCAGGGTCCAATACAGGCTTACAAGGAACAAGTCTAGTTCTTTATAGTTTCATGGAGGTGGGATGCAGGAATAAGAAGGCAAATAGAGCCATGTTTAGTCATGAAAGTAATATCCACCATGCAAATAAACAGATAGGGGGCATCAGATGGGGCAGCTAGATGGCACAGTGAATAGAATGTTGGATCTGGACTTAGAAGACATAAGTTCAAATGTGACTCTGGACACTTACTATCTGTGTGACCCTGAGCAACTCATTTAGCCTCCCTTTGCCTCAGCTTCCTCATCTAGAAAATGGTGATAACAACATTTCCATTCCAGGGTTTTTAGAAGGATCTAATGATATAATATCTATAAAGTGCTTAGTATCACCTGGCACATAGTAGGTGCTATATAAATGTTAGCAATAATGATGGTGAGGAGGATAATGTCAGTAAAAAGTAGAGGGGATGGATGAGTTTGAAGGCCTAGTTATAACTATTCAGATAGTTATAACTATTTGGATATTCATTCCTATTCACTACTTCTCTATGGTATATTTAATTAACAACAAGGGAAAAGCCAGAAGCAGAGGCAAATTTAGTGGAGGTTGTCTGCTGATAAGAAGGTATTTATCTTACCACAGTCATGAAGGCAGGGGAGCAGGAAGGAAATAATTCATCAAATAGCCTTAAGGAGGACACTAACTTCTCTTTTTCACTCTGAAACTTCCTATAGAGTTCATATAAAAATAGGAAGAGTCTAGGCTTTTAGCTTGGTGTTTATCATGAAAAGACAAAACTATATGTGCTAGAATGAGAGAGAAGCCCTTATTGTGATGGAGTGGCATGGCTCTCTGAGTTCTGACACCTCTGAGTGGCTCTATTCTCCTGAGTTATTGTGCTCTGACCTGCCAGAGGTCTTATGTACAGATAAGGCAAGGGCAATGATGTCTGTCCACTGCAACTGGCTCATATAGTAGACATCACCTTCTGGACTGTGTGACCCTGGGCAAGTCACTTAGCCCCCATTGCCTAGCATTTACCACTCTTCTGCCTTAGAACCACTACAGAGTATTGATTCTAAGAAGGAAGGTAAAGGTTTAAAAAAAAAAAGTAGTGCTAGTGCTATTGCTCTCATTTAACATTCTCTATGATCTTGGAGACATGGGTCAGCACTCATGGCCTATGACAATAGGAAGTTACAGACAAGATGCTGTCCAAGAGCCTTGACTTTGTTGGGCATTTTCTTGTAGTTTTAATTTTGGGCATACCATTTGGGTAAAATTGCATTAAGGACTTGGAACTAACAGAATTCTTCCACATTTGTTTATCCTTCAATTTCCACTGTATTTCAACACCTTAATGACTTTGCAATCTCATTGATATGGAGACTTTTTCTCGAAATGCAAAATGCAACCGGTCCATGCCTTTTCACCTTGATTGCTATCATCCTCATCCTCCTCTTAATCCTCCATAGGGGTCCAACCAGCATTTTAGGAACCTTTGGTAGGTCCTTTAATATAGTGCATGGGTACCAGCACAACATCCGGTCTGCACAAGTTAATTTTTGCATTCTCACTATTTAAGCAGCATACCTTTTGTGGTCACCTATCTCTTAGATAATATTCTGAGAAGGGACTAGATGATGACATCACAAGGAGTCTATAAGATATGCCCCAAAGAAGTCACACTCTTTTGCCCCTCCCTTCTGGCCTTACCCTCACTCCTTTCTCAGCTTTATCACCTACCTGCTCATGCATATGCCTCTCTCTCTAGTCCAACACTTCTCAAGTTCTTTTGGTATCTATTCAGACTGTGAAAGGAGTCCACTAGCTAGTTAGATTTTCGTAGAGACCATTAATAAATTAACTTAAATTTAATATATGCAGTCTTCAGAGAATTTCATTTGTTACACCATAGGATAAAATTCAAGTCCCTCAAGGTCCTATTCAGAGAGAAACACCAATTTGATCAGTGCAGGACTTCAATCTCCTTGAGAACTGGGACTATCCTGTCTCCTAAATTTTACTTCATATACTTCCTAGCCCCATATCATAAATGTATCTTATTAATGATGATCATGATAAGGATGATTATTGTTATCCTTTCATTCTTTGCATTTAACCTTTGAAGGGGAATTAGATTGAGGCTCCATGCTGGCCTCTGGGGATGTAAAGGGAGCTAACACACTGTCCCTGAACTCAAGGAATCAGAGATGTAGTTTGGGAGACAAATATGCCCTGATTAATAAGATTAATAGCAACCAAAGGTAGGATATAATAAGTGAGTGCTACAGACTATAGAAATTAGTGCTATAGAAATAAGAAAAATGTCTGTCATGGGGATGGTTATAGACTTGCAGCTTGAAGGGCTCTTGGAGATCATCTTGTCCAATCCCTTTATTTTATAAGGTCCAAAGAGGATGACAATGGTTTAGTCGCATAGCTAGTTTGTGGCTGAGATAGGATTTGGGCCCAACTCTCTTGGCTTCTAGGTCAATCGTTTCCTCATTATACTATACTTACCAATGACTTTAATGAGGAAGATAGACTTTATGGCCCTGGTAGCTTGATCTAATAGTATGAACTGATAGGATAGTTTGAATTGGAAGGTGCTCAGCCTGCAATTAGCAAGGCTGCTCTCCCCAACATGGTGGACAACTATTGAGTGCTTAGCTTTAAAACTCTTCCCTGGGGGAAATCTATCAGACTTTCTGTGTCTAAGTTTCAATTTAATTGTAGGGAATAAAAGAAGAATATTACTCAAAATATTAAAATGTGAAACATGTTTTCTATAGCTGGTTGAATCTCAACATCATGAAACATTACATTTTCTCAGAACACTTCCCAATATATTTATTCCTAGACTTAAATTTTTAGCATACTGTGGTCAGATAATATTTTCTTCATAGAATAAAATTAAAAGGTAAGTTGAGTAACTTCTCCTGTAGGGAGTCTGGTCATAGCCATTTCTTTCCCCAACTGCTTTTCTTAGCCTCTTCCCTTCTTTCTATTCAGACGAGGAAAATTCCTACTGAGCATATGCATGAGTAGCTTCTGAGATGAATATAAGGAAGAATTTTCATTCCCTTCCCCTCTCAAGCTACTAAATTTTTAAAAAGCAGCACAGAGGAAATTCCTTGAGGTTTACCATCTACAGAAACTCTGGCAGCTGCAATCCTTTTTGGCTTTGAATGAACCTGGTACATGATATATTATTATCTGCTCCTTTTCAGAAGCCTTTCTGGGGCATGTTGACTTCCTCCTGGTCACCTTGTTGCACATGGCCTGACAGCTTTGGCCTTTGCCTCTGGTGCTGACGTTTCAGAGAAGGATCCAGTTTGAGATCAGAGGAAGACATCAAAAATCCAGCATTCAAAAAGTACAAAGTGTCTCTTTATCCTAGTTTGTGACTTCAGTCCCTATCCAAAAAAGCTAGTTTATCTCAACCCCAGATGAGGGGAGAAGAGTAATTACTTTCTCTTGCCAGGATCATCTGTAGCTGCTCTGTTAGTTTCTCTCTGTGGATCACCTCCAAAATCCCAGAAAGGAAAACACTTCAGAGATAAAAGGACAAGCAGAGTCACTGGGCTAAACAGGCCAGAGGCGATAAGACCTAAACTAGTATGATGGTCGTGGGATAGGTGAAGAGTAGACAGAGGCTTAGGCATGAATCTAACAACTGCTAGACGTGAAATTAAAACTCATCAGCCTTACCTACTGATTGATTGCATGGATAAAGGAGAAAAAGTCAAAAATCTTGTTTGCCTTGTTTGCAAATTAATTGAAAACTCACTAACCCAGTTCAGGCCCTCATCACCTCTTACCTGAACAACTGCAATAACTTCCTAATAGGCCTCCCTATCCCAGTTTCTCTTCTTTTCAGTCCATCTTTTACATAGCTATTAGCATGATATTCCTCAAGGTGGGGGGAGGAGGTTGGCTATCTCACTGCCCTGTCCAAAAAGTTTCAGTGGATACCTATTGCCTCTAGGATTAAATGAGAATTCGTTTATTTGGCATTTTAAACCCTTTAGGATCTGGCTCCTGCAGTTATTTTCTTCTTCCACACTCTGTTGCTGTTCAATCATTTTCAGACCCTTCAAGATCCGATATGGGGTTTTCTTGGAAAAAAATGTGGAGTGGTTTGCCATTTTCTTCTGCAGCTCATTTTACATCTGAGGAAACTGAGGCAAATAGAGTTAAGTGACTTTCCAGGGTCACATAGCTAGTATGTATCTAAGGCCAGATTTGAACACAAGAAGGTCAGTCTTCCTGATTGCAGGCTTGGCACTTTGTCCACTGTGCCACCTAAGCTGCACTGTCACACACCCTATATCCCAGCTAAAATGGCCTCCTTGCTAGTCCCCTACATATCATTGTCTCCCATCTCTTTGCCTTTGTACTAACTTTCCTCATGCTTGGAATGCTCTTCCTCCTCATTTCCACCTCTTGGAATTCCTAGCTCCCTTCAAGTCTTAATCAAGATGCAAACTCCTACATGGAGCCTTTCCTGTTTCCTTCCTTCCCTTCCACATTACTTTATATATAATTTGCATATATTTCACTTTTTCTTATCCCTGTATATGTTGTGTCCCTGCTTACAAGTTCCTTGAGGAAGGGAATTGTTTTTCACTTCATCCTTGCGTCCCAAACCCAGTGACTTTTACATAGTAGGTGCTTAGTAAAGCTCATTTTCATGAATAAAAGTTGCTTGAAGCAGCTATTCTTGCCTTCTACCTGGGGAATGGTGGGCTTCTCTACCAGATGAGATGACTTCCTCCCAACTCCCCAGCTTAGAAGACATCATCATTATTCTATAAAGAAGAGAGCTGCATAAATGCATGAGGTATGAGTTCATCACTATTCTACACCAGTTAAAAAAAATTCAGATCTTCCCCCACTACAATTTCAAAACCTGAAAAAATTGACAAAGAACCCCCTGCCTCAAACATGCTGAGAAGACACATTATTTATAACATGGACTATGAATAACACGAACAGAACAAAATGGAATGATTCAAAATAGAAGCTGTAGATTATTTTATATTTAAAAATATTTACCAAATGCAGCTTCTGAATTGATGGATGTTATCATGGCAAGATCTCTCCGGTGAAGTTTCACAAACATCCTCCTTGGCTTACTGCTTTTGGCTGAAACATTCTGAGCCACACATATCATGAAGATGGAAGATTGGGAAGGAACATGGGAGAGTCTGGATACTTGGAGAGCACTAGTCATCCAAGTATGGGGAAATCATCCTTTGGTTGAAAACATTTGGGGATTGGGGTCAGGAGATCTGAATTCAAATCTTGATGTTGACACTTCCAAGCTATGAGCTCTGTGACTCTGGGATAATTATTTTGCTTCTTAATGACTTTTCTAGTTTGTTCCTAGGAGGCAAAGTTAGGAGTAACAAGTTGAGGTTTCAGAGGACCAGATTTCAATTTACTGCCTCTAGGATCAAGGAGTAATTAGCACAATGCCACATAGTAAGTACTTAATATGTATTGACTGAATAACTGATCTTCTGATTCCAGGCCACTGGAAGCTGAAAGAACTCATTCAGTACTCATGCCATAGATGGAAATTAATTTAGTGGTAGTAGTAGTCTCTTGGAAGCCGAGAATGATGATGCTTGTGCACAAAGATACTTGTGCGTGAAGGAGATTTAAGTGGAAAAGTTGATGCACAGAGACAGTCCCACTCTCTCGGCATTGGAAGCCTGGGTCCAGTGGCATAAAAAGTCATTACACCTGGAGACTTCCTCAGCTGCATTGGATGGCCGTGTTGTCCTTTGTGCTCCAACACGCCCTAAGCACTCCACAGTGCCTTGCTGTATCGCCATCTCAGCCGTTGAACCTTCTTGTTGGTTTCTTCTGCCTGTTCCACGAAGCAGTCTTCACATGCTGGGTGAGCAAAGCCCTGGTTCACCAGGGGTTGGCAATGACCTGATTTAGTGGTATCAGTGCCATAAAAGAATTAAGTTCTGAGCCCCTGAGAAAGAAGTAATGTAGTAAAGAGTATCTCCACCCCCAAATTGAGGTGTTTGGGGAATAATGCTCATACTTTGCTCCTGTTATATCTTCAAGGTAAATAACTCTTTGTAAATTCAAATGATGTCAAGGAGCTAAATGGAACTGGGGTTCTAGTTACAGGTCTGTGAAATACAGCCAGTGGGGATCTCAGCTGATGACAACAGAGAAGAGATATCTATCACAGTTTCTGGAACATAACTAAAAAAGAACTCATTAATGTTTGATTGATTGATTTATAAGTCTTAACACATTTAGAAATGTGATTGTTATCAGTAATGGTAGTAGTCTCATCTGAATTTGACTACCTCATCCATCTCTCAGTTAATATGTGATGATACAGTGAACTATGCCAGTTTGGGATCCAGAAGACCTGGCTTTGAACCTAGCTCTGCTAATTGCTACCTGGGTGATATTGAATTGAATCTCTCAGGGTTTCAATTTTCTTATCTGTAAGGGTTTGAACTAGATTGCCTCTAAGATCAGAACCGATAAACCTGAAGAGCCTTGAGCAAGTTACCTTGCCTCTCTGGGCCTCGGTTTTCTTTATCTGTAAAATGAATGGTTTGAGTTAAATGATCTCTCACATCCCTTTCAATTCTAAATTTATCATCCCTCTAAAGCTATTTGTTATTTGGACTATATTAGTGGGTCACCCTATTATTGAGCATTTGTCATTTTAATATTTCGCATATCGACTCACCGTTATTTTTAGTAGCCTGTCCTTACAATAGCTGTGTAGAAGAGTAAGTTATAAGTAGTCTTCATGCAATGGAATTTGAATTACTGCCAAACCTATTTGTCTTAAATATGAAGGCAGTATATACCATTTTTAAATGGATGGTTTTTCTCCCCTCCATTCCTCCTCCTCCTCCCAATTGATTTCCTGTCTCTGAAATAATGAATTCATCCTAGTGAGGCAAATAGGTATATAACAATATGTAATCTAGATGTATTATATTTCACCTTCAAGAAACCTTTCCTGTACCATTCTTGCTCCTGCCCCAATCTCCACCCTCTACTCTGAGCTAGAAGTAATATCTTTCAACTTTGGTTTATACTTTTGCTATTATGTCTCCTTTCCTGTTTATTTTTTTTTGTCTTGTTAGTAGATTATAAGCAGAAGTGGGAATTTTGTTACAGTGCAACAATTCAGGAGGGCAAAAGGAATATTTTTTTAGGTTTTTATAACCCAAGTGATAGGTAAATGGATATATCATCTGGGTATGGGTACTTTTTCCAACAATACACCATTCATCTATAAATGAATTTTTAAATGTCAGAACAGCTTTGCTTTTTTTAAAAATTATTTTAATTTTTCTAGGCAATGGGGGTTGAGTGACTTGCCCAGGGTCACAGCTGGGAAGTGTCCAAGGCTAGATTTGAACCCAAGACTTGTCTCTAGGCCAGACTCTCAATCCACTGAGCCACCCAGTGTCCATTCTGAGATAAGCAACATTGAAGGAGGTGATGGTCCTTCTCTTCTTGTCAGACAGACACAGTTAGAGGACTCAGTTCAGTTTGGGAGCTGTACCTTAGGAATGACATGGATATAATGGAGGAGATGCAGAAGAGGTGAGTAGGATGGTGATGAACTAGAGACCTTGTAGTAAGGGAATGTGTTGAAAGAACTAGACTTATTACTTTTGTGAAAGAGGAGATTTAGAGAAGCATGAAATCTAAATCTCTAAAAGCTTGTTCAAGAAATGAAGAACTATCAAGGGAAAGAAAGAGGAGACTTATTCTGTTTGGCCTAAGATGACAGAACCAGAAGTGTTGGGAGGTAGAGTCACCCCCTCCAACCCCTCCCTAAAAGTAGCTGCATCACCACATATCAGCGAGGTTATAAGGAGGAACTTGTTCAGTATGAGTCAGATTAAGTGGGCAATGAGGTTCCTTTCACCTCTACATTCTATGGTTCTGTTACTAAGCCAGAGTCAGTGGGTCATAGTGGCTGAGGAACAAATTTTCTTTAAAAAAAAAAAGTTTGTTATTTAAAATTTTTTTCTATGTAAATTTCTTTAGAAAAATATTTCCCCCATGTTTACATGATTCATTTTCTTTCCCTTCCCTCTTCCCTCCCCCCTCCTGGAGCCAATAAACCCTTCCCCTGGGTTATATAAATGTTATCACTTGTACCTATGTCCATATTATTCATTTTTTGCAATAGAGCAACCTTTTAAAACCCAAACCTCAAATTATATACACATATATAAACAAATGATAAGTCATATGTTTCTCTTTTTGTGTGCAATGTTCTCTTGGTTCTGCTCATTTCATTCTGTATCAGTTCCTGGAGGTTCTTCCACTTCCCATAGAATTCCTCCAGTTTATTATTCCTTTGAGCACAATAGTATTCCCTCACCATCATATACCACAATTTGTTTAGCCATTCCCCAATTGAGGGACACATCCCTCATTTTCCAAATTTTTTGCCACCACAAAGAGTGTGGTTATGAATATTTTTGTACAAACATTTTTTATTATTATCTCTTTGGGGTACAAATCTGGTTTTGTTGGATCAAAGGGTATGCATTCTTTTAAAGCTCTTTGGCTGTTATTTCCAAATTGTCTTCCAGAATGGTTGGATCAATTCACAGCTCCACCAGAAGTGTATTAGTGTAAGAAGCAAATTTTCGGCTTAATGTCAGAAAAAAAAATTTACTAATTATAAGAATTTTCCTAAAGTGGTGAGAACTGCCTCTGGAAGTAGAATTCCCTCTCATTGGAAGATCTCTAGAAGAAGCAGGACGATCTCTTGTCAAAAAGATTGTCATGAGGATTTTTGCACAGGTATGGGTTGGATTAGCTGGCCCCTGAAAGGTCCTAACAATTCTATATCCTATGGTTCTGTTACACCAAGTACTCAAATACTCTTCATGGGACAGTGAACACATAGGTGGAAATATTATATGGTCTGACTATTCCATGAGATTAGGGACCATGCTATTTATTTCTTTTTTCCTGGAAGCATGCATGTGCTAGCACAGGGCTTCACATAGTAAGTAGTTCTTTCATAAATACTTGTTGAAAGCCTAAATATTTTTGAGCTAAGTCCCCAAGAAGCTGTACAAAGCATAGGATTGGCTGAAGGTTGGTGGAAGGAAGGAAGCATTCAACAAATTTAAAAAAACCTTTATTAAGCATTTGCCATATACAAGTATAAGGGTTAAAAATGGTTTGACTAAATTTATGAGTTATAAAAGGTTGTTGTGGTCGTCATATATAAAATTAACTTAAGTCAAAATATTGTTAGTAGCTCTTAATAATTTAATTTAATATAAATATAGTAAAAGGAGAGAAATGTATGAGGGAAGTAGAAAATATTTCCTAGCCTATCACCCTAGAATTCCTATCTGAAGAAATTCAGCTCACTCCCTGACAAACTTCAGATCTCCACATGGAAGTCCAATAGCCTCTTCAACAAGGGTCTCACCAGCATAAGCCTCTTCCTTCAGCTTGAGTCATAATGTTGAATCTATTCAGCTCAGACAGAATGCTTCTTTAGCCCGACTCACCAATGCCAATGCCCAGTGTATCTTCGTAAAGTGCCTTGTGCCTTGTAGACTGAATGGAAGAAAAAGTCTCCCCTTCCCCTGAATTCCTCCTAAAATCCTCCTCAGGAGTCCTTGCACTGGCTTTTTATATACAGTTTCTCCAAGGCACTTCCTGTCTCTTTCTCCCACTTCACAGGAACCAATCATAGCCTCCCAATTTGCCTGGCATTGCCCAATGGGCAATGCTTATGGTCTTTGGGGGTGTGAATTTTTTCTAGTAAAAGGTTCTTACTAATTGTTAAGTAGGGCTACTTTAAGTTCTTGATTGATTAACTTAAAATAGACAAAGAGAATAAAAATTCCCTTTCACACCGATGTATGACATAGATCCCAATCTCAAAGTTATTTCAGTCTCTTAGGTGAATAGATAGATATGAAAATTATTGATACAAAAAGACTTGGGGGGGGGTGAGGTGGGGGAGAAGTCCATTTTAAATAGAAGGCCCAGAGATGAGCAGTCAATCACTGTACTTCAGAAAAACCACTAGTTTTGTTTCATAATTAGGATTAGTCTTTTGAAACATACCTCCCACCATTTCATAGAGAGGTGATGGACTAGAGCTACAGAAGAAGATATAGATTGTCAGATATGGGCAGGTATAGTGCTGATTTGTTTTGCTGGGCTATTTATATTTGTTACAAGAAATGGCTTCTGCTAGGAGTAGGGATAAGAGTAGTAGATAAATGAGTAGTGACAGCCCCCAAAAGAACATCAATAAAATATTTCTTAAATACACACAAGAAAACAAGAACTATAGAAGGGGACACAAATAGAGCAGTTTTGTGACTGTTTTATTAAATTTGTATATGTGTGTACATATAGAGTATATGTGTATACATATAGAGTATATAATATATACATAAGAATTTATATGCACATATTAGACATTTGTAATTATACAAAACAGAGGTTCCAAATTTCTTATCAAAACTCTTTCTTGTTCTTTAATTGTTAAAAGGCTTTTTAAAGATTAAGTTCACAATGAAAAATAAAACAAAAACAAACTCCTTATAGGAAAATTATGTACATAAAGTGTAGAGACATATTTTTTGGTATGTGGCCACTGTATGGATTATTTTTGTCTATCAGTTAATTGGGGAGTTAGGGAGTGGGAAACAATAGTGATGCCCCACCAAAAGAGGGCTATTGTAATTTTTTTTATAATTCAAAGATATTTTATTTTCCCAATTATATGTAATAATAATTTTCAACATGTTTTCCAAAATTATAAGATCTAAACTCCCTTCTTTCCTTCCTTCCACCTGGAGATGGTAAGCAGTTTGATCTGGGACATACATCTATTATTATGTAAAGCATACTTCCATTATTGGTCATTGCTATAAGAGCACACTCATACAAAATCAAAACCCCAAAACCATAAATACACTGATGTGAAAGATAGTACTATGCTTGGCTCTGCATCCATTTGACCCCAACAGTTCTTTCTCTGGAGGTGGTTAGTCTTAAAGTCCTTCAGAATTGTCCTAGATCATTACATTGCTAAGAGTAGCCAATTTTGACAGTTGATCATTGTACAATATTGCTATTACTATGTACGATATTCTTCCAGTTCTGCTTATTTTGCTCTGCATCAGTTCCTATAGATCTTTCTGGCTTTTTCTGAAATCATCCTGCTTATCATTTCTTAAAGCACAATAGTATTACATCACCAACATGGACTACAATTTGTTCAGCCATTCTCCAATGGATGGACATATCCTCAATTTCTAATTCTTTGCCACCACAAAAAGCTGCTATAAATATATTTTGTATAAGTAAGACCTTTTCCCTTTTTTATCATCTCTGGGATATAGACTCAGAAGTGGTATTACAAAATCAAAAGGTATGCTCAATTTTATGGCCATTTGGATATAGTTCCAATTTGCCCTCCAAAATGGTTAGATCAGTTTACAACTCCACCAATGATTCATTAATGTCCCAATTTTGCCATATCCTCTCCCACATTTATCACTTTCCTTTACTGTCATATTGGCCAATCTGATAGGTATGAGGTGGTAGTACCTCAGCACTGTTTTAATTTGCACTTCTCTAATCAAGAGATTTAGATAATTTTTTAATGATTATTGCTACCTTTGATTTCATCTGAAAATTATTTATTCATATCCTTTGACCATTTGTAACATTTTTTTAATGCAAAGAAGAGAATAGGAGAAAGTTCAGAAAAAAAGCACAGGTAAGCAGGCTGGTTTATGTAATATATAAAATTTTTATTATATAGATATTAAAAAGTAAGTTGTATAAAATGGAGATTAATGGTTTCAAACAGAATTTTTTGTGTTCTGCTGTGTGTATCGAAATACTCTTTTTTGGTGCTCATGCAATATTTCATAAAATAAAAAATAAAAAAATGGAACGGTTAAAAAGAAAACAGACAGTAGTTTACAGTGAGAGATTGGGTAATGATCTTGGAGTTTTCTTTTGAGATATCATTATGAACCACTTTACTTGCCATGGTCTGAAGACCATTCATTGTATCCAAGACGATTATATCCTGGTGCCATGCCTGGTTGCCCCTTCCCTGTCCTTCCTAGTCTTGCTTTGGAAGTCTCAGTCTCAGCTTCAATGCAGAAGGGCTGGCAAACTGCCCTAACATGGTAGCATTAGCTCATGCTTCAGTGTGTGGGGTTCATCAGACTGTTTTGTACCACTCCATATAGTCCTCCTCCATGTTCCCTTAGGTGTTTTTTTTTTTTAAACCCTTACCTTCTGTCTTGGAGTCAATACTGTGTATTGGCTCCAAGGCAGAAGAGTGGTAAGGGCTAGGCAATGGGGGTCAAGTGACTTGCCCAGGGTCACACAGCTAGGAAGTGGCTGAGGCTGGATTTGAACCTCAGACCTCCTGTCTCTGGACCTGGTTCTCAATCCACTGAGCTACCCAGCTGCCCCCTGGTGTTTTTTTTTTTTGCTAAGTCGCATTACCTTTTCTTAGATGCACCAATTAAAATAACCAATTGCTTAATGCTGGCTGGTTCATTATAATTCATCCACAAAAACCCATTAATCCCAGCAATGGAGCCTATCAGCACGAGAAGGGAAGTAGGGCAGAGAATCATCTAGTTGGCTGGAACATGATAATGTGAAAGGGACACATGAGATAAAGGTGGAAAGATGAGTTGGAGTGAAATTGTGGTGAGGGAGAGGGAAGGGAGGATTGGTCCTTGAATACTACTAACTGAGGAGTTTAAACTTTATAAGGTAGGCGTAGGGAGTCACTGAAAGGTTTTGAGTAGAGGGAAGATGATCCATGTAATGATGTGAAGGATGAACCCCAGGCTCAAGTCTCTCTTTTAGAGGAGATGGAACTGGAAGAGAAGAAATGCAAAAGAAATACTTCCAAAGGTAAAAGCAAGAGGTTTTGGCAACTTAAGTGAGTGGGGGAGGTAAGGAAGAAGGAAGAGTCAAACTTGACTAAGGTTTTTAGGTGTTCAGCAGACTGCATATTCCAGCCACAGGAGCTTCAAATTCAGACTTGCTTGAACAGCTCTTCTCTGATCATACAGTATTCTGGCTAAATGAAGAGCTACCTTACAAAGCAGAAAGAAAGGTACTACAGGAATATAGAAAAGATGCTCTCTCTTCTATAGGAGTATAGGAGATATACCTGAGTGTATCTAGCTGAGAGATATACCTGAGTAGATATAGCTGAGTGACCAGCAAAGACTTCATGGAGGAGATGACATATGAATAAATGAATAAGCTGAGCTTTAAGAAATAGGTAAGAAGGAATAATATTGCATTCTACCTGGTATCAGACTCCATTTGTGTTCAATTATCTCCCATTAGCTTATCAAAGGCAGGAACTATTTCATTTAACATAATATCATATACAATTTTAAGATTTACACATTACCATACATACATTATCTCCCAATTACCCTCTGAGGGAAGAATGCATATATTATTATTCCCATTTTACAAAGGAGGAAACTAAAACTAAAACTCAGGGAGGTTTAGTGACTTGCTGGAGGTCAAACAGCTAGAATCAGAGATGGAACTGGAATATGCTAAATCCAGCATCCTATTCACTTCATATTTATTCTCTTTATTGTGTATATCCAGAATAAACATGACAATTTGCCTTTTCTGAGCAGAGCATCATGGGCATAGTTGGTGTTTAACACATGTTTACTGAATTGAATTGTTAATACCTACACATATACATATATACATACATTCATGTAGGGGTGGGGTAGCTCTGGCAAGTCCTACAACTTAGAAAGGCTTTGATCTGAGATCACATTGGAGACAGATTGCATGCCTTTCATATCAGGAAAAATCTAGCTAAGTCCAAGACTGATTACAAAAAGATTGGCTGATGAGTTTGATGTTTTTTTTGTTTGTTTTTTGTTTCACTAAGTCATGAAGGTTATGAAGCAAGATGCAGAGGGGCTGCTTGCTCTTTGCATCATTGGAAAGAGAAGGGTCAGACACATTTTAGATCCTTAAAATATTGAAGTATATGTACAATAGTTAGAACAAAGCTTTGACCTTCAAATTAGAGAGGTCTGGATGGTTCTAGATGATTAAACCATACAGTCTGCCATGTTGCCTCAGCCTGTCTGGGCTGGTTCCTTTCACCCAGTTTTATACTTACAACAGCCCCTCTAACATTGCTCAGGTGGCCTGTATAAACTTTAGCACAATCTACAGCTTTATACTACATTGTGCTTGTAACTATTTTAATGTAAACTCTCAGGCAGCTAAAAACAACTTCTAAAAGCCTCAGATCAAAACAAATTCAAGTAGGTACAGAGTCAGGCCACACCCTTGTTTAAAGGAGCTTATAAGAGCATCACCACCTGTCTGGAAGAACCATAGAACAAAGCATAAGTGTAATGTTAAAGTTAGGCTCTACCTTTATGGATATTTTAGGAAAGGCAATGAGAAAACTTGGACCTATCAGAAGGGAGAAAAAAAATGCCATCCTAGTTTGGTTGCAGGAACTATTTGAGAGAGAGAGAGAGAGAGAGAGAGAGAGAGAGAGAGAGAGAGAGAGAGAGAGAGAGAGAGAAAGACAGAGAGAAAGAAAGGGAGGGAGAAAGGGAGGGAGGGAAGGAGAGAGAAAGAGAGAGAGGGAGGGAGGGAAGGAGAGAGAGAGACAGAGACAGAGACAGAGACACAGAGACAGAGACACAGACAGAGAGAGAGAGATAGAGAGACAGAGAGGGAGTGTATGTTCATTCCAGATTTTCAGTTTCTGTAGGAGGGGCTCATCAGGGATGGAAAGCTGTATTTGAAGTGAAATGTTTAAACCATGACTCAGGCTTTTCTTCCTCTCATTTGAAACAAAGTCTTCAAGGTTTCTCCACCACAGAGCTGAACTGAAAGAAAGAACCCTTGCCAGGAAAGGATAGGAATGGCTACTGCACTGATGGAGCACTAAGACAACAGCTATTAGCTGAACTATAGAATTTAAAGCTAGAATTGACATGAGAATATAGAATGTTAGATATGTAAGAAACCTAGCCATCATTGGCTGGTCCACTGTTACACTTAGAACACAGAATGTTATTGTTTTGATGGACCTTAAAATATAGAATGTTGGGGCTGAAAGGAACCTTAGAACAAAGAGTATCAGAGCTGGGAGGCCCTTTATTCTGTGGTGTCAAACTCGAATAGGCATTAATACTGAAACAGGGGACACTAATTCATATTTAAGGATCTCTGTGAGTCCCATATTGACCTAGTTGAAAAATGTAATATCTCTTTTATTGTATTTTTATTTTGTTAAATATTTCCCAATTACATTTTAATGAGATTATGATAGGCCAGTGATGGCAAATCTTTTAGAGATGAAGTGCCAGGCTCTGCCACCACCCCACCCCACAGACTAAGGGCTGTGCCTGCCCCCCCAACCACTTGCCATGCCCCTCCTCCCTACTCCCCCACTGAGTGCTGAGAATGCCCTGTCCCTCCTTTTAGCCCACATAGGGGAAAAAGAAAGTACTCCCATTGGGCTGCTGGGCAGAGGGGCAGGTTATATAAAAAATGTCATCAGGTGTGGTGGAGAGGGGGCAGGGAGCCTCTCCACCCTAGTCTCTCTGACTTTCTAGTAATGAACTTGGAGGGGGGGAAGGGCAGACACATACCCAGTGAGTGCTCTATGTGCCAACTTTGGCACTGTGCCATAGGTTCGCCATCATTGTGATAGGCTGTTGTGGCCCAGGAATAATGTGTTTAACATTCTGCTTTAGAACATTTCAGAAATAGACCCTCAGAGAAGAGAAGGGCATTGCTTAAATTCACATAGGTAGTAAGTAGTAGAAATAGTACTTGATGCCAGGTTCTTTGTCTCCAAATACAATACTCTTTTGACTCTATTATGGGCTAAATAAAGCCAATAATTTCCATCTTCTTTTTGTTCCCTAGTGCCTAGCAGTGCTTTGCACATAGTAGGCATTTTAAAAATGTTTATTGATCCTCCTATCTACTTTTGCTGCCTCATTGCACTCTACTCTCCTTCCAAGAAATTATGGGTAAATAATAACACTTGATTCCAGCCACAAGTGTGATATTGAAACTCTTAGAAATAAAAGAGATCCTAGAAAGCTACCTTAAAAAAAAACAAAACCCTTACTTTTTGTCTTAGAATTGGTACTATGTATCAGTTGCAAGGCAGAAGAAAGGTAAAGGGTAAGCAATGGAGGCTAAGTGATTTGTCAAGGATCACACAGCTAGGAAGTGTTTGAATCCAGGACCTACTATCTCTATGCCTAGCATTTTATCCACTGAACCACCTATATGTCCTGAAAGCTATCCTTTTTCAGATAAGAAAATTGAAACTCAAGGCGGTCAAGTATTTTGCCCTGGGTTACAAAGTTTATGAGGTGGGTCAGTTAGTTCATGATATTAAGTACTTACTATGTGCCAGGCATATTGGCTTCATGTACTAAAACCCTGGGACTACAGGGCAAAAACAATCCTTGTTCTTGAGATATGTACATTTTAATGGTGTAGGAGGTAGGATTTGAGTTGAATCATGAAGGAAGCTAGGAAAATTAAGAGGGGAAGATGAGGAGGCAGAGTATCCCAATCAATCAAAAATCAATAAACATTTATTAAACACATATTATGTGTTAGGCATTATTCTAAGTGCTGGCATGGGGCCATAGAGGAGGAGGATGTAGAGTCAAGACTCAGATAGACCTCATTCTAGAAGGTTGGATAGCCTATTGACAGTTTGCATATCCATGCAATGTCAATAGATGGAGAGAAAAGCCCCCAGGGCTTTGGGTGGACCCACTGTGGAGAATTTAAGGGAGGATCTTGACTGGTTATGTTCTAAACCAATGAAGGGAACATTTATGTTAGTAGGATCACAGATTCCTCAAAATATAAGCATGTCCAGCAAAGATTTATGAGAAACAAAAAGCTGTTTATAGCCTAGTAGAGGAATGATCACACTATATTGGATTTAGGATCAATCCACCCACAAGCATTTATTAAACCCTGCTTTGAGCAAATCACTGTGCTAGGTACTAGGGAACACAAAATACAAAGAATGAAAAAATGTTTTATTCTCAACAAGCTTCTAAAGGGGACAACAAGAAGTATACATATTCTGTAAATACAGGATAAGTATAAAGAGAATAGATAAATACAGAGTAGTTGGGAAGGAGGAGCACTAGAAATTGAGAGGAATCAAGAAGAGCAATGCAGTGGCAGCATCTTAAAAGAGTTTCTGAAGTAGAGATGAAGTGAGCATAGGGGAAAGCTAATCAAAGGAATGAAGATGGGAAATGAAATGGGGAATGTGAGTAGAGAAATAGACAGTTTGGTAGATCTGGAAGAAGCCATTTTATCCTATGGTATTATTTTATAGATGAGAAAATTGAAGCCCAGCCAGAGGAAGTAGGTTGTACCACACTACCCAGTGCATTAATATCAGATTTTAGACCTAAGTCTCCTGGCTGTCAGTCTAGTACTTTTTCTACAATATCTTTATTGATTCTCTAGATTATAAGGCAGAATATGAATAGAGCTACAAAAGGAATATATATCATTGTGGGAGTACAGAGGGAGAAATTAAAACTAATTGGAGGATCTGGGAAGGTATTATGGAGGGAATGGCATATGAATTGGACTTTGAAGGATAAGTAGAAATTCAATTTAATACACAGCTGTTATGTTCTTGACATGAACCTAGTCCTATGCTCAGTACAGGTTAAAGTAAAATTCCGGGTTGCTGCCTGAGGCATAGAGAGCTTAAGTGATTTTCTCAGGGTTAAGGCACACTAAGGATCAGTGACAGAGATCAAATTTAAATCCAGGGCCTATAGACCCTAAGTGCTCTAGTCATTACCCCATGCTGCCTTCTACTTGGGGATACAAAGATAAAATAAAAATTAAAAAAAAAACTTAGTTCTCAAAGAACTTATACTTTTTAATAGAAAAGTTAAAGGAAAAAATATAAGGCAAGGGAGAGTTTTAGGTACGACATGAGGAAGGAGAGATCACTTTTAGATGGAACAGCAAACTTTTCAAGAAGGAAGGAGCAACTCCATAAAAGGTTGACTGCTGACTTGAGTTTTCATTTAGGAATTACATAGCTGAATTCCTTGGCGACCTTAAATTAATATATATCAGTCTTTTAAAGTGATTTCCATGTCACAGCCTAGAAGGAAAACTTCCAACAGGAAGAGATGTGGAGGAGATATGTTACAGGATGTTAATATATAGAGGAAGGAGAATAAATGCAAGGAGGGAGCAAAGATAGGTTGGGGCTAGGTCAAAAAAGTCTTAAATGCCAGGCTCTAATGATTTTTGTATTTTGTTCCATAGGCAAATAAGAGTCTGTTTAAGTTTCTTAGCAAGAAAATTAAATGCTAAGAGCTGGGCGAATCAGTCATTCAATCAATATAAGTTTATTAAGTCCCTACTATATTTTGAGGGCAGTTAGTTGGGGCAGTGGATAGAATGCAGAACCTGGAGTCAGGGCTCATGTTCCTAAATTCAAATCCCACCTCAGACACCTACTAGTTGTGTGGCCCTTGGCAAGTCACTTAACCCTGTTTGCTGCAGGTTCCTTACTGTTAAATGAGCAGAAGAAATAGCAAATCATTCTAGTGTCTTTGCCAAATCACTTAGATTCGACACAACTATATTCTTGGCCCAGAGCTAGGTGTTGAGGATACAATGAAAGGCAAAAAAGCTTCCAGACAGTAAAATAGGGGAGTCAATATACAAACAACTGCATTATTTGGACAGCTGTATGGAGCATGGCTTGCAGGAGACTGGTGACAGTTGAAGTTGTACCAAGAGAGTCCTGAAATAAGTCACTATGACTGAGGAGAGTGTACATGAGAGATGGGGAGGCAAGAGAGGATTGTGAGAAGGTAGGGGTGGGGGATTCCAAGTGGAAAGTACAGAGGGAGGCAAGGGTGAGAGGATGGGCTGAGGGATTGATTTGGGTAGCAGTAAGAACATAAGGGCACTGTGGGGAAGGGCAGAGTACATAAGAGAGGATGGAAGTAGGAATTTCCAGCCGGCATGTGGTAGAGTAGCTTAGGTAGAAAAGGTGATGGAGTGGGGGATTTATTTCTTCAACGGAATAGAAGGAAAAAATATTTCGAGGTGGGCAATCAAACGTTTTAACCTTTAGCAAAGCAAGAATGTAGAAGAGATGCAGGGGAAGGGAGAGGAAGGGACCAGGGAAGAGAAGGGGAGATGCAGAAGGTGGGAGATTCTGGCGCAAGCACGCCTAGGCCGCGGTTTAGGCCTCTTGCTGTAACCTGGGTGAGCCTGCAGAAAGAAGGGACGGTGTAACTCCTACCTCCTGGTGAGGTAGGGAGATTCAACTAAGAAAAATCACGTTTTAAAGCGCTCTATAAAAACTAGCACTATTATGGTTATAATTTCCGGGGGCCGGGCGGAGACGATGGGCGGGCCAGTAAGAGGATGGAGGAATAAAACCAGGAGTAAGGAACCCGAGTCACACATCACAGGGAAGGTGGTCGGGAACGAGTGGGACGGGGAGACACCATGTTACAGGCTTACGACTCCGTTGGAACCGTTCGGGTGTAGGTTACTTCGTTCGGACCTCCCGCCGGAGTCAGTCTGGCCCCGCCCTCCCCTTTTTGCCCCTCCCCTGCGCCACACTCTTCATGGCTGCCATAGCGCGAGCCACAGTCTATTTCCTCCGCCTGAGGGTCCTGAGTCAGGTTCAGAGCGCGTCCCCTCCCTCTCCCTATGGGCTGTCATTGGGCAACTTTATCTTGGTCGCCTTCCATTGGGCCGCTAGGTGTGGCGTCAGCTTCTTCCTGCCTCCTCCTCCTCTCCCTCCGCCTTCTGTTCTGCCCCTTTCCTTCGCCTGTCAATTCTTACTCCCAGTCTCCTCGCCGGCCCCACCCTCCCTCTCCGCCCAGGGTCGGGCAAGGTGGCGGGGCAGAAAGAGAAGACAGAGCCTGGGAAACTGAGGAGCCGGCAAGTGCGGCGAGCGCGCTCTCGCCCGCCCCGCCCGTGCTCGCGCACGCACACGGGCGCGTTACGCTGTCACGCCCGCGCGCCTCGGCCCAGAGGCTCGCGCACTAGAGCAGATTCGGCTGCGGCGGCGAAGCTCGGAGCTCTCTGGGAGAAGGGAGCGAGGAGCGGCTCCGGCGCCCTCTGTCCCCTCGACTCTTCTCCCTCCGGTCGTGCGGAAGGGTGGGGCCATCTGCCGCCTCTCCCCCTCCTCGCGAGGCCGACTCCGACCCCCCCCCCCCACGCTCGTCGCGCCGCCTGTCCCTCCCCCCACCATCCCCTTGTCCGTCTGTCCGTCTCCTCCCGCGTCTTTGCAGGATACCTCCTGCTTTCTGCTGCTCCTCCGCCCTCCGTGTCTGGGGCTGCGGGGAGCCCGCGGAGCCCGAGGAGATCCCTGGGCTGAGGTGGCGGCTCCAGCTCCGGCTCCGGCTCCATCATGTCTGCTGGAGGGGACTTCGGAAACCCCTTGAGGAAATTCAAGCTCGTGTTCTTGGGGGAGCAGAGCGGTGAGTGTGCGACGTGTGGCGTCCCCCGCCCTTCGCGACTGACGGCCCCTGCGCTGCCCGGGGCTGCGGGGCCTGCCTGGCTGCGCTTCTTCGTCCCGGCCTTCTTCTCCACGCTATGTCGCTGTCCGGGCACCCCTCGCCTATTCCCGGGTGCTGCACTGCCTCACCCCTTTCTCCCTTCTTCTCAGCTCCTCTCTGCGCACCCGCACCCTTGGCCTCCCTCCGTCTCCCTCATTCTGTCTATTTCGTTACCAATTCTCTCTTTTCTCGCTCCCATTTTCTCGCTTTAATTCTGTCTCTGTCATTGTCTCCTTCCCTAACTGTCATTCTCTCCCTCTAATTCTCTGCTCCCTCTTTCCTTCTGTCCCTCTTCCTCTCCTCCTTTTCCTTCCCACCCTCTGCCCCTCCCTCCTCCCTGCCCGTCTTCTCCCAGGGCCTGCTGCTCCATCTAGCCCCACCACTCCCCAGCTCTTTCCCCTCTCCTTGTTTTCTCCCCCGCCTGTCTGCTTTCGCTCTTGAGGAATTTACCTTTTCTTTCAAGCAGAAACAGGCTTTAAGCTCCTACTAGGTCCTACCAGACCTTGAAGATGTATGTATGTGACACATACCCAGCTCTCTAGCTCACTCTTCTCAGCTGCGTGCTTCTCTCAGTTCAGGGTTTCACGTCTCTCTTTCGTTTGGGCCAATTCTTTCCCCTCAGATCTCCTTCTGCTGGGACCCCTACCCCATTCTTCCCTACTTCTGTCCTCCACCTCTCTGTACTACACTGGCTCTTCCCTCATCCTTTCCTTCCTTTTCCGGCTTCTATAGTCTAGGTCTCTCTTATCTAGCTATGTTTCTCTTGGCCTTCCCTATTGGGCCTTCTACCCCTGAGCCTCCATCAGATCTACCTAAGGTAGAGGCTTTATTCTGAGGAGCCGGGAATCCGGGTGGGATCTGGGCGTTGCCCCTTCCTCCCTCCCCCCATTTGGCCTTTGGAAGTGAGGATCTTTTTGTATATGTGCCTGAGGATGGGGTGGGGGCCGGAATGTCTTTGGATTGCTCTCTCTTCGGGGAGTGGGGGTGGGAAGGTTGGTGGCGATATCTCTTGGAATTGGGCTGTGATGTTGGGGGTTTTCGTAGGTGGCCCTGCCCTGCTTTCCCTTCATGTCAGCAGAGATTGGCAGGGACAGTAAAAACCTCAAAATTTTTCTCTTGACTTCCCTTCCGCACGATTTTTGGGTATCTTTATTGTCCCTCTTCCCCAATACAGCTTGTTGCCTTGTCACGATCCTTTTACTTGGAATTTCTCACCTTTCTTTTTTCCCCTTTTTTCCTCTCGACTTCAACCAGTGTCTGGTTCCCCTGCCCATGGGACCCTACGGATGCTCGTTAATTATTAATTTCTATTAGAGTATTTTCCAATTTTAAATATGTTTAAATTCTTGTGAGAGATGATTTGAGTCAAAGTTCTGTTAGGGGAAAAATCCACTGCTAACCGACATGTTTTCTGAGAGGATAGGAAGGGATGAAGCAGAATAGTATCAGTGATCTTGTGATACTTAGCTGAAATTTTAAGTGGCTTACTGCTTAAGTCTTAAGTATTAATAAGACCACAAACAAGATTTCCTTTTGGTGTTTGCACATGTTCTCTGAATTAGTTACAATATTTTAATTTTGTAATGGTTGTTTCTAAGATTACTTTTTTAGTCATTTCAGTTTTACAATAATTTATTTTTATAGCATGAATTTGATAATTATTTAATTTGGAGATAAAAAAGATTATATATAACCTACTACTTCATTAGCCAACTTTTCCCATTTTTATCTTTTTTAAGAGTCTTGATGTTGGGTCAGCCATAGAAAAAACTGGAAGACAGACTGGAATACCAAATCCAGAAATATAATTTGCACCTAGAACCATATATTTGGAACTTCTGTTCCCTTAAAATAGATTAGCATCAGCTGAAAAAAATCTGTCAAATTTTGAACCTCATTCCGTGAACCTATTCAGTAATTTTTTTTTCATTATGGGCAGATTATTGTTTTTCCTTCTGTAGTGAACAGAGAAAATTCTTCTTTGGCTCTTATATGTACAGGAAACAAGTTTAGGCTTGTTTTTAGGTAAGTTACCTGGTATAGAATGTATGAAGTTCCTGGTCCAGCCATTTTATAGCAGTTTTAGGACTGGTATAAGTATAAAATTACCTACTTAAGTAAACATTGGTGTGCAGATTGTAAAATGCTTCTTGCCCCTCTGAGAATGCTATTGCCTGCTTCATGGTGTGATGTAAAACTATGTAGTTTGTATGAAAGAAATATTAGTTTACATTTCTCTAAGAAAAAAATTTAGCCTCAAGAATAGGTGTTTTTAAAATTAATATATGAGCAGATTTCATCTGAATTTTTGGGATGATACTCTTTGGATTCATACTGCATATTTTAGGGTCTTAAAACTCTTAAATTTAGCCTAAATTATTTTTGTTTCGAGACTTATGCTTTTTATATTATGAAATTTTAAGTTTGGTGTTATTTTAAGGTGAAAATATAGCTAACTCTTAGTTTTACATTTAACATGAAGCATTTAGGTTCTCAAAGGCATATTTACTTCAAAGGCTTTATGAATCCATTCTACTTTTTTTTTTCAATGATCAATTACTTTTAAGTCTGAGAATTCCAAAAATTCAGTTTTTAATTATCTTGTTGATATGTATTATACTACAACATAATGTGCCTTTTATAGATGTTGCCAACTTATGCTTTCTCATAAAAGATTCTGAATGTTGGGTCTAAGACTGTGACATCTTATGGCTTTCTGTGGCTGTCATTGTTTACAAAATACAAAATAGATTAGTGATGATGATAATAGTTTGCAATTTATATAGCACTTTGCTTGGAAAGAAAAAATGCAAGTTTTGGTATGTTTCTTATGGATTTTTTTCACTTCAGTTTAGAAAATCATTTGAGACTTGTTAAAGTAATTGTCATTGATAAGAAAAAATGCTACATTTTTGTTTCTTTTTTTTTTCTTCTAGGATACTATATATAGTATGTTATGATGTTACAAAAATGTCTAGAACTGATGGGATATTTAGTAGACACTGCATTTTATATGTAATTTTTTTGCAATCACAGGTACCATATTTCAGAGACAAATTGTATATGAAATTGTAGATAAAGTTAACTTTTATTTTAAAAGTTTTATTGATGCATTCTTTTTTTAAATACCATGGTCACCTAGGTAACACAGTGGCTAGAGTGCTGAGCCTGGAGTCAGGAAGACCTGAATTCAGATATGGCCTCAGATGCTTACTACCTCTATGACCTTGGGCAAATCACTCTCCCCACCCCATCTTTGCCACCTCAGTTTCCTGCTTTGTAAAATTGGGATAATAACACTTAACCTTGAAAGCTTGCTGTGAGCATCAAATGAGACAATATTTGTAAAGTGCTTAATACAGTGCCAGACCATAGTAAGTACTATATAAATGCTAGCTGCCATTATAATTCTTTCCCAGTATCTTACTTCTTTCAAACTTAGAAAAATTGAGCAAAAAATAACCAGCACTGTAAATTTCATCTGATAGTATATTTAAGCTTATGTACTTATAGTACCCAAACTGTTACTAGGGGAAGGAAAGAGATTTCATCATCTATGAACAATCTTCTTCTGGAACTAAAATTATTTATTACAGATAATCAGGTTGTCTGCTTTTTGTGTTATTTTTATGTACGCAGTTGTAATTATTGTCTGTGTATATTCTTCTAACTTTATTCTGCATCAGTCCATAGGAATATTAGAAATCTCATGCTTCCTTGATTTCTTCTATTAATAATTTCTTATGGTGCATTAATATTCCATTACAGTCATACAGTGCAATTTTTAGCTAACTTTTGTATATATTAGACAAAGTACCATCTGTCTTAGAATTAATATTGTGTATTGGTTCCAAGGCAGAAAAGTGGTGAGGGGTTGGTGCGATTTAATGAAACTCTAGGAATGTATGCTATTTGTTCCAAAATCATATTGTTGGGCAAGTTTACTTTTTATTTCTGTACTGTTTTCTTGCTTTGGTAGTCATGTTTATGACAAATTCTGCTGCATACAAATGTCTTGTCTTATGAATCAGTACTTTTGCAGTAGAGAATCATTTATGATATACTTTACTTAACCTAGCATCTCTTCATTTTTATATCATTTACCTTTCTAACATTTATTTATCCATCTTTAACTCTTTCAAGTTGCAATGTCATAGGGAGGGGGAAGTTTATAAAGTACTATATAAGAGATCAGCCAGTGTTGATTAGTTTGTATTAGATTGATACTGGAAGGTCGCTTGCAATAAATGCTAAAGGGATTGAGGAATTTATAGAAATGTTTTCCAAATTTGTTGGAGCTTTAATGAAAACAGGAAGGAAATTACAAGCCCATATCTAATCTCTTAATTCCTCTCAGTCTCTTTAAATCCTATGATTTACTTGGTTCTACCTAAGCCATGTATAGGGATGGTCATATACTGGATCTCATCATTATTTGTAAGAGTTCCTCTTTTTTAAGTAAGAACTGACATTTCTCTTATCTGATCATAGTTACCATATCATTCCAATTCTTCCTAGGTCTGACCCACCTAAATCTATTATTTGCTCTTATGCTGTTCCTCTACCTCTCAGTACTTTCTCAGGCCATTACTCTTGCTTTGACTTTACTTCTCTCTGAACAAGATTTCCCTCTGCAACATTCATGACAGCTTTGTTATGAAGACTTTTAGTGAGGAGACCTTTTTTTCTCCTGAATCAGGAAGCATCCCCCCCCCCTTTTTTTTTGGATAGCTCTAATTGCTAGCAAATTTTTTCCTTATATCAAGCTTAAATTTGCTTCTTTGTAAATTCTTCACATTTCCTAATCCTGTCCTTTGGGCCAAGTTCAAGTTTAACCCTTCTTACTTATTTTATGACACCATTTGAAGTATTTGAAATGATCAAGCTCTATGTAAGTTGTCTTTGAGGTTTAATATCTCCAGTTCCTTCAACTGAACCTTGAATGACATCGTCTGGAGGCCTTTCATGGTCTAGGTTATCCCCTTTTGAAGTTGTCCAGCTCACAATGTGATGCCAATAATTGAAGATGCCGCCCCAGCTGAGATACCACATTTTGTTTGATAGTTTCCTCCAGGCAAGATGTACCCCACTTTGTTATGAATGTTTTGGTAAAAATTGGACAGTACAACAGCGCTACTACCTTTCAAATACAGGACCATCTGTCTTTATTAATGAATGGTAATAGTGATATTAGCTTTTTTCATTATTTTCATTTGTGCTCTGTAGAATTAAATAATTGGCCGTGAGGTTGTTTCCCATAGTAGCTTCCATAAAAAATGTTGCTTATTTACCTCACGATAAATCTTTATTAGACCTTGCTGATAGCTTGTTTGATTTGTAATATAGTGTCTAAAGTGGATTTATGTAGAGGTTGATATGTGAGTGGGGGCTAAAGTTTCAAAGTAATTAGTGGTCATTATAGTTGCATTATGTTTGGTTGCACAGGGATATGAAACTTGAATATAGAAATAATAAATAATAATGTTATAGTCTTTTTAATAACCATAATTTCAGGAAAGTTAGATAAATTGATTAGGTTGGAGTGATGGTAATCTCCTACTGGTAGTAGTCTGAGTAGCTACAAATTACTGTAAGTCAAGTTTTTTGACTAAAAGGAATTTTTTTTTAATTTGGTCAATTTCGAACATTATTCCCTGGTTACAAAAATAATTTTCTAATCCTCCCTTCCCTCCCCCCTCCCGTAACTGACATACAATTCCACTGGGTATTACATGTGTCTTTGATCAGAATCCATTTCCATATTGTTGGTATTTGCACTAGGATATTCCTTTAGAGTCTACATCCCCAATCGTATCGCCCTCGACCCATGCAATCAAGCAGTTGTTTTTTTCTTTGGTGTTTTTACTCCTACAGTTTTTCCTCTGAATGTGGATAGTGTTCTTTCTCATACATCGCTTGTTCAGGATCACTGCATTGCCACTAATGGAGAAGTCCATTACATTCGATTGTACCACAGTGTATTAGTCTCTGTGTACAATGTTCTCCTGGTTCTGCTCCTTCTGCTCTGCATCACTTCCTGGAGGTTGTTCCAGTCCCCATGGAATTCCTCCACTTTATTATTCTTAAAAGGAATTTTTAAATCTACTCTACAAAAGATAATATAGAAAGTTCAAATAAAAAAATTTAACTCAGAAGTTATGTATGTGATTGTGTAACACATCAGCTGAGAAGTTTCCAAATTCTATGAGAAACTTTTCCTACTCAATAGTACTTTACCCGGGCTGCCTCTTTGCACTTATTTTACTCACTTTTCTATCACAGTTATATGTATGCATGTTATTTCTCCTCTTCCTTCCATTAAGCTCTTTGAGTAAGCTTTAAGTAAGCTCTTTGAGGTCAGAATCTTCCATATCTGTTTTCATATCGTATCATCCTAACTGCACAGAGCTTTGCACATAGTAAATACTTCCATTATAGTTTCTGACTATCCCCAATCACTAAGCACAATAATTCACTTGCCCTGGAACATGTTCCTCTGTGAATCCCTTGTGCATTAATTTTTTTTTAATATATCTATGGAGAGGTACCATTTATGTTTATCTCTCCATAACATAGAGAGACAAAGGGTATTGTAGGGATAGCATTGGACTTGGAATCTTAAATTCTGGGTTTAGCTCAACACTTACTGGGTATGAAACTTTGGAAAAGCCACTTGGTCCTTCTGAACTTCAAATGTCTCATCAATGAATTGGCAGTGGTAATAATTGCACAATTTTCCTCATGTTGTAAGAAGAAAGTGCTTTGTAAATTAAAGCTTGCTATAAACTTCTATATTAAAAAAAATTTATCATGCTTTATGTCTTCCTTTTCTGAATACTTTATCTTAGATGAAGACTGTCCAAAGCAGTCTAGAAACTTACATTGAAAAATTTGAACTTTGTTATTGCTGCTATCACTTTACCAAGTTATCTCTCTGTCTGCCAATTTATTATAAGCCCACTATTCTTGGAATCAAAAGATTCACTATCTATGCTATTCTCACATTTTCTGTGTCATCTTTAGGCAAGCCTCAGTTTTGATATCCATTAAATGGGGATGATTGCATTACCCATCTCATTGCTGTGAGGAAAATGCTTTCCAAACCTATAACAATAAGAAATGTGAGTTATTGCTTTTGAATAGAAGGATGCCCAAAAAAACCAAAACAAAACAAAACACTTGCTAACAACAATATTTTGGTACAAAGATCATTTTCCTGGAGTAAAACAGAGAGATGTCACCTTTTTGCCTTTGGGCAGAATATCAAATCCCAAACTCACTGTAGTGAAATAAGAGCTAAAGAAGTGAGCTTTGAGTAAAGAAAGTTTTAAAATTATTACTTTGTATCTTTTAAAAAATTCTGTATCTCTATTCTAATATATATACCTATACAAATACCTTAATCTCCACTCTCAATCCATCACATCTTTCAGGAGGTGGGGAGCATAATTTATTATGAATCTTTCAGAGTCATTGCTTGGCTAATGGATTGATCAGAGTTCTTAAATCTTTCAAAGTTGTTTTGTTTTTACAGTATTGTTGTCTTTGTATAAATTATTTTCCTTGTTCTATTTACTTCACTCTATTAGTTTGTACAGGTCTTCTGGTTTCTCTGAAACCGATCTCATATAATTTTTTTTGAAGTTCAAACTGATGATACTTTTATGAAGATGTAGAATTATTGTGTAAGAATTTACATAATAAATTTGATATAATATAGCTTCTTGAGATTAGTGTCTAAATCATGTTTTTAGAAAGGCTTGAAATAGTGATGCTCACATACATTCTTAATTATTACCAATTTTATTTAAAGAAGGTGGATTCAATTTCTTTTTTTTTTTTTAAACCCTTACCTTCCATCTTGGAGTCAATACTGTGCATTGGCTCCAAGGCAGAAGAGTGGTAAGGGCTAGGCAATGGGGGTCAAGTGACTTGCTCAGGGTCACACAGCTGGGGCGTGTCTGAGGCCACATTTGAATCTAGGACCTCCCATCTCTAGGCCTGGCTCTCAATCCACTGAGCTACTGAGCTGCCCCCGGATTCAATTTTCTAAGGAGCATTTACTTCAACATTCAGCTTCTTAAGTGATTGTGGACTCTGCACCTCTGTGCTGACAATTGAAGTATATTTCAAATAAGTAGGTGCTTTTAACACAGTAATCGCAGAATACATACACAACATATGGTATGGAGTGTAGTGGGCCACTCTTCACAAAGGGAATGATGTTTTTTGCCTTGGGTAGCTAATGTATCATCACTGTTAGGAACACTTGTCATAGGGATATAGTAAGATAGCATCTCAGCTTTCAACCTTTCATTTTGGATATTAATAAGGGGAAGAGAAAGATCAGAAATTTTGCCAAACCATATTCCCAAAGTTCCCTATCCATATGCTCAAAGCCAGTTACAGAATGTTTTGGAGTGTACAAAATGCAAATATGATATCTAATAGAGACTCTGTCAACGTTCCTTTTTGAAGAAAAATTGGAAAATTAACTAAACTTATTTTAAAGTCCCAATAATAAACTGTTTGATTTTACAGGAGCATGTAAATGGTGGTTTTGGAATAAAGCACAATATACTACATCTTTCTTCTACTGTGCACATAACATTCCATAACCTTTGTGTTTACTTAGTGGCTGTTATTTCTGAGTTTAAGGAAAAATCACTTTTGGACATAATTAACTTCCACAATGGCATTCTTGGAGTAAATGGTGAATCTTTATAAGAAAAGCCACTAAAGTAGTTTTACCTTAGGTTCAAACTGGTCTAAGAGCCCTGGCTTTAAATCATGAAAACAATGAGGAGACTGGGACTAAACTAATTGTTCCAGGACTTTGTTTAGTTTTGCATCCAGTTGACTTATTCTCAGTACAGGCTGTGTATGCGCAGTATTCTTTCCATTGGAAGACATGTCTTCTTCACAACTCTGATATGATTTGTTGTCATAGGGCATTATATTTATATTCAGTAGATAAGTATCCACATTTTGACTGCATCACTGGAATGTCATAGATAGCATCAGGATGAATTTAGAACAGAGGAAAACCTGTCCAAAGGCATAACCTTGCAGGCCAGAGCTTGTGGACCAGGCCAAAAATGGATGAGCAAACGGAAGCATTGGCCTAAGAGCTATTGATCACTATGCAACACTGAAGAGCCACTGTTGGCTGGAATAATGTTAGAGATACCATGGTCCCAGTTGAGTTTCTTAGAGATATCCTGTGGATTCTCCATCCCCATCCCCATTACCCTCTCCCACACAATAAGCTGACTGTGGCTCCCCAAAAGGCATCCTATATAATTTCTTATATGACACAGTATTAGATTAAACTTCATAAATCATAAGGACAAATAAAGTTTGTGTCAAATAAATAGCTGCCCTTAACACAATAATAACAAAACACATGTATACAATACACATGCACACATCCTATGGTATTGATGCACAACCCTTAATTTCTTGTTCTTTGCTATCACAAAAAACGGATAGAAATGTTTTTGTACATATAGGTATCTTTTTCCTTTTTATTTGATCTCTTAGGGGCATAGACCTAATATCATTGGATCAAAGGATATCCACAGTTTAATAACTTTTTGTATATGGTTAAATGGAATTCCAAATTGCTTTCTAGAACGGCTAGTCCAGTTCTACCTAGAGTTGCATCTTGTTTAGTACAGCACAAAATCAACTTATTTGCAATTCAAGTTAAGCTATTGCCAGGGACATAAAGTTAGTAGTATTTCTTATTCAAAAATATTATTAATTCACTTAGTATTTTATAAAGAAGCTCTCTAGGGTAAGTAACATTTTAGTTTAGTTGAATGGTGGCTGCTCACATTTTGTTCTAAGCTTTGCTGTAAATAGGATACTCTATTGATATTTGACTATTAGCTCCATTTTCCTTTACTTGCTTCTTTTTATGTAGGTATCTCATTATTTCCAAATCAGCTTTACTAGAATGTTCTTCAGTTCAAATATAGCCACAAATGTCATGCCAAAAGCACTAATTTAAAAAACCACTTGGATCACCATGTATAGGTATATGAAAAAATGTTCTAAATCACCATTGATTAGAGAAATGTAAGCCCAAACAATTCTGAGATATCTCACAAAACTGACAAAAGGGCAGAATGACAAACATTGGAGATAATGTAGAAAAATGGGGACACTAATACACTGTTAGTGATGAACTGATCTAACCATTTTGGAGGGCAATTTGGAATTATAAAACTTGTGGTATAACTTAGACCTAGCTATACTATTGCTAGGTCTGTTTCCCTTGGTCCCTGTTAGCGAAGATATGGCATGCTGGAGGGGGCTTCTCCATTCTGTCTCTCCACAGTGCCTGAGGACATTTCTCATATGCCCTGCTCCTCCACCCAGCAGCCCAATGCCAGTATGCTTCCTCCCTCCTCTCTCTGGGGTAATATGGTGGAGTTCACAGGCAGCTTGAGCACAAGATCTCTAAAAGGATCACCAATGCTGCTCTAGGAGATCAAGGTAAAAGGAAAAGAGCTGTTTGCTCTGGAAGTCTGTAGAGGATAAAATTAACATGGTTTGACAAAATATAAGAGAATGTGGTCGCCAACATTATAGCTTAATCCAAAATGACTTTTTAGTAGCTTTTATTTACAAAATAGAAAGTAAAGTAGAGAAATGTGTAAGAGGGTAGAGTAAGCAGTCTAGCTTATCACCCTTAATGTTTCTCTGGTGCCTGGCTTAACTCAGGCAGGGTTCATTAACCCTCCACCTGAGGACCTGGTGGTGAATAACCACAGTGCGTGGCCTCCTCCGGAAACTAATCTCCCCAAAAACCAGGAAAAGAGTCAGCTTTTCACTCACCCACATTGTAGTGCAAAGAGGAAAATCTAAATGCTAGAGTCCCAGGCCCATGCTGAAGAAGGTCCTCCACCAACCTCCAAAGCCTCGGAATAGCTCAAAGACCTGGAAACAGGAAGTTTCGGCCCCTTTTAAGGCCCTTCTTTGCATCACTTCCTGTTCCTTCCTCTTAGTGGACCAATTTTAGTCTTTAAATTTGTTTAGGCTTGCTTAGGGGGTAAGTCAGTTGCTTCTGGAGGTGCAAACTCCTTTAGTAAATAGTTTGTGGATTTCTCCTACTTTAGGGTTAAGTAGGGTTGTGTTCACCTTTGTTGATCAGACTTATTTTGTTTAAAACCCTTACCTTCCATCTTGGAATCAATACTGTGTATTGGCTCCAAGGCAGATGAGTGGTAAGGGCTAGGCAATGGGGGTCAAGTGACTTGCCCAGGGCCACACAGCTGGAAAGTGTCTGAGATCAGATTTGAACCCAAGACCTCTTGTCTCTAAGCCTGGCTCTCAATCCACTGAGCTAACCAGCTGCTTCCTGTTGATTAGATTTAAAAGGAGGCAAGGGGAGAGTTAATCCCATCTTCACAAGGTGATGGGTTTCCTGTTATTGGAGAGCTTCAAGGAGAGGTTGAATGATCTTGTAGAGCAGTTTTCTATTCAATTTTAGATTGGTCTAGATTAAAAAAAAAAATAAATTTTATTGATGCATTGAAAAAATATCAGACATTTTTGGAAAATACCTCTTTCAAAATTAAATCCTTGGCTTTAATAATCAACAACAGTCAAAACACCTTCATATCTTATATATATATATATATATTTTGTACTGTTGTAGTATAGATATCCCTTCCCCATTGTGTGTGTGGGGGTGGGGTATAGGGCCTCTGCAATCTGGAAAATTTGGGTAAAATTTTTTGGCTTTCCCCTTGTGCCAGATAATTTCTTTTTTTTTTTTTAATGAAGTGATTACAATAAAAGAAATTGTGTTTATGTCACTAAAAGATAAAATATGTTGATATTATAAACTACTATATATCTATTTTATGCATTTCTGAGTTTTTAAACTTTTCCCATGTTGTTTCCTGGTCTTTGATCATCTATGATCTCTGTAAAACTCCCCTGAAATTCTCATTTAATTTCTTATACCAACCCATGATACATTGTAACCTTTGATGTGAAAAGGCAGGATACCTGTAATCTCCTCAGCCTCTGTCAAGAGAAGAGTGGTGTGTTTCATTTTATGTTTTCTGGAATCGGTCAGAAGTCAGCTTCCTTTTAGTGATTTTTAAAATCCAAGTTGTAGTAATTATTCTTTAGTTGATGCTTATTTCATTTACCATCACTTCACACAAACTTTCCCAAATGTTTTTGAATTCTTCATCTCTGTCATTACTACACAATAATATTCTCTCTCTCTTTTTTTTTAAACCCTTACCTTCCATCTTAGAGTCAATACTGTGTATTGGATCCAAGGCAGAAGAGTGGTAAGGGCTAGGCAATGGGGGTCAAGTGACTTGCCCAGGGTCACACAGCTGGGAAGTGTCTGAGGCCATATTTGAACCAAGGACCTCCTGTCTCTAGGCCTGGCTCTCAATCCACTGAGCTACCGAGCTACCCAATAATATTCTCTTAAATTGATATGCCAAAGTTTATTCATCTGTTTCCCATTTGATAGGTGCCTTCTTGGTTTTCAGTTCTTTGGACTATGTGCTCAGGAATAGGCTTTTGGGTCAAAGTTTGAATTAGATGACTTTCAGGGTCCTCTTCCACCTTAAGAGATATATATATATATATTTTTTTAAACCCTTACTTTCCATCTTGGAATCACTATTATGTATTAGTTCCAAGGCAGAAGAGTGGTAAGGGCTAGGCAATGGGGGTCAAGTGACTTGCCCAGGGTCACACAGCTGGGAAGTGTCTGAGGCCAGATTTGAACCTAGGACCTCCTATCTCTAGACGTGGCTCTCAATCCACTAAGTTACCCAGCTGTCCCCAAGATATATAGTTTTTTAAAGCTTACAGTAGCAAGAAAATTACTGTTTAATTTCATTTTAATCTTTCTAGAAATGCTACTAGATTTATTGAATCTGTTTTTGTTCATGATTTTACTTAGATATTTTGTAGTAACATTATTATGGTTGAATTGATTTTCCTTTTTTGCTGTAGAATTGCATCACCTATGTAAAAAGCAGCACTGGGTCTGATAATGAAGAAAGTTTTGCAGCAGCTGAGGTTTTCTGCTCTAGTCCCAAGGCATTTTTCCCAGCTGTTTTTATTATGACATTGGATAACTATGTAGTTGTGTTCAATTTAAAGCAACCAATTTTAGTTAAAATAGGCGATATTTACATTTGTATATTAATAGTTTTATCAGCTTGCTTTTGTGGATGCGAAAAGGAACAAATTATAAAGGTTTTGCTCAGGGTTTGAATAAGTGTTAAAGAACTGGCTAGCACATGAATCAAGATATAATTATGAACTTGTTATAGAATACACTGTACACAGTTCAGTTTCCATATGACCATGATCACATGTACAATTCAATATAAGAAACATTAAATTGTTAATCTGTTCTAAAGTATACTATAAGGATGCTTAGAATCATATGTTTAGAGCTAGAGGGAAGCTCATTTTACAGATGAGGAAACTGAGGCCAAATTTATCTCCCATCACTCTCTTGTATTAATTGCATTTCTAGGGAAACTTACTATTTCATGGCTGAATATTCATTCTATTGATGGATAGCTATAATTATAGATTTCAGTCCATTGATTCTAGAATTTATCTTTGTGTCTTCTAGCTTCCACTCTTTGGTTCTAATTCTTCCCCTTTTTTCTTTTGGGAGTCAAGCAGATTAAATCTAATCCTTCTATCAGTATCAGATATTTGAAGATTTTACTTGTGTTTCTTTTAAATCCTCACTTCAGGTTAGACAACTTATAATTCTTTACCTGTTCAATAGCATGGCTTTGAGGCCATTAATCATATTCATCCTCTGGTTTGAATTCCATTTAGAAGAGATCATTGGATCATAGATTTAGAGCTAGAAGGTACTGGAGAGGTTATCAAATCTAGCTCCCTCAACTAAAGCTCAGAGAGATTAAATGACTCACCTAGGGTCACACAGCTAGTAACTGCCTCAGATAGGACTTGAAATCAGGGATTCCTTACTCATAAGCCTTATACTTCTATCACTATACCACACTGCCTCTCAGACTTATGCTTGTATCTTGCTTAATTGCACGGACTAGATGGAATTAGATTGTGTTTATTAGAATTGGTTTTGGTGATAGTATGAGAAGCATGTATACAATGTAATGTTTGCAAAGTGCTTTACATATATTATTTCATTTAATTCTCCCAGTAATCCTCTATGGTAGCTGCTCTCATTCTCCTCATTTTACAGATGAGGAGCCTGAACTGAGAGATATTAAGTAGGTTACTTAGCATCACAAAGTGAGTGTCTAAGGCAAGATATGAATTCAGGTCTTTATGATCTCCAAATCCAGTGATCTATACACTTTATATGCATTTTAAACTGATGGTTATGTGGCTTGAGAATCTCCTTAGCAGAACAAAGAAAGGGGAAATTGAAGACTTTTTTTTTATTGTTTGTTGAAATTTGTAAAACTTTCATTTGTCTCTTGGTTTGTCTAGTTCTGTAAGTACTATTTCTGGATATATGCTATAATGTGACCTTGCAGGTGGTAACATTGGTAACATTGCTTTTGTTAAGGACAGACCCAAATGAAAGTACATGACAAAGTTGTGACTTTGGAAATAGATGATGTTGTAGCTTTTGTAGAGTGTAGAATATCTTAAAATTGGTGATCTCAAATTAAGATTTTTATTTTTATTTATTTATTTATTTATTTATTTTTAAACCCTTACCTTCCATCTTGGAGTCAATACTGTGTATTGGCTCCAAGGCAGAAGAGTGGTAAGGGCTAGGCAATGGGGGTCAAGTGACTTGCCCAGGGTCACACAGCTGGGAAGTGGCTGAAGCCAGATTTGAACCTAGGACCTCCCGTCTCTAGGACTGGTTCTCAATCCACTGTGCTACCCAGCTGCCCCCAAATTAAGATTTTTAAAGACAAAATTCTGGTGTAATAGAAAGAGCACTCCTTGAAATCAGAAAACTTGAAATGGAATCCCAGAATCTGATTTCCTTACCTGTAATATCTCACAGAAGGACTGTGAGGATGAAAATGCTTATATAGCTTAAGTGCTTTAGAAATGGATAGTGATGCTTTTGTTATAGTCTTCAGGCCTTCCCAAACTTTTACTAGAGTATTCTATGGGTCCTGTGCTGTTTTTCAGGTGGTACTGCCATTTAGCTGAAACATTTCTATTCCGGGTTACTAGTGGTTTCTGAATTGCCAATCCTATAGCATTTTCTCAGTCATTGTACTCTTTAACCTTTCTACAGCTTCTGACATTGACCATTCCCTCCTCTTGGATACTTAGTCCTTTTTTGGCTTCCATGATGCTTTAATCTTGGTTCTCTTTCTACCTGTTTTACTTCTTTTCAGTTTCCTTTGCTTGATCTTTTACTCCTTGCCCACTAACTGGGTTCATTTAATCCATCTGGACCTTTTTTCACCTGAAGCTGTCTTGGGCCCCCTACTTCTGATATAACCTATCCTTAACCCCATGTAGGTTTAATTACCTCTATGTGAATGACTCACATTTATATATCTAGCCTTAGTCTCACTCCTTAACTATTCCCAAGTTAACACTGCTTGCTAGAGAGATCCACCAAAATGGAACCCATTATATCTTCCCTCAAATCCCTCACTCCTCCAGTAATTTCCCATATATTACCAAAATCTTTCTACTCACCCCATAACTTTTCTCTCTTCCCAACACCATTCATTCAAGTGCCAAATTTTATAGCTTCTGCCTCCTCAAACATCTATATGTAAAGTATCAGTGTATTTCTCTTGACCTATACAATCTCTACCCCATAGTTCAGGCCTTGATCACTTCATACTTTGATTATTTCTATAGTTTCCTAAACCTTCCTGCCTCCCTCCAGCTGATAACATAGATCTGGCCATGTCACTTCCCTAGGGAAAAAGTGAACTTCCTCACTTGCCTTTAAGATAAAATATAAATTCTTCAGCTTTGCATTTAAAGCCCTCCACGATATGGTATTACCTTTCCAGTCTTATTTCATATTATTCTCCTACATTATACTTGTCCCAGGAACACTTTAAACTGGAGTTTGTGAACTTTCCCTCCCAATATTTTGATAACGGTATTTCAGTATAATTGACTTCCTTTGTAATCTTAAATATTTAATTTTTACCTGTAAAAATATTATTCTGACAAAAGAGTCCATAATATAGAAAAAAGTTTAGAACCCATAATAGTCTATTCCAATCAAACCATCTTGCTATTTGTTCCTTTTATTTCCTGTTTTCATGCTTTGTACAAGTGGTCCCGCATGTTTCGAATATATTCCCTTCTTGTGGCCATTTTATGTAATTCCTAGTTTCCTTGAAACAGCTCAGATGCTACTTACTACATAAGGGATTTACTGTTATTGTTAGTCCTATTATTAGTGTTGTCTTTCTTGAAATTACTTTTTTATATAAGTTTATATTTACTCACTAGTATATATGTTATAGTTTCTCTAGTTGAGTATAAGAGTCTTGAAGAGAGTGCCCATTTCCTTTTTGGCTTTGATTTCTCAGTACTTAGTACAGGACATTTATATACATGCTGAATAAATATTAATTGAGTTGAATCAAATGTAGGTGTGTATAGAGATCTTATTTTCAGGGAAGGAAGTATCTTGAAAACCCTTTATTAACTATTTCAAGGATGTGTTACTTTTTCATTGTGGGAAATTATTTATTACTTATTAACTTAAATAAAGTAATATTATATTACTTATTTAAGAAGTAGCTTTGTGGTATCATTGATAGGATACTCCTAGACTTGGAGTCAGGAGAGCCTGCTTGATTTTGAATCCTGCCTTAAATACTTATTAGCCATTTGGCCTGGACAAGTCACTTAACCTCTCTCAGTGTGAATTTTCTCATCTCTAATAATAGCAGCTCAGAAGTGCCTTCACGGGGTTTTTTTGAGGACCAAACTACAGGGGCTCCATATCACTTCCGGGTACAATACAAAATCCTGTTTGGCATTCAGAGGCCTTAATAACACTGACCCTTTCTACCTTTACAGTCTTCTCATAACTTAATCAGTCTCAAATACTTTGTTACCCAAGACATTCCATCTCCAGACTGCAGGAATCTTTACTAACTGTCCCATGCATGGAAATCTTTACCTTATTTATCTCTATCCCTTGGCTTTCTTATCTTCTTACAAGGCCCACCTAAAATTAATCTTCTACAACTGTGGTGTCAAGTTAAAATAGATACCTGTGGGCTGTATATTGACTCCAAACCAAAAATTAACATTATCTTTATTGTATTGTATTTTTATTTCATTAAATATTTTCCAAGTACATTTAAATCTAGTTGTGACCACATTGTAAGCTAATAGTTTTCTGATAGTGGGAGTTTAACACCTCTGTTTTTCAGGAGGTCTTTCCTCATCCTCCTTTCCTCTGATTATTTCCAATTTATCCTCTATATCCTGCAGTTGTTTGCATTTTGTCTCCTCCATGAGCCTGAGCTTCTTGAGAATAGGACTGTTTTTTGCTGTTCTTTCTCTCCCCAGCACTTAACACAGTGTGTGACACTGTAGTTACTTAAATGCTTAATGGTGATCTGACTAATAGTCATTTTGACTGATCTTGTGCTTGGAGCTTTTCAACTTCGGAGTGAGTTTGTTTTAAGAAAATGTACGATTTTATGGCAAGTAAATGATGAAACCAATTTTTGTAGCATTAACATCAAATGACAAGTGACAGAAAAAAAGAATCCAAAAGTCAGGAAGTAGTAGATGATAATTCATCCTGTTAATTTCCTTTAAATAATCCTGGGAACTGTAAATATTTGAAGAGCAGAGAAGAGTAAATTTATTACACATTTTACCTATGCTCATATGAACTGTTCATTGCCACAGAATCATGTATTTTGAAGAGGATTACAGTCATTTGGTGTACCCAGTGGTCCAAACAAGAATACTTTATGTATCTTACTTACCCAATAAGTAAGTAATTATTCAGCTTTTGCTTGAAGACAGATTTGTTTTTGAAGAACATAGTACATCCTGACACAGCCTATTTTAGTTTAAAGAACCTCTAATTGCCATGAAATTTTCAGGGGAGAAGGGAGAATCTAGCATTTTTAGATGATGTTACAAAGCGACAGTCATCAAGATGATCTGGTATTTGTAAAGGAAAAAACAAAACAAAACAAGTTCATCAATGGAATAGATTATACAAAGGGAAATCCGAAATAGTGGAATCCGGAAACCAATTTTCGTAAATTAGGAAACATAATTACTTAAAGAATTCCCTATCAATGAGAATCATTGGGAAAACTAGAAAGTGGTCTGGCTTAGATCAATACTTTGTACTATATTCTAGAAGTCTGATTGGACACATAACCTTCATATTAAAGTTCATACTATGAAAATATTATAAAAGAAGCAGATCACATATATAAACCCTTACCTACTGTCTTAGAATTGCTACTAAGTATCAGTTCCAAGGCAGAAGAACAGTAAAGACCAAGCAGTGGGAGTTAAGTGATTTGCCCAGGGTCACACAACTAGGAAGTGTTTCAGGCCAGTTTTGAACCCAAGACCTGGCTTGGTTCTTTATACGTTGAATGCTAATGCACGCAAGCACACTTTTTTCTTTGGAAAATTAAGTGGCATCATCTGGGGAGGAAAATATCACAAATGTCTTTCCCTTGAGTTCTCTAAGTTCTGCTAAGTCTTCTCCAGGCTAAAGATTCAACATATCTTTTTCACTTGTAAAAATTAAATTATATCTCTAATAATAAAAATATTATATTTTATGAGGTTTATTAAGGATCATTAGAAATCAAGGAATAAGAGGATACAAATTAAAAACCACGTGCCTGTGGCTGATTAGCCCATTTAAAATCCCCGCACTTAGCTTACTATATTACTATAATATATATTACTATACTTGCTACATCATTGCAAAGGAAGAGAGTGTGCCAATTGTGATCTCAACAACATGGAGACTCAGGAGAGATTATAGGGAATTCTGGAAAATACCAAGGACTTCTGGGGAATGAAGTCTAGGGTTCAAAATCCCCATTTATACACACTGTCCTGTTCTCTGGATATTCTTTTCAGCTTTATCAGCTGCTTTTAGGATAAATGCTTTTGAGGTAGAAAAAAGATGTCTATTCATTTTATCGAATAGGAATAAGTAAAAATATGGGCTTTTACTACAACAAAATTTCTTAAGGGTTTACTGTGCCAAGTACTGTGTTAGGGTAGATATTTATTGAGCTAAGATGTGCCTCTTGTCTTCATGGTATTTCAGTGTACTGAGTAGAAAAGCTGACCAATTTAAAAAATATAATACATAATAATACATGACAAGAGGTCCAGGGGTTATGTAATGTTTGTTAGGGGCTAATTTTAGTTCAGTTCAAGTAACATTGATTACATAGCTGTGCAAGAAAATCTTTGGTACAGAGACAGTGTATGCCCTCAGAGACAACTGATGAAATCTGGATTTTTTTGCCCACTTGTACATCTTTTTATGCCATATCTACCTCCTTTCTAGCCCAAATGCTATGGGTTTTGTCTGTCATCTTAACCAGATGTCCTTTAACATGTCTCTAACATGTGAATTTTGAAAATGACTCTAGAAGGAAAATGGTTCTTTATGTGCAACATGGGCATTATACTATAACTATGCCATTTAAACTCTGTTCTCATTGAATAGTCTTTCACTGTTAATTTAAGTTTTTCATGTTTCTACACAATATATTTGACCCATATTTGTCCCCAAACCCTCCTGCTCTTTCTATTTTTTGCATTATTATTGCGGGCACTTATCTCCTCCTAGTCACTTAGGCAAGGTGTCATCCTTGACTCCTCACTTTCTTATACTCTCCATATCCTATTAGTAGTTAAAGGTTATCCATTTAACCTTTTTAACATCCCTCGCATATGCCCCTTTCCTTTGATAGTTCTACCACCACATATCACCTCACTTCTAGACAATTTTTAAAAACCCTTGCCTTCTGTCTTAGAATACATATGGGTTCCAAGTATGGGTTACCATCAGAGAATAATAAAATAAATATAATGGTGCTATTTTGCAGATTTTTACCTATCTCAGGGGTCTCTGAAACGTAACTCCCAAGATAGATGAGGGATCACTGTACTCATGAGTAAATCCAACTCTTAAGATTCTAAAGTGCTTCCCTATGGCTTCTAGGATAAAATATGAATAACTCAGCTTGTCTTTTAAGTTCCTTTAGTCTGAATGCAATATACATTTTTTAGCTTGTCTTCACCTCCCTCCCACTCTCCCTCCCTCCCTCCCTCCTTCCCTCCCTCCCCCTCCCCCTTACTTTCTATCTTAGACTCAATACCTTGAATTGATTTCAAGGCAGAAGAGTGGTGGTAAGGGCTAGGCAATGGAGGTTAAGTGACTTATCCAGGGTACACAGCTAAGAAGTACCTGAGGTCAGATTTGAAACCAAGACCTCCCATTTCACATTCCTTTTCATCAAAAATTATGGTTTAGCCAAACAATGCCTTGAACTTAACATTACATCTACTAGCTCTCTGCTTTTGTAGTCATTTATCCACATTCATGAAATCTATATTCCTTCCTCATATCCAGACAATTTGACCTTCAAAGACCATGCTGAGGGAGACTTAAAAGTTCTCAGTTCTGGAACTCTTGCCTTGAGGCTTGTGCTATCCCAACATGTTCAAAACTGAACTAATTTTTCAACCAAACCCTCTCCACTTCCAGATTTTTATTACAGTCTAGATTTTCACCATCTTTGTAGGAGGCAAAGCCCAAGACCCTCAGCAAAGCTGAGGTCCATAGAATAGCTGATGTTGGTTATGTAGCTCACTTTTCACCCGAGGCCTTCTCCCCTGCCGTGCTCTACAAGATCACTGATGAGTGTTTTTACTTGGGAATCTAAGTTAGGCTGTTAACATGTTCATTTATTATCCTATAGAAATCATTGTGTAGACTCGATGAGGTAAACAGATTCATTGTACCACATTATCCATCATTTACCTTCATTGTATATGTGGAAAGCTTGTCTAAAAACCTCAGTTTGTTTTGCCCTCTCTATAAATAGAAGCATCACTCAATAAACTGACAGCCACCAGCTTCAGTGGTCCTCCAATCCCAGCTTTGACTCATCTCATTCTTCCTACCACATCTCATTCTTATCCCTCTGGGACCCCCAAATGCCAAATTCCTGACAATCTTCCCAGTTACTTAGGCTTACAATGAAGGTGTCATTCTCTATCCATTACTCTCCCCTTTATTCCCATTCTATCTGTTGCCAAGTATAGTAGATTCTACCTTTACAATACCCCTTTATCCACATGTTCAATTCTCTCTGACACAGTCCATATTCTAGTGCAGGCCCTTTAAATCATTTCCTGCCTGGACCACTGCAGTAGCTTGCTCCTTGTTCTCTCTGCTTTGAGTCCTTAGTTTTTCTATTCTATCTTTTGTTTAGCTGATTTTCCTAAAGTTCAGCTGTGACCATGTCACCTTCCCCTCTACTTAGTAAATTCCAGTGCTCTTTTATCTCTTCAATGATCAAATATCTGTCCCAACCCACTTTTTCATTCTTCTTACACCTTACTTCCTTCTACAGACTCTGAGATCCAGTGACTCTGGCCTTTGCTCTTCTTTGAACAAGATGTACCATTTTCTGATTCCAGGTACTTCCACTGGCTGAACACAGTGCTTAAAATGCTGTTTTGTCTTATCTGCCTCCCAGCTTTCTTGGTTTCCTTCAGGTGTCAGCTAAAATCCTTTTGCAAGAAACTTTTCTTGGTTCCCCTTCCCTATAAGATTATCTCCGATTTACTTAGATTGTGAGCTTCTTGGGGCAAGGCATGGTTTTACCTTTCTTTTTAGCATTCCCCAATGCCTAGGGTTAAGGTGCCTGGCACATAGTAAGTTCTTTTTTTTTTTTTTAAACCATTACTTTTCATCTTAGAGTCAATGCTGTGTATTGGGTCTAACCTACACATGGCTCCTAGCTGGAGCCATGTTTTTCATTACACCTCTAACATCTTGCAATTTTCCCTGCTGCTGCACTATTTGGACCCCTGTATCTCCAGAGACCATTCCTTAGGAGACTTAACTCTCTCAGCTCCAGAACTCACCCTGAAGCCCATGTTGTACTGATTGGTAAGTAGGTCATGTGGCCTACTACCCCATCATTTATTCGTTACTTCTCATTCCAAACCCTTTCCCTTTCCTCCAGCTCAGGAACCAGTCAAATCAATATTGCCATTGCAATGGGAAGGGCATGTGAATCAGTTATTTCTACTTATGATACCGATACCCTTAGGTTTTCATTCCAGAATATTTCTCTTGATAATGTCAACTTCCTTGGCTCTACTTATTTAGGTTTCTCTATTAAACATAAGACCCTTAATAGCAGCAATTCACTCACTTTTGTATTTGTGTCTCTAGCACTTAACATAGTACTTGGCATCAATAAAAATGTTTTGGATTTGATTTATTCTCAGTCTAAGTTAATTTATTTAATTAAATTAATTTAAATATCAGAATTCATTTTTTCCCCCCAAACTGAGCTTAGGTAGCTTTCCTCCTACCCCAGTTCTCTACCTACCTTCTCTTTCTTTCTGAATACTTAACATTTTTTAGTCATTTTTTCTTTTCACTGTTGCATTTCCCATTCTCCTGCCCTTCTCCCCACCAATTCTTTAGGGTAGAGACTTTTTTTTTGTCTATATCTCTAGGCTCTGGATGAGTGTGTGTGTATGTCTGTGTGTGTGTCTGTGTCTGTGTATATGATGCCTAAAATTTATTGACGTGGGAGGGTATAATTTAGACTTTGGTTAAACTCCCTGGGAAATACGCAGAAAGATGATTTTGGTGGTAAGTATGAAATTCTATTCTTTTCTAATTATGAGTGTAATTTGATCATTTAAATAGAAGGGTATTCCTTTTCCAACCTTTCAAATTACCCATAGAAATTGCAGAAAGAAAAAAATTTTAATGGCTAAACGTACTTATTTTTTTCCTTTCTAGAGGCTCATTTTCTTATTTTAGAGAGAACATGTTTCCCCTGCCTTCTTTTAAATGGATAAGCTGTTAATTTCCCAGAAGGTTTGGCTTTTTTCCCCCTACATTATATTCTGCATTCTTATGAAATTTTGACTGTTTTCTTTCAAAGAACAGTTCTCCTACATGAAGAATCCTTTTCACTTATGGTAGAAAATTATAAATCACTCACTGTCACTTTTTAAAAACTTGGGATTTTAGCAAATGAGTTGTTTTTTTACCTTTTCTGAAAGAAGTTAAAACTTATCCATTACAGTGATTTGGAGAAATAACTATCTCAAAAACAATGATCTTGATATTGCCAACATTACATTGATAAATCAATAGTTTTAAAACTATAACCTGAATTAAGTAGTACTAGTCAACTGTCATGTGGCAGATATTCTTGTGGAACTTAGGTTATCAAATCTTGATAAGGCAGGACAGAATTGTTTTGATTTGGAAGGTTTGGATTGGTAGGTGAGCCTGAGGATGAATAGAGAACTTTTAAAACCTCTTTTTAATTTTATAGTGCTTGATGGGCAGTCTACCATCTGCCCATTTCTATATTAATGGAAAAGAAGTTGAAAATAAGATTATACCTTTCCTGTATAATCTTCCTTCCTGATATATTTTTCCCCCCAGGGCATAATTGAAAGGAAACAATTACCACATGAATGATTGGGAATTGATTTTTTTCATAACTGGAAGATTACAGAATAATTCAAGGTGAAGACTAGTTGAAGCAAAAATATACTGACTGGGAAAAAAATAGTGAAAAGAGGTTACTATTTTATCTATTTTAAAAATCTTTTACTTGATTATATTTATGTAGTCCTTGAGGAAAATTTCTTTTTTCTTTTGAATATCTGCTTGTGGTTCTGTTTGTTACTTTTGGGAAATGCTTAGATTTGTAATTGGAATACTGGTTCATATTCTCTTTGATTTTTCTCTTCTTCAAATTAAATTCCTAAATACTGTTGGTTTGCTTGATTTCTGTGGAGCTTTTTGAGAGGGTGGTTGGTCCTACTGAGTTCTGCCTGCCCACCTTTGTAATTGTTCTCATTCTCTCTCTCTCTCTCCCTCTCTTCCTCCCTCCCCCTTTCAACTGTATATTGATTCTACGGTACAAGTGTGGTGAAGGCTAGGCTAGACCCAATACACAGCATTGACTCTAAGATGAAAAGTAATGGTTAAAAAAAAAAAAGAACTTGCTATGTGCCAGGCACTTTAACCCTAGGCATTGGGGAATGCTAAAAAGAAAGGTAAAACCAGGCCTTGCCCCAAGAAGCTCACAATCTAAGTAAATCGGAGATAATCTTATAGGGAAGGGGAACCAAGAAAAGTTTCTTGCAAAAGGATTTTAGCTGACACCTGAAGGAAACCAAGAAAGCTGGGAGGCAGATAAGACAAAACAGCATTTTAAGCACTGTGTTCAGCCAGTGGAAGTACCTGGAATCAGAAAATGGTACATCTTGTTCAAAGAAGAGCAAAGGCCAGAGTCACTGGATCTCAGAGTCTGTGGAAGGAAGTAAGGTGTAAGAAGAATGAAAAAGTGGGTTGGGACAGATATTTGACCATTGAAGAGATAAAAGAACACTGGAATTTACTAAGTGACACAGCTAAGAAGTGTCTGAGGTCAAATTTGAACCCAGGACTTTCCTTCCTTGAGCCTGCTTCTCAGTCCACTGAGCCACCTAGCTGCCTTGTATTTGTACTCTCACTTTTTCCTTTAGGATTAGACCTACTGAGATTTATGAAGTTGAGAGTTCTGTATCTCTAAGGAGCCCAGTTTGATAATAGAGTGCTAGGGACTCAATAATTGTGAACTTATAGCTGACTTTTTGTATAATAACTTCTCACTAGATTTCTGGATCACTATTCATTCTGGTGTGAGCTTCTGTGTTTTGTGGAATGTTTTACCTATCTGGCAGCTAGGTGATTTGCCTTAACTTTCCTCATTTTGGAAGGAAGTCTTTCTCTGTTCTCTCCATAATATTTTTTCTTTTCATTTTAGACAGATTATTTTTTCTTGTACCAAGTCATGTCGTGATTTTAAAAGAAAACACTCTCTTCCTTAGTTCAGAGAATCACTTATTATTAAGTTGCTTTTTTGGTTAACTCTATTAATAATCCTGCATTACACAATTACTCAAATCAGTAACTATGCAGAGCAAAAAAGTTTCTCATTATAATCTTGAAGGAAGATGGAGTGATGTTTCTCTGTCAACTCTGAAGCATTAATTTCAGAACCTAGTTAAATGCATTCATAGATGTTAATAGACCTGGCAATGTATATTTAGTGTATTGATGTGGGATCTTTTCCTTTTTCTGATTAGGTACCCTCAATTCCTTCCCCCCACCCCCCTCCAGATTGTTTTATTACTATCAAGGGCATCACATTTACCAAATCATACAAGACTGAAACCTAGTTGTCATCCTTAATTTCTTACTCTCTTATAACTCTTATATCTAGTCAGTGGGCAAGGGCTGCTAGTTTCACATTGGTAGCATCTCTCTGTCTTTCTTCTAACATTGCTTCCTGGAGCAGGCCTTTATCAAACCTTGCTCCTGGACTATCAAAATAGCTTGTTAGTTGGTTTATCCGCCTCTAGTCTCTCTTTGCTTCTGGCCATTCTCCACTCAGTTCACAGTGAAAGCTCAGCTTCCTAAAGCTCAGTTCTCATTTCAAACTCCACCCCCTCTACTCAATAACTCAGTGACTCCTATCACTTCCAGGATGAAATGTAAAATTCTTTGGTTGGCATTCACAGACCTTCATAATCTAGCCCTGTCTTACCTTTCCAAGTCTTCTTATACCTTACACTATCATGCCCTGGGGTTCAGTAACTCTGATTTCCTTGCTATTGACTGAACAAAACACTCATCTTTTGGCTTTAGCCATTTTCATTGACTGTCTCCTCTGCCTCGAATGTGCTTTCTTAGCTCTGCCTTCTGGCTTCCTTCAAGTTCCATCAAAAATCCCACCCTTTCATAGAAAGACTTTCCTGATCCCCCTTAGTGCTAATTTGTTGATTATTTTCCATTTGTCTTATATATAGCATGTTTGTACATAGATTAACATGTCATTCCCTCTCTTCTTCTCTGCCCTCCCATTGTGAACTCCTTGAAGGGTAGGTTCCTGAGAACTTAGCACAATGTTAGACTTAGAGGACACACTTAATAAATGTTTATTGATTTACTGACTTTCCCCCAAGAACACATTAAATTTTTGTGGACTTTATTTTTTTTGAGAACAAAACATGTTTTATTGCTTATTCTCTCGTCTCCTGTTGTCAGAGATTGGGTAATACAGTTAAAATCCCATTAATAACAAGGATTTAGGATAATCAAGTAATTTCTCTTTCCTCTATGACCATATTAAAAACATAAAACTGCTTCTAAATAAGGAATTAATGAGAATAAATAAAGCTCTGCTATTTCTTGGTTCCTAATTTTTTACCAATTAAATATAAATATCCAGATTTGTTCAACATGACAAGTTCTAGGGAGAAAATAGTTTGTCAAAAGTTCTTTCTTTTCTAGGTATGTTGTCTATAGTGGATATTAATGTAGTATAAAATAGTAGATATTAATAAATATTGAGAAGGTAAGCAGTGTAGCCTTAGGTTTCCTTTTAATTCTCAAGGTTTAGAGACTTGTCTGTAGCTAAATTCTGACTTTCTCTTGTCTCTTGTTTACCAGGTTATATAGTGTTTCACTTATGTAGCTCTATAGTTCAGAATATATTCAGTCTAGCTTGCTTGCCAAATGGTGAGTGTATACAGAAATACAGAAAGGATATAAGTAAGATTTTGCAGATGGTCTGATTTCAAGAATTTTCTTACAAATATTTGGTATAGAATTTCAATTCTATTTCTGAAGTTGATAGTAAGGATACTGCCTAATTTACTAATTCAGTGCCATCCCAATTAAATTACAAAAAATTATTTTATTGAACTAGAAAAAATAATAAAATTCACTTGGGAAAAACAAAAAGTCAAGAATATCAAAAGAAATAATGAAGAAAATATTAAGGAAAGAGGCTCCAGTACCAGATTTCAAACTATATTATAAAGTAGTAATTATCAAAACTATCTAGTACTGACTAAGAAATAGAAAAGTAGATCAGTGGAACAGAATTAGACATGCAACAAAGAGTTTTAAAAGATTATAGTAACCTTGTGTTTGGCAAAGGTAAAGATTTTTTTTTAATAAGAATTCACCATTTGGTAAAAATTGTTGGAAAGGACTGGAAGTCAGTTTGGCCCAAACTAATTATGGACCAATGATTTACACCATTTGCCAGATAGGATAAAAATGGATACATGATCTGGGCATAAAGAGAGATTTTATAAACAAATTAGAAGAACAAGGAACCTTTTACTCATCAGATTTATGGATAGGAGAAGAGTTTGTGAATGAACAATAGATAGCAAGTATAGTGAAATACAAAATGGATAATTTTGAATACATTAAATTGAAGAGTTTCTGTATAAATTTTAATGTAGCCAATATTAGGAGAGCAGTAGGTTGAAAAAAAATTTTTTGGTGGACAGTTTCTCAGATAGAAATCTATAATCTAAAATATACAGAGAATTTTGTCAAATATATCAGTGTATGAACCATTCCCAAACTGATGTCAGAGGATGTGAACAGACAATTTTTGGATGAAGAAAGCAAAGCAAAATATAACTATATGAAAAATTGCTCTGGATCATTATTGATTAGAGAAATAAAAATCAAATAACTGGGATGCTATCATACTATCAGATTGGTTAAAATGATAAAAGGGCAAAATGACAAATATTGAAGGGGATGTGGAAAAATGGGATACTAATATATTATTGGTTGAACTATGAACTGATCCAACTATTTTGGAGAGGAATTTGGGATTATATTTAGTTATAAAACTGGGTATACCTTTTGATCCACTAATTTCACTATTAGGTTTATTTCTTAAGTCAATCAAGGACAAGAAACTTGTGTTCTAAAATATTTATAGCAGCTGTTTGTGGTGGCAAAGACCTGGAAACTGAAGGAATGTCCATCAATTGGGGAAATGGCTAAACAAATTGTGGTATAGGATTGTAATGCAATACTATCATATCATAAGAAATGACAAACACAATGACCACAAAAAAACTGGAAAGATTTACATAAAGTGCCACAGAATGAAGTGAGCAGAACCAAGAGAACATTGTACATAGTAATAGCAATAATGCTGATCAGCTGTGAATGACCTAACTTTTTTCAACAAGGAAAGAATCCAGGACAACTCCAAGGGACTAATGACATACTTAGATCTTATTGTTGATGGGAATATTGATGGAAAAAGTATGGAAAGAAAGGTAGCCCATGGTTCCCCCTTTGCTTCTGTAGGGAAATTGACCAGACTTTCTTTTTTAGTATAATTATGCTAGGGAATTAAATTAAATCAAGCCAGACTCTAGGGATAGTTAGATAGGTTTATATGTACTAGGAATATAAAGGTTTGGGAAAAGCTAAAGAAAATTTGATCTCTAGCAGCTATGCAGGGGCCAAAGGCTCTTTCCCTGGAAACAACTTCTCCGGAAAAGGCTTCTCCAGAAAAGGCACTTCTGCGGAAAAGGTGCCCAAACTGTCACTTCTCTCTTCTTTTATATCTTCTCAGACACCTCCCACAAAGGAAGTGGGAGGTGTCTGAGGAAATTGGGAGTAGAGAGTCCTGGGGGATGTAGCCTCCCAGGGTTCAGAGCCATTTTAAACCTCACATTATGTATTATATTATTATGTTACATATATTGTTTTGTATGTATAAAAATTTATATTTTAAAAAAAGGATTCACTGAACATAAATTTAGTTTTTCTGTAGACCATTTTCAGATTTAAGTATCTGTGTAAGATATTTAAACTGATGACTAAAGTACATTTATAGATACTAAATTTTAATTCATTATAGCAAATGTTAAGACCCTAATGCATAGAAAGCATTGTACTACACATTTGGGGAGAGGAAGATAGGAAGAAAAACAGTCTGCCCTAAAGGACTGACTTTCAGTTATGGCAAACATTCTTAATCTGGAGTCTGTAAACTTTTTAAAAAGGTTTGCTAAGTATTTAAATATCATTTATTTCCTTTGCAGTCCTATGTGTTATGTTTTATGTATTTAAAGTAATTTTATTTAAATAAGTATTTTCAGTAGCTTATATATTTAAAGTAATTATCCTAAGAAAAGAGTTCATAGACTTCACCAGACTGCTCAAAGAGTCCATGTAAAAAAATAAAGATGGTTAAAAACTCTTGAACTAGGGAAATGAAATATTTTTAAAAAGTAAGTATATACATGATAGTTTGAGAATGGAGGGAGCATTTATAACTGGGGAACAAGAGAAGATTTCTGTTGAACTGAACCTTGAAAGAAGTCAGGTGTTTGGCAAGTAATTTCTTACTTGCTCCTCAATTTGTTATAATTTCACTCTTTTAAGTCATATATTCATTTGAAGCTTATATTGGTAAATGGTGTGAGATGTTGGTTTGTACCTAACTTGTGCCAGCCAGGTTGCTTTCCAGGTTTCCCAACAATTTTTGTTGATTTGAGTTTTTATTCTTATACCTGTCTCCTCCAGTTTCTACTTCTTTACCACCATAAAAAAAGCAAAAAAAAGCTCCTTCCAAATATATTTGTACATATGAGCCCTTTTCCTTTTACTTGATGCATATTGCTGGTTCAAAGGTATGCAAAGTTTAGTAACTTTTGGTGCATAGTTCTATATTGTTCTTTAGAATGATTGTACCAGTTTTATCAGTTCACAACTCCACCAGGAGTACATTAATGTGCTTGTGTTTTTGTTTTCTTTTCATGTTTTCTTGAAATATGATGTCCAGCCACCTTTTAAAATTATAGCATTGAAGTAGTTCAGTGATTTCCTAGTCTGTCTCTACTTAATCTGTTTTTTTGGGGGGTGGGGCGCATTAATTTCTGATATTAGCTGGCTTATGTTTTTATTTTTTCAGTTTTTCATTTTAATATTTTTTGTTGTCTTATGGAATCATAACTTCTATTTGTTCATTCTTATTTTCAAAGAGTTAGCTACTTGGTTTGGCAGTTTTGTACCTTTTATGCCCAGTTATTAATTCTTTCCAAGTTTTTTCTTCATAACTCTCACTTCTTTCCTTATCTTAACTATCTCATTTTATTTATAATCTCATTTTAAACTCTTTTAAAAAACTTGCTTAAAGCAGTATTTATCTAAAACTATTAGCAAGCAGCATCTATTGCAATAAGCTAGAAGTCTTCCCAGTAAAATCAAGGGTGAAGCAAGGTTGCCTATCATCATCCCTATTGTTCAGTATTGTACTAGAAATGTACTAAATTTACTAAAGAAATGGGGGGGGGGGGAAAGAATTGGAATAGGCAGTGAGGAAACAAAATTCACTCTTTGAAAATATCAGAGATTTCTAGAGAATCAATTTTAAAACTATTTGAAATAATAAATGCACATAAATTAGAGCATTTCTATCTAACAAAATCTAACAAGAAGTAGGAAAAGAAATTCCATTTAAAATAACTGTAGATAACATAAAATACCTGGGAGTTTACCTGCTAAGACAAACCCAGGAACTATATGAACATAATTACAAAACACTTTTCACACAAATGAAGTCAGATATGAACAATTAGGAAAGTAATTGCTCATGGATAGTCTGAGCCAATATGATAAAAGTGACACCTTTACCTAAATTAATTTTTTCAGTGCCATACCAATCATACTGCCAAAAAATTCTTTTTATCGAGCTAAAAAAATAATAGTATTAATTTGGAAGAATAATCAAGAATATGAAGGGAATTAATGAAAAAAAATGTGATATCAGATCTCAAACTGTTTTTTTTTAAGCTTTTTATTTAATTTTTTTAAAATTTAGAATATTTTTCTGTGGTTCCATGATTCATGATTTTTCCCATCCCTCTTCCCTCCCCCCTCCTGAAACTGACAAGCAATTCTACTGGATTATACATGTATCATTGTTCAAAACCTATTTCCATGTTATCCATATGCGCTGTAGAGTAGAATTTCACTTATTTGTTTATTTATTTTTAAAAAACCTTACCTTCTGTCTTGGAACCAATACAAAAAGTATTGGTTCCAAGACAGAAGAGTGGTAAGGGCTAAGGCAATGAGGGTTAAGTGACTTGCCTAGGGTCACACAGCTAGGAAGTGTCTGAGGTCAAATTTGAATTCAGGACCTTCCATCCCAGGGCCTGACTCTTAAATCTACTGAGCCACCTAGCTGCTCCTGAATTTTGTGTTTTAAAGTAGTCTGTAAATCGTATGAATTTTATAAATGAGAATTAAAAAATTAACTTGCATAACATCTGCCAATATATTGGTTTTGCTGTAATGGTTGATTAAATATCCAGCACTGGATTGTTAGTTAATGTTACTAGTTGTCACATTAAACAAAACTTTTCGAGTTTTGTTTTTTAAGACTACCCTTTCTAGTTCATTGCTCATTCTGGTTTTGGTAAAAGTGCTTACTGTTCACTTTTTTTAACTACTGTTAGAAGGAAGTATTGTAAGCCTTAGGCTAAAGGATTTAGCCAAAATAGATGGTTTCCTGGATACACATTGAAATCTACTATGTGAATGGAATATCAATTTGTAAGTTAGACAAAGTAATAGTTATGTTGATGAAATGAAAGTGATTTTGATTAAACTGATCTTATCATGTATCTTATTTATCCAGAAGATTTAACATCTGTATTTAATGGATGTTATACATAGAGCAAGTAGAGTGCATTGGTTCTTTTTATTTAAACTAACTATACAATTTTTAAAATCTGACAAAAGCAATGACCATAATAAAGGGCAATTGATAATTTATTGTTGAAGTATTGTATAGAATGGTACAGTATAGAAAATTTACAATGTGGCTTTTCTTTTTTTACCCAGATATTTTATTTTCACAGTTACATATAATTTTCAACATAGGTTTTCTGAAATTATAAGATCCAAATTGTCTTCTTCCCTCCCTCCTCCTTTCCCTCCTGGAGATGGAAATCAATTTAATCTGGATTATAATATGTAGCTTTTCTAATGTTTACCTTTCACTCAGAAATATTTATATTTTCCACATACATTATACCAGTTGGTATACTTGCCAGGTCTAGTAGTTAGCAAACATTTATTAAGCACTATCTTGTGTTCCAGGTATTTTGCTAAGCATTGGAAATACAAAGGCAAAATATCCTGGCCTTCATGGAGCTCACAGCCTTCATGGAGAAAACAACTATGTACAAAATAGAAGCAGGATTATTTGGAGATGATCAGTGAAGGGAAGGCACTAGCATCCAGGAGAATCTGGAAAGACTTCCTACAGGAGATGGGACTTTAGTGGGGACATAAAGGAAGCTAGGGAAGCTTTATCTAATATAAAAAAGGGAACAGTGGCAGAGTAAATGATGAGATGCCCCCGTGTTATTCATCTGTTGCTTCATCAACTCTTGGAAGGCAATTTTCTCAAATACTTGAGTAAGATTTTTTTCACTTAACTACTCTGTGAATAACTTTATGATGTCTTAAGAGGTAGTTTTGGTAAATGTTAATTTTTTTTTATTTTACAAGAGTTTAATTTTTTTTGAAAAATTTCCTTGTCAGGGCAGCTAGGTGACTTAGTAGATAGAGATTCAGGTCTAGATACCAGAGGTCCAAATATGGTTTAAATATGGCCTCAGACACTATTTTTTAGCCAATCACTTAACCCCACTTCGTCAACCCTTGGAACCAATACTTAGTACTGATTCTAAAATGGAAAGTAAGGGTTTAAAAAAAGAAAGTTAGAAAAATTCCCCTGTCTTGTCAACATACTAAATAGGTATTTTCAAATCATCTTTTTTGATTGGTTAGATTTCAAGTTTTTGCCACTAAACATTCATATAAAATAACTATCAGTGTTTCCTTTTTATTAGTAATAGCACTTGTATGTTCCAGTAATAAAAATAGTGAATTGTATTTTATAGAAATGGGCTTTTTATTTGTGTTTTAGATTTTATTTTCAGTTGTATCAAGGGGTTTTGCTTTCCAAACTCTATCATAAAAGGATATTACGTATCTTTAAAAAAATTGAGTTAATAAAATTTTTTTGTTGTTGTTTAACCCCTTACCTTCCATCTTGGAATCAATATTGTGTATTGGTTCCAAGGCAGAAGAGTGGTAAGGGCTAGTTAATGGGGGTCCAGTGACTTGCCCAGGGTCACACAGCTGGGAAGTGTCTGAGGCCAGATTTGAACCTAGGACCTCCCATCCCTAGGTCTGGCTCTCAATCTATTGGGCTACCCAGATGCCCCCTGAATAAAATTTTTAAACAAATTTCCGTTAAAAAAATTTTTTTAAGCAATTCTCTCCAAGAATTTTCAAAGTAAGTTTTAAAGAAGTTGTTGTTTTTGGAAGTCAGCCTGTCATTATTTATTTACTAAAGTGAATAATTGTGAGAAATATACATGATTTTGTAGTTTTTAAAAACTTGGATACACATGTTGTTTCTTTTTGCTCACAGACTTCATGTTGAAATGTAAGGAGAATTGCAAAGATACAATTAATTCCTTTGTATCCTAAGCCTATACTTTCTGATTACAAGGATAATTTTAGGACTGTGATCTAAACTAAATTAATTTTGGTCACCAGGGGATATCCCAAATAAAATACCCAAGTCATATGGAAATTTATGGTGATTTTAATTAATATAGAGGAAAGAAATTAAGAAGAAGGAAGAGGGAAAGATGTAGGATTTTTTCTGCCTGGCCTGTGCCAGGGGGAGTTCAAATTAGTGGCTTTTTAAGAGGATAGTGTTGGAAGGTAAAGGCGAAAGGAATCAGCCTAAACTCCAAGAGAGCTCAGCTAAGATGTCTCACTGGAACTAGCTACTCAGCTTCTCCCAGTATAGTATCAAGGAAAGCTCACTGCCAAACCGGACAATAGCTGCCACCACGCCAAGATGTCAGAATGCTTAGCACGCTGTCAGCCAGAGCCACCTCTCCAGGGAAAGAGGCCTGAGAGAGGAAGTGATGCCAAATATATAGCCTGTTTTACATCACTTTCCTGTGACTCATCTGTACCAGTGGTAGCTTAAGCTTGACTTAGGATAGCCCAGGGGTCTGCCAGCTATTTCTGATTTGTCATTTGCTAGCACATGTTTATCAAAGGCCATCCTCCTAAACACTTAATCCTTAAGTATGGGTGTAGACATTCCTGATTTTGTTAGACTAAGTAGGGTGGAGAAATCTAAAGTTCACAAGCCATTCCTGATTTTGTTAGACTAAGTAGGTGGAGTAATTTAAAGTTCACATGATGTATTGAAATTTGACCAACTTGGATTCAATTTCATTTCTGGTATTTTGATCTGTGGTTGGTGCACTCACCAGTTTATTTGTCTTACTAGTTTCATTTTTGTTAACCTCTATTTGAACTTATTTTCATTGAAGAAGTGGATGTATTTTTATAGCAATTGTATTTGAAAATATCTAATAGTTTTGGCCATAGAGTTTTTTTTGCCTCTCTCTCAAGGTGCCATACCCCACAGTTTAGAGACCCCTCCTTTTTAGTTGATGATTAAGTTCAGCTTTTCTCTATGTTATTTTGTGTTATAATTAAGCACCTTTTCATATTGGAATATATTCCATTTGCTTTGATTTCATGTTACTGTGGGCCAATACTGATTGTTCAAGTGATCATTCCTTTGTATTTGAAGAACTTTTTCCTGACAGCATAAAAAATTTTTATTGCAATTATGAAATTTAATCAATACATGTAATACAGTGGCAAGTATAGAATTTTCTTTGTTGATTTATAAATTGTTAGGTCTGTGCTTCATTTACTGTGTTCAGAAGTTTTGAGCAGTTTTGGTATGTTACATTCTGCAGTACAGTAGTCAGAATTATTTATTTTCCATATTTTTCTGGAAAACCACAACTGTATATTATCTCTGTGCTTTCTGTCTTCAGGGTCATTTGCTTTCGCTTAAGTAGATTTTAGATTTTAGTTAAAAGTTTTCTTATGCTTTTCATCTGTTAAAATTTTTTCTACCTCTATATTTTTGTGTTCCAAATTCTTTCGGGGAATCATCTAAATAGAGGTTGTAGTTGAACCCATGGAAGCTGATGATATCATCAGGTGAGATTATACAGAGGAAGAAGAGGTCTTGATATGTATACCTTTGGAGGAGGAAGGATGGGATTTATGGATAGTGAGTATGGCCTTGGCAGTGATTCAGCGGAGACTGAGAAGAAATAGACAGGAAAACCAGGAGAGAACAATGTCACAGAAACCTAAAATAAGGAGATATTATCTAGGTAGAGAGGTTGGTATTTCTAAAGGCTGGGATGGGAAGTAGGAGGAATAAGTCATTAGATTTAGCATTGATAACAACAAGTTTCAGGTGAATGATGAGGTCAGAACCCAGATGGCAGAGAGTTTAGAAGAAAGTGAGAGAAGTGGAGGTACCAATTGTATATGTCTTGCCCAAAGATTTAGTCATAAACGGAAGGAGAGTAAGATGTTAGTGGAAATTTTTGCTTCAGTTTTTTAAAGGTATGGGCATGTTTGTGGACAGGAGAAAAGGAGACAATAAAAAGGAGGAAACTAAAGAGTAATGAGACAGGAGGATGATAAATGAGCAATCTACCAGAGAAGATAGGAGGGGATATCCTCAGGGGTCTATGTGAAGGATTTTGTGCTCATGTGGAGGGCCACATCTTCATGAGAGACAGGTGAAAAGAGATAGTAGGGCGAGATGTCTGAGTAATGTGTGATGAAGAGTTGGGAACGAAGGAGGAGCTCTCGGGAAACGACCATAATATATTCAAAATCTTCAACTGAGAAGTTTTGGGGGGATTGTTCATGGGAGGATTGAAGGAGAATAAGAATGTTTAAAGTAGCCACTGTGATAAGTGGAACCATTGCAGGGATGGATAGTCTGGAAATTAACAAAGGAGTTATAACATCACAGAAAACAAAGAATAGAGTTTTGTGTTATAGGGAAAGATGGAATGATAGAGTATAATTAAATAAAGGATTTTGAGGCTTATGAGCATGGAAGTGGAATATTTGTGGATTATGGCAAAATCAAGGGTATGGCCATCTTTGCCAGCCGAAGTAGTGTTGTGGACCATGGGGATTGAGTAGTTTGAAGAATTGGAAAGTAAGGTACTTATATATATATATAGAAATTCCCTAATACGAGGTGGAGAGAAATCAGGCATTGTGTCAGGCATTGTGCTTAGTGTTTTACAAATATTATTTCATTTGATCCTAACAACTCAGCAGTGTAAGTACTTGTTAAAATGTTATCCCCATTTTATAGTTGAGGAAACTGAGACAAATAGTTTAAGTGACTTGTCCAAGGTCAAACAGCTAAATTTGAAGTCATATCTTTCTGACTGCAGGCCCAGCACTCTGTGCATTATGGTGCCACCTAGCTCCCTCATACTAGTTGACCTAGTGCATTTTAAGTTTTCAGACAATCTGTGCCATTTTCTCTTCTATTCTTTCTTCAAGAGTATTTAATTTTACAATATTTTTCTTCATTTATTTCTAGTTTTTCATGTAATTATTGGGGAAAATCCTTTTTTTCCTATGAGTCTTTGCTTATAGTTATGGAGTTAGATTTATAGCAATTTTTTATACTGGTTAGTGTTTTCTTATCTCTCTAGCTTTAGTTTCTGAATTGTGACTTTGTGCCCAAGGCTTCTCTTGATCCTCAGCTACATTTTTTGGGTGGAGCAGTTGGTTTGTTTGCCTTGGGTTCTTATCCAGGTCTTCTACATCTTTGAAGTTCAGATTCCTGGGGCTCTCTCTGGAATCTCAGGACCTCAAGAGTCCCTAGGCCTGGGCTGTCTGGATCTGAGCATTCTGGCACTATGCCTGCTATTCCTTGGGTCTTCCAAGATCCCTGAGGTTTTTTCAAGCAAGTTCCTTGTTCTTTATGCCTACCACAAATGTACTATCTGTGATTGGTTGTACTTTTTTTTCTTGAGTCCCTACCCCTTCCTATTCCCATTTGAACATCTTGATGACTTCTGTGCATTTTGGGATGAAAAATTATTTACTACAGTTTCATATTTGATTTCTTGATCATTTAGTCATTTTAGCATCAAGGTTTTGCTGAAATAATGCATGTTGGGAGCTGGGCAGCTTATTTTCTGTTTGAGCAACCATTTTGTGAGGAAGTTGAGAGATTGAGATGGGCACTAAACTCAATGAAGAAAGAAGAAGAATGCCTTGGGGGAGAGGGGGAATAGATAATGGTTAGGAGGATCTGAATTGGATGATATTTGGATAGTATGAACCTCAAAGGAGGAGTTCTGAACATAATAGTCATTTGCGTTCTTGTGTTACAATTTGTTTTACTGTTCTCCCAATCAGTGAGGATTTAATTTTTTAAAAGATAAAATAGATAATTTTGGTTATAGGAAGTTGAATAGTTTTTGTATGAACACAATCAGTACAGAAAGAAAAATGTCAATTAGAGGGAAAACTTTACATTTAAATATCTCTCATTTAAGTCCCTGATAACTAGGATATAAAAGGAATTAACATCTATATAAAATATTAGTGACAGTCATTCTCCAATGGATGAATGGTTGAAGGAAATGAAGAAACCATTTCCAAAGGATTTACAAACCTTTCTGTCAATATTTCATTCTACTCCAATTTTTGCTCTCTACTGCAAATTTATTTTTTCCTGATAGTGTTTAATATTTAATACTTTTTAAATGGGAATTGAAAAATTTAAATTGGAACATGTGAAATGTTAATTTTGAGTAACCTTGTCCTTACTTTGCTTTCAGTTGGAAAGACGTCTTTGATCACCAGATTCATGTATGACAGTTTTGATAACACCTACCAGGTATGTAAATACTTAATTACATTTAGTGAGATGTAAAAGTGAAATGTAAGATATATATTAGATATACGTAACCCCTTACTAACCAATCTCAAAAGGTATATGCTTTCCTTTTCTTTCATGAAGTTCTCTTTTCCCAAGTAACTTCATACTTCCAATCTCCACCTCTTCTTCTTTTAGATTTCTCTCTCTAAAATATTCCTCAAATTTTCTTCCTTAAACTCTTTAGCTTTTTTTTTACTTTGAAAATTGCACCTGTTTCTTGACTCTGCATCTAGAATGTATCCTAATTGTAGTTTAAAGTTACTTTGATGTTTTTACTATTGTCATTATTCCTCCATTTGGTCTACTGTCTATTAAAAAAGTAGATAGTAAACCATTCTATAATGGTTTGAATGTATCTTTTGCTTTTAATAAGTTCAGGTAAAGAATAATTGGCCTTAAGGAGATTTCTTCCAGGTCTAAAATTTTATAAGCCTTTCAGCTAAAACTGAGTGATTCTATGATCCCACGATAATTCTGATGACTGGGGACATAGAGTATCAATGCCTGTGTTGTTTTATTTTTGGCAAAGGGAGCAATTTACATAAATATATAATTTTGTAGGACCTATTATATAATTACATTAAAATATAATAAGATCCTTATTTGGAGCTGTTGGTATTTTGCTACTTTTTAGTAGTGAATAAAAGAAATTAAGACCCTAAATGAGAACTGTTAACGTCTATAGATAATAATTCTTCTACCTTTTCATTGAACCAAGTGATGTATTTTTTTCAGCAAAACAACAACCCAATACTGCTAATACTCCATAAATATACATGGAATATAGAATTGAGTCTAAAATAAAACCAAAATATCAGACATATTTACATTTGGGGCAAAATGTAATATCAAAAATGACAGTTTATTTGTTCTATATCCTCTTTCATTCTCCTCCATCTGCATACATAAATGTTCTCCATTGCCTTCCCCTTCCCTTCTTTGCCCTTCCTTTTCCCTCTTCTCTCTTCTTTTCTTCTCCTCCCCTCCCCAGAAATTTGCCTGAACTTTCCCTTTTCTTCCTTCCTTGAAACTGTCTCTGTCAAGACAGGCCAGAACTTGCTATGCCACATCCAGTGTTAAGGTACCATCTATGGCTCAGCATCACAAAGGTGAGAATGATCACACAGTCAGTTTATGTATCAGACATGGAACATAAATCTAGACCTTTCTGACTCTAAGACCTACTTACTCTATAATTACTATCTTTACACTGACTCTAGAATTCCCAGCTCTTGATTGTTATATACAAACATATGGAATAATTAACTATAGTGCTTTCTAAAGTGCTTTTTCATATATTATCTGATTTTGTTCTCACAACTCAGTGAAATAGAGGTATTTTAAGCCTTATTATCCCTACTTTACATAAAATGAAATCAAGACTAAGAGACTTGTCCATGAACACACATCTTGTGGGAGAGGTGAGTTTGAAAACCAGTTTCTCCCAATTTCTTCCCGGAGTTGTGTTTCCCGGGTTCTTATATGTTTATTTGTGCATAGGTACTGCCTGCCCATTCCTTGCCCTCTTTCTCTCCTTCCTTCTAATAGAGATACTATTTCAAGACTGCGCTAGAAGCAGTAAAAAATTGAACTCTGGTAGAGACTTTGAGTCAAGTCTTAGGCACAGATGTAGAAGTTCTGTGTCACAGGGTTAGAACAAGAAAGGGTTTCAAGCTACCAGTAGTACTACTTCTTCCTTTTACAGATGAGGAAACATGCTCAGGGAGAGGAAGTAACTTGCCTAGGACCCCAAAGGTGGTCATTGTCCAAACACAGCCTTTGATTGGTGGAGGCCAAGACTTAATATTCAGACTTTAGTTAACATTATACCTGTAGGAATATGGAGAAAGTAAAAATCAGCATGAACTGCTGGGCGATGGTGGGACTTTTTTAGCACAAACCTCTATCCAAATCTGACTACTTTTATTGAGAGAATTACCATCTTTCTGGTTAGACCATGAGTATCATTTTTAGATTTTCTTACACCTTATTTCTATGGGCAGGAAAACCAGGGCAGCAGCGCAGGGAAACCTGGCCACCGGCCCTCCTGTTGGGCAGAGACCGGGTAAACTTACTATCTCTACTGCAAGGCTATCTGCTCAAAAATTTTGAGAATTCATATTGCTTCGTGGTCATCCATAAATGTAGGTTTTAAAATTAATATTTAATAACTAAGTATTATATTTTTATAAAGTTTTATTAATAATAACTGAAGTAAAAGAACTACCTGAACTTGGCCTGGTTGCAAGTAAAAAAAAGTATGGAAGGAGTCACAGCAAAGTTAAATATCATCCTCTAAATGAGAGGATACTGGAAAAGGGAAAAGGATTCTAGATAATACAGAAAGGAATTTTGGGTAATGTAGTTTTAAGGGTTTAAGATTTTCCAACTATGCATTTCCCAAATTTAATCAAATGTCTTTGCTATTTCTCATAGCTTCTGTTGTCTCTAGGATTAAACAGCTTTTCAACCTGGCATTAAAGTCCTTCAAAATATATATGGCTTCTGCCTAACTTTCCAACCATATTGACTTATTAGCCATTTGTATTCTACATGTTCTACCTCTTGCCTATTCTTTGTATAGGCAACCCCTCTTTGCCTTCTACCTCTTCAAATCCTTAGCCTCATTTAAAGCATTTTAAAGCATCATGCAGGTGCTGTTCCCTTAGATCTTTCTAGATCGCCCCATTTCTCTCTCTCTCTTGAAATTATTGTTATTTTATATATTCTTTATATATATGCCTTTCTATATACCTGTTGTATCTCCCATCACAGAATGCAAGTTTGTTGGGAACAAGGATGGGTCTACCTTTTTTGTATCCCCAGCTAAATACCTTGTACATGAAGGTCTCACATATGTTAGAGAGAGTACTGAAATTGAGAATGTTGAACTTAGAATCATAGGACCTATTTTCAAACCTAGATCATGTCACTCCCTCGGTGACTTTGTAATCTGTAAAATGAGTATTTTCAAGGTTCTGTATTCAATGTTGAGGTGGATACAATGTCCTTGTGGATCTTGACTAGAGGAAAGTGGATGGCACAAACATGAATAATGTGATAGCACATATATTACATATGTGTGTAATACATATATATATAGTACATATATTGGAGTATACAAAGCACAAGGCTATGTGAGTTTGAAGAGGGAAGGTTGATACTGAGTGGACTATCAGGAAAAACTTCATCAGGATGTATTCCCATGTTGCTAAGGCTGTTTAATGCCATACAATGATTTTAAACTTTATACAAGAGGTAATAGAGAGTCACTAATAATTTTTTCACAAAAGAGGGACATATTCAAGCCTATGTATAAAAAATTAGGCTCTTGTATTTTGAATGAAGCACCTATTGTCTTCTAGGTAGATAGGTGGTGTAGTAGATAAAATGTTATTTTTATGAGTTCAAATGTGACCTCAGACACTTATTAGTCCAACCGTGGGTGGATTACTTAATCTTTATCTGCCTCTGTTTCCTTATGTATAAAATGAGCTGGAGAAGGAAATGGCAAACTACTCTAGTATCTTTGCCAAGAAAACCCGAAATGGGGTCATGAAGAGTTGGATACACCTGAAGAGACCCAGCAACAAATATTGTGTGTGTGTGTGTGTGTGTGTGTGTGTGTGTGTGTGTGTGTGTGTGTGTGTGTGTGTGAGTGACTGACTATGAATAGAATACACACAAAGAAAACAAAATAATAAAATATAGTACAAAAGGGAGGGAACTAACAATTGGGAAACTTCATGTGGAAGGTGGTACTTGAGCTGCATCTTGAAGGAAGAGAGGGTTTCTGTGAGACCAGTGTAAGAAGGGAGTTTATATTGGACATGTGGGAGGGCCAGTGCAAAGGCATAGATTAGAGCCTGGAGAAGAGTGATGAGGTTAGTTTGACCAGATTGGGGTGGAACCAGGGCTGAAGGGGGGATATGTTAAATAGGCTAGGGTCACAAGGTAAAAACCCATAAGAATTAAACAAAAATGTTTATATTGTATCCCATTGGAATTGATTGAATTATACGAATGACTTCTGCATAGAGAAGTCTGTTTGGTAGCAGTGTTTAAGATAGATTGAAATAGGGAAAAATTTGAGACAGGGGAGCTAAATACGTTATTGTCCTCTGAATGGGAAATAATGAGGGCCCTGAACTAAAGCAGTACCTTTGTGAGTAGAGAGAAGGGATTGCATGCAAGAGATAATTGGGAAGGCAGAAAAAATATTTGGTAACTGATACACACTCTATTTAGCACCTAACAAATATTCTCATTTTATTCTCACAACAACTTGGGGGATTGGTACAATTATTGTCCCTATTTTACCATTGAGGAAACTGAGAAAGACTTTGCCAAGGTCACATAGTTACTTGTGTCTGAGGCCACATTTGAACTCGGATCTTCCAGACTCCACACCCAGGGCTCCATTTATCCACTGAGTCTGGACATGTATTGCATTCATTTCCTATTCTTGTGCTTTTGCATATATACCATTCCTGGAATATACTCCTTCCTCATTTCTATTTAATAGAATTGCTTATCTTTCTTGAAGGCATAGTTCCAAGTGCTTATCTTCTCATCTGATCCTCTTAATTGCTAGTATCCTTCCAGAAGAAATTACTTTGTATCTACTATGCATTATAGTTTATATTTAGTTTTCTGTGTACATGCTATTTTCTTCCTGCCTAAAGGTAGAAATTGTTGATTTTTTTTGTCTTTATAGCTCCAGCATCTAGCAGGGCGCTCACACTTTGCAAGGTTGTTATTTAATGTTCATTAAACTAATGAATATTCAACTACTTTAATTACTCCTCTCCTTTAGTTTCCTTAGATGACTTGGCTTATGGTGTTTGTCTTCCTTTGAATGTCCCTTCTATTTTTGCTCATCAGAATCTTATAACCATCCTTTATGGCCCAGCTCAAGTAAATGCCTCCAAGTCCCTCTCCCAGTCTGAGTCCTTTCTGTCTCATATAATATTTTGTTCACATTTCATTTATGATACTTATCAACATCTGCCTGATCTTTTAATTCTTTCTGTGCATTTAAACTCTTTTCATCTTTGTGTCATTCGTCTCTACTACACAATCCATTCAGAATGGTACACTGGAAAGATGCCTGAATTCCAATTCTGCTTCTGTTTTGTATGAATGGGAACAATCACTTAAACCCTCTGGGCCTCACTTTCTTCATCTGTAAAAATAAGTGGGTTGAATTAAAAAGTAGCTTGGGAAAAGTCCTTCTAATTGAAAATAATTCTTTTCATTTCTTTATTTTTGAGCTGGGATTTTTCACATTTTTATTCATTCTTTTACATTTTTTATTTTTTTTTTAAACATCACCATAATGGTCCTAGTAACCTTCCTTACCCAAAGGAAAAAATATAGTAAAACAAAAATAACAACAAATAATAAGACAAAACAAAAATGTAACATAAGACAAAAAGAAAGAAAATCGGCACAATTGATCAGTATATTGAAGACTTCTGCAAATAGGTACAAATGTGCAAAACTTGTCTGCCTCCCACCTCTGTAACGGGTAGAATGTTCTACAACCCTTGTACTTAATTATTCTTTATAATTTTTCAATATTTGAGTCGGGGTGGGAATGTGGGAGTATGGGTGTTTGGTATTTTTACATTGTAGTTGTTGTATATTTTGTTTTCTTGGTTCTGCTTACTTCCTTCAGCATTCATTTGTGTAGATTTTTCACTGCTTCTCACTATTCATCACATTGATCATTCCTTAGAGTACATTACTATGCCATTGCATTCATGTACCACATTTTGTTTAACCAATTCCTAATTAAAGGAATCGACTTTCTTTCCTATTCTTTGCTACCACAAAAAATGTTGCTATAAATATTTTGATGTTTGGAGTTTCTTATCAGTTATATCCTTGAGGTATAAGCCTGGTAATGGAATCTGTGGGTCAAAGAATTTGGTTTTTTCATTTTATTTGGTTGACTTTACTTATGCAATTTCAAATTACTTTTCAGAATGGTTGTCCTAATTCATAGTTCTGCAAACAGATGCACTAATGAGACTTATCTTCCCACATCTCTCCAGTACCAAGGTCTCATAGTTTGTCTTTTTTTTTTTAAACCTTTACTTTCTGTCTTAGTATCAATACTACATACTGGTTCCAAGGCAGAAGAGCATATGGGCTAGGTAATTATGGTTAAATGACTTGTCCAAAGTTATATAGCTAGGAAGTGTCTAAGGCCAGCTTTGAACCCAGGACCTCCCATTTCCAGGTCTGGCTCTCCATCCACTGAGTCACTTAGCTGCCTCTACCATCTTTTGTCTTTTTTGTTGACTCTTAGGATTTTAGAAGAACCTCAAGATTGTTTAGATTTGCATTTCTTATTCATAGTAACTTGGAGCATTCTTCCTATGGTTGTTTTGTTTAATGCTTTTCAATTCCTCTTTTGAGAATTCTTCATATTTGTTAACCATTTTATTGAAGGATGACTTTTAGTCTGAGATATGTATATATACATATGTTAATTGTTTATGTATCTTGGATAGCAGACACTTATTGAAGAAATTTGATGCAAAGATTTCCCCCTAGTTGATTGATTTCCTTATCCCAGATGTATTTTATCTGTTCAGAAGTTTTTTCAGTTTCATGTAATCAAGGGTTATCTATTTTTATTTTTTTATTTGCTTTAGTTCCTTGTTTAATTAAGACTACATATAGGGAGCAGCTGGGTGGCTCAATGGATTGAGAGCCAGGCCAGAGATGGGAGGTCCTAGGTTCAAATGTGGCCTCAGACATTTCTTAGCTATATATGACCCTGGGCAAGTTACTTAACCCTCATTGCCCAATTCTTACCTCTCTTCTGCATTGGAACCAATATGCAGTATTGATTCCAAGATGGAAGATAAGGTTTAAAAAAAACAACAAAACTACATATACCCATACCTGTGACAGATATATGGTTTGCTTTATTTCTCTTTCATTTTATTGTTGTAGAATCTTTAACATTAAAATCATGTATCCATTTAGGATGTAAACTTGTAGAATATAGTATGAGATATTGGTCTATATGTAATTTTTACCAGTCTAGTTTACAGTTTTCCCATTTTTATTCAAATAAGGAGGGTTTTTTGGTATGCAATATATGTTTTCTGGTTTATTGAACACTAAGTTTTTTTTTAATTTGGAAATTTTTATTTAATTAAGTTAGAATATTTTCCCATGATTACAAGATTCATGTTCTTTTCTTCCCCTCCCCTCTTGTAGCCGATGTGCAATTCCACTGGGTTTTACATGTGTCATTGATCAAGACCTATTTCTATATTATTGATATTTGCACTAGTGTGATCATTTAGAGTCTATATCCCCAATCATATCCCCATTGACTCATGTGATCAGGCAGTTGTTTTTCTTCTGTGTTTCTACTCCCACAGTTCTTCCTCTGAATGTGGATAGTGTTCTTTCTCATAAGTCCCTCAGAATTGTCCTGGATCATTGCATTGCTGCTAGTAGAGAAGTCCATTACATTCAATTGTACCACAAGTGTATCAGTCTCTGTGTATAATATTCTCCTGGTTCTTCTCCCTTTGCTCTCCATCAATTCCTGGAGGTCTTTCCAGTTCACATAGAAATCCTCCATTTCATCATTCCTTTCAGCACAATAGTATTCCAATCACCAACAGATACCACAATTTGTTTAGCCATTCCCCAATTAAAGGGCATCCAACACTAAGTTATTGATATGTATCATTTTCTGATTTTTCTCTTGTCCAGTCTCTTCCTTTGATCTCTACATCTCGATTTTTTAAACCAGTACCAAATGATTTTGTTGACTGCTGCTTTATAATATAGTTTGAGGTCTAGAAGTGCTATTCTCCTTTTATCCCTACTTTTCATAATTTCCCTTGGGAATCTAAATCTTTTTTGTTGTCATTTTATTCAGCTTTATAAAGTATCTCCTTAACAATTTGTTATAGCATTAAAAGTATACATTAATTTTGATAGTATTCATTTCTATTTTATTGGCATGGCCCATCCATGAATTCTAAATATTCACGCAAACATTTGTTATTCTTTATTTCTTCAAGGATCATTTTGTTATATAAAATGCAAGTCTTTTGGTAAATTAATTCCTAGATACTTTATGGACTTTGTAATGATCTGGAGTGGAATTTTACTATTATTGCCTCTTGGATTTTGTTATTGTATTGTATATATTGTACATATGTGCAAATAATTTTTTTGGAGAGTTTGTTTAGTAGCATACAACTTTGCTGAAGTTATTGTCTCAGGATCTTTGCTGAGTCCTTAGTATTTTCCAAGTAAACCATCATGTCAAAAAATGGGAATGGTTTTAACTCTTCTTTTTCTATCTCTATGCTTTTAATTTCTTTCTCTCATCTTATTACTATTGATAACATTTCCAGAATTATGTAAGATATTAGTGGAGAGAATGGACATCTTATTTTACTCCTCTATTTACTGGTCAAGGTTCTAGTGTATCCCCATTGCATATGATGCTTACAAAATTTGATTTTAAGTATATATATTTTAAAATATTAAGAGAAAATTCCTTCTATGCTTATACTTCTTAGGGTTTTAAGCATAAATGAATATTATACATGCTTTGTCAAAGATTTTTTTTTCCTATTGAGAAAATCATGTGGTTATTATCTCAATCCAGAGTTCCCATTCTTAACAATGGGACATCTGTTATTATTTGGCTAATGTTAAAAATCACCTTTTTATATTTTGTTTTATAGGCAACAATTGGCATTGACTTTTTATCAAAAACAATGTATTTGGAAGATCGAACAGTAAGTAGAATTTATGTTGTGTCATTATTTAGAACCAAAAGGAGTAAGAACTTCAGGAAAGTTTCCTAGAAATTTTACAATTTACTCAGTCATATGCTGCCACACAGATACTTGGTGTCTAGTACATACATTTTGTCTTTGTATGCCCACTCTCCATCCCACTGACTTACTTAGAACATAAAGGTGAGAAGAAGATTCACACAACATTTTTGCCTTGGACTCCAAGAGGAGCAAGAGAAATTGAGAGAACTACAAGTTTGGAAAGACTTAAAAGGATATTTTTCCCTTCTTTCCTAGGGGTAGGCATTGGGGAATATTTGAGTTGGAGGGGAAATAGAACTGATAAAATATCTGCTGGATAATTTATAGCAAGATGATATGTAAAAGTAAATGGGGAAGTCTTATTTTGCCAGACTCTTGCCTCTCATTTCTGAATGCTTATTCATCCTAAATAAAATGTATATGCTTATAGGAATTTTTCCAAGGTAGATGTTTGTTGCATTGAAAATGAAGATGGTGGCCAAAACTTAAAAACAAAACAAAAAACCAATATCTTCCCTAGAGAAACATCTTCTCATTAAAAGCCCCCTGAAAAAATTGCCATTTACTTAGGCTAGAGAGAGCATTGTGAATGTTGTTTTGTATTTTAACCTAGATCTTGTGAGTTCCTTAATTTGGAGACTTTAGAAGTGAATTTCTGGCAGTAAGGGGGCTTCCTACTAACCATTACTCTCCTTCCTTTCCCCCTTTTCCTCTCCCATGTGAGTATGAAAAATTAGAATATTTGGCTTATGTACAGTTCAGAAAAAACAAACCCCAAATTTCTGTTTCTGGTTGAGTGAGGCAATACTAGGAAAACCAATAATGATCAAAATAGTCTTTTCTCAAGGGTAGCTGGGTAGCTCGGTGGATTGAGAGCCAGGCCTAGAGATGGGAGGTCCTAGGTTCAAATCTGGCCTCAGACACTTCCTAGCTGTGTGACCCTGGGCAAGTCACTTGACCCCCATTCCCTAGCCCTTACCACTCTTCTGCCTTGGAGCCAATAGCAGACAGTATTGACTCCAAGACAGAAGGTAAGGGTTTTTAAAAAAAAAATAGTCTTTTCTCTTGTGCCCTGGGTGTCAGTGACACAACTGAGCTTAGTGGCAAACCAGCCAATTGTAAGTCCTTTCTATTATCTGTGCAGCCCCATTCATTGCTGCTTCCATTTTTATCCTGTATCATCACGAATTGTACATCAGCAAATGAGTCCATCTTTAATTATCTGGTAGGACTGACAGTTTGGGATTCCATAGAACAGAAAGGGATATTTGCGGAAGGAAATCTGTTTGTCTTATTTCCACCAGATTCCAACAAACCAAGTAGCATAAGTGCCTTTGGTGCTTCCTTATGGGATGGAGAGTGTGCACTTTGTTCCTGTATCTACCCTTCACTTTTTAAATTCCTGCATGAGTTTGTTTTTTTCCCCATTCCTTTTAAAACAACATCATTACTTTTTTCTTTTTTGGTATTAGTTTGCCTTTTTTTTTTTATTTATTTTCTCCCATCCCACAGATCAGGCTGCAGCTGTGGGATACTGCGGGTCAGGAACGTTTCCGTAGCCTCATTCCCAGTTACATCCGTGATTCCGCTGCAGCCGTAGTAGTTTACGATATCACAAGTAGGTATTTTGCACTGGGTTGACCCTTCTTATTTTTCTTGCCTGTTTGACTGATTTTGTTGTCAGGTACGGTTGCAATTATGGGACACAGCAGGTCAAGAGCGGTTCAGGAGCTTGATCCCTAGCTACATTCGTGACTCCACTGTGGCAGTTGTTGTTTATGATATCACAAGTGAGTGGGGGGAATTCTGCATTTCTAATCCTCTGTCTGCCTTTAGCTTAGCTGCATGCTCTATCATCATGTGCTCATTTGTCATACTAGCATGTAAAACATTTCCTTTACCATAGCAAAATTTAGAATAGACAGGCTGTATCAGAAACATGTACGCTGATGATTTTTGTAAATGCTTATACTTACACTATACATGATCTTCCTCTTACCTAATCATGGCAGTCTACTGCTCAGGCCTGTAAATGACTTTGGTTGGAGGAATGTCTTTCATCTAACTGACTCTAAAATTTCTTCAGAAATAAATTGTTTGAATTAAAGATTTCACATAATTTTCTAGCTTTCCAAGGCTCAGTTTAAGACTATTAGAGAGTTTCTGCTGCTTGGCTTTTCTCCACCTGCCTCCTAGATAGTTTATAATTGGCAATAAGGGCAGAGTCGGTGGAAGGTGGAGAAATTGCAACACTGCATTTTTCTGTTAAGTATTCATTTTCATTTGATGGAATTTAGGTTCCATGACTAAAACTTTTTTTTTTTTTGCTAACAAATTACTCTGCCATTTCTCACTCAGAATGCGTACAATTTAGAGACTAAACTATTAGTAGTCTCTTCTCCTACCGCTTCCTGAGAATATTGTATTACTTTGTATTTTCTGTGGAGATATGGTTATTGAAGAAGAGGTTACTGAAATTCTCCACATGAAATTTATATGTGAAATGGGTTAAAGAACTTAGATTTCTAGAGTGCTTTAATATTTACACAACCTCTTCCAACTTGTCCCCATTTTACAGATGAAGGGAATGAGAGAACGTAAGTGATATTGTCTTATACAGTGAATAAATAGCAGAGCCAGAATTCAAATCCAGGTTACCTGAATCCAAATCAAGTTCTTTTTCTAGTAAGCCAAGGTACCAGAACATTGTTGGAGAAAAAGGGAAAAGATCCAGAGAGTTCTTTATCTTAATATACTTTCAGAATAGAGACAACCTGGAATTAGTGGATAGAGGACCCCCTTTATTAGGAAGACCTGAGTTTAAGTTTCTTCATTGGTGGAGTAAGTTTGCTTCCTCTCTCAATGGATCTGGACCACAAAAATGAGAAAACAATTTCTAGATCTTTTGATTAAAAAAAAAATAGTTTATTACATCATGATCCCAAGTGGTATGTTGTAATTTATTGACTCGATCTAGGTATGCAAAGGAGTAAATTAGATTTCTCTGGCAGTAAGATAGTAGCAGTTTAAATTAGTCTGTAATTCATATTCTTTTGCTATGTGCAAGCTTCTCTCTTGCTACTACTCTTCCCCCCAAAAAAATGTATGTTCATTATTATGCATTGACAGGTTTTGCAGCTTAAAAGTTTTTGTGCTTACTTTAACTAAGATGGGTGGAACTTGGCTGGGGGATGAAGCAATTTTCCTAGAAAAATGGCTACAAATTTGAGTTTAAACATAAACTACCTGTTTTCCTTTTTGTCCCAAAGCATTTTGAAATGCTATATCTAGGAATTCTTAACAGTTGAAGAACTAGATTTTATTAAAGGTGCCATCAAACCCCTCCCCAGTTAAAGTGATCACAAACTGATTAAGCAATGCAAACTGTGATGTTTAAAAGCTCCTTGAAAGCTTTACCAATTCTCTGGACTTGTTGGGACTTAATGGCTGACATTTTTTGACATGCTTTATTTTGTGAAATAAATGTAAGTGATGGAAAAGCAGGGAGGCAATATAAAACCATATTATCTGCTACATCTGTCACTACTGGTGCATATATAACACACACACATATCTATATATATATATATATCTATGTAAATACATTAAATTTACTCCTTGTACTTATTTTGCAAATTTTGGAATATAAAAATGTCTTCCAACATAAAAACTTATTTTTTCAGTATCTCTAAAATACTGACAGTTGTTATCAGATAAAATGGAGTTATGTTGCAGGCACATTAAAAGGGCAGGTCTTAATGTGCCAGCCTCAGCCAGGGTGGTGGTATGGTTTGTTCATCACCTAGAGAGGTAACTGTAATAATACTCAACTTTTTGTCCACCCTTCCACACCAGATGTAAACTCATTCCAGCAAACCACAAAATGGATTGATGATGTCAGAACGGAAAGGGGAAGTGATGTCATCATTATGCTAGTGGGAAATAAAACTGATCTTGCTGACAAGAGGTATGGATTGACTTGAGCACTTGAAATCTACCTTAAGCAATCTGTGCCCCCACCCTGCAACCTCCTGGAAAATACTGTTGAGGGAGATAGTGTCAACTTATTTAGGAACTATTTTAGATTTTATTTTGAAACTTGTGGATCTATAGTTTCATTAATTTTTTGGATACCCCCAGCAGATAGTAGGGTTGACAATTTGCCAATATTTCCCTTGGCTGATATTTTATGACAGGAGCTTGCTTCTTACAAATGTGTGGTGTTATGACCAAGAGGATTCTGGTATTCTTTTGTTTTTATTTTGGTAGCCTAATCAGTGCAGAAAACATCCCATCCATGTCTTTTCATATTATGTGATTCATGTCTATGTCTTTCTAGATTTTTGTCATAAAGAATTAGCTGTAAGGCATTCTTCATTACTGTTTTCCTTTATTCTTATTATATGACCAATCTTTTTTTCTTTTCCAATCATACATGTCTTTGTCTCATTTTACCTTATATTTATTTTTTAAATTTACATATGCATAAAAAATTTACTAAAATAAAGTTCTTATTCATTTAAATTCACCTATAGCAGATTTGGTAAGAGAGTTCTTGGAGGAAACTGATAAATATAAAAAACTTGTGCAAAAATGCTTTAAAAATAAATCATTTCTTAAAATGATTTGTTTATAGAAATTAAAGTCCCATCATTTTTTTCCTTTGTAGTATTACAACAATTATAATTTCTTGGGTATTTTGTATCTTTTAATTATTTGTGGCTATAGACAAATCAGAGTTTTAAATTGACCTGAATGGCTTCATTCTGGTACATTAGTGAATTAAGTAAAGTGACTTCAGAATTCAGAATGCACAGTGCTTTAGTTTTAATTACTTTGAAGTCCCCTAGATTTAATTTCAGTGAAAATTTTGATGAGTTTGTTATGTTTTGACCTTTAAAAATACTGACTAATCTCCTTAAATAAGTTCTTATTTATTTACTATCTGTAGCATTGCAGGATGAATAATATTAAACTTTAGGTTTTGAATCTGTGGCCCTGTTTAAATATTTGGCAAGGAAATGGGCTGATTATAATTCAGTTTGTTCCATTAGCAACTGTGTTGGAACACTATTATATAATAAAAAGGGTGTCTTTCTTTAGCTTTGATTTTTGTTTTTTCTAGACTTTTTCTAGAAAATCTGCTAGAAAGTAAATTACTATAGTCTAATTGTAAGTATTTTCCTTGGATTCCCTTCAGTTTTGTCTCGGAGGGATTTGGATTTAAGCTAATAATACATCAATCGTATAGCTAAGTCATAGTCATTTGGGGAATTATAAGAATTCTACCAGCTCTCATTTGTGTAGCACTTGACAATTTATAAGGGGTAAGTATGTCAAGTATCAGCATGAAGAAAACTGAGTCTTAAGATGGGAGTAACCTGTTTAGGCTTATAAAATGAAAAATGATCAGTTTTTTCTCCAGACTAGCCACCTGTTAATTATCTTGAAGTACCCTGACTTGATTTCTTTCAGCCAAGAGAGAATGTTATAGTCATTGAAAGTAAGATAAGAACGGATGAGGACTAATAGTTTCTCTATTGTATTTCTCTTCTGTAGCTATGTTATAGCTACAGAGTTTGTATTGAGCATTCCCAGCCTCAGCACTTTTGTCCAGTGGTATTATTCCACTTCTTTTAAAGCTAAGGTACAATCAATTCAGAATGAAAGTAGCTTCTGGGCTTTAGGCCCTTAGATGTCCAATTAGTCAGCAAGTGTAAGATACTTAAAATGTGCTTGGCACCATGGGATAGACAGAAAAAAATTGCATTTAATGCCCACATTTAAAAAGGTTAAAAAAAAGCACAGGAGATGGAGGGTGGGGATATTTGTGCATGTTGTTACCTAATCTCATTTTAGTGGCTCTTCTGTTGCCCAGGACTATTTCCAGAAATACCTTCCCAGTTATGGATACCTGTTAATCAAGAGCATGTCTCTTATGGTAAATATATTTAGAATATCACATTCAAGAGTAGGAGTAGTTCTTGCTGAATATCCTTGACCTCTTAGCCAGCATACTAGCTGACATGTATTCTAGATCAGATAAGAACATTGACTTAGTTTCTCTATTTTCCTTCAGTTTTCCACCAACTCAGGATGAGACTTTAGAAAGTTGATGCCTGTTTCTTTCTGAAATGAGAAAACTAATTTTTGTTGGTTTGCAAGTTTTGCTTGAGCCCGTTGGATGGATCCCCTTCCTATAGTTCTGTCTCATTCTCTTTTTCCCCTATTTTTTTACAGACAAGTATCTATTGAGGAGGGAGAGAGGAAAGCCAAAGAGCTGAATGTTATGTTTATTGAAACCAGTGCAAAAGCAGGATACAATGTAAAACAGGTGAGTGAAGGGTGTGTGAAGGATAGGGGTTGGGGAAGTTGCTGAGATTTCCTCAAATGGTCAAAGAAATCTTTTTTTCCCTTTTAGGGGGAAACTTTAGGTTCCTGTTAGTATCCAAGAGTATTAGATACCTATTGAAAATTTTGAGATTATCTAGTCTAATTGCCTTTAACATCTAATCAGTAGATGAGGAAATTAAGGCCTGGAGGGGAAAGGGGGCCTAACTCAAGTTTTTTTTCTTACATGCTACACTGTTTCCACTCTTCAATATTCTAAATGATTCTTGATTTTATTAATTTAGGTAGATAGATCACACAGAAATTACAGTCCTAGATGATTTTATGAGTTATATCCCCTGGAGGCGATTGAACTTCTAATTCTGAAAAAGCCAGAAGAGATAATATAAATATTTTGTAGAAATTCTAAAACCTACCAAATCGCAAAGCAAGAAGTGCCATTTAACCTAAGAATTTACTGAGTTAGAGGTGGATTTTCCACTGTTTTGGAGTGAAAGGGTGAGGTTGGAGTTTTGAAGGGGATGGAAAAGATTATTTGTTTTGTAATAATGACACTTTGTTGCTTTTGAAAGAACAAATTTATTGAGCAACTCCAATAAATTGTCAGAAATTTCCATGTTGCTTGGCAACATCCTAGGCTCTTTTGTTCAGATCTAGAAATGCCCAAAATAAACATATCAGTAAACCCATGTTTTAAGGAGGTAGGTAGATAGGTAGCATAAGACAAGGTTTGACTTGGTGTGGTGGGGTTTAAAAGTCTGCCATTAGGTCTTAGGCAACTTGACATCATCTGTATTGTAGAATTGGGGCAGAGAGATGCCTATTTTCTTTAAATCTAGCTCTTTATGGGAGATTCTTCAGTCTGTGTGAATAATAAGGGCAACATTTTATGTATTCGGAAATATTTTCTTCAATGTAACTCTTTGAAATAAACAGTGCAAAATACCATTATGCTTTATAGATAAAGAAGCTGAGTCTCACAGAAAGGAATTGACTTGCCCAGGGTTAACAGTAAATGATATATCCTGTAAGGGTTAACCTAGAAGCTACAACTTAGGAAGCCCTAATGGCGCCAGAAATAATAATGCATGATTCTGGCCGACCTGAATGTTGCCCAGGGTATCCCCTTATTATGGGAACATATGTCCTTTTCAATAGGCAGTCTACCATAGAATATAGAAAACTGGCCATAGAGTTGGGAAAACCAGAGTTCAAGTGCAGTCTCTGTGGTGCACACTGAATGTCCTAGCACTTAACCTCCTGGTTCTCTGGGTCTACTCTGCAGAGAAGGTGCTGATCTATACTGGTAGTAGTTCCTCACTAGGAATTCCCTATACCAATGAAATTTCAGGCTGAATTTAGAGAAAATTTATGGAAAAGAGATAGGAAACTCAGAACAAATAAATTGTTGCTTTGTTAAAAATTTTATAGGACATGAGCAGTTAGGTAGAGCAATGAATAGAGAGCTAGGACTGGAGTTGGGAGAACCTGGGTTCAAAGGTGACCTCAGACACTTTGTAGCTATGTGACCCTGGGAAAGACATTTTGACTAGTCCTTGTTCTCCTGCCTTGGAGTTATTACTAAGACAGAAAGTAAGAGGTTTTTTTATTTTTTGTTTTTTCAATTTTTCGTTTCTGTATCTCCAGAGTGTAGCACCATACCTTGCTGGTAGGCATGTAATAAATACTTGTTGATTAACAGATAGGTTCAAGGCCCTTCACCCTTTCTGTTATATCCTCCTCTGAATGGTCTCCAGCTGATTAATATACTTCAACTAGAGCTTTTAGAACAGAGTAGAGTACTTAAGGTGTGATCTCACTAGGGCATACATAGTATATAAGTAATAATACCTATTCTTAGAAGCTATGTTTCTCTTGATGCAGCTCAGGATTATATGGGCTCTTGGAGATGCCATGCCACACTTTTAATTCATTGAATTTGCTAATACTTCTGAGATATTTTTCACAGAAATAGCTGTTTAACCAGATTTTCCAATCCTATACTTATAAAATCAAGTTTTAAAAACCAAGAATAAAATTTTATGTTTATCCTGTTGAATTTCATCTTATTAGATACAGTCCAAAACTAACCTGTCAAGCTCTTTTTCAGTCCTAACTCTGGCCTACAGCATATCAGCTATCTTTCCCAGCTTTATGCCATCTTAGTTTGATGAGAAACTTTTACCTGAATCATTGATAAAACTGTTAAATAACATAGCCAGTGCAGATACAACCATTCCTAATATCCCACTAGATATGTCCTACTGACCAGACATTGAGCCAGACATTCTTGAGTTTGTCCAAGAAACCATTTCCAAATTCATCTTACTGTGTCATCATCCATTGTTCAACTTTCCATCTTCTTCCAAGAATTGTATGAGATACTTTATCAAATGCTTTGATAAAATATAGGTAAACATTATTTACAGAATTCTTCTGATTCACAAATTTGTTGGTTTTGGATTTGTCTGCCACAGATAACCCTCGAAGCCAGGATGATACTCTTTAATCACTATATTTTACTAGGTATTAGATAACTATTGTTTAATGCCCCTTTTTCAAAAATTTTCAGGAATTAAAGGCTAGATAAATGGCTTTTAATTTGTAGATTTTCTTCTGTAGTCTTGGAGTAGCTATGTCAGTAGCTCAACATTCATGACTCCTAGCTCTTTCAGTACCTGAGGATATGAATATATTTATATCCGTATATAGAGGCATGTGTCTTGAATTAATCAACACCAACTAGATGCTTCCTTAGTTAAGACAAATAAGGGCATAGGATCAAGTACCAATTAGTCATTTTTAGTTATTTCTGGTGCAAATCTAATGCTCCTAAACATAGAAACAATAAGCAAAACAATCCAGTGGTCTCCAATGTGAAAGCCATGGTTGATCTTGGATAGCAGGGTGGCTATGAGACTCATCCAGTCAGAAGGTAATAAAGTAGGTTGCATTCCACCATCTCTCCAGTAGCAAGACTTATTTCTGATATAATCCTTTCAACCCCTTTAGTCTTCATAGTCTAATACTCTTTTGTTGTATCAACTCTTGCTGTTTTGCAGGCTCACAAACCTTTATTTTCTTTGCCAGATATCAACCCTTCATGGTAATTCTAATCTAACCATGACCCAGAAACTCACAATAGCTGTTTAGGTAACATTGGGAAAATCTTCTCCCAGTGAACCCTCACCTTTCTTTGATATCTTTGTACATTGACTGATGAGTAATAGCTCCATTTCATCCATTTTTCCTTTTGGATGAAACAGAATAAAGTGCACAGGATAAATGGACAAGGATAGTTGCAATTGGCATCAAATAGCTAATCATCTTTATCCAATTTTTATCCCAACATTCCTTCCATGAACCCAGTTTCATGATCTAGATGTCACCTGCAACTTTTCATTCTCATTTATCCTTCATATCTGTTCAATTGCCAAGTCTTAATGTCTACCTTTACATTTTCTTTCATCTGTCCCCTAATCTTCACCTATATGACTACTATTCTAATTTAAGCTCTCAGCGTCTTATCACATGGACTTTTGCGTTAGCTTCCTAATTGGTTTCCCTGCCTTGAATCTGTCCCCTCTCTCATCTTCTATGCAGATACCAAATGATTTCTTAAATTGTATGTCTGTCTCTCCTTTACTCAGTAAGTGGCAATTCTTATAGTGGTTCAAATATAGGGTATTCCCAAAGTTAGTGCTGTTTCAAACTTGTAAGCTTAAAAATCCCTCTTTGTAAAGCTTTAAAATTCTTTACAACAGGAACAAGTTGCATTTCTAACTTTATATATTACTGCCCTCCTTGCCTCTGTGGTGTAGCCAAATTTGCTCTTTTTTTGCTGTTCCTTGAACACAAAATTTCATCTCCCTTTCCATTCATTTGCATTGTCTATCCCCTTTGCTTCTTAGACATCTTGGTTTCCTACCAGACCTAAACTGAGTACTACCTTCTAAATGAATCCTTTACAGATTCATTCCCTCTTTTTCCTAGTCCTCTTCTTATTAGTAGGTTCTTGAATTGTTTATAGATAGAAGAGCCAGTAGAATAATAATAATGGAAAATGGAATAAAGAGGAATAATTGCTAGAGCAGATTCCTTTTGGAAGCAATAATATAATGTAATCAAAGTGCAGATAGAAATTATTAGTCTTTGAAAATAGGAGACATGCTAATTCTTTTGAGACAGAACAGAAAGAAGAAGAAAAAAGATGAGAAAAGCGGAGAAGTTTTATAGTGGAGAAGAAGGTGAGAGGAGTTGTATTGCATGGTCTCATTCTGAGGAAAATCGCTGCTAAGGGGAGGGCACTGAACCATTAATGGGGGGAACAAAAGCTTAAAGAATGGAAAAAGTTTTGCTGAAGGAAATACAGTAGGAAAGCTATAAAATTAATGAAAATAGTTGGCAAACAGCAATAGAGAGCCAGTTTGAGATTCAGAAGCATAACTTTTTTGGTAGACTTTATGGGAATTGGTGAAATGTAATGGGAATTGTGAACACCTGGAAAGTGGATAGTAGAACTTCCTAAGAGGTGACAATTGAAGCTCAAGGGATCTAATGGAGTGAACTAAAGTGACATTTACATCATCATAAGTGGATTTCAATAATCATATTTTAAATGTATCAGGTACATTAAAATTTAGTTGTCTTAGTAACCTAAGAAAAAGTGATGGAAGCAGATGATTATATACATAATAATTATTTATGGTTAAAATTTTTACCACATCTGCAATAGGAATTGCTGAGGAATATTAGTAAGGCTAACCAGTTTTGCTTGATTTCCCTGGAGAAGATGCCTGAATTTTTTTCTTATTACTGTGAAAGTGCTCTTTCCTTTTTACTCCTGGTTTTTAGTTCTCGGTCTTATTAGAAACAATGAGCCCTAAGAAACTTATTTCTGCTAAAGTGTTGTCATTTCCTCCTCTTTTGGATAATGTATTCTGATATAAGATGAATAGGTTCAAGGAAACACTTAAGAATTTGGCTAGAAGAATTCAGACAGCTGACTTTATACCTGAAATAAAGACAGTAGTAAAAGTTCCCATTTTTATAAAACATGAATACTTACAGGCACTTTCCTTATAACAGTAATGTTAGATGGTAGGGAAAATATTTTCATCTAAATTTTATACCTGAGGAAATTTAAGATTTGAATAAGCAAAATTACTTTTTTGAGAGTCACATTTACTTATTAAATATAAGAACTGGAATTTGAAGTCAGGTCCTGGGTTCATGAAATTTTCAAGGTCCAAATCCAGCTCAAAAATCAAACGCAGTTAAACCTTTCGAGTCAAGTCTGTGCTAAAATCCTGACCCTGAACCACTATGTATATGTCTGTGAGGAGATCACTTGACTTCTTTGCTCCCTAGTTTCTTCATTCATAAATTATGGCTAATACTTTTACTTCCCTCCAGAGGGATTGCAGAAAAGTGTTTTGTAAAAACTGTGAAATAGTACTGAATATAAGTGTTCTTATACATTTAGTTTTTCTCACATGAAACATATATTTTATATATGCTGAACCAACATTAGAATCATAGTTGCCTATTGGGTCAGCTGCATACTTACTGTAGCTCCCTTTTCAATCTCAAGTTCCCATCTGCTCGCCTCTATATATACTAATGCACAGTTGGTAGACTGAAATCAAAATTGCATTACCATGCCTTCCTACATTGACAGGTCTGATTTAAACAAGAGGTTAAAATATTCTTTGTAACTGGTAACAGTTATCATGAATGTGATTCTATCAAAGGGGAAAATGATTTTCTGATTGGAGTGACATTTATGAAATAGACCATATTCTCTTTTTGTATTTATACCTTGAATTCTAAAGGGAAATAGTAGTGCCTTATTAAATAATGGAGTGTGTTAGGAGACTCTGCAAATTAATTGATCTGAAACCAAGAAAAATTTTTGTGGAATTTTGACTTAAATGATTAAAAACTAATATAAAAATAATTTCTTTCACTTGATAGATTGTCTGAAGAGTTAAATTCAGAGTTTTATAATTCAGTCCTAAAGATGAACTGTAATGATGTTAATATTTGTCCTGTTAAGGTTTTTAGCCCTCAGAGATACAACTCATTTATGTTTTTCTGAAGATTTTCCACATGAAAAGAGGTTTGTAGTTAAGTGTTCTATTCTTCTGTCAGATGGATCTTTCTCTCCTGATTGCACTGGAAATATATTTTTACCTAACTCTACTTTTCAGAGCATAGAGGTAAAAAACCTGAAGCATGTAGAAGGGTAGGAAAAGATGGTAAACTGAAGATGCAGGATTGTTCTCTGAGAGATCTACTAGGGAAGAAGATAGCCATTGAGTGGTTGTTGAACACTTACTGTGTGGCTTAGGTTCTACCAAGTGCTGTGGTAGATGCAAACGAATCACAAAAAATGCCTTTGACCTTCAAGCTAAAAAAAAAATAAAGAATATCTAGAACTGGGATTGATAGATCTGGAAGGGACCTTAGAAGTCATATGAGCTAACTGCCTTATTTTACAGAGAGGGAAACAGTCTTAGAGAGAAGGGAAGAAGGAGCTATGCTTGATGTAGCCTGGAAAATAGAGAGAGATCAGTGTAAGCTTGTGTTGTTGAACAATGTTTTTTGATATGCCATTCAATGTCCATAGCATTGGTGTTTCCTGCCACATAAGATAGGCCTTACTCCCTGTTGACAGCTGTGATTGAACTGAATAAAGCCCCAGAGAATCAGACCACATAGGGAATTATCCTGCACTGACCCATTAGAGAGAAACCAGTCTAAAAAGAAAGTTATCTCATATAAAAGCCCTTTGCATTCGGGGGACTAATGACTGTCTTTGAGAGCAAATAGTTAACATTTCGTTCATTCTTGATATTTGAAGCGACTTTATAGACTATTTAGCATATTCTCAATTGATTTTGTTTTGTTCCTGGAAGCTAGTTGAAAATGAAAATTGTTTTCATACCTGTTCCTTGTGTTTTAGCTCATCTTGTCTTAAGTTCCTGTGTTTTTCAGTTTCCAAGTCATTGATTAAATTCATATCAATATAGCCTAAGTAAATGTACATTTAAATGTTTGTCTGAGACTCCTCATAAACGATTTGTAGCAGTCAGAATTAGTGCTACTATATATGGATGAAGTTGACCACACCTTTAATGTGAGGATTTTACTATTTCAATACTATTAGATAAAATTCCAGGTTATGCAAAACCTAGTGTGTTTGTTACTAGTTAAAATGTTTTAATTCATTTCAGTATTTTGATAGGTTGAGAGTACCAGAATGTATTCAGCCATGTACTTTCAAGTCTTTGCCTCTTTTACATGCTGCCTCCACCTTTGACTGTTGCATGATACATAATTGTTTATGAAACCTTATTCATAAGATAAGATAGGACTGTGGGCATTTGGGTTAGCGAAAGTACACACTCTCTCTCTGCCTTTAATACTTAGATCCTTTATTTAATTTGCTATCAGTCAGCCAATACAATTATATATTTTTTTCTTGGTTTCCTTGGTTTGGCTGATGATATTTATAAAATAGACTTCCCCCATTGCCAAGTTTCCTTTTAAAATAAACCCTTAAAAAAAGGTGAGAGATTTAGCTAATGCATCGTTTTAGTGACTAGCCAGAATGCAAGCTACTGGCATTTATTGCCAACATCATGGCTGCAGATGTAACAAACTGAGGCCATTTCCATCAAGTAACATGAATTTTTCCTCTTTTTAAATTGCTCTATCCTAAAACTCTTACTCTTTGACCTATTTAAGTACTTGTAGCAAAATATGAAAGAACAAAACTTTAATGAAAGACTGAATTTTAAAAATTATTCTTAGCTTAAAACAAAATTGAATAAACATTATCTAATGAATTCTAATGTTTTGCTTCTCTTGAATTTTGTATTTTGGCCTCAGATTTTCTGTTTTAAGTATGGTCTTTTCTTCAGGAATACTTGGAAGTCTTCTATTTTATTAAATGACCATACTTACCCCTGAAAGAATACAGTCAGTTTTGCTGGGTAGTTAATTCTCGATTGTAGACCCGGTTCCCTTGCCTTCTAGAATATCATATTCCAAGCCTTCCAGTCTTTCAGTGTGGAGGCTGCCAGGTCCTGTGTGATCCTTACTAAGACTCCATGATATCTGAATTTTTCTTTCTAGCTGCTTATAGTATTTTCTCCTTGGCCTGGGAGTTCTACTATTTTGAACCTTTATGTAAAATTGTCTTTTTTTTTCATATTTAATGAGACTGAGATAATTTTTGTGCCTGTTATATTTCCTGGATTATTTTAAAAGCACTACGACTACATGAAAATTATATTACATCTTTAATGTATCATGTAATGATATTAATGAAGAAGCTGAAGTTGAACATGGCATTTTTAGCTACTCTGAGGATATAACTTGATTATGGTTCAGAATGATTTTTAAAAATTGGATTAAACTTTGGGCAGTGATTTCCTTCTGATTCTGAGTTTTCCTACTCTTTCATAGAGGTGTGGGGTTTTTGTTGTTGTTACTGTTTTTTTTTAAGGAATGTTTCTGAGTAGATGAACTCTAAAGTCCTATCTAACTCTAAAAATTAATGATTCAGTGATTCTTCTAAGGGATGAGTTGGAAAAAAAAACCTGATCTATGAGTCTCTGAGGTCTAAACTCTTGATTTCCCCAAAAAAATTCTGTTTGGGAATATAAGAACTTTTCAAAAATTAATAATTGTTATACAGGAGCACAAATACATTTTTAAAAGATTATATGGATGACATGAAATATATTTGTTTAAATTTTGAGATTTTGCTGTATCTATTTACAAAGGGACATTAGAGGGGAGTAACTACATACCAACACAGGCAGAATTGTATTGGACAAGAGGGGTATGGGATCATAAGCACTGGAGGTTTTTAACATATGCCATTATATATACTTCATTCAGTGGCTCATGTTTTTGTCTATTGTGTGATTGGTATGGGAGATTATGTATAATAAGATATATTCCTTGTGATCCTTTCCTTCAAGTGGCTTATGGTTGAATGTATAGTAGAAATAACACTGGAATGGAAGGAATTTCAAGTTATTAGTAGTTTGGTTCTGGTTTTTTAGCCAGTAACTAGCTTTGTGACTGAGCAAATTATTTAAACTCTTGGACCTCAGTCTGTAGATGTGGGATTAAGTTGGGAAAGCAAATGAATGTTTATGGTGCTGAGTGCCATAGGTGTCAAAAGGAAGGAACAATCACTTCCAGCTGGGCTGGTCAACCTTCAAAGGACAGATTGGGTTAAACTAGGCAGAGATAAGGAGGAGAGTGTCCTCCTTAGGAACATCTTGAACAAAAACATCAGAGTTGGGAATATCAAGTGTGTTAAATATGAAAACTAGTTTGCTTAGAGTGGAAAATATGATATGATAGGAAGATATGATAGGAGTGAAAGAGAAAATGCAGAAGTGGTGGTAGATTAGGAAGGAACATAAATGCCACACCAAAGAGTTTGGACTTTATCATGTAGACATATTCAGGAAGGGGAAATTGAAGCAATAGAATCCTTTAGGAAGATGACTATGATGCCTTAAAGAATAGAATTAGAGCAAGAAAACTAGTTAGGAAACTAACAATGGAGCAATTTTAGTGGCCTAGAATAAAGATTAAGAAATAAAAATTAGCCTGCTTATTGTTTCTTATGGTGTAGTAGTACTTCATCACAATCATATACCACAATTTCTCTAACTGTTCCACAATTGATGGATGTTCCCTCAATTTCCAATTCTTTGCCACCACAAAGAGAGTTGCTATATTTTTGGAACATATAGATTCTTTTCCTTTTCCCCTGATCTCCTTGGGAAACAGACCCCAGAAATTGTATTTCTGGGTATTATTCCAAATTGCTTTCCAAAATGGTTGGATTGGTTCACAGTTCCACTAACAGTGTATTAGTGTTCTTCCACATCCCCTATTTTTTTTCTCTATTGTTAACCAATATATAGTCAATATGATGTTACAGAATTGTTTTGGTTTGCATTTCTCTAATCAGTATTGATTTAGAGCATTTTTCATATATCTATTTATGGCTTTTATTTCTTTATTCAAAAGTTGCCTGTTTATACCTTTTGCCCATTAATCAACTGTGGTAACAAATTAGTAAATTCTTCAGGTTAGGTTATGTTTGTGGTTTGGGATGTTTGCTCTAGTTTAGGTGATAAAATAATTAAAAGGAGGCAAAACCAACAAAAAATAAACCTATGAGACCCAAAATGAAAGTATGACACTCTAGATTGTGCTTTTAACAAAAGAGGAGCAGATTGAGCTAATGAGTAAAATTTTCCAATATAAGAATAGTATGATTAGTTTGTAACTATTATAGAAATGATGAAACTATCATCAGGGGACATAGCTATCTCCCAAAGTGATAACATACTCTGGTGTTGTATAAGGAAGCAACAAGGATCAAAAAAAATTTCTAAATATGGAACTTATTCCATATTCAAGTGGTTGTTCAGAGAGCATAGAATAGGCTTTTGTTCCCCACTGAATTTTTGATGTCTAGACTTGTGATTTCAGTATGTTAGGGAGTTCCCAGTGAAGAAATTACCAATACAGATCAGTACCTCTGCCTGTGCTCATCTTAGCCTGTGGGGTACTGAGAGGTTGATAGCTTGACCAATGTGCTATAATTGTTATATGTCAGAGTGAGACTTGAACCCAAGTCATCCTGATACCACCAGTCTTCTCTGTCAAATTATATCATTAGTTTTTCTGACTTTACTTATAGAAAGATAACACCATCAGTATGTCAGAAAATTTTGCTCTGAATTGCCATTTGTAGCAGCCATATGATATTTTTGTTTAGACAACTGCTGAAAACAGTTGAAAACACCATTAATTTCAATGGACTTTCACATTTGTTATCTTCTTGGTTACTCAATACAACCCTATATAGTACCTACATATGGGCAAAGCGGTATTGTCTTTATTTTATGCATTAATAATAAAAAGCCAAAATGATTTGCCCAATCTCCTGACTCCTATTTCAGTAAATAATAATCATAATTGTTATTATGGACCATAGAAGGACAAAGACTTAAGGCTTTGAGCTTGAATTCAGAAATGCATACAGTGATACTTTGGGATAGCCCTCGAGCCCAAACTATTCCTTTCTCTTTTGGTGAGCTCATCAACTCCCCTGGCTTCAGTTACTTCTATGAAGATGACCACCAATTTTACATAGCCACTTCTGACCTCTAGTCCCACCCAAATTTCTGCTAAAGATTTCCACTTGGATGTTCTAAAGGCATCTCAGACTCCAAATAGCCCCATACTAAAAAATTTCCAGTATTTTCTATTGATTCTCTGATAATCAATCCAGTCAGAGAACAATTGGGGGAAAGCATTGTAGCAGAAGCCTAGAGAGGACAATTGTAGAAAGACATGTTAAAAGCCATAGAGGTCAAGAAAAATAAAGATTGAGAAAGGCCATTGGTTTTAGCAGTGAAGAAAATGTCAGAAACTCCACAGAGACTATTTCTATTGAGTAATGAGGTTAGAAGTCAGATTGCAAAGACATTAAGGAGTGGGTAGGTGAAGAAATAGAGGAAAAGGAGTATAGACATACATTTCAAAGGCTTGTTGTGGCAAGCATTTTGTAATCTTAAACATGCTTTATAAATGTGAAGTTAATTAAATTTGGCTTCCCACTGTGAGGATAGCAGAGCCTGATTCTTAAGCAATAGATTATTTCCTCCAAATTTTTTTATTTAAGGTAGCATGCCTACCCAGAATATTCCACTAAAAAAAATCCATAAAGAGACCCCAGAGCATACCTTTCAGGATTTGAAGGCCTCTTTTATCACCTGTCACAGTCTCATACCAAGTAGACACTTAGTATATATTTGTTTGGTTTCAATTACACATCAACTAGTAGTAGTATAGGCTCTGTCCCAATTATACCTTTGCTCTTCTAGAGTTAATTATTTCTGTCTTTGTCTTTGATAATTTATCTTTAATAAACCTGTGTAGGCAGAAATTCCTGCTAGTTCATTTGTTCAGTTCTTTTTAATTGACTCATCTGGCACACTCCTAGCATTTTTACATAGAAATGACTAGCAGACTATACTGTGATAAGGCCTTTGAAGCTGAAAAACTTTTGACTATAGGTACAATAACAGGTTTACCTTAATGTGGAGAGACTCTTGACTAGAAGATTGCCCATCCAAGGTTGATTTTTTTTTTTTTTTGCCGGGAGGTGACTACAGCAATTAATGAAATTGTTAAAAATACAAAAATGGCCTTCAGTCATTAAAGTCCTCTGGTTCTGTAGTGATTTTTAAAAAGGAATGACAAAAAAAGGAGCAGCAAATAATAAAAATCTGCAAGTTTTTAGACTGCTAATTTATATTAACTTTTGATATTCACAATGTTATCTATTAAATTAGAACATTAAAAGCCTATGGAAGAATTAAATCCTGTAACCAGATCCACAGTCTAGCCATAAACCCAGAGGATATGTATGATGAGAAAAATGACAATATAGAATATGTCAATTATTGATGTTCTCTTGGTTGCTTTTTTGGGATAGTAATAACATCTAAAATATTTTCCATATGTTTGGTATTTACTCTTTTTGAGATATCTTGAGAACCACTCCTTCAGTGGCTTCTTCTTTGTATATTGGCTTAGCTACTTTTCTCATCTTTGTTCTCTTTATTGCCATTTCTGCTTCTCTGTAAACAAATCTTGGACTCTAATGTTAAGAGTCCTGTCAATTTTGGTAATTCCAGTATCATAAGACCATAGATTCATAGCTTATAGAAAGAATCCTAGGAGTCATCAAGGCCACCATCTCATTTTACTGAATAACTGAGACTTAGAGATTCAGTGTCTTGCCCGTGCCCATATAAAGTGACAAGATTTAACCTAGGACATGGGTTTATTAGATCATATTAAGTCCAAACTCCTCATTTTACAGTGAGAAAAATGTGGCACAAAATGGTTAAATGACTTAATGAGGATCACACAGGTAGTAAGTACCTGAGATGAGATTTAAATTGAAGTGTTTCTGACTCTGTGTTCAGTGTCCTGTTCCTTTATGTGTTGCTATCTCACCTTGATGTTGAAAAGAATTTGTTATAAAATTTTTTTGCAGAATTCCTTCATCTTTTATTCATGTTTTACCTTCCTTCTTATCCTTTTTTATTTATTGGATCTCTTTATCTTCCACTGCTTCTATCTTATTAGGCGACATTGGGCATGATTTTCCACCATTCTTTTCCAAACGAGACCATGTTCTGAATAAGTTACTGCCATATTTCTCTCTCTGTCATTTAAGGCAAATGTCTGCTGACCTGTGCTATTTTGAAGGTATTTTTATGGCTCTTTGACTCCTCATTATCACATTTTATTTTAGCCGTTAAATTGCTGTATGAAATTAGTGTAATTGGTACTTTATTTAAAATATACTATCATGGATCATTCAGGCCAGGAGTTTATTTATTTATTTGTTTATTGATACCTTCCGTCTTGGAGTCAATACTGTCTATTGGCTCCAAGGCAGAAGAGTGGTAAGGGCTAGGGAATGGGGGACTTTCCCAGGGTCACACAGCTGGGAAGTATCTGAGGCCAGATTTGAACGTAGGACCTCCCGTCTCTAGGCCTGACTCTCAATCCACTGAGATACCCAGCTGCCCCCAGGCTAGGAGTTTATAACCATTTTTGTGTCATAGACCTATCTGGTTATCTGATGAAAGAAACCTTAAGCTCAGAATCATGTTTTAAATGCATAAAATAAAATATATAGGATTGCAAAAGAAACCAGTTGTATTGGAATATAGCTATCAAAATATTATAAGGACAAGTCCACACATCCTTAGGTTAAGAAACCCTGATATATACCTTAACCCCTTCATTATATAAACTAGGACACTGGGTCCTAGGAACATGAAATGAATTGCCCATAGTCACTCACATAGCTAGAAAGTAAAAGAGGGATAACTTGAACCCAGCCCTCTGATTCCAGCAACATACGGTTTTCCATATACACAGCTGACTCAGGAATGAGCCTCGTTCCTGAAAAGCTGAAAACCTTAAAATACCTTAATGATACTCCTTTCTCCTTTGTGTATTTTAGGGAGATAACTAATGGCAAAGCTTTTTTCCTACTCTCTTAATATAATTGTGCATTTCGTTTATTTCATAAATAACTGTAATAGAAGTGCTATGTAAGTATGTCCTGTGAGGGTTAATGAAAACTTCTTGGAGGATATGGCATTTGAGTTGAACTTGAAAGGATTCAGCAAATGATGAACAGGAAGGAAAGGGATGCTATGTTTAAAGAACAAGATGGACAGAAGCAGAGATGGGAAAATGAAGAGGATATTCAGGAGGCCAATTAGAGTATATAACAGTATTATCAGATTTTTCAGACCATTAGGTAACACAACAGAATTGTCCTAGATGTTAGAGCTTTTGATTTTTTAGCATTTAAAAAATGTTTATAATTCTGTTTGGCTCAGAAAGCCAACTTTCCAAAATATAGCTCCCATCTCTTACTATTCCTGCTCAAAAAAGTCTTTTATGATTCCTCATTAACTAGAATAAAGTCACAGCGTCTTAATGATTTTAGCTGTATCACACATTGATGTCTATGTGGATTTAATGTAAATTTGTACCCCTCAAAGAAAAGTTTTGAAAATTCAGTCTCAGCCTCACCCTTTGATTAGGCACACATGCATGTATGATCCAAATTATAGAGAGTTACTATGACTTGTTATATCCTCGTTTCCTTCTCTCCAAGCCTTTGATTCACATCACTTCCTACACTTATAATTTCTTGATCTAACTGTAACCTGTCAGAATTCCTACTTGAGACTCCACCTCTCCAAAAATTTTTCTCTTTTCTTCTTAGCTACAAGTGATCTTTCCATCTCTTCAGTTCCCTTTGCATATTCTTACCTTTAATTGTACTTATAACACTTTTTGTATTAAGTTAAAACATACAAATCAACTTCCTCACAATCTTGTTGAGGTAGGGAGTGTAAATGTTATTTTAATTTCACAGAAGAAAAATGAAATTTAAAGTGACGACATCACCACACAATTTATAGTTTCCTGAGCCAATCCTTAAACTTAGGTCATCTGACTCCCAAGGCCAATCCATCAGTGTTCTATCCACCATACAACTCAGATCCAAGCCAAGTGCTGACCAGAGTTCCTTGGGGTTACAGAAAGTATAGATGTCACTGTCTAGCACGTCTTTTGAGAAGAAGTCTGGCTCAAATGAGATAATATGGACAAAATATTTGATAAGTTTTAAAGATATATAAGTAAACTATGTAGGGATAGGAGAAAAGAAAGCTAGTCTGGTTTCAGGTCCTTCATCTCATACTTATGGGTTTGGTCCTTTGAAAATCAACCACATTACCTCTCAGTGTACCCTAGTAAATAACTGACATTTTAAGATATTTATCTGCAGAAGTAGAGAGAGTAACCTCACTGGGAATTCCCTACACTAGTGAAATTATAGGTCTGGATAATAAATGATCACTTATTAAAAATCAAATCTTCAGTTCTCTGAACTGAATTCATACTCTCCCTCTTTCACAGGGTTATTTTGAAAAGCATTTTGTAAATTTTGTGAGGTAGTGTGGAAATAGGAATAACTAAACCATGTGTAGGCCCTTGAAGTTTCCCTTTTCACTAGCATGATTTGGCTAGGTAAGAGGGAGGAAGCTAGATTGCATAGTGCTAGGCTTGGAATTAAGAGGATCTAAGTTCAAATTCTGCCTTAGACATATACTGCCTTTGTGATCCTGGACAAGTCACTATAACTTCCAAACAAATCATCAGTCTCACCTTCACCCAGACTAGCAGTGACAAAGAAATCATTATACCCTATTGTAGAGCATTCTGCTTTTGAATAACTCTAAACATTAGGAAGTTTTTCTTTAAGGATTCTAAATCCTTGTACCTTTTTCCCATTGCTTCTGTTCTGAAGTCAATCTAATTCTCCATCAGATATTTGAAGATGATGATCATGTCTTTCTTAGTATTTTCTTTAATATTACTATTTAAATGTTATTAATATTAAATATTAATATTTTTATATTTCCTTCTACTGAACATTTATCTGAATCTAGCTTCTAAACTAGACCAGTGATGGCAAATCTTTTAAAGATGGAGTGACAGGCCCCCTCACCCCAGAGTGAGTGCTATGCTTCCCCTTACCCCTCTCCCCTTAGACCACACAGGGGAGGGAAGGGGTATGTGTGCAGAGAAAGCACTCCCATTGGGCTGTTGGGCAGAAGAGTGGGTGAAGTGAGGGATGTTCTCAGCCAGTGTAGTGAAGGGGGAGGGGAGGGGCTCCAGCCCTCCACTCCTCTCTAGCTCTGTTGCCTGTGAGCCTAATACCCTGTGCACTTCCATTGGGCTTCTGGGTAGAGGTGTGTGTGTGTGTGTGTGTGTGTGTGTGTGTGTGTGTGTGTGTGTGTGTGTGTGTTTGAGTGAAAATGTCAACTGGTAAGTTGGAGAGGAGGAGGGGAGCAGTTCTGCAGAGTCCCTCTGCTATTCTAGTAATGAACTTTGGGGGTGGTGGGTGGGGAGAGAAGGTGGTTAAGTGCCCACAGAGAGTGCTCTGCATGCCATCTTTGGCACCCATGCCATAGGTTCACCATCACTGACCTAGACCATTATCTAAACTATTTTTAACCAAAAAGTCACCATACTTCTCATAAAGTTGACACAAATAAAGTTTTATTTTTTTTAAAGCCTCACCTTCTGTCTTAGAATTTTTTACTAAGTATAGTTTTAAAGTAGAAGATCAATAGGATCAAGGTAATTGAGGTTAAGTGATTTGCCCAGCTATGATTTGAGCTATTATTCGAACCCAGGATCTTCTTGTCTCCAGGCTTAGCAATCCATCCACTTAGCCTCTCAATAAACTTTTTATACTAAATAATCTTTTATCTTTGGGACTCTAATTTCTAAAATGTTAATTAGCAAGTACCTTCAGTACCATCACTTTCTACCAATAGCTGAGAATTTAAATGAGTCACAAGTACCTATAAGGGGGGACTTAAAACTAGTACTGATTCATCATTAATCATGCCTTGCCAAGCCCCAGCTTTGGAATGTTCCCACCATTTGCTGTTTTCATTCCTGTTCACATTCTGACTGGATACACTTAAAATTTGTTACATAATCATAACTCTGCTCTTAATTAAAGACAATCCTTTTATACTTCTTTAATCGATTTATTAATCTTTAGTCTCTCCTTGTCCATAGACTACTTCCCTGCTACATACAGAAACGAATAAATCTTCCCATCCTTAAAAAAAACTTTTAACTTGATCTGACCACCTTTACTAGCTATTAAAGTTACCTATCTCTTAATTGCTGAATCTAGTGGTCCTTGCTTAATCCTCATCATTCTTGAATTCTGTACCCTTTGACACCTGTTACTCACCCTCTTTTATGCTCTCATATTTTTTTAATATGATTTATATTTTTATTATGTTAAATATTTCCTGATTATATTTTAATCTGGCTTGGGCCACTAAAGAGTCCCTCCTGGCAGTGAGTTTGATACCTCTGATATACAGTATAGAGCTGACAAAGTGCTTCACATACATTTTCACTGTAGTCTTGGAACAACCCTAGGAGGTAGATATTAATGTTGCTGCTAAACACAAAACCTATCTGAATCCACTACACATTTATGTTATATAACTCAACTGGGCCCTCACTGCCACTAATCAGTCCTTTTTTACCAAATAATTTACATAATTAGCAACACTCTCATCTCAGACACAGCTCTCCACTAGTTCTCATACATTTATAACTGCTTCTTACCTTGAGGTTCTGTCTTGGTCCTCTTTTCTCTCTACATGGTCTCACTTGGTGATCTCCTCAGTTCCCATGGTTTAAATTTTCTTTTCTGTGCAGGTGATTCTCTGATCTATGTATCTAGCCTTAACCTCTTCATTGATCTTCAGTCTTAACATCTCCAAGTGGATGTCATCATCTTAAAAAAAAAAAAAAACCCTTACCTTTTGTGTTAGAATCAATACTATGTATTAGTTTCAAGGCAGAAGAGTTGTAAGGGCTAGGCAATAGAGATTAAGTGACTTTTCCAGGGTCATACAGCTAGAAAGTGCCTGAAGTCAGATTTTAATCCAGGACCTCCTGTCTGTGCCTGGCTCTCAATCTACTGAGCCACCTACTTGCCCACTGTTTTGTAAACAATCTTAAATTTAGCATGTTCAAAACTGAATTCATTGTCTTTTCCCCCCACAACCCCTTTCTTATTTTTTTTAAAATATATTTTATTTGATCATTTCCAAGCATTATTCGTTAAAGACATAGATCATTTTCTTTTCCTCCCCCCCACCCCCCATAGCCGACGCGTAAGTCCACTGGGCATTAGATGTTTTCTTGATTTGAACCCATTGCTTTGTTGATAGTATTTGCATTAGAGTGTTCATTTAGAGTCTATCCTCTGTCATGTCCCCTCAACCTCTGTATTCAGGCAGTTGCTTTTTCTCGGTGTTTCCACTCCCACAGTTTATCCTTTGCTTATGAATGGTGTTTTTTTCTCCTGGATCCCTGCAAGTTGTTCAGGGACATTACACCGCCCCTAATGGAGAAGTCCATTACGTTCGATTATACCACAGTGTATTAGTCTCTGTGTACAATGTTCTCCTGGTTCTGCTCCTCTCGCTCTGCATCACTTCCTGGAGGTTGTTCCAGTCTCCATGGAACTAACCCCTTTCTTATTAAGATTGTCTTTATGCAAGGGTACCACCATCCTTTCAGTTACCAAGGCTCATAGTCTATGTCATACTCATCTCCTTACTTAAACTTAACACCAAATATTCAATCTGTTGCCAAGTATTGTCATTTCTGCCTTTATAATATGTCTTATATGTGCCCTCCTTCTGTCCTCTGACATTGCCAGTGACTCCCTTTTATCCCAGAATCAAATATTAAGCTCTCTGTTTGGTTTTTAAAATCCTTTGCAACTTGGACCCTCTAGTATACCTTATGCTTCTTATATCTTATTATTAGCACTGACATTCTTATTCTTCAGTTATTACGTACCATCTTCTGATTCTGTGCCTTTTCACTGCTGACTCCTATGCCTGAATGTCTTCTCTGTTCATCTTTACCTCCTGGTTTCATTGGCCCCTTTTAAGGTTCATCTCAAATATCCCCTTCTTCAAGATTCCTTTCCTAGTCCCATTCTTCCTCATTTTTCCCACCAGTAATACTAATGCCTTTGCTGAGATTGCCTTCAATTTACTCTATATTTGTCATCTACGTATGTAATTGTTTGCTTGTTGTTTCCCCCATTAAGGTGTGAATTTCTCAAGGGCTAGAATTGTTTTTGCCTTCAATTTGTGTCCTCAGGGCTTAGCACAGTACCTGGTACATAGTAAGTGCTTAATTAATAAATGCTGGTTAACTGATTCTCTCCTATCTTGTTATTTTTTTCTTGATGCTATTGCCAGGTTCATTTTACTAAAGTCTAGTTTAGATCACATCCCTTAGGAATCTTCTGTGACTCTCCTTTGGCCACAGGAAAAAAGTCCCGCCTCCTCAGCTTGTCATTCAAGGCCCTATAAGATTAAGCCCTAACCTGTTTTTCCAGATTCAATAGAATCTGACTCAGAAAGGACTTCAGTGGGCATCAACGGAAATAAAGATTCTTTTATAATCTCCCTTTAGAGATCCTTGTTTGATCCTTTAGAGACCATATAGTACAATATATCATCTATAGAATAAGTGAGTTAAACTATCTTTAAGTTCTCTTCCAGTTTTAAATTCTATGATTCCCTTGAACAGAGGAGACTGCATCCATTATGTATTATTATGCAAAATATATTTCCATATTGTTCATATTAGCCCACAAAATGTAAGACATTTTTCCAGTCTCACAGCTACTAAATGGTATTACCAGGTCTGAACCCTGGTCTCTTTTTTTCCCCCATCCACTTCTTTCTGCTGTAATATAAACTTGCTCTCAGTCAAGAAATCCACTCTCAATGGGGGCAGCATAGCAAGTAAATGGAGAAGTGTGCCACAGGATACCTCACAGGGCTTTAGAAGACTAGTAGATGCAAATTTGCTTTAGCAAAGCAATTAAATCCCAGATCTGGTTAGGAATTTTATAAAAACGAAAGGAAAGAAATATAGATTTGATAAGCTCTTAACCTTAGACCACCCAGTAAGCCTGGGAAAGAAATTAATCCAGAAACAATTCAATGTAATGGCCATTTATTAAATTCCCCTCGGGCCGCCTTTGCATCTTCTGAGAAAGCTCAGCCAAGATAACACACGTTATTGCCCTCATTGAGTTTACAGAGTAGACCTAGATATACATAAAGTTCAATCAGCATGCCATATCGGGCCTCAGGAGAGAAGGGCTATTACAAATAAGAAAGGATTGGCTGTAGAAATTAAAACATTACTTAGAGAAAGCATTGTAGATGACCTTTGAAGCAGAAGTATACCAGAAAGAGCTAAAACAGAGAAAGAAAAGTATAGACCTGTTTCTCTAAAGAACATTGATGCAAAAAATTTAAATAAAATACTGTCATCAGCATTCTATTGCAAGGATCTTACAGCATGATTGGGTGGATTTTATACCATGAATGCAGGGACAGTTCAATATTAGGAAAACCAACAGCATAATTGATGATACCAGTAACAAAACATTCAGAAACCATATGATTATTTCAGTAGATGTGGAAAAAGCATTTGACAAAATTCCTTACAAAAACATTAGAAACATTGGAATAAAAGGAACCTTCCTTAAAGTGATAAATGGCATCTATCTAAAATCATCCACAAGCATTATTTATAATGGAGATAAACTAAAACTCTTCCCAGTAAGATCAAGAGTAAAGATGACTGCTATCATTACTGCTTTTTAATATTGTTAGAAATGCTAGCTATAACCATAAAGGCAGAAAAAAAATTGAAGGAATTAGAATAGGCAATGAGGAAATAAAGTTAGATAATTGAAGATAATTTGGTGAAAGAATTTATACCAAACAAGAGATAGAGAACATTATGAAAAATGAATTAGAAAATTTTAATTACGTTAAATTTAAAAGGCTTTGTGCAAACAAAACCAACATAACCAAGATTAAAAGGTAAACAAAAAATTGTGAAAAGCATTTTATGGCAAGTATCCCTGACAAAGGCCTCATTTCTTAAATATATAGAGTCAAATTTATAAGAAGGCAAAGCATTCCCCAATTGAAAAATGGTCAAAGGCTGTGAACAGGCAGTTCTCAGAGGATGAAATTTCTACTATCTATAGTCATGAAAAAAATGCTCCAAAATCGCTTTTTTAAAAAACTGATTACATGCAGTAACAAATTTCCATACAAGATTTGATTGAATTTATTTCCCTCCCTCCCCTTCTCCCTACAGTGCTGGCAGGTGATTCAATCTAAATCATATGTGTATATATAAAATATATTTCCATATTGTTCATTTTTGTAAGTGGGTTAAGTAATCTTATAAAATCAAACCCCCAAAACATAAACCCAAATAAAGAATTGAAAAATTGTATGGTACATATGTATTCTGATTCAGACAGTTCTTTCTCTGGACGTGAATAACATTCTTCACATCACTATTAATCAGAAATGCAAAGTAAAACAGCTCTCAGATACCACCTCATATCTATCAGATTGGCTAACATCAGCAAAAAGGAAAATGATAAATGTTGGAGGGGATTTTGGAAAATTCAAACAATAATACATGCATTGTTGGAGGAACTATGAACTGATACAGCCATTCTAGAGAATAATCTGGAACCACATAAAGGACCATAAAACTATACATACCCTTTGACCCAGGACTACCACTATTGGGTCTCTATTCCAAAGAGATCAGAGTTAAGGGAAAAGGATCTGGATAAAATTATTTTTAGCAGCTATTTTTGTAGTGTCAAAAAGTGAGGAGTCGTCTCTCACTTGGGCAATGGCTAAACAAGTAGTGGTTATATAGTTATAATGAATACTATTGGGCTATAAGAAATAATGAACAAGATGAATTGAGAAAAACCTGGAAAGACTTATATGAACTGATGCAAAGTGATATCAGTAGAACCAGAACATTGTATTTGATAACAAAAGTATTGTATGATAATCAACTGTGAATGACTAAACCATTATCAGCAAAGCAAGTTTCCAAGGGACTCATGTTGAAATATGCTATCCACGGCCATAGAAGGAACCGTTGGGAGTTTGATTGCAGATCATAGCATGCCATTTTCCACTTTATTTCCTTCATGAGTTTTTTAAAGTTGTATATGTAATATGTCATGTGATTCTGTCATGACATGAGCAATATAGAAATATGTATGGCATGAAAGCACTGATATAGCCTATATTAGACTATTACCCTGGAAAAGGAGAAAAATCTGAGTCTTAAAATATCAGAAAATGGATGTCAAAAATGGTTTCTACATGTAACTAAAAAAAAAAAAGAATAGGTCTATACCTTCTAATGAAGTACTCTGTTATATTTCAATAAAAAAATGTTTCTAAGTGTCATAGTAATTAATTTTAATTTTTTGGAGTAAGTTGAAAATATAATTGAAGATCCCAAATTACTATATGTGCTTTAAAAAAAATCAGAGTGTACTTAACATTCCCAAATTAAAATATAAAACAAAAGTATAATAGAATACAGATAAGATTAATATATGTTTCTTTTATGTAGTGATCCATAGGGGTCCTCATTTTTGGTTTAGTGTCCCCTTTTCTATCTGAGTTTGATACACTGCTCTAAATCCAATGGTTGTGGGGTGGAAATGATGTATTTCAAACATGGTAAACATCTAAATAAAATCAGAGAGGCAAGATAGGCAGACTGGATTGCCAAGCACAAGAATTTTAGTTTTCCTAACCAAGCCATAAATAGCCATATCAAGATTTTGAGCAGAGAAATGATATGGCCATTTCTTAGCAGAAGGAAGATTTAAGTCTGAAAACATGTTAAGAATGAATTGGAGGTTGGTAAAGTCAAGGAAGTAAGGTTTGTTGTGTGGCTATTGCAGTAGTCCAGACAAGTGATAATGAGAACTCTAGAAATATTTTTCTAGATAGATGTCAAGTTTCTGTCTTGGTTTATATGGATGTTACTTGCTGAATCCTTTCTGTTTTTAAACTATGTTCTTCCCTCCCTCCTCCCAGCTTTTCCGACGTGTGGCAGCAGCCTTGCCTGGAATGGAGAGCACACAGGACAAAAGCAGAGAAGACAGTATCCTTCATGTTTCAATCACTGTGACTTCAGAATATATTTTTAACAGCAACATTGGGGGCAGGGGGTGAGGGGGGGATGGTGCTGCCTTTAACCTGAGACCCAGAGCTCTTCTTTGGGAAGTACATCTGCTTAATGAAGTCACACTCCCCCCAGCATACTCCTGGTGCTCATGAATCAATGGTCAGAAAGTTGTCAAAGTTCTCAAATCTCTTATTCCTACCTGGTGTATCCCAGTAACTTGAGGCCATCTCCAGCAGGGCGATCATCGTCATTTCTTTACTCCTCCTTCCCTCTGAGATTCCTGTGTCATGCTGGCATGGGATAATAATGGAAGAAACTTCTTTGTATTCTCTGATGTCAGAAACAGGACAAGATTTTAATGACATTTCTTCCATATGGGTGTAAGCATGGTTAGTTAAAAGGAATGGTCTCCTTGTGTGTGTGTGTGTGTGTGTGTGTGTGTGTGCGCGCACCCATGCATGCTAAAGCTGTCGCCAGCTAGCCCACTGTCAAAGACATGTATTTAAAAGGACAAACAGTTTTATAGGGGTGCCAGCACAGTAGAAATAGATCCCTCAAAAATGTAGCTTTGGATTTTATTTACACAGCTATGTTGGGTGTCATTGGAGATGTGTGGGAGTCCAAACCACACTGAGGTAGTATGCTTACCTCTTTAAGAGAAGCTCTCTTTCAAGGCATTGCCTGGCTCCCACTCCTTGTTCTTCATGGTTTTTTTAAAGTCCAAGTGTCTTCCTTAATCTATTCTTGTGTCACTTTCTACTCCCATTAGGCATTTGCATTTGCCTGTGTTCGTGGCTAAATTCTCCACCAAAATTCTTCACTCCTCAGGGGCAGGGAACAGTGTCTTCTTGTTGTAGAAGTATCTAGGGTAATGAAAAGAATGCAGGATTAGGAGCGTAGAAGGCAGAGACTTGTATCCCGCCTTCCATCCTGCTTGTGACTGGCCTCAAGCAACACACCTGTACCTCAGAAATGGAGTTTCTGTGTCTATGAATTGAGGGTAAAGATAGCGTTGCTCTTACTTTATCCTACAAGTCTATGAGGAGTGTGCCTTGTAAACCATTCAGTACAATAGAAGTGGGAGCTGGGTATAGCTCCTTTCACTGCTTCCAGGGGTTCCTCCTTGCATGTGGTCCATGCTTAAATGCTGTTTAAATAGGTGAAGAATAGGAGTGTCTAGGTGCTTTTAGATCCCTGGCAGGATTTTTTTGGTTGTTGTTCTCCCCATTCCATCCCATTTGCTGTGTTGGCTTTTAATGACATTTCTTCCATATGGGTATAAGCCTGGTTAGTTAAAGGAATATTCTGTGTATGTATACACATGCATACTAAAATTTTGGCTGGGACAGGTATAGAGTCTGCATGTAGTTGGTGGCTTCCACTGAGGGAATCAGAGGGCCCTGAGTAGAATAGTATCTTCCCATCCATTCTTCCTTAACTTGTTTTTCCTTCAGTGATTGACATAAAACTGGAAAAGCCTCAGGAGCCACCAGTCAACGAAGGAGGCTGTTCCTGCTAATATCATGTGGCTTCTTGAATCCTTCCCCAGAACCTCACTGCTTTTGCCCCTTTATCCTTCATTGACTGCAGTGTGAATATTGGCTTGAACCTTCCCCCTTCAGTAATAACGTATTGCGATTCATCATTGCTGGCTGTCTCGTGGAGATGATCTATTAGCTTCACAAGCGCACACACACACGCGCGCGCACACACACACACAGAATATGTCAGTGTCTTCATTATTTATATTAAAAAAGCCAAAATATTCCAGCATATTCCAGTGATAACTTTAAAAACTAGGTACATTTTCTTAACATTTGTTCCTTTTTTAAATATGTTATGATAGTGCACTTTGAAATGATAGAAATCTCAAAGATCTGAGTTTGACTTGGTTAAGGAGCAATATGTTCAGAATAGCACTCGCCTCTACCTGATTTTTCCCTCTCTTTCCTATTCTCCCAAACCAACCTGCCTTCCCTCCCCTCGATACCTTTATCCTTGCTTCATAAAGCATATTAGAAGTAGCCCATTAGCAGTCAAGACAGGCAGATTTGGAGCATCCAAGTCAGCCTTCAGCATTAGGGATAACCCAAGCCCCTATACTTGGGCAAAGATTGACACCATGAACTTTCTTCTAGCTCACTCATGGAATTCCCTTGAGACAAAGCCAACTGGCATTATGGAAAAGATTGTGTTCTGATGGGGGAAATGAGTCTTTTTAATGAATCAGCTTGTACAAACTGAAAGGAGTCAGATGATAGTGACTGACAGTCTCTCTGGCCAACAAAAGTGACTCCCTTCATATGTGCTTACCCAAACACTGAAAACAGCAAACCCCCAGGGATCTCCATCCATGTTGCATTTTAAAAAATAATTGTACCCACTCCTTGTGGTAAAATCTGAAAGAAATACCTTAAGAGCACTCCCCCATCAAGGGAAGTGGGAGCTATTGCATTACTTAGAAACTTTTTTTCCCCCAGATCTTTTCCCCCTCTTAATCTTTAATACGGTATAGAAAAGGCACTGTGTAAGTGTATCTTCCCAAAAAAAGAGTGGAGAGATTTCAGTTTTGGCTCTGGTTAACTGGCAGAAAAGGTTGTGGACAAAAACAAAAGCTCTCCGAAGAATAGCACATACTTTGCTCAGGACATTAGAGGTCAAGTTGGAGAGGATAGCTGTTTACTTGTATGGCCTCAAAGCCTTTGTGGACAAAGAGAGAGAAGAAATGAAATGCAAGATTATGCAGGCTTATGCCATTAATTTCTGGCCTTTTTATGTTGGGTCTTTCAAGTCGGTTTGGTTTTTTTCCATTAGATCTGTATAGTTTGATTAATTAACCAGGAATTTAGTTTTATATTTAACTAAGCTACAATTATACAATTAACAATTTTTCCTTCAGTGATATTTATTTCCTTGCCTTTGTTCTTTTCTTTTTTTTTCTCTTTTTAAACTCCAATCTTTTTGGCTGTTGTGTCAAGGAATCTGTCTAGAGCTTGGTCAGTGTGGCAATATGTAGCACACCCCCACCCCAACCACCATTCTCCTCTCCCCCCAAAAAACCACTGCAAACAATACACTAGGAGTGCACCCTTTTATCCTTTACTAGTTATTGTGAGATTGCTGTGTAAGTCAGTAAACACATTTGTAAATACATTGTTTGCAGAAAGAGAATTGCGGAGTTATAGTGCAGGATGGCCATTCCAGAATCTGTTGTAAACATTACTTAGTAATATAATAAAGGTGAAATTTCAATGAAACATCATCCCACTCTGTCCTTTGCCCTTCAAAACTAACCAACTGGAAAAATCCCCACCTACTTCCTTTCCTCCCCAGATCCACTTCATCATCAGGAAATATGTCCCAAGCGCTTGGATTATGGAACTAAATCGAAAAGTCCATCAACCAGGGTTTCAGGACTAGCATTTGTCTACATACCAATAACACGTTAAAAACAAAAAAAAGCAAATTGGGATGGAAAGTGCTTTTATAATGCAATATTGTTGTTAAAGGCAAGTTTTTTTGACATGGCATGTCCTGAAATAAATATCAATTAAATATGACATTGAGTCAATCTTTTTTTAGAGTTCTGATGGGGCAGGGAATTAAACTTTCTTTGCATTCTTTGGAAACATTGGATGCTCTTTATGTTTCTTAAGGAAGGGTAACCACTTTGCAGCGTTTGATATATAGATCTAAACCTTCTTGGGAAAGAGCTTAGGGATTTTAAACTGAAGTAGTTTCATGTTCCAGATTGTTTTTTAAACAACCAGATTTTTTTGCTGCCAATAAAATATAAGTAAAATACAAAAGGAAAAACTACAAATATTCCCACCCCCATGCTCTCAATCTGTCTATCACCTTGTAACTTTCCTAAATTTGGGATCATAAGCTCAGTGGAGTCTACTAATGTGATTTAAAAAAATAATAATTAGGAGAGATCTTAATTCTTTGCAGATAACATAATACTGACAGTTCACTTGAGGCTGACTTAGATGCTTTATGGGTAAAATGGAGACTCATACTAGTATTGTCCACTTTAATAAATTTTGAGGAAAGTGCTTTGAAAACTCTAATGTATTATGTAAATATAAATTGGTAATAATATTATTTTTGCAATGAAGTTCCCATTGTGATGTGGAGGTAACAAGTTCTTAAAGACTCCCAGTGAACAAACTTTGGTAGACTCTACCATGTTAGAAAGACTAGAGATACAGGCCTAGTGATGGATTTGTGTCTGTCCTCTAAGGGCCAGCCTACTTAAGGGTATAAAGACTCATAAATAGGTTAGTGATAGCATTAATCACTGGGTAACAGTTTTTATTTTTTTTTTAAATTCTGTTCTAAGACAGAAGGGCCAGGGCTAGGCAAACAGGGTTAAGTGACTTGTTTAGGGTCATCCTGCTGAGAAGGGTCTGAGGTCAGATTTGAACTTGAACCTACTTGACTCCAAACGTGATACTCTATCCACTGTTCCCTAGGCAACAACCCTTTAAAAAAAAGTCCCCTGAGGTTTGGGAAGAGTTTGCTATCTCATGGAGTGAGTATTCTTTCCCATCAGTACTAGCTTTCCTGGGTGAATTATAGTAAATTCACAACTTTTTTTAAAGAAAAAGGAACATTGAGCTTTTTCTCCTTTTTTTATGGCCTAGATCACTGGAATCATGTGGCCTAACTCCTTCCTTTTACAAGTCAGATCACTGAAGTCCAGAAACTTGCTGAAAACCCATGTGTTCTTTGTGTCAGATTTTGGACTAAAACCCAAAGCTTACTGGTTTTTAGAGAAGTTTGCTTTCCAGTACAGTAGGCTTCCTACCCAGCTGACATGTACCAATTTGTTTTTTATTCATCACTCTCAGTGATTATTGACTATAAAAAGTATGTTCCTGGCAAGTTTTTTTTTATTCCAAGAAGTTTTGGTGTCAAAGGACAAAAACATTGCTTGGGGCAGAATGTTTGATGGTTATTGGTTCCCAAATGAGATTAGAAGGGAGCCTCAGAGAGGAGCATAGGAACATAGCATCAAGGCATCTAACAGGTCAGATAGACTAGGTAAGGTTTTAAGATCTTAACACAATTGCCTACCAACAAGAAAAAAAAAATCCATAGAAGCATACACTTCCTAGTTCTATTTCCTTATAAAGGCAAAATTTGTCATTTTTGTCCTTGTAAGCAGTTTAATTCACAAGTTATGGGAACAAGCATGGTAATTAAATTTTTTTAGTATTGATATCCACCAGGAAACAACCCTCTCTATTGTTTGCCCTTTTTTTGCTGCTGGGTGAATAGAGCACCAGACCTGGAGTCGGGAAAATCTGAGTTCAAGTCTCCAAGCATTCTTTCCCATCAACTTTTTTTTTTTTAATATATTTTATTTGATCATTTCCAAGCATTATTCGTTAAAGACATAGATCATTTTCTTTTCCTGCCCCCCACCCCCCATAGCCGACGCGTGAGTCCACTGGGCATTAGATGTTTTCTTGATTTGAACCCATTGCTTTGTTGATAGTATTTGCACTAGAGTGTTCATTTAGAGTCTATCCTCTGTCATGTCCCCTCAACCTCTGTATTCAGGCAGTTGCTTTTTCTCGGTGTTTCCACTCCCATAGTTTATCCTTTGCTTATGAATGGTGTTTTTTTCTCCTGGATCCCTGCAAGTTGTTCAGGGACATTACACCGCCACTAATGGAGAAGTCCATTACGTTCGATTATACCACAGTGTATTAGTCTCTGTGTACAATGTTCTCCTGGTTCTGCTCCTCTCGCTCTGCATCACTTCCTGGAGGTTGTTCCAGTCTCCATGGAACTTCTCCACTTTATTATTCCTTTGAGCACAATAGTACTCCATCACCAACATATACCACAGTTTGTTCAGCCATTCCCCAATTGATGGGCATCCCCTCGTTTTCCAGTTTTGGGCCACCACAAAGAGCGCAGCTATGAATATTTTTGTACAAGTCTTTGTGTCCATCCATCAACTTTTTTAAAAGAAAAAATATACCGTTTTTTCCCCTACTTTTTTATGGAATCATCATTCCCTGGGCAAGTCACTTAACCCTGTTTAACTCGGTCTCCTTATCTGTCAAATGAGCTGACAAGGGAAGTAGCAGATCAGTATCTTGGCTGAGAAACCCCAAATGAGGTCACAACTGAAACAACTAATCAACAAATCATTTATTTTGAATGCTGTCCTGAGCAGTCAAGGAATGGTAGAGGTTTGCTCGGCAGTACTGCTGCTCCCCATATATCCTATAACCCTTCTACACAGCATTGCCTTATTTCTGGCAGCTCTAACCATTCTCAACAGCTATCTGCACTTGCTGGCCCCCCATTCCCAACCTCTCTTTGTACTTCTGTCATTCTCAGCTCAGCCTTCAGCGGATGACAACCTTTACGAGGGGTTCAGCTCTCTTAAACTGCTCCATTATAAGAAAGAAGATCTGTGACAGCTTCTGGACCAAAGTGCATTCGTTGGACTCTGGTCCTCCCAAGCCCCAGACTTTGCCTGTGGGAAGGCCCTTGGAGACCTTAGGAACACCAACGGCCCCAGTTACCTCAGAAGGAGAAAGATACTTGTAATACCTTTTGAACATAGACCATCTAGGATTTAGAGCTGGAAAGGCACTACCACAACTTGAGACACTTGAAAGAACCTTGAGAAAGGGGGTGAACCGGATTTAGGAACCCTTCACACCCCTCCCCTGCCCAGATTGCAGAAACTCAACAGTGTCACAAGGCCTGGCTCAAGGAGGCAGTCTTGCAAAGTTATACAGAGATGCATGTTGCCCAAGATACCATCATTCTAAGGGGATCTTAATCTGAGTTCTGAGAACTTTTAAAAATTTAATAACGGGGCAGCTGGATGGCTCAGTGGATTGAAAGCCAAGTCTAGAGATGGGAGGTTCTGGGTTCAAATGTGACCTCCAACGTTTCCTAGCTGTGCGACCCTAAAATTACTTAAACCCGCATTGCCCAACCCTTATCTCTCTTCTGCCTTGGAACCAATATACAGTATTGATTGTAAGACAGAAGGTAAGGATTAAAAAAAAAAACCACCACAAACATCTTGTGAATGATTTAGCTATTCTTAGCAACGCAGTGATTCAAGACAATCCTCAAGGACTCGGGATGAAAAATGCCTTTTGCCTCTAGAGAAAGAACTGATGGGAGTCTGAATGCAGACAAAAACATACTATATTTCACTTTCTTCATTTTTTTTCCTTCACATGCTTTCCCACAAAATGACAAAAATGGGAAAATATAAAATCTGAACTATATTGCTTGATTTCTCAGGGAGGGAAGAAAGAAGGGGGGAATTTGGCCCAAATTTAAAAAAAAAACCAAAGGTTAAAAATTGTTTTTCCATGCAACTGAGGAAAAAATGAAATGTTCTTAAAAAGCTCTCCCCATAAATATAAGCACCTTGAGAGGATGGACTCTCTTTTCTCCAGCACTTAACACATTGGGATATATTAAGTGCTTAAGATACTTTTTTTCATCCATTTACCAATTAATATGTTCTTCATATTCCTTCCACCAACTCCTTTATATACTCCATAATGCCTGGAAAAGGAGTTACAAAGAAGTTCCAAGTAGAGACGCATATATGGGGCAATTCATTCCTCTGACACCATGGCTTAAGGATGGCTCTTAAGGAACAACATTGGTTGTTCCTGGATTTTCCTTCAATAGACCCTGCTCTTAGAGGTCCAGAAATTGTCTTTCTCGGAGGGTTAGGTTCAGAGGTCATGCTATCCATAGAATTCAGAGCTCCCAGGCTTCTGCTCTCAAGGATAGAGTTTGTGAAGTAAGATCCCAGAATTCCTCTTTCAGGCTTCACGCAAGCTGTGTGCTTCTGCTACAGGACACCATTGCCAGGAGGGAGAAGAGGGAAATTCCCTCACTTCACTTTCAAATAAAAGCAAGAGAAAAAGTGAAGAGCATAGAATGAATTCTTGCTTTTTAAACCTCACATAGGAAATGGCTAATACTTTTTTATGTTTAATTTAATTTAAAATTTTTCCCAATTATATGTAAAAACAGTTTCCAGTGTTTTAAAAAGAACATCAAGTCTCAAATTCTCTCCCTTTCTCCCTCCTCCCAATTCCCTATCCCCCTTCAGATGGTAAGCAATCTCATATAGATTTTACATGTGCAATCATGTAAAACATTTTTCCATTTTAATCCTTTCATAGAAGGAAACTCAAATTTTAAAAGATTAAGAAAGTGAAAAAGTTGGCTTTGATCTGGATTCACTCAGCTCTTTTTCTTTGAAAGTAAATGGCATTTTTGATCATTTGGGATAGTTTGGGATCATTGTATTTCCATGAATAGCTATTATTCACAGTTCATTGTAGTCACTGTACAATGTTCTCCTGGTTCTGCTTATTTCACTCTGTTCATGTAAGTCTTTTCATGTTTTTCTGAGCTCCTCCTGCTTGTCATTTCTTACAACACAATAGTATTCCATTGCAATAGCTTACTTGGCCATTCCCCAATTGATGTGTGTCCTTTCAGTTTCCAAATCTTTGTCCCCATACAAAGAGAATACTTAAAAAACAAAAAACAAACCCAAATAGCTCTTGTCTAGATTAGAATCAATACTGTGCATTGGTTCCAAGGGAGAAGAGAGATAAGTGCTAGGCAATGAGGGTTAAGTGACTTGCTCAAGATAACAGCTAGGAAGTGTTTGAAGCAAAATTTGATCTCCATTTTCCAGGTATCGTTCTCAATCCACTGGGACACCAAGCAGCCCCCAGGAATGGCTAATATTTCATCCAGACAACTGTCAGTTTTTTGCCTATCGATTGCCTTCGTCCAGTGGCCAAAGCCCCATAATTCCATCTGGTTGATTGACTACAGGGTTTTGCTGGGAAGCTGAGGATATAGAAGCAGCAATGTTAGCTGTCAAGTTTTTTTCAGGTTGAGTTCCTTCAATTCAACAAACCTTCAACCATCTTTGAGTAAAGCATTTGTTCGGCACTAGGGTATATAGGCAGCAAATTAGCTCACTCTCAGGGAGCTTCCAATCTAATAAAGGGACTATAATATGTACATAAATAACTATGCCAAAAGGTAGAATGGGATTGGGGCAAAGGAGACAATTCAACTCAAAGCACTAGGAATATATGAGATGCAAAAAACTACCTTTAGCTGGAGGAAACAAAGGTTAATGGAGAACGTGGCGCCTACTCCAGGTCTTGACATAAGGGAAAGATTCAAGTGCACATAATGTAGGGAGTGGACATTTCTGAAATACAAGATGGCATCTGTCAATGCACAAAGGTAGGAGAGGGAAGGAAAGTGAGGCAACAGCAATAGAATCTTGCTCATCTCCATATAGTTAACCCTCCAGTGACCCTGCTCTGCTTGCTCTTTCCCATACAAGATACTTCATGAATTTTTACAAGCTATCCCTCATACTTGGGATTTTCTTCCTTCTCCCTTCCATCAAATCTTAGCTTCTCCATGAAGCTTTTCCCATCCTCCTTAATGACTGTACCTTTCCCCCGACATTGTTTCCTTTTTATCCTGAATATATCTTATTTCTACCTAATGATTTTCATATTGTCTTTTTTATTAAATTGTGAACTCCCTGGGGGCAGGAATTATTTTTTGCCTCTCTTTGTATTCACTCCACTTAGCACAGTGATGTAAAGGTTAAAATTAATGATTGGACAATGATTATATGAAATTATGTGGTTGTCAGTATTTATTATATCCTGAGTCAGAAATTTATTTACAAATATTTACAAATAGAGAGGAAATAATAGAGAAGAGAAATGTGAGGGGGATAGAGAAGTTATCTATCCTATCAGCCTAAATGTTTTGCTCAGGGTCTGCTTAATCCAGGCAGAGATTAATTAGCTTTCAACCAGAAAGGCTGGTAGTGAGTTACCATGTGGCCTCCTCCCAGATGGAAGTTAGTCTCTCCAGAAGCTATGAAGGGGGTCAGCCTTTTACTCGCCCAACAAAGTGATCCAAGAGTCAGAGTCCAAGTAGAAGCTGAGCTCTGAGCCCACAATCCAAGCCATATACTCCAGAGAAGCTCCCTTGAAGACTATCTCTAGAGGACAGTCTCTTTAGACTATCTTTTCAAAGACAATCTGCCCTGAAGGAGTTCAGAGCTTGTTTTTTATGTGACTTCTTGTCCCTTTCTCTTTTCACCAGGGCCAATCACAGTTTCCAAATGGTTTAGCACTGCCCCGGGGGCAGTATCTGTAGGATTTACTTCTCACCTTCTCAAGGTTAAGTTCTCATCAAAAAGATTCACTGAACTACCTAGCTGCTCCTGTATAAATGTTTATTAAAGACTATTCACTGTGCTGAGGTGCTAAAGATATTAGGGAAAAAAGTAGAACAGTCTTTGCTTTCAACAAACTTAACAATCTACTTAAAGTTAGGGATAGTACCAGTAAGTAAATTTAAAATACATACAGAGTAAAAACAAAATAATGTCAAAGAGGGAAAGACTGAGAGATAAATTAAGAATCATGAAAAAGTTTCACGGAGGTGGTAGGACTTGAACTCGGTTTTGATGACTATTTTTAAAATTCCTTATAGCTCTGACCATTTCTCCATTCTTTTTAAAAATTTCAACTTATTTATTTTTAAACCCTTACCTTCCATCTTAGAATCAATACTGTGTATGGCTTCCGGTAGAAAAGTGGTAAGGTGGGGGGGGAGGGGGCAGCTGGGTAGCTCAGTGGATTGAGAGCCAGGCCTAGAGATGGGAGGTCCTAGGTTCAAATCTGGCCTCAACACTTCTCAGCTGTGTGACCCTGGGCAAGTCACTTGACCCCCATTGCTTAGCCCATACCACTCTTCTGCCTTGGAGCCAATACAGAGTATTGATTCCAAGATGGAAGGTAAGGCTTTAAAAAAGAAAGAAAGAAAAGTGGTAAGGGCTAGGCAATGGGGATTAAGTGACTTGTCTAAGGTCACCCAGCTAGGAAGTAACTAGGACTACATTTGAACCCAGGACCTGGTTCTCAATCCACTGAACCACCTAGCTGCCCCAACTTATTATTTTTTAAATTACATTTGGAGTTCCAAGTTGTCTCCCACCCTTTCGCTCAACCCTGCACAAGGCCACCTTTTGATACAGATACCTATGTAAATTCATTCAATACATTCTTCCTCTGTTCTAAGGTCTTTTCCCAGAGACCTTACTTTGATGAATTCCTGCTGCCCTTGGCACACTGATATACTTCCTCCCATGTGATGTGATGGGAAATACTGGAAAATATGTCGTAAGAGTCCAACCCAATAAGTACCTGCCTGGTGGAACAGCCTGGTGGCTTTTTAGTGTCTGAGGGTGGCCATTAACAGCTGTCTTAGGGAAAACCACTGAGCTATTTGTCTTCCATTTCAATACCTCAGCTCCCTCTTGGTAGCATCTTCCTGGGTTTAATGGCTGGAGTCGGGCTTAGATCATCTTCCTTTGCTTTTAACACACAGAGCAATTCCTAAAGGACTAATGTGTGCGTAAGATGGAAGGGAGCCCCTTGTGCTGAGAAAGCAGAATGGTTAGAAACGTGTGTCCACGAAGGCCACGTGCCTCCCTCCAAACCTCTCCGGGTTCCGTTGCGTGTGGCCAGGATGAAGGGAGGAGATGGGCAGGATGCTAAGCCCTTCTGGGAGCCTTCCTCCAGCCCTAAAGATTTTGGCCAGGATAATGCCTCTGATTTACAAAGATGGGAATGCCAGAAAGAGGGCGAGGGCAACAGCTCTCCGATTCTGAGAGAGAAAACAATAAAGGAGCCTTGAAATAGAACTCCCAAGCGAGTAGGGTGTTTTGAGCAGGGGAAGAAGATGGACAGGCCTGGCAAGGAGAGGGCCAAGAGTCATAGGTGTGGATAGGAACGAGGGTTCCAGAAAAGCTCCCCTAGCTCTCTGGCCCAGGCACGAACTAGAGGACGGAAAGGTGCTTGGTATATAGAATGAATGAACATTACTATTGTGTTTAGAGAGACAATCTAGTAATAATGAAAAGAGCATTGTGGGGGGGAGAGGGCATACAGTTGGGTGGTTCAGTGTGACTAGAGAGCCAGGCCTAAAGAAGGAAGGTTCTGGGTTCAAATCTGTTCTTAGACACTTCCTAGCTGTGTGATCCTGAGCAAATTATTTAACTACCATTGCCTAGCCCTTACCACTCTTCTATTTTGGAACTAATCCACAGTATTAATTCTAAGATGGAAGGCAAAAGTTAAAAAAAAACAAAGCCCAAACATTGGACAGCAAAGAATTGGAAATAAAACCATGGGAAATATTCTAAATTAATTAAATAAAAATTTTCAATTAAAAAGAAAGAAAAAAATTGGAAATAAGATAGATGCCTGTCTATGTGGGAATAACTAGATAAAGGTTTTTTAGATGTGGTAAAATATTACTGTGCACAAGAAATTAAGAAATGGTGGTGGGGCAGCTAGGTGGCTCAGTGGATAGAGCCCCAGGTCTAGAGATGGGAAATTCTGGGTTCAAATGTGGCCTTAGATACTTCCTAGCTTTGTGACCCTGGACAAGTCATTTAACCCCAATTGCCTAGCCCTTACTGCTCTTTTGCCTTGGAACTAATGCTTAGCATCAATTCTAAGACAGAAGGTAAGGGTTTAAACCACAACAACAAACTTGTTGACTGACTGAATGGTTGCTTATCTACCTGCCTGCCCACCTGACATCAGGGGTTGAGGGTCTTTTTCTGTTTGCAGAATTCTCTCTGGGACCTCTCTGGGTCTGCTTCTCTCCTCAGCCTGACTAGATTGTGTGAGGTGCTGCTCCTTGAAGCCGCTTCCTGCCCGAGGTGATCATCTCTCCTCCCTCAGGTCTCCCTGTGTTGGTGCCTGCCCAAACTGTGACTCTCTGTACCTTGCTGCATGTAGTGTCTCCTACTGGTCTAGTGACTCTCTTTCAGAGCTACTGGGCACCCCTGCCTGGGACTCCTCAGGGTTTAGCTATTTAACTCCATCTCCCTAAGGCACAAGCTACTTTTCTCAGCCAATCAGGTCAGGCCCTTTTTTGCCCCATTGAGAAGGATCACTGGTACCTCCTAAAGGGAACACAATTAGATGCAGCCTTGACAAGTTAGCTCAACACCTCATTAACACCTTGTGATGACTTGTGGAGCCTTCCTGGACTGAAGTAGGGAGGAGAACTCCCTTTCCTAGGAAAACAAAGTAGCTTGGGAGAGGGCTAAGACTGGGTGATTATCCCTGCTTTATTATATTTAATGTACACTTCAACAATGGTACATCAGAAGCTCACATTTGCTTTTGTAATCTTTTTATTTGCATTTTGAAATGTTTGCTGGTGATTATTAAACTCACAATAAAATATGATTTAAAATAGAAGTAAGATGATGTCATTGTGGAGAAATTCAAAATCAAAAGAATGAAAAAAAGCAAAGAAAATGTTAAATATCTCATGGAAAAAAAACAATTGACCTGGAAATTTGATCCAGGAGACACAATTTAAGAATCATTGGACTACCTGAAAGCCATGATAAAAAAAAAATAATAAAGCCTGGACACCATAATACAAGAAACTATCAAAGAAAATTTCCCTGATAGTCTTAAATAAAAGTAAAATAGAAATTGAAAGAATCCACAGATCACCTCTAGAAAGAAATCCTCAAATGAAAACTTCCAAGCCAAGAAGAAAATACTATAAGCAGCCAGAAAGAAATAATTTATATACCATGGAGCTACAGTCAGAATTACACAGGACTTAGAGGCTTACACATTAAAGGATCATAAGGCATGGAATATGATATTCTGGAAGGTGAAAGATCTAGGTTTATAATCCAATCACCCATCCAGAAAACTGAGTATATTCTTTCAGGGGGAAAAAATGGTCATTCAATAAAATAGAAGATTTCTAAGCATGGAAAGATGAAAAGAACAGACCTAAACAGAAAATTTGATTTCCAAACACAAGACCCAAGAGAAGCCTAAAAAGGTAAATAAAAAAGAGAAAATTTAAGGGACTCAATAAGGTCACACTGTATATATTCCTACATGGAAAGAGGATATTTGTAATTCTTAAATTTTTTTTTTAACCCTTACCTTCCGTCTTGGAGTCAATACTGTGTATTGGCTCCAAGGCATAAGAGTGGTAAGGGCTAGGCAATGGGGGTTAAGTGACTTGCCCAGGGTCACACAGTTAGGAAGTATCTGAGGTCAGATTTGAACCTAGGACCTCCCATCTCTAGGTCTGGCTTTCAATCCACTGAGCCACCCAGCTGCCCCCTTAATTTTTTTTTTATCAGTAGTAGAACAGTTAGAAGTATACATAGACAGGGTGTATTAGGATGACATAATATGCAAAAAAAAGTCATGAGGTAAAAAAAAAGAGTATTGCACTGAGAAGAAAAGGGAAGGAAGAGATGGAATGAGGTAAATTATCTCTCCTAAAGAGGCATGAAAAAATTTACAGTGCAGGAGAGGATGAAGGTAGCGACGGGCAATACTTAAACATTATTCTCATCATAACTGGCCCAGAGAGGAAATAACCATACTCAATGGGTTGTAGAATCTGAACTTACCTGATAGAGAAGTAGGAGGGGGAATAAGGCAAAGACAGGGGGAGTGATAATATGAACAGGCAAGTAATAAGGAGTGATAAAAAGCAAAACACTGGTGAGGAGGGATAGAGTGAAAGGAAAAAGAGCAGGATCAAAGGGGGAAAATAAGATGGAGGGGAATATACAGTTGGTAATCATAAGTATGAATGTAAATAAGATGAACTCACCCATAAATGGAAGCAGATAGCATGGATTAAATCAGAATCCTAGTATATGCCATTACAAGAAACATATTTGAGGCAGGGTGACACAGAGTAAAGGTAAGGGGCTGAAACAGAATTTATTGTGCAGCATATAAAATTAAAAAAAACAAGAGTAGCAATCATGATCTCAGACAAAGCAAAAAAAAGACCCGATTAAAAGAGATAAAGCAGGAAATTGCATCTTGCTAAAGGCTACTCTAAGAATGAAGTAATATCAATACTAAACATATATGCACTAAATGGTATAGCTTCTAAATTTTAAAAGGAGAAATTAAATGAACTTCAACAGGAAATAGATAATAAAACTATACTAGTGGGATACCTCAACTTCCCCTTTTCAGATCTAGATAAATCAAACCAAAAATTAAACAAGAAGTAAAAGAAGTGAATGAAATCTTAGAAAAGTTAGAACTAATAGATGTCTGTAAAGAAATGAATGGGAATAGAGAGGAATATACCATCTTTTCAGCAGCACATGATTCCTACAGAAAAATTGACCATATATTATAGCATAAAAACTTCACAACCAAATTCAGAAAAACAAATAATAAATACATCCTTTCCAGATCATAATACAATAAAATTATAATCAACAAAACTATAGAATGACCAAAAATTTAATTAGTATCCAAATAATCTAATGCTAAAAAAGGATTGGGTCAAAGAACAAATAATAGAAACAGTTTTATTAATGAGAATTACAATGACAACATATCAGAATTCATAGGATACAGATAAAGCAATGTTTAGGGGAAAATTTATAACTCTAAACACATATATTAATAAAATAGAGAAAATGCAGATCAATGAACTGGGCATGCAACTGTAAAAACTAAAAAATGAACAAATTGAAAATCCTCATTTAAAGACTAAATTGGAAATCCTAAAAATTAAAGGAGAAATTAATAAAATTTAAAGTAAGAGAATCATTGGCCTAATAAATAAGAGTAGAGGTTGATTTTATGGAGAAAAAAAACAAATAAAATAGACAGAGTATTGGTTAATTTGATTAAAAAAGGAAACAAGAAAATCAAATAATCAGTATCAAAAATGAAAAGGGTAAACTCACCACCAATGAAGAGGAAATTAAAGCAATTTTTAGGAGCTATTTTGCCCAATTATACACCAATAAATCAGTGAAATAAATGAATATTTACAAAAATACAAATTGCCCAGATTAACAAAAGAAGAAATAGAATATTTAAATAATCCCATCTCAGAAAAATAAATTGAACAAGATATCAATGTACTCCCTAAGAAAAAAATCCCAAAGCCCAGATAGATTCACAAGTGAATTATATCAAACATTTAAAGAACAACTAATCCCAGTACTATACAAACTATTTGTCAAAATGAACAAAGAGGTAATCTTTCCAAATTCTTTTTATGAAACAAATGTAGTACTCTTACCTAAGCCAGGAAGAGCAAAAACAAAGAAAGAAAATTATGGGCCAATTTCATTAATGAATATAGATGAAAAAATTTTAAATTAGATACTAATAGAGACTACAGTAATATATCATAAGGATCATTCACTATGACCAGGTAGAATTTATATCAGGAATGCATGGCTGGTTTTATATTAGGAAAATATTCAGTATAATCGACCATATCAATAACCACTAATAGAAATCACATGATTATCTAAGTAGATGCAGAAAAAGCCTTCTACAAAATACAGCACCTATTCCTACGAAAACCACAAGAAAACATAGAAATAAATGGGCCATTCCTTATATTGATAAGTAGTATCTACTTAAAACCTTCTGCAAGTACCATCTGCAATGGGGATATGTTAAAAGTCTTCCCAATAAGATCAGAAGAGAAGCAAGGATGCCCATTATCACCACCAATACTTAATATTGTATTAGAAATGCTAGCTTTAGCAATAAAGAAAGAAAAAGAAATTGAAGGAATTAAATTAGGCATTGAGGAAGTCAAACTATCACTCTTTGAAGATGATATGATGGTATACTCAAGGAGTATAGAGAATCAACTAAAAAAAATTGTTGAAATAATAGCTTTAGTAAAGTAGCAGGATACAAAATAAATCCACATAAATCATCAGCATTTCTATTACCAACAAAGTCCAGCAGCAAGAGTTAGAAAGAGAAACTCCATTTAAAATCATTCTAAATAATATATAATGCTTGGGAATGTACTTGCCAAGGCAAACTCAAGAATTATGTGAACACAATTACAAAATATTTTTCACACAAATAAAGTCAGATCTAAACAATAGGAAAAATATTAATTGCTCATGGGTAGGCTGAACTAATATGATAAAAATGACAATTCTACCTAAATTAATTTATTTATTCAGTGCCATATCAATCAAACTATAAATAATTATTTTATGGAACTAGAAAAAATAATAAAATTTATCTGGAAAAACAAAAGGTAAAGAATATCAAGGGAACTAATGAAAAAAAAATGTGAAGGAAGGTAGCCTAGCAGAACCAGATCTCAAACTGTAGGATAAAGCAGAACAATCTGACTAAGAAAGAGAATGATAGTTCAATGATTCATCATTGCTGGGAAAATTTGAAACCAGTATGGCAGAAGCTAGGTATAGACCAATATCTCACACCCTACACCAAGATAAGGTTAAACTGGATATATGATTTAGATATAAAGAATGATACCATAACTAAATTAGGGGAATGCAAAATAGTTTACCTGGTAGAGAAAGGAAGAATTTATGACCAAATAGAGTTTTATATGATGTAAGATGAATAATTTTGTTTATATTAAATTAGAAACATTTTGTACAAACAAAACTAATATTACCAAAATTAAAAAAACAGGAAAAATTTTATAATAAATTTCTCTATATATTTCTCTAATAAAAGTCTAATTTCTCAAGTTTATGGAGAATTAAGTCAAATTTATAAGAATACAAGCCATTTCCCAATTAACAAATAGTCAAAGGATATGAACAAGCAATTTTTAGAAGAATAAATCAAAGCCATCAATAATCATAATGAAAAAGATGTTTTAAATCATTCTTGATCAGAGAAATACAAATTAAAACACTGCTGAGGTGCCATGTCACATCTATCAGATTGGCCAATATGGCAGCAAAGGAAAGTGGTAAATGTTGGAGGGGCAAAATTGGGACACTAATGTATTATTTATGGAATTGTGAACTGATCCAACCATTCTGAAGGGCAATTTGGAACTATACCCAAAGGGCTATAAAACTGTGCATACCAGGGGCAGCTGGGTAGCTCAGTGGATTGAGAGTCAGGTCTAGGGATGGGAGGTCCTGAGCTCAAATCTGACCTCAGACACTTCCCAGCTGTGTGACCCTGGGCAAGTCACTTAACCCCCATTGCCTAGCCCTTACCACTCTTCTGCCTTGGAACCAATACACAGTATTAATTCCAAGAAGGAAGGTAAGGGTTTAAAAAAAAAACTGTGCATACCCTTTGATCTGGTAAAACCACTATAGGTCTGTAATCCAAAGAGATCATTAAAAAAGGGAAAGGATCTACTTATAAAAAAATATTTATAGCGGCTTTTTTGTAGTGATAAAGAATTGAAAATGGAGAGAATGCCCATCAATTGGGGAATGGTTGAACAAATTGTGCTACATGTTGGTAATGAAATACTATTATGCTATAAGAAATGCTAAGTAAGATGATTTCAGAAAGAGCTGAAAAGATCTGCAGGAACTGATGCAGAGTGAAATAAGCAGAACCAGGAGAACACTGTACACAGTAACAGCAGTATTGTGGAATGATTATCTCTGCAAACTTGGCTACTCTCTGCAATTCAATAATCTGGGACAATCCTGAAAGACTTATGATGGGGAATGCTATCCTACTCCAGAGAAAGAACTGTTGGAGTCATCTCTCACGTCAGTATATCTTTGGTTTTATTTTGGGGTTTTGGTTACGTATGAGTGTGCTCTTACAACAATGACCAATATGGAAGTGGGCTTTGCATGACAATAAAAATTTGAAAAAAAAAAGAGTTGACACGACTAATTCCATTTTCTTCTGTATTTGCCTTTTTTTGTTTATTTTTTTTGTTTATTTTTTTTGCTAGCTGATATCTCAGCAAAAGGTCTCTCTCATTCCCTTTCTTTCTCCTTAATCACTCTATGAAGACAAAAGAAAACTCAGAAAACCTAAATAGCTGAAGGAAGCCGCTTGCTCCCTCCTCTTTGTTCTATCTGATAAAGTCCTTAACATGTGCCTCTGGTTTCCTTGGGTCTGGTGTAAAGGGCTATGCCAACATTCCTTTGTTACAATTTAGACCTCAGGTACCTTTTCAGGATGCTCTTACTCTTGGTGGCTCACAAAACTCAGGAAGAGAGAATACATTCACGCTATCTGTCCTTACACGCCTTATACACATTCATGTATACCAACATATTCATCAGCAGAATTGTGAGACGTGTCCATTATTTATTGAGAGTGTGTGTCCCACCTCACTTTACTTGTCCATCTCTATCCTATGCTGGCTTTCTTGAGCAGTGCCTGGGAAGGACCTTGCCCATTCTTGAAATTTCTGTTACTCTGGTAGTAACAATGGGAATAGAAAGGAAGACATCAATTAAATAAATATTTATTAAGTACCACTCTGTGTCACACTGTGCTAAGTGCTAGGAACACAAAAAGCGTAAAGACAGTCCTTACCCTCAAGGAGCTCACAGTCTAGTGGAGTAGATAATAAATAAGCTATATGCAAGGTAAATAGGAAATAATTAGCAGAGGGAAGGTATTAAAATTAAGAGGGTTTGGGGACAGCTGGGTGGCTCAATGGATTGAGAGTCAGGCCCAGAGACAGGAGGTCCTGGGTTCAAATCTGACCTCAGACACTTCCTAGCTGTGTGACCCTGGGCAAGTCACTTAACTCCCATTGCCCAGCCCTTACCACTTTTCTGAATACCCAGTATTGATTCTAAGATGGAAGGTAATTGTTACTTTATTTAAAAAAAAAAAAAAAGAGGGGTTGGAAAAGGCTTCTTGTAGAAGGTAGGACTTTAGTTGAAACTTAAAGGAAGCCAGGGAGGTCAGTAGGCAGAGGTGAGGAGGGAGAACATTATAGGCATGAGGAACAGCCAGAAAAATTGTCTAGAGATGAGAGGTGGAGTGTCTTGTTCAAGAAACAGCAAGGGGGCCAGTGTCAATGGATGGATTGAAGCATATGTGTAGGGAGTAAGATGTACCAAGACTGAAATGTTAGGAGAGGGCCAAGTTATAAGGAGCTTTAAATGCCAAACATTCCCTGGAGAGAATAGGGAGCTACTGGAGTTTATTGAGCAGGGGGGTGACACGATTGGACCTGTGCTTCAGGAAAATTTCTTTGGTGGTTGAATGGAGAATGAATTGGAGTGAGGAGAAACTTGGGCCAGGCAGATCCATCATCAGGCTATTGCAATGGTCTAGGCAAGAGGTGATGGAGGTCCTGCACCAACAACGGGGTGCAATGTCAGAGGAGAGAAGGGGAGTATAAGAGAGATGTTGCAAAGGGGAAATGTATGGGACTTGACAACAGTTTGGATAAGAGGGGTGAGAGATAGAGGACTCAGGGATGACATGTAGATTTTGAACCTGAGGGCCTGGGAAAATGGTTTTGTAATCTAATAGGGAAGGTGGGGTCGGGGGAGGTGATTGGGGGAAAGATAATGAGTTCAGTTTTGAATATGTTGAGTTTAAGATGCCTATTGGTCATCCAGTTTGAGATTTCTAAAAGAGAGTTGGAGAGATGAATGTGGAGAAACTCTACATAGAGTGAGACAAGAGGTTGTCTCCTACTTAGAGTATGAAGTGTCATCGTTCCACTTAAAGGGAGGCAGAATGGGCATTTCTAACCTCTTTTCCCTCCATGTTCTTCAAGGGGGTCTCAACTCCTGCTTGGAGAGGAGAGGGAAGCTGGGGTTAGGGGTCACTGTTGTGCTAAAATTCTATCTATCTGTTCCCTTAAATATTTTTAGTCTAGAGGATATGATTAGGTTTAGTCTAGCTTCTGATTGCTAGGTCATAAGTCAGAGGAAGGAGGCCCTCAAACTTTATATCCAAGGCTTGACCCCTTTCCCACCAAATACTAGCTCCACAATGAATACACATAGCAAATAGAATTTATTCTTAAAAATTATCCAAATCAGAAAAGGTGTGCAGAAGAGAATATAAACAGACAATACTGAGTGAAGGAACTCTTCCATTGGGATCAAGGTATTTCAGCTCAACCAAGAAAGAGTCCTTGATCTCAACCAAGGGGAAATTCCCTTGAATCTCTAGCACAGCAAGCTGTGGGAGGGCAACATGACAGAGACTCCTGGCTCTTCTCATCTCTTCCTAGTCTTTTCCTTCAGCAACTTGAAGAGAGATTGGCCTCTTCCACTTTCCTTCTCAAAGCCAGAAGAAGCACCTAGAATGGCTTGAGACTTTCTTTACATGATATTTTATTTCTTTCTAATTACAGTTTAAAACATTTTTTAAATTATTTTTTTAAATTTTGAGTTCCAAATTCTCTCCCTCTACCTCCCTTACTAACTCTCTGACACTCAAATAAAGATTTAATAATTCAATAATGAACTAATATGGATTTAATATTTACAATCATGTAAAACATTTCCCCATATTAGTCACTTTGTGAAAGAGATCTCAAATAAAATAGGAAGAAGAAAGAAAGTGAAATACAATATGTTTTGATCTGAATTCAGACTCCATCAGTTCTTTCTTTGGAAGCAGATGACATTTTTCATCATGAGTGTCTAGGATTGTCTTGGATCACTGTACTGTTGAGAATAGCTAGGTCATTTGTAGTTTTTCATCAAAAAATAATGCTGATACAGTATACAGTGTAAAATGTTCTTCTGGTTCTGTTCATTTCACTTTGCATCAGTTCATCTAAGTCTTTCCAGGTTTTTTTTTTATCCTGCTTGTCATTTCTTATAGCAAAATAGTAATCCATTTCAATCATAGATCACAACTTATGACTTGAGATTTGGTAACTCCTGAAGAAATTTGGACAAGAACTGAAGCTCTCTTTCTTTTGCCAACTCCACCCTACCCCTCATGCAGGGAGGGACATTCATCTCCATCAATAAGGAGATGGGACTTGGAACAGTGGTTACATGAGATTGAAGGCCAACAGAGAGTTTGGGACAGGATAGGTAGATTTGAGAATCATCAGTATAAAAATGGTAATCAAATCCATGGGAACTGATGAGATCACCAAGAGAAATAGTATAGGAGAGAAGAAGACCCAGTACAAAGCCATAGAGGACATTTATAGTTAGAAGGTATGATCTAGAAGAAGATCCAGCAAGGAATTATAAGAATATAAATTTAGATTTTGTGCTAAATATGAGAATTCTAAAATAATATTGTGGTTGACAATTTAAAATTATTGCAGCTTAAGTAAAAATAACTTTTAGCTACTTTATTTACAAAGAGGTAGAAAGAGTGAAAGTGAAAAAATGTAGATAAAGAGACAGAAAGTACTGCCTAGCTACTTATACCCTAAGTTTAATCCTAATGTCTCTAGACTGCAAATGTGAATCTGAAAGCAAGCAAATGTCACCAGAATCCAAAGTCCTCATTAGGAAACCAAAATCCAAAGAACCAGGAGATGGTGAAGAATCCCATGAGAACCTTCAGTGCACCAGAGACTAAGACTGACAAGAACTCCCACTGAAGGGAGTATCCTACGGAAGCACCAACGAGCAGAGAGAGTCTCCTCACTGAAAAATCAAGGAAGGAATCACTCCACTCACCACTGCAGGATCCAAGGAAAGAGTCTCCTCCTCCAGTCCAGCCCACCCAAGGCAGAGTGAGTGACTGAATCCTTGAGATGGTCTTTTTAAAACAGTTTTCTCAACATTATTTCCCATCACTTCCCCACTTTAAGGGAACCAATCAAAGTCTTTCAATTTGCCTAGCACTGCCCAAGTGGGGGGGTGGGGGGGCAGTGACCCTTGGAGGTGTGGACTTACCCTAGTAAGTGACTTGTGAACTCTCTTAGTCAGGGTCAAGTAGGGGTACTTTAAGTTCTTGATTTGTTTAGCTAAAAATAGACATGGGGAGAGTTAATCCTGTCTTCACAGAATCAAACACCTGTTTTGAACTATGTTTTGAGGAAGTAAAGGAGGCCTGAGGAGCAGTCAGATAGGTAGAAGAATCAGGAGAGTGTGGTTCCTGAAAACTTAGAGAGAAGGAATGGATGCCCAAGATGCTATGGAGATGAGATAGACATGAGTGTGGTGATTGACTGGATATGAGAAGTGAGGAGAAGAAGTGAGAGATTATGAGTTAGAGATCAGAGAATTATACATTTGGGAATAGAAGGGAATTTAGATGGGGCCTAATCCCCTTCCATTTTAAATATGAAGAAACTAAGGTCCAGATTATGGTTACACAATTATTAAGTGGAAGGACAAGGATTTGAACCCAGGTGCTCTGATTCCCAAGACCATTGTTCCTTGTAACATTTAAATTAGTTTCTCTACTAAAAGTATTATATTTTTAGAGGTTTATTAAGATTGTTAGAAATCAAGGATACAAAATAATAAACCACGTGCCCATGGCTGAAAGCCAAATTCAGAACCCCTGGGTTTAGTCTACTCACTACATCCTTGCAATCTCTGAGTACAGGAAGAGAGTGGAATAGGTGTTACAGTCAGTTTAAATATAAATTGTGATCTTGGCCCAGGTGGGGATTCAGGTGAGATTATAGGGAATTCTGGGAACTGCCAAGGACTTCTGGGGATTGAAGTCTGGGATTCAAATTTCCATTTTTACATCCTTCTACTATATCATACTGCTAATGCTAAGGTTTTGAATATAAGAAGACTTGGTGAACAGTGGTACTTTTTTTTGAAGACTTCTGAAGATTGAGTGAACAGTGTTACCTCAGAAGAAGCAAGTAATTTATATAATGACTATAATCATAAAGAAAAACAACTTTTAAAGGCTTAAGAGCCCTGATCAGCACAATGACCAACCACAGCCCCAGAAGATGGAATATGCTATCCACTGACGGTCATAGGTGAGGGTACAGCAGTACAGAATATGACATACTTTTTCAGACAACATATGTACATATTTTGAAAGACTATACTAACTTATTGCAAGGAATGTTGTTGGGCTTTTTTCCCCCTCTTTATGGGAAGTGGGAAGCCCTGAAAAAAGGTTAGTGATAGGGATGAAAAGAAAAGAAAGAAAGAAAAGTGTCAAGGAAGCATTTTAAAAAATGCACAAAATTTATTGTTACTAAGTCTGTATCCCAAAGAATTTTAAAAAAAAGGTGGGGTGGATAGTGTGTAGAGGGAGTTTCATCCTATTCCCCCCCCCCCCAGATTGCTGACCTGGTTCATCCCATTTTGCAGGCTGGCACCATGGATGTAGCACATAGGGAGAAGTGCAAGAGAGTCAGAGGATAGTCAGAGGATAAGAGGGGCTGAGGAAACTTGCCCCCTTCTCTACTTCCCTGAATGTGGCACTAGAGCTTGGATGGAGAACCGTGCAGGAGGATCAACATGTGGTCAGACTTAGGATAGGAAATAGGTTTTAAACTTGTATCTATTTGCTTTTTTTATTTCAAGTGATTATTAATAAACTCTATGGAAAATAAGAACCTGGAGTTATTAATTTCAATCTAACAATAGGAAGGACGTATTTGTACAAAAATATTTATAGCAGCTCTTTTTGTGGCAGCAAAGAATTGGAAATTGAGAGGATGCCCTTCGATTGGGGGATGGCTAAACAAATTGTGGTATATGATTGTGATGGAATACTGTTGTACTAATGACAAGCAGGATGCTTTTAGAAATGCCTGGGAAGACTTATATGAACAGACGCAAAGTGAAGTAAACAGAACCAGGAGAGCACTGTAAATAATAACAGCCATATTATATAAAGATCAACTCTGAATGACTTCTCTGTTCTCAGCAATACAATGATCCAAGACAAACCCAAAGGACTCATGATGAAAAATGTTATCCACCTCCAGAGAAAGGAGTTTGAATGCAAACTGAAGAAGATCATCCTTCACTTCATTATTTTTTAAATATATCTTCATCCACATGATGAATATGAAAATGTTTTGGATGATAGCACATGTAAAACCTATATAAAATTGCTTACTGTTTCAGAGAGAGGGTCGAGGGGAGGGGGAAAAGAGAGAGAGGGAGGGAGAGAATTTGGAACTCAAAATGTTAGAAAATGAATGCTAAAAATTGTTTTTACATGTAATTGTGAAAAAATAAAATATTGATGAAGGAAAAAAATGTACAAAAGAGTTCTAAAAGATATTTAGAGGGAAGAGCAGGCAAATAGGAGAGCTTTTGGAATTAATGTGTCAAATTTAGTATATATTAAAAAAACAAGCCATATAAAATGAGATTTACAGTTTCATATGCAGTGTTCTTTCAAAATAAAAATAGCCAGCATTTAAGTAGTACTTTAAAGTTTGCAAATATTTATATAGCACTTTAACATGGATAAATAAGTATATCATTAACTCATTGTATCCTCACAACAAACTGGGTTTTCGGTGAGATTGTTATTATTTTACAGATGGGGAAACTGATATAATTAAATGACCTGCCCAATATCTCACAACTAGTAAAGGTTTGAGGTTAAATTTGAACTCAGGTCTTCTTAACTCAAGGACTAGCCCTCTATCCAATTCATCATTTAACTTCCTCTGTTTTTCTTTGTATATGTAATTATCCATGTTGATGTTTGACAAGGTCAGATAACAAAAAGATTAAGTATTTTTGAAAAACAAGGTGATGCAGATTTTAGGGGAAAAGTGAGCACATTGAGTCTGAAGTACCAGTGATGGTATCCAGACACAGACATTCTGGAAAGAGTGGGAGATAACGAAAAACCCAGGCAACGTGAAGTTTTGTTGTAAACACACACATTTATAATACATTGTTTCTATGGAAACACAATTCACATGTGTTATTGATAACTGCACGTAGAACATAGCCCTTTGAGGGCAGGAGTTAGCTTGTTTTGTATTGTAATGGATGGGAGAATGGAGTCACCTACTACGATTACTTTGATCCTGGAGAGTGAGAGAGGTGGGATGAAGCCAAAAGATGGAGAGGAGGGATAGAAAGATCCTTCTCTTCCCCTAGTGAAGATAGCACCAATTATCTTTTAGAGGGACAAGAAATTTCCCTTCAGAGTCTGAATTAAATATAAGTCAATGACTGAAGTTGACTCTCCCTCCATGAGGGAAAAGTATAGCTTTCTTCGCCAAGCTTCAGTTCTCTTCCTGGATGTTCTAAGGCAGGCAACTTAATCTAAAGGGAATAATTCTTTTATTCTAAAGGGACAGGGAGACAAGACAGGGAGAATAGGGTTGCTAAGTAAGGGAAGTGGGAAGTGGGAGATCCCTAAGAACTAACAGCTGACCCCCTCCCCAAATCCTGAGGGTTCAGGCTGTCTCCCTGACCTTGCTGGCCAGTTGTGATCTCTGTCCCGACTTCTATCTATCTTATTTGGACAACTTTAGGGGATCGAGAGAGAAGTCTTCTTTGGGTGGATGGCTTTATAATAAAATCCCATCCACTCCTTTTATCTTCATCTGTATCCAAGGGTTTTGGGTTCACTGAGGGATGGTCACAGCTCAGGTCTATTGTCTCAGAGGTTTCTCTTAGACCACCCACTCTAGAGTTCCCAAAGAGAAGTGAGTTGATCTGGCAGTTTCTCCTCAGCCCTTCTGTTCCTTTTTTGGAATCTTCTGTCCTCCTTGTCCTTCCCCCACTTGAGTTGCTCTTTTTGCATGCTCGATCTATTTTCCTCTCGTATAGTATTTATATGCTCAGTAACTCAATAGGGTCTTACATAACAGTAATTAGGCATTTAATGAATGCTTGTTGAATGAATGAATGAATGAATGATGTGTGTAATGGAAGGAATGCTGGACTTGAGGCATGAGAGAGACGGGTTCAAATTACCCCACTATTACTAGCCATGTGATCTGGAGCAAATCACCATCTCTGAAACTTAGTTTTCTCACCTATAAACCTTTTACTACATTCCTTACAGGGTTGTTATAAGAAAAATACTTGCTAAGTCTTAAAGCACTACTGAATGGTTGTGATGGAATGCTATTGTGCTATAAGAAAAGATGAAGAGAATGCTATCAGAAAAACCTGAGAAGACTCACATACACTGATGCAAAGTGAAGTGAACAGAACCAGGAGAATATTGTACACAGTGGCAGCAATATTGTAAGGACGATCAGCTGTAAAGGACTTAAGTTACTCTGTCTGATCAAGGGGATGATCCAAGACAATTCCAAAAGATTGATGATAAAAAGCACTATCCACCTCCAGAGGAAGAACTAATGAACTCTGAATGCAGATTGAAGCATATTGGGTTTTTTTTTTAACCCTTACCTTCAATCTTAAACTCAATATTGTGTATTGGTTCCAAGGCAGAAAAGCAGTAAAGGCTAAGCAATGGGACAACAGTAACTTGCCCAGGATCACAGAGCTAGGAAGTATCTGAGGCTGTTTTTGAACCCAGGACCTCTCATCACTAGGCCTGGCTCTCAATCCTCTGGACTACCCAGCTGTCTCCTAGCATACTGGTTTTCACTTTCTTAGTTTTCTTGTATTTTTTTCCCAACTTGGCTAATGAGGAAATATGTTTTGCATGACTTCACAGGTATAATAGGTATCATATTGCTTACCTTCTCAATAGATAGGGAAAAGCCAAGAGGGAAAGACAGTATTTGGAACTGAAAATTAAAAAAAAAAAAAAGAATGTTTAAAGATTTTAAAATAAATAAATAAAACTATAAATACATCTAGAAAAAAGCACTATGGAAATACCAATTATTCTTATTGATAAACATATATCATTCTATAAAGCAGTATGCTCCCCATCCCCATTCCAATTTGCTGTTTTGGACAGATTCCCATTGTGCACATGGGCAAACTGAGGTATAGGGAAAGGTGTTTTTATTTGTCTGGGGAGAGGGAAAGAAGTACTTGGGGATCTTCCTGGGTTTGCAGATGACAGAGGGGTAGCAACTGCTATCCAGCTTTGGTTCAGAAAAGCAAGGAGGAGGTGGTGGTAGTACAGCTGGATGACTCAGTGGATTGAGAACCAGGCCTAGAGACAGGAGGTCCTAGGTTCAAATCTGGCCTCAGACACTTCCCAGCTGTGTGACCCTGGGTAAGTCACTTAAACCCCGTTGCCTAGCCCTTACCACTCTTCTACCTTGGAATCAATACACAGTATTGATTCCAAGATGGAAGGTAAGGGTTCAAAAAACAAAAGAAAAGAAAAACAAGGAGGAGGTGCAGTATTACAGTGGAGAGTAACTTCAGGACCTGGGTTCAGATCCTTGACTCTGCTACCTTCCACTTCTGTGTTGTGAAGTATGACTAACTCTCAGGGCATCAATTTTCTCATCTATAAAATGATAGACTAGAGCAGCATTGGTGAACCTTTTAGTGACTGCATGCCCATACTGCACCCTCAAGCCACCTGTGAGCCCCCCACAATACCCCAGAGAGCAGAGGGAGGAAGTGCTCACATTGGTCTGTTGGACAGAGGGGTGGAGCATGCAAAAAATGTCTTGAGGAATGGTGGAGAGGAGGGAATGGAGCAGCTCCCTCCGGGCCGCCCTGGCACCTGAGCCACATCTTCGCCAACATGGGACTAAAGCATCGCTAAGGTCCTACAATTCTGTTACTGGAAAGACACTGTCCAGGGCCTGAAAGCTCAATGCAACAGAATCCTCACTCTTATGCTTTCAATCCTCAGAGTCACTGATTTAAAGACCCAACAAGGAACTAAGCTCCTCTGGCTACCTCTAAATTGATCCCCTTCCAAGAGGGTTCACAGGCTTCTCAGGGAGTGATTCTGGGGATTCATGTTGCAACGGGGCTCCTGGGGTCAAGTTTCCTGGAAACACATGATGGCACCCCTCTTTAGGGGAAGGGATTTCTTGTCATGGGAGTCCCCTATTTCCATTCCCAGGAAGTCTACATCTTAGATTGCCTGAAGGAACTGGGAGTGTGCGGCTTGGACAAGAGAAGACTTGACAGGGAATGTGAGAGCTGTCTTCCGGTATCTGTAGGGTTGTCCTGTGGAAAATGGATTGAACTTGTTCAGTTGGCTCCTGAGGACAGATCTAGGAGCCATGGGAGGGAGTTGCAAGGAGAGGAGCTTTCAGCTTAAGATAAGAAAGAATCTGTAAGGAATCCGAGCTGTTTCATAGTAGAGCAGGTTCTTTGGAAGGGTAGTGAGTTCCCCATCCCTAGGGAGTAGGGAGAAAGAGGTCCCAGAAGAGGCTGGCTGGCCCCTCGGGAGGGAAGCCCATTTCTATATTTGAGTCAGATTATTCGAGCCTCTCTTCCGGCTGAGACTCAGATTCTCTGGCCGTAGCTGACCCAGGCTTTACAGGAATGAAACAGACACGTCCATGCTGCTGAGGAGACCAGAGCCCAGAGCCCAACACAGGTGCTGGACAGATGGGGAGGCTCTGAGATCAGCTTTGGCTCCCCAGGGGCACCTGCTCGCTATACCTGCCCGGGCATGGGGCAGGGCAGCCGGAGCAGTCTGCTGACTCTAACCGAGGCGGGTCTGCCGCTGCAGTGATGCCCAGCCCACCTTGGCTGGAAGCCTGCTCCCGGCAGAGGAATGTGCTGTGGGCACACTGCCACCTGCTGGCAGTACCTGGAATCACACCAGGTGAGGCTGCTGAGAAAGCAGCACCCATGAGCCAGGTCACAGAAGGAAACAGAGCTAGAAGGGGCCTTAGAGAGCATCTAGTCCCATACATCCCCCCTAATTTTAAATATGAGGAAACTGAGGCACACCATTAAAAATGTGAGCGAGAGACAACTAGGGAGCATAGTAGATTGAGTCAGACCTAGAGATGGGAGGTCCTGGGTTCAAATCTAGCCTCAGACACTTCCTACTTGTGTGACCCTGAGCAAGTCACTGAACCACAGCCCTTACCTTGCTTTGCCTAGCCTGCCTTGGGACATAGTACTGGTTTTAAGATGGAAAGTAAAGGTTTAAAAATAATATCTTTTTTTTTAAGGAAAAAGGTAGATTATTATTATTAGGACGGGGCAAAATTCTAGAGCACAAAACATAGGTCATCTTTGGTGGGGAGGGGTTTGTGGACCCCCAGGAGATCTGTGAAGAGGTTTCAAGGAGCCTCTAACAACAAAAAAAAATTAAACCCTTACCTTCTGTCTTAGAATTAATACTGTGTTCCAAGGCAGAAGAGTGGTAAAGGCTGGGCAATAAGGGTCAAGTGACTTGCCCAGGGTCACCCAGCTAGGAAGTGTCTGAGGTTACATTTGAACCCCAAACCTCCCATCTCTAGCTACTGGGTCTGGCTCTCTATTCACTGAGCCATCTCTCTGTCCCTCAAGGGAGACTTTTATAATAAAATTTTCAATGTTTTGATAACTCTTATTTCAACATCTTTGGTTTCTTTTGCAAATCATTATATTTTATTTTATTCATTTTGAAATCTCCTTCTAAGAAGGGGGATGCACAGGCTTCACCAGATACTAAGTGTCCACAATACACTAAATTTTAAAATTCCTTATTTAGTCCAATGGAGACCCAGAGAACAGAAGCGAGTTGTCCAATGAGCTGCCTCTCTCCTGAGCTCCTACTGCCCTTCAGAGCCCGACCAATGGCGATAGGCCAGCGTGGCCCATTCCTGAATCAGTCCTGGGCTTGGCCATCAAGGGAAGATTGGAGTTCTTTCCCTGGAAGGTGGGGAGGCAAACCCAAGAAAGGCTCTTCTCACAAACTCAGGACACTTTGGAACAGTATAACAGCTGCGTTTATTAATAGAATCCTGGAGCTTTCTGGGCTCCAGTCTACATAGGACAGAACATGAGAGTCTAGACAGCAGCCGCCACCACTTAGCCAGAATGGATATGCAGAGCCCCAGGCAGGGAGCTACCAGTGGGAGAGGGGACAATGACCAGCTGGGGGAAACATGGCCAGGCCTCCTAGAACTCTGGACCTAGAACTCAAAACCTTCCCCCACAACCCTCTAGGGTTACAGATGAGGAAACTAAGGCTAAGGGAGGAGGAGGAAATCGTTCTGTCAAAAAAGAAGTTGAGGACAAACCTGGGACTCGAAATGAAGGTCTTTTGACTTTTTGCATGACCTTTTTTTCCATTAGTGAAAGTGTGAAGTCAGTGAGGTTTGAATTCAGTGCCCTTTGCTTCCTCTTCCTGAAAACCTCAGCCTCTAAATCTGATATGACTCTTTTCTTCTGAGAGCCTGAAGCCTAAAAGAAACCCATCTTGGAGGGCATTTACGCATAAAGGGCAGCCTAGTAAGGACAGTGATTAACCGGAGGAACAAAACTCTAATGGTGGGGTTGTAGGTACAAAGAACAGGCAGAGAGAGAGGAAGGATGGATGGGACAGACTTGCATCTGGCCCTCTCTACTTCCTTTAAAGCCTGGCTGGATTTTCTCCCCCTTCTAGTTTTTGTGCTGGGCCAACTCTAAGTAAGGACAGTCCCTAATCTGCAGAGTGGGTGACACCTATGGGAGAAGCTTGCTAGGCTGGGCTCTGGCAAGGTACCTCCAGCCTCAGACCAACTTCTGTGTCCTGGGGGGGGGGGGGATAAAATGACTCGTGTGAAGATCTCAAGCTCTCTCCCGGTTGTGATTTGGGAGAGGGGCGAGGATGTGTGCCATGGGTCTGTCTTCATCTCAAGAAAAGAGAAGACCTGGGGGGGGGGGGGCTGAGGGGCGGACCCTCAAGCCTGGGTTCTTCCCCTCTCACCACAGGGAGGGCATTTTCACAGAAGCATGTTGTCTATAGCTCTTAAGGGCCTTTAGAGAGTGTCTAGTCCATCCTCCCTGCCAGGGCAGGAATCTCTTTCAGTCTCCTGAATCTGAGGTCATCCAGTCTACCCTGGAATACCTCCACTGACAGCGAGTTCACTTCCTCCCAAGCAGCCTCATCTCTTATGGGATAGCTCTGTCAGCAAAGTCTTCCTTATCTTCTTCTGGCTCTCTGACTTCCTTCCACCCATTGGTCCGGTCAAACAGAAGTCTAACAAGCACTTAGCATTGTGCCTGACACATAGTAGGTGCTTAATAGATGCTAGTTGATTGACTGACCCCTCATTTACTGGATGGCTCTCAAAGTACTTGCTGGCAGGAATCTGCCACAGCCTGGATTCCTTTAACTTGTCTATGAATAAACATTCCTAGGTGGGATGAGAGGGTTCAAGCAGATCTTTCCTGACCCCCAGGCACCTAGGACCATGCAGCCATTCTAGTTACTAAGAGGCAGGTACTCCAGCTTCCAAAGGAGCCAGAGGCTCCTTTCACCTCCCCACACCCTGGAGGAAAAGGGGGAGTTCCCTATTTGCAGTGCTGGCTCCCTGTACTTAAGAGCCTATGGGACAGGCTAGCCATCCTTCAGTTACTTCCCAGATTCCTTGCTTTGCCAAATGAAACTAAGCCTCCAGGCCTGGCCATTCCTTTGGAGCTCATCTGCCAACCAGGGACACCCCTTGGGGGGAAATGCCCCAGGGGGAAGGGGGCCTCCTTTTGGAGAGAGTTCCTCTCTCTTCTGGCCACCCTGAGGGCTGTCAGAATCAGATTCTTTTCTTTGGCCTGGCTGGCAGGGGCAGGGCTGAGGGTGGGAGAATGCATATATGTATGGGAAGGAAGCTAGTCCCAAGGTGGTAGGATGAAGATGTGTCTGTGGGCCATTCTCTGCCTCCATTGAACTGTGTGTGCCAGTCTGTAGGGGAGTGGGGAGACGGCCGTCTGTATTTGTGTGTGGTGGGTATATGTGCCAAGAATGTACTTGTGTTTAGTGTACAGGAGAGAAGCAGGTTTCTGGTTCAATTCCCAGGGTGGGAAGGGTATGTCTGTGTGTAGAGAAGGGGAGCTGGCACGTGTGTGCGAAGAAGGGAAATGGGGAGGAGGAGCCCACAAGTATGTGCTTGTGAGTATCTGGACTTCTCCGCACCTCTGAGGATGATGGGAATATGGCTCCTGGTGGTCAGGTTTGTGAATCTAGCTGGATTTGGAAGGATGTCCAGTGGGGCTTTTCTATATATGCCCTGGAGAAATATATCTGTCTATGTGGGTGTATCCTTGTGTGTGTGTGTGTGTGTGTGTGTGTGTGTGTGTGCGCGCGCGCGTGTGTGTGATGGGGACAGATGAAGGAACCACTCAGGCCTCTATTCAAAGCTAGGGAGGAGGCTAGTCATAGTGGGACAAGTTGAGGGTCAAGGCATCCTAAGTCTATTCTGCTAGATGGGGGCACAGAAGAGCATGAGCATTAGACAGACTATAAACAGCCAGAGGCTGGCCAGAGCTAAGGCTGAAGGAATGATGGGAAGGGGGCCATAAAACCCAATCCTTAGGATTCTAGGGAGGTCATGACAGGACCATCAAGGAGAAGGTGCTCCTGGGGATGTGGTCTCAGAACCAGCAGGGCATCCACATGAGGGAACCCAATGCTGCACCTGTGGCAGCTCCAGCCAACATGCCCATGGCTATGTCACCCCCAGTATCTCTTCCATAGTATGGTGAGTCACGAAGGATGACATGGGTCACTCCTGGAGCTGAGAAGAAAGCAGAGGGGAAAGTTTAGATAAATTTAGAAAGGAACAAAGGTGAGGGGATGGCTCATTTGATCTTCAAGGCCCAATCTAAATCTTACTCTTCTAAGAATCTTTCCCTGGCCATATATCCCAAGTTTCTCTGAACTAACAATCTGTACTTTCCAAAAAGTATATAAATGGGGCTTGTTTCCCAGTCTCTCCCTTAGTTTGATAGAAGATGCTTGAGAGCAGAATTATCTGCTCCTCAGATTAGAGCATAGAGGGAAAGACTAGCTTGGGCATGAGAGAACATTAGGAGGTCATGGGAAATAAGGAGTTTTAGGGGACCTCAGAGGGAAGGAGGCCTGCCTGGAGCCAATTCTAGATCTTAAGGAAGGATAAGGAGGATTAGGAAGGACGGGAGGGTTAAGAAGAGAATAAAGACCAGGCCTTGGGATGGGGCCTGGGGCTCATAAACTCCCAGAATCTCAGAACTGGAAGCCACCCTAAAGGAAAACTAGCTCAATCCCAAATCTCAGGAGGCTCGAATGCCTCACCTGAGAATGATCTATCTACTTCTGAAGGTAGTTTATCCCTCTTTGGACTTTTCCAGAGACTTTCTCCTTTCTAACCCTCCCTTTGTCCCTGGCCACTAGCTAATGGGACTCATTCCCTATTAAGTTTCTACATTCAAAGTCCTTAGAACACTCCCTCAAGTGGCTCAACGACTAGGAAAGGGTCCTTACCTCCATATGGAGTCCCAGTGCGGATGTAGGTGGCATCATGGGCATTGGGTGGCACAATCTGGTAATAGTCGTCGTAGGGATCATAGATGCGCACCTGGGGACAGAGTTCAAAAGTGGGGAGGGAGAGGTTTCTGCTCCATTCCTCAGTCTTCAAATTCCTCCAACTTCCTTCCCACAAGTTTCCAACATCAGACCCAAGTATAATCTTCTCTGGCTCATGCCTCATCCTCTTGCCCCTGCCCTGAACCCAGTCTTGAGTCCTGATCCTCTTTCCCTTGGTCTAAAGTCCTCATGCTGCCCTCTAAGGCACTTCTTTAGTGTCTCTGAAATCCATTTCATATCCCAAACTACTGTATGCATTGTTTCTCAGCTCCTCCTGCTAAATGTTTGCACCTTCCAGGGTGATAGCTCTCTAAGAGACTCAAGAGGGGCATGGACACTTAGAGGTCAATTTGCCTATTTTATAGAGGAGGAAACTAAAGTCTAGGGAAGGGAAGGTCCTTGCTTGAGGTCACAGAATGAGCCAGGGATAGAGCCCCAACAGGAGACCAAGTGTTATACCTTTGATCCCTTAGGAAATTTTCCACTTCCCTAAGGTGACTGCCCCCCCCCCCCCCCCCCCGAGGAAATAGCTCTGATGAGAGGGATAGAGAAGAAACTCTTGGTCTTTTTTTTTAAAACCTTTACCTTCCAAGGCAGAAGAGTAGTAAGGGCTAGGCAATTGGGGTTAAGTGACTTGCCCAGGGTCACACAGCTGGGCAGTGTATGAGGCCAGATTTGAACTAGGACCTCCCATCTCTAGGCCTGGCTCTCAATCCACTGAGCTACTTAGCTGCCCCCTAACTCTTGGTCTTTGAACAAGTCTGAGAAAATATCATCCCTTCTTTTCCAATTAAGCCAGTTGTTGAATTTTGAGCCCCATAAACAGACTAGGAACTTCCTGAAGGCAAGTCTCTTTTCCCAGTATCCTTCATAACAACTATGTAAGAGCAAACTGTATTTTTCTGTATACCTCCCCAGGAGGAAGCCAATTGGCACCTTCCTCTCTCCATGGTCCTGAAATTCACCTTCCAGCTTCTGCCTCTGGGAGTGCCTCCTAGACTCCTAGCTAGAGTTCTAATCCTATCTGTCCACCTACACACTTCTGGTTCACCCAAGGAAGTCACTTTTGCAACCAAAGGCAGACACAATCTGCCCACTGTAGAGATGAGCAAATCTAGTATCCCTCCTTGACTCTTGAGAAACAAAAAAGGGCTTCCCATACCACATTCCTGTGAAGGAGATGGTACAAAAGTGATTGCTACCAATTTAAAGAGGAAAGTAAAGACCTGGGAAATGATTTATCTGAAAGTCATGCAGCCATTAAGTGGGGGGCCAACTCAATCCTTGGGACTGGTTGAAAGAAGTCTGAGATAGGGCCCATCCCTTTAACCTAGGCCAGTGTTGGTGAAGCTATGGCATGCCTGAGGGCATTTTCCACATGACTTGTCCCTCTGCCCAACAGCTCAATGGGAGCACTTCCTCCCTCCTCTATCTGGGGTAAGGTGGGGGTGGAGTGGGGTTGGGGCTTACACGGGGGTGTGAGGGTTGCAGTTTGGGCACTTGGTCTCTAAAAGGTTGACCATCACTGACCTAGGCTCTCAAAGAGGTGTGGGGAGGGCTGGCCCAGAGAAGTCAAAGAAAGGGACATGGGAAAAGTGAAGCTTTCCTTTAATTTCCTGACAATCACAAGTGAACAAAATACTGGGGTATTGGTGTACTGTAGCAGAAAGAGTGCTAGGAAGGAGCAAATGTAAATACAGAGATCCAGAGAAAGACAGAGAAAAGTTAATTTAACACAAACATTTGTTGGTTATCTACTGTATGTAAACTCCAGTCCTTGATACTGGGAAAGGTAAATAGTTTAGACCTAATTCAATACTTTACTAAGTATCTATCACAAACAAGACACTGTGCTTGTTGCCGAGGATAAAAAGACAAAAATTGAATAGTTCCTGCCCTCAAAGAAGCTGACATTTTACTGAGGAATACAATATGTACACAGATATATCAATCCATGGCCACTTAAGGTGAGAGAGAACACTGGCTTTGGAAGGGATCAGGGAAGGCATCATTTAGGAAATGGCACTCAAGAAGCACCTTGAAGAAAGGAAGGATTCAAAAGGGTGACCATGGTGAGAGAGTGCATTCCAAGCATGGGGAATAATTGGTGTATAAAAGGAGCAGAAGGACCCAAAGAGACAAAAAGATCCAGGCAAATATAAAAACTGATACACGTAGTCACATGTAGCCAAAAAGACAAAGAAAAGGATGGATCCATTTATCATTAGTCCTAGGTTCCTAGACCTGAATCTACCTTATTGTTACTTCTCCCTCCCTCCATTCACCAGAACTGACTGTCCAATCCAGAGTATAATGACCAGAGGCTGAAGCCAAAGCCAGATATTCAAGGATCTACCATGGGATTTACATATCCCATTCCCCCTCACAAACACCAAAACACAGAGCCCTGGACTTGGGGATTTGGGAGCTTTAAAACTATGTGGCCCACTGAACTTCCTGCAGCTCACAGGATAAACTCAAAACATCTCAGCCTAACCTTTCAGGTCCTCCACAATGTGACCTCAAACTCCTTTTCTGATTTATTTCCATGAGTGTCCCACCTCATGCCATTTTCTTGGGGTCTCCATCTCTTCCCAACAAGGAAATGCCTCTTCAAAGGCAAGTGGCCCAAATCCTTCTGCACAACTTACTGTTGTCTCCCATAACATGCCTGGTTTATTTAGGGCTCCCTGCCCTTGTTCATGTGCCCTCTTTCCTATTCTCCAAATTTTTCCTGTCCTTCAAAGTCCACTTCTGGTGATGCCTCTTCCAGGAAGATGCCTATAATCAGGATTCTCTCTCTTCTCATTCCCCAGAGCCCTATTTTCTTCCTTTCTTTTTGTCTCTATCACCCAATGCCCTATACTAGCTATAAAATTAGACAGGCACTATAGCCTATGGGTAGAATGTCATATGTGGAGTTAGAAAGACCTAGTTTAAAATCCTGTCCCTACTAGTTGTGTGACCTTCCTTATTTGTAAAATGGGAATAATTCCCAGAATCCTTATCTCCCCTAACTTTTTAAAGAACATTTAATTTTCACTGATAGTTTTTGTTTAAATATCACATTCATTTCCAAATATATATCTCCCCCACAAAATCCCCAGCTCAAAGAAGAAAATGTATGTAAAATAATTTGTAATTATTTAAATTTGGCTATTTTTATTAGTTATGTCTGCATCCCCTCAGTGGATTGGGAATCTTCTGGGTGCAGAGACCTGGTCTTATCAGAACTATAACTAGGATTTTTTTGTGCCTGGAACAAGTGGCACAAAAAATGCCTTCAGATGACTAAAGGGAAATGTGTGGGAGATGTCTCTTTGTTGGGAAGAGACAGAGACTTCAGAATCCTAGCACATGATGCCTTGTGGGATAGCCATCGTATAGGATTTGGAAGGGGAGCATAGTAGAGTAGACCAAAGGAAGTTTTCTGAAGTTCATTAGCTCATAGTGTTCTATTTTAATTATTTGCTAATTAGGCACTGAAATACTATCAGTTCCCTCTGAGTTCAGGGTCCTGGGCCAAGCTTCCTATTGCCCTACCCTAGTTATGCCTCTGGGCCATACTGTCTTTGTATCTCCTGAAATGTATCCTCATGTAAGGATACTGAAATACAAGTTCTGAAATATAGCAAGCATTCAACACAATTATGCCCAGTAGAGTGTAAGCTCCTTGAGGACAGATAGTCTCATTTTTTGTTTCTGTACCCTTAGTGTTTAGCAGAGTGCCTAGTACAGTACCTTGTATGTTCAGTAGGCACTTAATAAATGAAGAATGAGGTAAAGAGGAGAATGTCAAGGGACCTACATTATGATGGGAACAGAGAGCAGTTTCATTAGTAAGAAACAGAAGGCAAGGTGGTGAGTGCCAGAAAGAGGATTTAAAACATTGTTCAAGTTAAATCATGTACTGAAACTGGCATTTATATAGCACATTAAGGTTTGCAAGGTATCATTTCATTTCATCCTCACAACAACCCTGGGAGGTTGGTGCTATTATGATCCCCATTTTACAAATAGGGAAACAGGCAGACAGGTTAAGTGGCTTGCCTAGGGTCACACAACTAGTAAATATCAAATCAAATTTGATCATAGGATTTCCTGACTTCATGTCCAGCACTTTGGGCACTATGGAGAACTACCTAAACTCCAGAAGGAGTACCTAGCACAAGTGCCTGGCACATCGTCCATATTTAATACATTTCCTGTTGGATTATAATAATAAAACAACAACAATAATAACTAGCATTTATATAATGCTTTAAAATTTACAAAACACCTTAAAATTATCATCTCATTTGATCTTCACAACCCTGGGCGGTAGGTACTAGTATTAAGCATCTATAATAGCAAGCAAAAACACTTGCGTGTGTGTTCCAATGCCATTTTTTAACACACTACCTAGAATGGGATTTGTTTTGCAACCCTCAAAAGAAAATGCACTCATATAACATGTATAGTCCAAATCGTCCCTAATAATAATAGTATAACTAGCAGGCGGCTTATTAACTATGGACTCCGAGCCAGGCAATTTGTGCTAGGTATGCTCTCATGGAGTTTACATTCTATTGGGGTAGGGATGGGGGTTACTTGGCTAGTATGTGGGCAAATCAAATACAAGATTATTTAAGGAGGGTGACTTTCCATCACACAGAATAACCGGAGGAGAATATGCCTCTAAGCGGGAGCTACCAGGCAGGCTTTTGGTGTGTGTGTGTAGGGTAGGGTGGATGAAGAACGCACCAAGCACTCTGCAGGTATGAGGTAATCACTGGGAGCCTGCCGCACATGCTCAGTAGAATTGAGTTCCTTCACTGGCTCGCTTGGAGCCAATCAGGAGGGGATATGCAAATGAGGTGACTGAGAAGCTTCATCAGACAAGGACTTTGCTGCTAGCCCATCTCCATTGCCCACCTATCTACCGCCCCTTCCCTCCCCCCCCCCACCCCCCTCCATTTACGCAAGACTCAATACCAGCAGGAAAGGTTTAATTTATGAGAGGAAGCCAAATCGTTGTGAGTGTTGGGCACACAACTGGTCCTCCCCAGCGCAGACACACTGGAAACAGGCTGAATCTCTCCACTCTGCCCCAACTTCTCACTCCGCTGGGAACCAGACACATAAGGCCACAAAAATAAATAAATAAAACAGGGATACACAGAGGGAATTTGCCACCTTTTTCTAGTTCGATTCTTGGGAGCATTATTCATCAGTAAGGATTTTAGTGCATTCTTACTTAAAAAAAAATCCTTAGAACAGAGCTTTGCAGATAAAAAAAAGGGCTTAATAAATGCTTTGTTCATTCGTTCATTCATTTATTCATTGGCTCATTCATCAGGGGTCAGGGATGGGGGAGGAAGCCTCTGGCCAGAAAGGGTCACCAGGGGCCTCATTCATCCCACCCCAGGGCACTGTTCCCCAGCAGCCCCCTTCCTCAGCCTATCTTCCCTCCTCCTCTATCCTCACTCCCACACTCTCTTAGCCTTGAGCCAAGATAACCAGGAGCTGCTCTGCTCCCAGGCCAGCCTGGTGTGAATCTCTCCTGCTTTGCTGTCCAGTCTTTTCTCTGCCAGCCAGGCCCTTGTACCCACCCCCAGCAGTCCCTCCAGATAGCTCCTGATGTCTAACTTGTCTTTGACTTGCTGCACTTTGATACTTGCCTCTTCTTGGCTCTAACCTAAAACAAGGCTATCACTATATCCCTCTGTGCAAGGATCAGGTGAAGGAACTAGGAATGTTTAGCCTCCAGAAGAGACTTGGGGGAAATATGATAGCTACAGCGTTTAAAGGGTTGTTGCCCAGAAGGATGAGGCTTGTTCTGTTTGGCCTCAGAGCTAGAACTAGGGACAAGGTGAGGTTGGGCTGGGCAGGAAGAATTGTCCCAGAGGCATATCTGAGCTCAATGTAAAGAAAAATGTAAGCATGGAGTAGTGGAAAGTGAGACAGGGTTCAAATCCCAGCTCAGACCTTTAAGGGCTATGTCACTGTGGGCAAGTCACAAGTCTCTGAGCCTCAGTTTACTTATCTGAAAAACAGCAATAACAATCCCTTCTCCTACCTACTTCACAGGGTTGTGAGGCTCAGATGAGATAATGGAGGAAAAGTGTCTCATAAACTCTAGAGTGCTAGGTGTCCATTATTATAATTTGTTACAAGAAACAAAAAAAAATTGAATTTCTCGTCACATATTGTTTGTACACATTGGTTACACTTACTATTTGCTGGGCATGTTGTAGCAGGGATTCTGTTTCAGTTATTATAATAATGATGATGGTGATGATGATATGATGATAGCTAGTACTTGTATAGTGCTTTAAAGTTTGCAAATCACTTTACAAATGTTAACCTCAAAAAACCTTTGGGACGTAGATGGTATTATTATTATTCCCATTTTACAGAGGAGTCACATGAGACTGAAAGAGATTAACTGACCTGCCCAGGTTTAGGTCCCTTCCAACTCTGAAATTATGATATTCTCTGTGAAGATTTTCCCCTTCTGCCTCCTACTCTCTCTCCGTGATCCTAATCTGAGTCCACATCCCTTCTGGGCAGAGGCCCATAGCATCTCCCCTTCTATCCTTTCCATTCACAGGGCTGGTCCAGACCAGTTCTCCCTACCTACCATAGCTCGCCTCAGTGAAAAGCCAGACTCCTTAGCCTGGTGTTTGAGAGCTCACATGATTTGGCCCCATGTAGATCAGCCCCAGATCACAATATCCCCTTTTACTGTGTCCTCTAAGGCACACTAGAGGATTTTTCATCACCATTTCCCCCTGCCCACAAATATCAGGCCCTGACCTGTCTCTATGACTGCTCAGCTGATGCTCCCTCTCTCGCCCCCCACCCCATCCTCCCCTCTGCCCCATACCTTTCCTGACTCCTCTACCTTCTCTTCCTTGGCAAATTCTTTCTAAGGTCTAGCTCCAGCCCAATAGCCTCTCCAAAGCCCTGCTAGATGATCTTGGTCCACAAGGATCTGAGCCTTTCCACCTCTCTCCTTTCCCATGAGGTGGCCCTAAGCACACAGGGTCTCTTACTGATAGGACCATCTCCAAAACCAGAATTCTCTCAGTAGATGCTGCTTCCCCTGACCCTTCAAAGGATCATGGATGCTTTGTATGTATGTATGTCTTCTTTTTTCTCCCCTGAACCTAGTGATTGTCAGGTCTCTCTCGGCTCTGAAAGCCACAGAATGGACATGTGTGCCTGCTCCCCCAAAGCCCTCACACTTAGATACCGCTTGCCCATGTAAGTACATGCATGTGCCTGCATGTACCTGTCTCAATATACATATGTAAATATCATGAGGGCATGGACTCCTTGGAAATGTGCCTCTGTGGCCATGTATGTTGGCACCACTATCTCTGTGCTCATGCCACCAGCACTATCAGCTTGGAAATCAAAACCTATGGCCAGAAGGGATCAGTAACCACCTTGGAAGATGGAGAGCTGATGTATCAGGCTCATGGAGCATTTCAGAGAATCCTAGAGCCACAAAACATCAGAGCTAGAAGGGCCTTTTGGGCCTGTTTCATCCAGTCTCATCATTATGCAGATGAAGAAATTGAGGCCCAGAGACTGCATACTGTATGTCAGGGGACAAGGACAGGAAGACTCTCACTTCTTTCATTCTGGACATTAAGATTTGTAAATTTGTGCAGGCAAAAGTCACATTATTCCTTTGTTTGGTATGTCAATTTCTTTCTTTCTTTCTCTCTCTCTCTCTTTCTTTTTTTCTTTCTTTCTCTTTCTTTTTTTCTTTCTTTCTCTTTCTCTCTCTCTCTTTCTCTCTTTCTTTCTTTCTTTCTTTCTTTCTTTCTTTCTTTCTTTCTTTCTTTCTTTCTTTCTTTCTTTCTTTCTTTCTTTCTTTCTTTCTTTCTTTCTTTCTTTCTTTCTTTCTTTCTTTCTTTCTTCCTTCTCCCTCCATCCTTCCCTTCCTTCCTTTCTTTCTCCCTTTCTAAAAAATTCTTACCTTCCATCTTAGAGTCAATACTGTGTATTGGTTCCAAGGCAGAAAAGCGGTAAAGGCTAGGCAATGGGGGTTAAGTGACTTGCCCAGGATCACACAGCAGAGTTGGAAGTCACTTCAAGGGCCTAGTCAATCACTCAATAAGCATTTATTTGGTACCTACAATATACCAGGTAGTATGCTAAGCTAGTTGGTCCAACCTGTACAGATACCATCTTTCCAACATCCTCTGCCCAAGCCCAGAATCCTTCTGTGAAAGAGGACTCATTGCCCTGCATCCTGAGGCACTTTTGGATAGTTCTAATTTGGGGAAAATTTTTCTATCAGGTTGAGGCAAAATTGTACCTTCTCTTTACTGAAGACTGAACTGGAGGACAGAAGGATGGATTCATACAGCAGCAGGAACATCTAGGGCTGTAATGACTAAAAGCCAGTAAGGGTTCAAGAAAAACTATATTAATCTCATTTCCTTTTTTGATTTGCCAGCTCCTAGTCTGGTAGATCAAAGGAATGTCTTGGATCTAATAGATATCTGTATTTCAGCAAGGTATTTGATAAAGTCTTTTATGGTCTCCTTATGGAAAAGACTTTGGGTCATGGGCTCAGGGGATTAAAGTTACATGGATTCAAAACAGGTTGAATAACCAGCTCCTTCTAGAGTCTTCTCTGAAGGGGATAGACACTGAGGTTGTTTGGTATACAGTTTAGAGTCAAAGGGATATCTGGATGATTCATGAAGAATAGGCAGTATCTTGTGGGGTGCTGGTAATGGGCAGCTGACAAACCAAAGAATTTCCCCAAATCTAATGTCCCTCTCCCACCACTGGCCCCATGTAGGTCACTTACCATCAGTCTCCTTACCCAAATAAGGGGCCACCCTACCCTGGAGTTCCACGTGCGGACCACGAAACTGCCCCGAGGCTGAGCCTGGAAGCTCCACCGAGGGATAGAACCCAGTGTCCTTCTCCGGCGCTTTCACCAGAGGAAGAAGGAGAAGGGAGGCTGGGGTGGGAGGTTAGAGGGGAATCTGAAGTCTTCCCCATCCCCCCACTCCCTAGTTTGTCTCACAAATCAGGACACCTCTGTCCCCTCCTCACCCTAAGGATCGAAGGCTTAGAGGAAGGTAGCAAGTGAGCTAAATTCAAGATCCAAAGAACATAGGACCCAGTTTAGGGGCATCTCCCTGAGTGTCTGTAAAGAAGGTAGCCATCAAAGCTGGGATCTGACTCGGCGACCCCCTCATTCTTCTGCCCCTATCTAGTAAGCTCCCAAGGATCCGCTTTTTTCACTTCCAGGATTGGAAAGGGCTCCAGTGAAGCCAGGGTTGCCCTCCATGGCCCCATCAGTCCCACCCCAAAGTCCTGAGGCAGGAGGCTCTTAATGTTCCAGGCCACACTGAGCTCTCTAAACATAACTCACATGACTCCACAGTAACTCAAAGAAAGTCAAAACTGGAAAAGCTCCTAATCCTCATTCAGTCTACTCCATCCACTATTTAACAGAGGAAGTTACTGAGGCCCAAGAAAAGGAAAGGAATCTGTCTAAGGCGGCCATACAGCTAATGAATGGTAGCTAGGACTCAGCCTAGGGGTCTCAGTCCTGAACTTCCCAGTGTTTCTTTATGGTCAATTCTCAATTGTCCCTCACAAAACTCCATCTTGGTTTTGTTGTTGTTATTGTTGTTGTTGTCAGATCTGTTTCCTGTTAAAATAACTGCTGGTTTGAGCCTCAGTTTCTTCCCAATCTCTTAAAGGCTGCCAAAAGGCAGAGGGATTAGACTCATTCTAGACCCCTTAGGCAGACCTAGGATCAGGGAGCAGATGTCACAGGGAGGGAGATTTTGACTCAGTATAAGGAAATATCAAATGAGAGGGAAAAATGAGCTCAATGGGTACTGGGAGAAGGAAGGAAAGGGACCAGAAAGGAAGGAATGGGAAAAGAAGGAGGAGGGAGGAGAAAAAATAGAGGGAGGACCAGAGTATTGAAAGTCTTGTTTGCAGACCTGACCCCTAAGAAGTGAATGAGTAGGGGAAAGGGAGCTCACCGGGGTGGAGTATTCCAGAATGGTAATCTTCCATGCTCTGCAAAGAAAAGAGGGTACAATATAAGGACCTGGGGCTTCCCAGGACTCAGACAAAGGCAGATTAATCTTGGCTTTGGGCCATCCCTCTGCTCCTGCCTTCAGGAAGTGAGGAAGCAATTAAGGGAAGTGAATAAGTATTTATTAACAGCCTACCATAAGGGTAGCTGGGTGGCTCAGTGGATTGATAGCCAGGCTCAGAGTCAGAGGTCCTGGGCTCAAATCTGGCCTCAGATACTTCCTAGCTGGGTTGCCCTGGCTAACTCACAACCCCAATTCCCAATTCGTATTGCTTTTCTGTCTTGGAACATATACTTAATGTCAATTGCAAGACAGAAAGTTATGGGTTAAAAAAATAAATATAGTTATTAAAATATTAAAAAAAACCCAAGACAACCAAGTTCATAGATCTCCAGTTAAGAACTACAGCTCTAGGCCCAAGATACTCTCCCAGGTCTTGTTGGCTAATCCTTTTCTCTTGCCTCATTTCTCTGGGGAACCATCTCTGACCACCTGACACTGATGCATGTTTCTCAGTAGGCCAGGCATGAGAGACTAGATTTGTGATCCATTAGAGAGGACTCCCCAGGAGGAAATCCCCTCTACCTGGCAGATTAGCACCTCCTTTGCAATGTTATACCTAGTCGGTGTATTTCAGAGGGAAACCCTGAATACAGATCTTCCTGATTCCAAGGTCTGCTCTCTATTCACTATACTAGGTTGCTTCTCAGTATTTTTAGTTTTTTAAGTTTTCCTGTCTCTTTCCCCATCCAGCCCAGGGGCTCTTGTTCTTCACCCCACTGTAACCTGGGCACCCTGGGGAAAGACTCAGGAAGCTCCTGGACCTCAGCTCTCCTGGAAACTTCCAGAGGAAACTTCAGAAGGGCAGATCCAGGAGGTGTCCCATGGGATGGAGGGGCAGGGCTGGGCCCAAAACAGACGAGTCTTTGTGAGTCTTTGTCTATTGCTCGGACTTGGGGCCCAGCTCCTGGTGGGGGTAGTAGCTGGAACAAGGCAGCTCTGTTTTCCAGCTCCCACGCCTGACACCCAAGTAGTTCAATCTCTGGGTCTCAGCTCTCCTCACAATATAGATGGGGAAACTAAGACATCATGCCTGGCCCAAGTCTTTGAGTTCTCGGGATGCTGCCTGGGTGCTGTGTCTCATAGACAGACAGATAGATAGACAGACAGACAGATAGACAGACAGACAGACACACACACACACACACACACACACACAAAGAGCTGAGGAGCCAAGGTAGCTGGACAGGTAGCAAGGACAGGACTAAGGTGTCATCTCAAGTGGTGAGTCTATTTATATACACAGAGATGAATCTATCATTGGGTAGTATGTGATAGGGGCAAAGGAGAAATTTAGGGGAAATGTTTTCAGAAAATGTGAGGAAGGAGAGATCAGTTTTGGTAAGAAAGATGATCAAGGAGGGCTTCAAAGAAGAAAACCCAGGATTTCAATAGGCAGAAGGGATGGGAGCACATTCTAGGACTATGGGCAAGTCCAGAGGTGGGAGGGCACGTAGTATCAGAGATTTATAGTTAGAAGGAACCTTAGAGGGAATTTGGTCCAAACCCCTCACTTTACACACGTGAAACTGAAGCCTGGTTGATGAAGGGATTTGCCCAAGGTCACACAGCTAGGAAATGACAGGTCCAGAATTCAAACCCAGATCCTCTGACTCTAAATCCAGCATTTTAAAAAAATAAACACTTACCTTCATCTTGGAATCAACACTGTGTAATGGTTCCAAGATAGAAGAGCAGTAAGGGCTAGGCAATGGGGGTTAAGTGACTCGCTCAGGATCACACAGTTAGGAAATAATTGAGGCCAGATTTGAACCAACTAAGCCACCCAGCTGCCCCTAAACCCAGCATTCTATCCATCATACCAAACCACCTCCTGTGAAGAATGCCCACCTATCTATACATGCCACATTCATAGTATAAGACATGCTTTTGTATGAAACATACTCAGAGTGGGAGGAGGTTTGGCATGATGAAAGAATGATGGATTTGGAGTTTAAAGAGCCCTGATACTTGGAAACTTGGTGACCTTGCCCAGGTCATCCTCACTGAACCTGTGTCCTTTGTGAAATGAAGGGATGGTTTAGACAATTTAAATCCCTTCTAACTCTGACCCTATACCCAAATGATTGGAGCCATACTGTGTGATCTAATCATAAGACTTTCCACACTATGTTCCAGATCAATTTGCATCCTCCTTATTCCCCCACCTCCTTCTTTTTCCTCTTACCTCTGGGCTCACCTATACTCCTAGAATATGTTCCCTTCTCCTCTGCTTGTTGAAATCCTGGGTGCTTCTTCTTTAAAGCTTTCCCTGATCATCTTCTTATCAAAAGTGACTTCTCCATCCTTCCATTTTCCTGGAACATTTCCTCTAAATTTCTCTTTTGCCCCCATCACACTCTACCTAGTCACAGACTCACCTCTATGTCCTACCCCTCCATTGGATTATAAGCTCCCTGTGGGAAAGACTTACATTGGATTTCTCTTTCTTTTCTTTCTTCCTCTCTCTCTCTCTCTCTCTCTCTCTCTCTCTCTCTCTCTCTCTCTCTCTCTCTCTCTCTCTCTCTCTCTCTCTCTCTCTCTCTCTCCTCTATCCCTCTCTGTCTCTCTCTGTCTCTCTCTCTGTCTCTTGTCTGTCTGTCTGTTTGTCTGTTTGTCTGTCTGTCTGTCTGTATGTATGTCTCTCTCTCTCCCTCCCTTACTATCTGTCAGACAGAAGACAGAAGAGCAGTAAGGACTAGGCAATGGGGGGTTAAATGACATGCTCAGGGTCACACAGCTAGGAAGCATCTGAGGTCATATTTGAACCCAAGACCTCCTGTTTCCAGGCCTGACTCTCAATCCAATCCACTACGTAGCTCCCCCCTTACATTGTTTTCACTTGTGTGTACCCAGCTCTAGGAGCAAGACTTCATATAAGAAGAAGCATTTAATGACTAATTGTGAAATTGCACAAATGTATGTTATTGAATGTGATGGATGTGAGGTTATGTATTTATACTGGCTCTTCTGTGTGTCTGCTGTCCTTCCTAAGCCTTACCAAGCCCCAGGGCCTAGCCTAGGGCTCAGGCTGGGAGCTACCTCTGTGTGGTAGCTGACTCAGCCTCTCCAGAGAGGAGCTGGGAGAACAAACAGGCCTCCTCTTCTGGCTGTCCTTTGAGATCTCTTCTTCTCCCAGACAATCTACATCAACATAATCTGAAACAGTCTTCAGGGACTGCTCACAGCTCCCCTACTACCCTAAAGCATCCCCTGCAGCCAAGACAACCTACTCACTCAAAGCTAAGACTCTCCCCCAGAGAGCCTCCACCAGGATCCTTCTGTCACCTAGGTCTTCTAAATGCAGTTCTCACCTCCTCTGGGAAGCCTTCTTTGATTAACCCTCTCCAATTTTGATGGTAAAGGCCAGGGGCAATGGGTCATATCTCTCATTCATTTCCCCAACAAGGGGCTCTCTGAAGATAAAAACTGTCATTCCTTTCAGACCAGGCCCTCCCAGAGGCCAGGGGCCATCTCTTTTCCTTTAGCCTGGGAAATCCTGCTTTCAGAAGACCTGAAAAAACATGCCCTCTTGCCTTCATGAGTGTTTGAACCAGGTAAGGAAGGATATGAGAGAGTGGTTCTTTTTAAACACTGCTGCCCCCCAAAACAAATCAAAAACAAAACAAAAAAACTGCTGCCCAATAAGAGTAAAATACTAAAATCATAGGCTTAAAGGAACAATGTCCCCTTCCCTCTGCTGAAAAGATCATAGATCATACTTGGGGCTGGCAGGGCCCCCAGAGACTGCTCAGTTCAACCCTTCATTTTTTCCAAGTAATATTCCCTCTTCTACATTGTCCAGTGTGCCCCTCGACCCTTTCAGAGCACCATCCCACATCACAAAAGAATCAAAAAGGTGAAACAAGCCGGGGAAAAGCCTGCCATCCTATTCAGTGCTCTTCACCCCTAGTCTCTGACCTCTGCAAAGAAGGGGTTTTTCCATGGTTTTTTCTTTAGGATCAAGCTCCAGCCCCTACATTTTACAGATGAAGAAAGCAGGTCCCTGGAGGGGAGGGGGCCTTTCTCAAGGTCACACAAAGGCAGGATTGGATCCCAGGTCCCCAGGCTCCAGGCTTGGTTCTTCCGCCGAACAGTGCTTGCCTCACCTAGGCAAACTGAGCCCCAGCGTTTCCCCCTTCACCTGACACCTCTTCACTTAGGAGAAATCTCTGTCCTGAGGCCCCACTCTCTTGGTCCCTCCTCAGGATAATCATCATCATAACCATAAATAACCACAGCAAGCATTAATAGGGCGCCTACTGTGGGACAGGAACAATGGTCAATGCTTTGCAAATATGACCTCATTTGATCCTCAGGACAACCCAGGAAGATAGGTATTATCATTAGTCATGGAGAATAGGATACAGCTCAATAAAGTATCTCCATTTTAGAGCTGAGGAAACTGAGGCAATAAATGACTTGCTCAGGGTCACACCACTAGTAAGTGTCTATGGCTGGATAAGAACTCAGGTCTTTCTGGCTCCAGGAACAGCTCTCTATCCATTGAGCCATATAGCTGTCACCATTTTAGGAAAGATTCTGTGTTTCACCTCACCCCACTGCTCCAAAATTAACCCTTCTTCTCTCCACCTTCCTAGCTCCCTTATACAGGTTATCTTTCGTCCTTAAGAATTTTAGAACCATGAGGGTACAGACTCTCTTGTTTGAACTTGTATCCAGGCACCCAGGAAGCATTTAATAAACTCTCTATCCTGGCCTCTAAGTTCAGTGCTCTTTCCACTGCTCCTACACCCACCCTACAGGAAGGAAAAGCTGTAATAAAGACCCAAAGCCTTCTCCCATAGGGCCCACCCTGCCCCTGCCTGGGAGCCACTCACAAAGCCTCATCCTTGGAATCAGCACACAATGTCAGGCGGGGGCCATCCCTCAGGAACACTATCAGGAGTCCATCCCGGGTCTGGCCTTCAGGAAGCTGCATCTCTGCATACAGGGAACACACAAAGAAAATTCAAAGTGGTGCCAAGCCACTCGAGTGCTCTCATCCCAGAAGTCTTGTCCCCTCTGATCCAAGCCCAAACCTTTGGCTAAGGTCTTGTAAACAAGAAACCAAGTCTTGACAGGTTTATTTATTGGACCCTGCTGTCATCTGGAATCATTTGTTTGAAGCTCTTCTGAGTTTATGTACAAAGAAAACCCATTTGTGATCACATAGTTCCTTTGTTGGAGAAGGGTAAGCTCTGGGCATGGAATTAAAAGACATAAGAAAGAGTCCTCACTCTCTCCATGAAAGGTAAGTCTAGGCCTCAGTTTCCTCTTCTAGAAAATGAGGGAGGGGGCAGCTAGGTGGCTCAGTGGATGGAGACCCAGGCCCAGAAACTGGAGTCCCTGGTTCAAATGTTCTCTCAGACACTTCCTAGCTGTGTGACCCTGGGTAAGTCACTTAATCCCCATTGCCTAGCCCTTAGCACTCTTCTGCCTTGGAATCAATATACAGTATTGATTTGAAGACAGAAGAGGGAGGGAGGAAGGAATGAAGAAAGGAAGGAAGGAATGAAGAAAGGAAGGAAGGAGGAAAGAAAGGAAGGAAGGAAGGAAGGAAGGAAGGGAGGGAGGAAGGGAGGGAGGGAGGGAGGGAGGAAGGAAGGAAAGAAGGAAAGAAGGAAAGAAAGAAGGTTAAGTTAACTTAGTGATGGCGAACTTTTTAGTGACAGTATCCAAACTGCAACCTTCATACCACATATGAGCCACTCCCTTACCCCAGACAGGGGAGAGAAGAAGTGCTCTCATTGGGCTGCTGGGCAGAGGGGTGGGTAATGGTAGAAATGTCTTCAGTACACAAGAAGAGGGGGAAGGGAGCAATTCCCTCTGGCATATGTGCCAGAGGTTCACCAACATGAGACTAAACAGCCTTTAACATCCCTGCTAGCTTTTGCTATTCTAGGATATTAGCTTTCACAAACATTTATTGTTCATGATAGTCCCTGGGAAGAAGACTGAATAAGTATCATTGTCTTCATTGGGTAACTGGGGAAACTGAGGCCCAAAGAGGGAGAGGCTGACTTGCTTAATTAAGGTCATAGAGCAAGTTAGAACCAGGTATCTTTCTCTGCCCTTCCCATTCTAATAACAGGGAAAGTGAGGGGCAGCTGGGTAGTTCAATGGATAGACAGCCAGACCTGGAGACAGGAGATCCTGGGTTCAAATGTGACCTCAGACACTTCCTAGCTATGTGCCCTGGGCAAGTCACTTAACCTCACATTGCCTAATCCTTACTGCTCCTCTACCTTGGAACCAATACACAATATTGATTTTAAGGTAGAAGGTAAGAGTTTTAAAAATTAATAAAAAATAACAGAGAAAGTGCTGGAATTTTAAAATGTAATCATAATTTTTTATAGCATTTTAAGATTTGCAAAGCATTCTAATAGCTCACTTTATTCTCACAACAGCCCTGGGAGGTTGTTGCTGTTAGTATCTCAGTTTTACAGAAACTGAGGCAAACATAGATTAGTTAACTAGCCCAGAGTCAGACAGCAAGTAAATGTCCGAGGCAGGATTTGAATTCAGGTCTTTTTTGTTGCAGGTCCACCACCTAGTTATATACATGAATCATATTTCTATGTCACAGGATAGGACTCATACAGAGCTCCAGTAAAGCAGTGTTTTCTCTTAGTCTCTAGCAGAACCCCAATTTCTGAACTTTTGCCAGGTAGTGTTCTCCTTTTCTTGATATTAGTCAAAGTTCTGGCTTTATGTGGCATAACCAGCTGAAGGTAGGTTATTTCCCCAGAAGTACTTGGGATGTTATTGAGGCTTCAGTCTGAGGATAAAGCTCCATCTCAGCGCTGAGGCCACAATCCCTCCCACCCACCCACGAAGGGCCTTTTGCTCATTAAAGTGAGGGAGAAGTTTCCCAGAGCTGTTAGTCTGTACATTGGACACCTCCAGTCCCAGCTGCCTGCAATGTGTTCATTGGGTAGGAATGTCATTCCAATGCCCCTACCTGGGGAGGCCAGGAGGGGAGGTGGGATAGAAAGCCTGGTCCCTCTCACCTGGGCACTCCTCTCCAGTCTTCACCTCTCGGCAATTGTATCTGATCAGCACTCGCTCTTCCTCCTCTTGGAGGCTGTCATCCTTGTAGTAGCCCAGGGTGCCATCCATCCACAGGACAAACCAGTTCCGCTTCCATCTTCGAAGGATGGTGCCTGGAGAGAAAGGGCCACTTGCCTACTAGCCCCCCTCTGTGTTGGGGGAGGGAGGTGTGCCTCTTTGATCCCTGCTTTTTCCTCATACCCTTAGGTTTCTCTCCATTGACAATGACAATAACAAGAGCTCTCATGTATTTAGCACTTTAAGGTTTGCAAAACTGGGACTCAACCAAGGTCTCCAGACTTTTGGTGGGCCCAGGGATTCTTTGCCCTTTAAAATCTTTGCCAAAGGAAATACTATCAACAAAGCAATGGGTTCAAATCAAGAACACATGTGACACCCAGTAGAATCACACGTCGGCTATGGGGGGTGGGGGGGAGGAAAAGAAAATGATTTATGTCTTTAACGAATAATGCTTGGAAATGATCAAATAAAATATATTTAAAAAAAAAATCTTTGCCAAAGGTACAATGTGAGAGGGATAACATTCCAAAGACCTTCATGGGCCTCTAAGCACTTGTGAATGTCAGTTCCTACTACTATTATTGCTAAAATACTCTGAAAAGTGACTCCTTGTATCTCAGACTGTCAGAGTCGGAGGAGGCTTGGAGATCATAGGAAGTCCAACACTTCCTCATTTTACAACTGGGGAAACTGAAGAAGGGAAGGTCCTGGCCCTTGAATCTCAGTCTTTCTACTTCACAAAGGGCTGTTTAAATATATGAGTCAATGAAAAGAACACTGGAGTGTGACTTAGGAGGCCTGGGTTCAAGAGCAGCCCTGATGCTTACTGACTGACTGTGTGATCTAACTTCTCTGAACCTCAGTATTCTCAGTTATAAAATGGGAGGGCTGGTTTTAATGATCTCAAACATCTCTCCCAATTCTGACCTTTTTTTTTGGGTTCTTCTAAAAGTTTCATTGGTGCTGCCCTCTCCTCAAGCTCCAGGGACCCAAAGCCACCCAGTCTCCCCTGGCCCACCCAAGTAGGGGAGCAAGGAGCTCCATGACTCACTCTGCCTCCAGAGCCAGCCGGCCTTCACCAGGGCCATCTCTTCAAAAGGACCTTCCAGATTTGGGTCGGGACCTGATAGACAAGGAGAAATAAGATGCCTCTAGTCCAGGAGTTCATAACTCTTTTGGGATCATGGACTCCTTTAGCAGTCTGGTAAAACCTACAAACCCTTATCAGGTGAATATTCATAAATGCAGAGAAAAGACATAGAATTTCAAAGGGAACCAATTATATTGAAATACATTTATCCAAATAATTAAATAAACAAACAAGTTCACAGAGGCCAGGTTAAGACCACCCACTCCCCTCGGATCCCATTCCTAGGCAGAATCTCAGTATGTCGACTTTTTGTAAGATTCATTTCCCTTTCCAGATCCAAATTCCAAATTTAGGTCCTGGGGTGCCTTCATTGGGCACCCCAGTCTAATAAGGGAGACAGTCTAATGAGGGAGACAAATGCCAACAAATATATACAAATCAATCTATTTATGGGATAAATCAGAAATAATTAACAGAGGGAAGGCACTGAAATTAAGAGGGGTTTGAGGAGAAGCTCCTTGAGGGCAGGAGCCAATGTTTTTGATTTTTGTCTTTGTCTTTGTATCCCCAGTGCTTAGGACTGTATACATTTTGTTGTTGTTCTCTTGTTTTTTAGTTGTGTATGACCCTTCATGACTACTGTTGGAATTTTCTTGGCAGAGATACTGGAAATTTGCCATTTTCTTTATCACATTTTACAGAGGAAGAATGGAGGCAAACTGGGTGAAGTGACTTGCACAGCATCACACAGTTAGGAAGGGTCTGAGACTAGATTTGAACCCAGGTCTTCCCAATCCCAGGCCTGGCTCTCTATCTGTAAAGTTGCCTCTAAGTATAAAGATATGAAAGGTTAAGACTCAATATGTAAAGAGAACCACTGCATAATGAAATCAAAGCAGAATGGTAAGAATAGATTTAAAGCACTTAATATCTATGCAACAGGAATATACATTTTGCGCACTTTGGCAACCATAAAATGTATCATAACAAAAAAGTAACCTAAGAAGCTCATACAAAATTAATGAAATACAAGACCTATCATCTTAAAACATCTATAGAAAGAAGAATACTTCTTTGTCAAAAATGAGGAAGAAATGGTCAGCTAGGGGCTCACTGGATAGAGATCCAGGCCTGGAGGTGGAAGGGCCTGGGTTCAAACCTGGCTTCAGACACTTCCTAGCTGTGTGACAAGTCACATATCTACCATTGCTTAGTCCTTACCATTCTTTTGCCTTGTAACTAATAATGTTAATTCTAAGACAGAAAGTAAGAGTTTAAAAAAATGAAGAAGAAGATTGGAAGGAAGAAGACAAACCTTCTTAGAGCTCATGCTCAGTAAGTCAAAAACCCACAGAAAGATTTTTGGAACAAAGTAGATACTACATTGCTGAGCAATAATTGCAGCTGATAATAAGAACACACCTTTGGACTTGCCGAATATAACTGAAAATTGTTCATCTCCAGATGAAGTCTATGACATGACTTCAATCAAAGAATGGAATCAAAAGGCCCTCAATGGGCAACATCTTTATGAATTCACTCAACAATGTGTCCATCATCTAACATCTAAACAAATGGCTGAGCCTGGAGGATTTGTTTGTAGAAACAGAGCAATTTATGATGAATATTCAAAACTAGGTCATTGCTTCTAGAAATTGCAGACAGGCTTAAGGAGCTTAGAATTAGTGATTGATGCAAAAAAGAAAAAGATTATACAATAAAACAATAGAAACTGGAGAAGATATTAGACTCCAAAAATTTAGCACTTAACAAATACTTAAGCTCTTGGTTAGAATTATGTACATCAGGTAGAGTCTGAATGAGGATCAAAGCATGCTATTTTCCTTATTTTATTTGTGTGGGTGTTTTTATTTTGGGGTTTTGTTTTGATGTGGGTATTCTTTCACAATGTGACCAATATGGAAATGTTTTGCATGATCATACCTGTATAACCCAGATCAAATTGTTTACCATCTCAGGGAGAGGGAAGGGAGAAGAGGGAGGGAGACAGTTTGGATCTCAAGATTTCAGAAAACATAAATTGAAAGTTGTTATTATATGTCATTTGAAATAAAATATTTTTAAAAGAATTATATATCAGTAAATCATTATCTTTTATGGAGTGGTAAAACAAATCACAACAAAAATCCTATTGAGTTCAACCAATAAACTATTGGCCCCCAAAGGAAAGTTAGCATAAACTGAATTGTCACTCACAATCACTTAGATCATAAAAACTTAAGGATGATATTTTAAAATAAATTTAATATAAATAAAATTTAAATAAATATTTTATTTTCCCAATGACATATGATAGTAATTTTTAGCATGTTTTCCAAAATTATAATATCCAAATTGTCTTCCTCCCTCTCTTCCCGGAGCTGGTAAGCAATCTGATCTTGGTTGTACGTGTATGATCATGTAAAACTTGCTTCCATACCAGTCATGTTGTGAGAGAATACTCAAATCCCCCAAATGAAAACACCCACACACAAATAAAATAAAGTGAAAAATAGTATACTTTGAGCTACATTCAGACTCCATCAGCTTAAGAACAATATTTTTTAATGGAAGTTGCCAGACTAAATACTCATAATCTCCAAGCTACATGGAATGAAAGACTTTAACAATAGAGAGACCTAGCAGCAGAAATAAAAAGTATATGGTAATAGGATAAGGGGCAAGTTATCCCTGTTGTTCTGTGAGCTACTAGGGTTTTAGTGAGGTGGCAACTGGGTGATTCAGTGGACAGAGTACTGAGTCAGGAAGACTTTAGTTCAAAGGAGGTCTCAAACATTTACTAGCTGTGTGATCCTGGGCAAGTCACTTAACCACTGTTGCCTTGGTTTCCTCATCTGTGAAATAGTGCCTACCTCTCAGCGTTGTTGTGAGGATCAGGTAAGAACATATTTGTAAAGCTCATGGCATGGTGTTTGGCACATAGTAGGTGCTCAATTAATGCTTATTTCCTTTTCCTACTAGAATTATATCAAGAATACTTTCAGTGGGCTTATAAAAGATGAGTTTCTACCCTAATTGTTGTTGTTCTTCAGTCGTTTCAGTCACATCTGACTCTTCAGGACTCCATATGGGGAGCCTATTTCCTTCTATAGATCATTTTACAGAGGAACCAGGCAAACAGGATTAAGTCACTTGCCCAGGGTCCCATAGCTAGTGAGTATCTGAGGCTAGATTACATCCTAATTCAGTCACCAAGCGCAGTTCAGAGGCTCAGTGAATTTGAGCTAGAAGGGGCCTTAGAAGCTATCTAGTCCAATTCCTTCATTTTAGAGTTCAGGAAACTGTAGGTTTCCCAAAAGATTGTAACCTTGTCTAAAGTTTTGAAGAATCAGGATTTGAATCTGGGTCCTTTGATTCCAGAACCAGTCCTTCTGCCACTGAATCCCATTTGTTTCACTTGTGTCACAGTTCACAGAACACTATAAGAGAAGAACATGATAACTTCTCTAAGATTTTCTATATGAATCCCATTGAAAAGGAGATGATGATGATAATAATAATAATAATAGCTAGTATTTTATATAGCACTTTAAGGTTTATAAAGTGCTTAAAAATATCACCCCATTTGGTCTACACAACAACCCTGGGAGGTAAGTGCTATTAATATCCCCCTTTTAAAACTGAGGAAACAGAGGGTGAGAGAGATGGAATAACTTGTCCAGGGTCACACAGCTAGGAAGTGTCTGAGGCCAGACTTGAATCAAATTTTCCTGATTCCAGTCCTGTTGCTCTATCTACTGGGCCACCTGGCTACTGGTATAGATAATAATGATTTAATCATTGTCATGATTCATTAATAAAGAATGTTGGATGATCAAATATTATTGATAATAAGTCTCATGATAATCTATATTGGAATATAAAATTACCAAGAGTAATCATTTTATTCACATGTACAGCCATTCACAAAACATTCATCGTAAAATTAAGCAGAAGAGGGGGACTTGTTCTCAGGCCACTAAGGTCCCTTCCAACTTTCAAATTCTGGGATTCTTGGAACATGCCACTGATTGTATGTTAAGGATGACTGCTTTTGCTTCTGCCCAGAAGCATCATTTCTCTGGCACTGGGAATTCTCAATATGGAACCTTCTTCACTGGCACAGATTGCCAGCTCATCTGGAGCTTGGCTGGATCGTTGAGAGGCTAAATCACTTGACCAGAATGATAATAATAATAGCTGATGTTTCCATGGTTGGCAAAATGCTTAATATACATTATTCCATTTAACCATCCCAACAGCCCTGTCAGGTAAGTGTCATCATTGGCCACATACTTGCCCATGGTCCCACAGGTAGCATGTGTCAGAAATAGGAATTGAGGGGACAGCTGGGTGGCTCAGTGGATTGAGAGCCAGGCCCAGAGACGGGAGGTCCTGGGTTCAAATCTGACCTCAGACACTTCCCAGCTGTGTGACCCTAGGCAAGTCACTTAACCCCCCATTGCCTAGCCCTTACCACTTTTCTCCCTTAGAATCAATACACAGTAGTGATTCTAAGACAGAAGGTAAGGGTTTAAAAAAAAAAGAAAGAAATGAGAATTGAACCCATGGCTTCCTGACTCCATAGTCAGCATTATATATTCATTCCTCCAAGCTGCCTCTAGATCAGATTAGAAAGGGAGGCTGGACTTAGAGAATGGAGGATCTAAATTCTAGGATCAGGAATTTGTATTTTATAGATAGGAGGAAGCCACCAAAGGCTTTTAAGTAACATGGGAGTAATATGATCAAAACTATGAAGAAAGACCACTGAGGCTGCAGATGAAGAGTGGGTTAGAATGGGAAAATAAAGGACATGGGAAGATCTGTAAGGAGGCTCTTCCATGTGTAGCCCCAACACTGGCTCTATGTGTGATCCTGGCAAAATCATTTCTTCTCACTGAATTCTATAGTATAGCCCTCATCAAGGTCACCTCTGTAAGGAAAAATGCTCTGGTTTGTTAGAGGGGCAAGAAACCTTTTCTTGTAGCGACTTCTCTATCTTCCTGGTAACCTATCCAGTCATCTCTAGTCTTATAGCAGGCCTTTCCTTGAGGTCTACCGCTAGAGTGGAGAGCAATCCGGATGGTAAGATAGCCAAGCATCTGTAAAATGAGGAGTTGGACCAGACTCTCTCCAAGGCTACTTCCAGTTGGTTTAGGAACTTTCTAAAAATCTAATGTTCTGGTTTACGTGTAATGGGAGGAGGTGGGGCTACACATGTTTTAAGTTCCCTCGTAGATACTATATTTGGCGATTCCAAACTGGATATAGGTTTCTAGTCTGGGATGTCAGGCTGAGATGTAGGAGCCACTAGACAGGACCAGCCAGGAGGGTTTCAGGCAAGAATCTGGCTGGCCAGATGGAGTCCATCACAGGAATCTTATGTGGAGTCCAGGAGAATCAATCAAGACAGAAAGTAGTGAGAAGGTGCTATGGGTTGTAGGAGTAAAAATGAATGAATATTCCTAGTATTTAAAAATACATACGATTTTAAATAATAAATCAAAAGAGAGGGAAAAGAAAAAAGGTTCTTTCAGTCAAGTGAGCAGAGCAAAAAGAGTCAGAGACTCCCACCTGCAGCACTTAACCAAAAGCACAAGCTCTGAAAGTAGAGCCCTGCAGCGTGGGTCTCAGCCACATTTATCTCCCAAGCATCCTTACATAAAACGAGGACATAACTTAAAAGGATGCTGGGAATGTAGCTCAGGTGTTGCAAATTTTCCATCTGCACAGGGTCTAGGGCTGGTAACCAGAGACCAGATTGCAGAAGCTCAAATAGTCAGAGCTGTTAACCCTACAGAGCAGGAGGAGCCAAAGGTGACTCCCGATTCTGAGACAGAGGCCTCCTGCTCTATTCTATCTTGCCTGTTAGGGGTGAGCAATCCTTAGGTGTGGATGATGTTCAGAAAATGAGAAGTGAACTTTGACCCTTAACATGCCACTCATCTCCCTGCCATAAACTTCAGAGGTGATCTATAGATCAAGTTGAATGATTCTATTTTTGTTCCATTTATCCATTATTTCCTTGTTTCTCCCCTTGTTCTGAGGGAGGCATAGTCAGGGTATCATTTCATTGGGTAATTCCAGGTAATCAAGGTTTCAAACCCATCTGGGGATGCTCTAGGAGCAGAAGGAAGCCAGGTGCTTTAGTCCAGAAAGAATCAGGGTGTGCCAAGAAAACTAACTGGGTAAAATACTTGTAGACATCCAGGGCCACATACAAGACTGGGCCTAGTTAGTTTTCTTTCGTTTGTACATTTAATGGCATTTATTTTCTATTCATTTACTACCACAAGACAACTGATAGTATAGAGAATAGAATTCTGAGCCTGGAGTCAGGAAGACCTGATTCAAGAGTTTGAATTTGGCCTCAGATACTTCCTATCAGTGTGCCTCTGGGCAAGTCACTTCACCTCTGCTTATCTCAGTTTCTTCAACTGTAAAATAGGGATAATAAAATTATATGCATCAGAGGGTTGTTGTGAGGCTCAAATATTTGTAAATAACACTTAACTGGCACATAGTAGATGCTTAATAAATACTTATTCCTTCCCTTTCCCTTCTTCTATTCCCCTGGTGCTTATTTTTAGACTTGTATATCCTCTTCTTCCTTGTAAATAAACCCCAGATAATGTATTCTTGGAATCTACAAAGGATGGAAACAGAGAAGGGAAAGAGGGAAAAGGGTCTAAAAAAGGGTAAAGAAAGCTAGTAGCAGAAAGGGGGAAGCAGGGAAGGAGATGCTGGGTCTGGGGAGGAAGCCAAGGAATTCTTGATCAGGGGAGGAAGGTCTCTAAGCCCCAGGAGCTGGAAGGAGCAGAAGGCTTGGGAACTGCAGGAATCATGAAAGTTTGGAAAGAAGTGAATGAGCAAAGCCCAAGAGATGCCAAGGAGGAGATGGTACCTGGGAACCCAACTCCCAGCCAGTGGGGCTCAGGATAGCATCCTTTGCCATTTCTCCATTGCCAACTAAATACAGTTCAAGTACTTCATCCTAGCAGTCCTGGAAGCCCACTATCTAGCCACTTCTAACCTTTCTAGCTTTATCTCCTAGTCACCCTCTCTAAATAGTTTTCATTTTAGCTAAATTGGACTCCTGGCCATTCTACAAACATGTTCTTTGCTTTTCTGCTTCCACACTCTCACTCTTGCTTTTTGTTGTTGTTGTTGTTGTTGTTGTTGTTTCAGTCCTTATTTTCCATCTTAGAATCAGTACTGTGTATTGGTTCTAAGGCAGAAGAATGATAAAGTTCAGGCAATGGGGGTTGTGACTTGCCCAGGGTCACACAGCTAGGAAGTATCTGAGGTCAGATTTGTACCCAGTACTCCATTCCACTGAGTCCCCTAGCTGCCCCCTACTCTTGCTCTTCTTTATGTCACCCTTTAAGTACCTGAGGAAATGCTTCTCCAAGAAGACCTCCCTGACTCTCTTATTTGGAAATTATGCCCTAAGTAAGTACTTTGTAATCTCTCTGGTGTACTCATGGTCTATTATATACTATGTTGTTGCTATTGAGTTGTGTCTGATTCTTTGTTACCACCCATGGACTATAGCTATCCACAGGGTTTTCTTGGTATAGATATTGAAGTGGTTTGCCATCTCCTTTTCCAGTGGACTCTTTTGTCTAGCAATTAGAGGCTAAATGACTTGGCCAGGACCACTTGGCTAGGAAGTATCTGAGGCCAAGTTTGAACTCAGGTCTTCCTGACTCTAGGACCTAGCACTTTATCCACTGAACCAGCTAGCTGCTTCCTAAGCATACAGAGGTTAAATGATTTGCCCAAGGTCACACAACTAGGCGGTATCTGAGGTTGAATTTGAACTCAGTTCTTCCTAACTCTAGGCTCAGTGCTCTTCACCACTGAGCCACAGCTGCCTCTATTATGTACTATATAGTTAATTAACAAAAACAGAGCCAGAAGGTATCCTCAAGTAATTAGAGCATCCAATGTTTAGGCTGGGACCCCTCTCCCCCATCCACATCCAGGAAATCATCATCTTGTCAATTGTACAACCATAACATCTCTCCTTTTCTGGTCTCTTTTTCCTATACAGTTACCACTCTAGCTCTAAGTCTTTGGAAATTCCTTCTTGGACTATCTGAATAGCTTCCTGATTGGTTTCCTGGGCAGTAGGTGGGCAGGCACAGTGGATAGAGTGCTGGACCTGAAATCAGGAAAACTCATCATTCTGAGTTTGAATCCAGCCTCAGACATTTCCTAGCTGTATGAGCCTAGACAAGTCACTTAACCCTGTTGGCATAGCCTTTGTCCTTCTGTTATTATGAAGACTGAATGTAAGAGTTAAAAAAAAAAAAAGAAACTATGTGAAGTTGTGAGTGTTACTGATCCCATTGGTAGGCATCTCGGGTTATACTGAATTTGATTATAAAATGTGATTGGAGGGTAAGAAACATTCTTGCTGCTGATAGATGATATGAGGGGCCTTTAAAAACAAATCAGCTTTTAAGTCTGAAGAACACCCCCATCCCCGCTCTGCACATACAGTATTTCTACAGAGGAAGAAACTGAGGCTCTGGTTAAGTGGTTTATCTAAAGTCCCAAAGCCAGTGAATGGAAATGGCCAGCTTCTAAGCCTGCCCTTCTGATCAATCAATCAATGCCCAGCATCTTTCCAGTAAGCTGAGCGGAGCTGCCTCAAGCAAGCATTTAAGTAGGCGCTATCAGTTGAATTGCTGAAATGAATTGAATTTTTGTCTTCCTTGTTTCCAGCCAGCTCTGAGGATGGGGGTGGGGGAGGGTGCCTCAGGACAGCCATGTTAACCTGGTTTTTCCTCTGATGAATGCTTCAAATGGTGGAGCCCCATCTCCCCAGGAAGCCTGGGAGCTCCTTGAGGGCAGGGTCCGAGGCTCCTCCTTTTTCTCCTCCTGGCTTCCCCACAGCAGACTGAATCATGGATAAGGGGATTACTATTTAACTTCGTTGACTTAACTTTCTGAGATTCATGTGATGGGGTCACTTGGAAGAGGGATAGCCTTCTAAATTCTAAAGAGGGAGAGAATGGGAGGATTGCGACAATAATGAAAAGCGGACACCAGAGCAGAGCATCCCTGCCCCTTCCCCATTCCTGAAGGGGGACCTGGACCCAGAACCTGGTTACTTATCTGAGGACCAGAAAGCTTCTAAACTCCTTTAGGTAGTTGAGGAAGAACCCCAGAAAGGGATGTCAGTGTCCTCTCCTCTAAGACCTTCCAGATAGGGAGGATGATCAGGGGGAGGAACAAGGAAGGAAAAAAGCATTTATTAAATGCCTATTATGTGCCAGGCACTGTGCTTAACAAATATCTTCTCATTTGACCCTCCTTACAATCATGGGAGGTAGGGGCTATTATGATCCCTATTTTACAGTTGAGGAAACTGAGACACACAAAGTTAAATGATTTGCCCAGGGCCACACAGCTAGTAAGTGAAGCCTGAATATGAATTTGGGTGTTCCTGACTCCAGGTCTAGAGCTCTACCCATGGCACCACCTAACACATGATAATAAAGCCAACATGTGAAAGCTTTTTATTAAACTCCTGATTATATACATGGAGCTGTGGGACCATTATATACATCTGTCTGATACAACAACTATGTATTGTATTATTGGCAGATGGGCAATTATCTTCATGTGGGCAGCTAGAAGCTGAGTGACCCTGGGTAAATCACTTTACCCTGTTTGCCTCAGTGTCCTTATCTGTAATATGAGCTGGAGAAGGAAATGGTAAAGCATCCCAGTATTTCTGCCAAGAAAACCCCAAATGAGGTCATGAAGAAATAGACCCGACTGAAAAATGACTGAAAAACAAAAATTTCCTTATGCATAGATTTGATCACATCACTTCTCAACTCAAAATCCTTTCCTCATTCCATCTCTACTGCCTATAGAGCAGGCAAGTCCTCTTGCCTGGCATTCAAGTCCCTCTATAAGCTAGTACACCCTACTGTTCCAGGCTTATTTCTATTCCTCTCTGTCAGTAATCCAGATAAAACAAGAGTAATTCCAAAAATCCTCAAAGAGACATGGAGCATTTGTGTCTACATTCCTTTGTTACTGCTGTTCCCTGGACTTGCAATGGCTTTCCACTCTTTTTTTCATGGATTTAATTCTTATTCATCCATTTATTTGTTTTAAAAACACTTATCGATTCTAAGAAAGACAGTAAGGCTAGACAATTGGGATTGCAACCTGCCCAGAGTTGCACAGCTTAGAATGTGTCTGAGGTAAGATTTGAATCCAGATCCTCCCAAATCCAGGCCTAGCATTCTATCCATTCTACCTGCCTCCCTACTCATCCTTTAAAGTCCAATGCCACCTCCTCTAGGAAGTCTTCCCTGATTCTCCCCAGGCAATAATTTCCTCCCTGGGGAACTCATATAGCCTTCTGTTTATACCTTTCTAATGAACCAATCACATAATGTTGTGTATTATATAGTTCTCTGTGCTAATAGTCTAACTCTTAGCTAAATGTTATCTCTTTTAAAATGAGGCTTTGCAGAGTAGGTGCTGACTCAATTTTTGTTGAACTCAAATAGAAATCAGGGACTCAACCTTTTTGGGTGACCTGGATCCCTCTGGTGAGGTCTTTGGGCCCCTCTAAAATAGCATTTGTAAGTGAATAAAATAAAATGCATAGGAATTACAAAGGAAACCAATTATATCAAAATACAAGTATTAAAATCATGTATGGGGCAGGTAGGTGGTTCAATGGATTGAGAGCAAGTCCTAGAGATGGGAGGTCCTGGGTTCAAATTGAGCCTCAGATACTTCCTAGCTGAGTGATCCTGGGCAAGTCACTTAGCCCCCATTGCCTACCCCTTACTGTTCTGCTTTGGAACCAATGCAAAATATTGATTCTAGGATGGGAAACAAAGATTTAAAAAAAAAAATTATGGATTCCAAGTTTGAAATTCCTATAAAGAAGCTGCCTTCGGTATACAAAGATTAAGTGATTATTCGTAGGTCCCATAACTATGGGTCCCATAGAGATGGAAATTGAGCCCAGATTTTCCTAACTATAAGCTAAGCCTCATATAGATAACATTTTTGTTGTGGTTGTTGTTCAGTCTTTTTTTTTTTTAGTTGTATCTGACTCTCCATGATCCCATTTGGGATTTTCTTGGCAAAGATGCTAGAGTGGTTTGCCATTTCCTTCTCCAATACATAACAATGGGATGCTCCAATATATTTACTAGAAAATTGGTCATCATTAAGGAGCCTATCTAATGTTTTATGTTGCTACCATAGGTTGGTGCCAGATAATGGCCCAAACCTTCATCTTCTTATGGTTCTGTCCTTCCTATTTTAGAGAGTCATTTAAAGAGAGAAAATGAATCTTATGTAGAATGACTATGGGAATATTTGCAGCCACAGGCTGGTCTCCTTGAGAACAAGGGTCGTATATCCTTCCTCTATTAATCAAGGGGATTTCAATCTGGAGTCTATAAACACATATTTTAAAGAAGCCCTTCCCTAGAATCCAGAAATGGTTTTCCATCTGCATTGAGGGAAGCTCCCCCATTCTGAAGGTGGGTATACATATGTCAGAGCATATGGATAATCTGGATAAACCAGCCCCTGGACTATTAAGGCTACACAAACAAAATCCCAGCCTCATATCCATTTAAAAAACCTAGAATAACAAATAAAAGGGACTGCCAGAGCTGGGGCACCTAATACAACTTCCCTCCCAGAACAGATGGTCTCTTCACAAAGATTTCCTGACAGAAGCCCATCCGAACTTTATTTGGGGATCTCTGGAGATGGAGGGAAGCTCACTTCCTCTCAAGGCAGCCATTTCCACTATAGGGTCGGCTTTGATTGTTAGAATCCCAGCAACACAGAGATGAAGGGGGGCTTGGAGTGCCCAGTCTAACCTGTACTTGAGCAAAAATCCTCCCTACAATAGTACAACAAGGTCAATAAATGGAGAAATTGAGCTTTCAAGCCTCCAAGGAGGAAAATTAAGTTCTCTGATTTGGGCCTGTCTCTGTTCTGTTTGCTACCCCCAACCCCTCTCTCACTGAGGCCATTTTCAGCTGCCCTCCCAACCCATGTGTATATATGCATTTTAAAATAAATAGAGACAGCAAGTGTATCCTCTCTTTGGGTCCTTCTCTATATAGTGGGGAGAGAGAAGGATGATCTTGACTCTGGGGGCTAAGGACTCACCACACAATGATCCCCCTTTACTAGCAAAGCACTCATCCTTTGGGGTGGTCCAAATGCTTTTTTATCTTTCAAACATGTGATCCTCCCCACACACTTCCATGTACCCTGATAGGAAAGCAAAGGGACACAAGAAACAGTTCCCCCAAAAGATGAGGAAGGATGAGTATATATATGATGCTGAAGAGGTGGCTGGGGGAATCCTAGACTGGATTCAGGAAAGGGAGTAGCCAAGTCATTTAAAGCTGGACAAAAAGACAGACATCAGTATAGATCTGGATTTGGGGCAGAAAAAGGATGAAATGCAGGAAACAGCCCTCATAAAAACAATCCCAATTCCAGGGGTTGGGGTGGAGTGAAATTTTAAGTATCTTTAAAGGACCTGCTCATTAGGCAACATGGGAGGAAGGGGGTGGGAGAAGGAACCAGAATCATCTGTAAAATGAAGGGAGTTGGCCTGGATGGTCATTTCTAGGTCTAAATCCTATGGTCCTACCATCTGTAAGGAAACATCATTCCCAGAGCTATTCCAGTCTCCGGCGCTGGGTCTAGGGTGGAGGCATTATGGAGGGGGCAGAACTGGGCCAGCATGGTGTTTTAACTGACCCAGAGGCAAAGGGGCGGGGAGAAAAGAGGTTTTTGATTCTTCCCCCTTTGGAGAATCATGGAACGTCAGAACTAGAACAATATTAGAACACAATGCGAGATGTTTCAAGACAGATCATCCATTCCAACCTCTCATTCTACAGAGGAGAAAGTCCCAAGTCAAGTAACTTGGCTAGACTCACACAGTGGCTTTTCTTAGAATCTAAGTCTTGAGAAACAATTGCCATCCAGTTAGAGGCAACAATTCCTGGCTCTATAAGACCTTTGAAGGTGGCGGTGGGGAAAGAGGGGCCGGGAAAAAGTTTTTTGGGGGGATATGGGATGACCCTATTATGGTGAAATCTAGGCGGTCACCCAGGGAAACCTCAAGTAGGTTCCCTGCGCAGTGCGGAGGCTTGTAAAAGGAGCCTTAAAAGATCATTTCCTCCCTTGGGGGGGGGGGGGGGGCGGCGATTGAGACTCAAAGAGGGAAGACCTGTCAAAGTCACGCATTAAGTCCGTAACTGAGCTGAGACCAGGAAGCATCAAGGTCTCTCGGACCCTAATTTAGGGCATTTTCCTCGGAGGAGAAGGGAGAAAGGGTTGGTCCTTGGCTGAACGGAGGTTGAACTGAACTCCTGGACTTTTGCAGCCCAAACTTGATCTCACCTGTTCTTACCCACTTGAGGAGGCAGGTAGAGCCCCACTCCCGCTACACGCCAGCCTCTCCTTTTCCCCTCCCGCCGCTAATTCTGCAAACTCCCCACCTGTTGGCTGTTCCGTTTCTGCTGCTGGTTCTGCGGCTCCTGCTGCAGTTTCTGCTGCTCCTGCTGCTCTTTCTGCTCGCTCCGCGCCTACTATCCGAAGCTAACTAGAGCAACTATTGCGCCTGCGCCACGAGCGCCCAGGGCAACTCTCGGGGCTCCCCGCCTCCCGAGCTCCTCTCTCTCGGGGCAAGCCACGAGCCTTACTCTGAGTCCCGCCTCTATGGACATACTCACCTTCCCTGGGAGGGGGGACGCGAGGCTTTCTGGGCCATGTAGTCTGTATCCCTAGAGAGAGCCAAGCTCACTGCGCTGGCCAATACCGCAGCTCTCAGGGGGTTGCCCACTGCCTCAGACCTCTTGTCCATGCAACTTTCCCAACTTTTTAAACTTTTAAATTGTATTTACCATTTAGAGCGATGAATGATAGGTTTATTCTCAGGCTATCCCCCCCCCCACTCCCCCCTCCCCCATTTACCAAAAGTAACAACACATTTACAGAGTTTGCAAAAGAAACTAGTTTCACAGTAACTACCTGAGTGACGCTCGAGGAAGCCCTATTCTGGGCATCAGTTTCCTTATCTGGAAAATGAAGGGTCTTTGGACTAGATGGTTTTTAGGGGTTCTCCGAACCTCAATTTCCTATGTTTCAAAGTCCCAGCTCTGACATTTTTTGTTCTCAGGGACCATCAAGCCCTAATATTTTATGCTCCAACAAATTCCTCCTACCGCCTCCACATCCTGTGTAGGACTCTCAGGGGCCAGCTCCAGCTCCCACCTCCTCTCAGGGATTCCCTCCTGCCTACCCCAACCCAAGTTAGGCTCCCAGGGCACTTCTTATCT